>NC_058085.1:77851819-78587158 GCF_014858855.1 Bufo gargarizans | reverse complement strand
TGCCACCCCACATTGAAGATACGTTGGACTAATGGGCAGCCAAACTGGATTTGTGGCCGCAACTGGCAGAGTTTGCCCTGGAAAAGCTGTCCTGCCCGGCCAGTAGTATGGCATCAGAGCGGGTGTTTAGTGCGCGGGGGCCATAGTTACCCCAAGAAGAACTAGCCTGTCCACCCAAAATGTGGAGAGAATGACCTTTGTCAAGATGAATCAGACGTGGAGCAGACTAGATCATCCATGGTGCCACACCAACACTTTCACAAAAGAGACTGGTTTCTTCTGGCTACCTGCCTCAGCTACTATTCTGATGTTGCCACCTGCCTGATGCCACACATCTGATACCAAGTGCTCCTTCTTTCACTCACCATATTCAGCTGGTACTGGTATTGACACCCACCTCCCCACTCAGGTCTCCTGTTGCTGCTGCTGCCACCTCCACACTTTCATTGTGCCATCTTGTGGCCTCCTCCCGATGCTTCTGCTGCTGTCACCTCTACACTCTGTCATTGTGCCACTCTGTGGCCTCCTCCTGATGCTGCTGCCACCTTGTCATGGTGGGGAGTGGGGGAAACTCCCCACCGTATGGTGATGGGTATGCGGGGAAGCAGCTAGGCCAGGAGCAAGTCACCTCCTAAAGCGTCCCTAATCCTCGCCCTAACTCCTCACCATATGAGCAGACCTTGATGATAGGACGGCTAATACCCAGGAAACCTAGGACCCTCAGTCGCCATGATAATCCCTCACATAGGAGAAGGGAAGAAATGACCTGTTCTTCCAAGACACGGAAGAGCGGGAGTGTCACGGATGGTGTTGCAGAAAACAAGAAGTAAGAAATAAAGATCCGACTGACTTGATTCCAAACTAAGGAACAAAAGGGTGATCCCTATTAAAGCCCTATAGCTCTCCCTGACTGCTCAGCCCATGCAAAGATCTCTGTGATAGAAAGTTGCATGTCCACGTACCTAGACTGAGTGACACCTGAAAACCCTATAATAGTGAGGGGACACGACCACCAGCTCCCTGCACTTAATACGGAGGGAGTTAGGGTCACCTAGAATCAAGCCAACAGGAAAACACAAATAAAGGGATAGACTTATCGGAGAAACCAGCAGTAGCAAACTTCTAGCAGTGAGCACAATCCAGGAAGTAGTATAACCCGCAAAGTGAGGCAGTATGGGAGGGGATATAAAGGGAGGCAATCACTGCTAATAGATGACAGCTGGGAGAGGGAGAAGAAATGTCTAAGCAAAACCAAAACAAAAGAACATCATGCAGGAGGTACTGAAGAACGTCTGTCAGAACTTCTCAGATATCTGGCGGTGACAGGGAGTCTCTGCAGGCCTAACAGCAAGGAGAGGAAGCCAAGTGGAATGGCATGTAAGTATCCAGTGGCGGGGATAACCACTGAACCAAAAACCCAGGAAGGCTTGGTCACTTACCTGCCTTAGCTGCTGGACGGTACAACAGAAGACCACACCAAGGTAAACTGGAACCCATACAAACGTACTGCAATCCAAACCGGCAGGTATGGCAAATGTGTCACAGTGCACAACACCGAGGCCGTGACACTCCCAGCCCCCAAAGCCCCCCAAACTGAAAAAGGGGAAACTAAATGGAACACCCAAAACAACAGGGTGGGGGGGGGGGTTGGCAGAATCAGTGACAGTGCCAGAGAGTCTCCCCAAGACTGCTGCCAGCACCCCAGAACCACCAACTAGGAACCAGGCAGCCAGCCAACAAACAGCCAGGAGAGACCACACTGACCACTGCGTCCACACTCAGACACAGTTCACACCAGGTCGCTGCCAGCATGCATCCCCAACCAGAAAACACCAGAGCCAGTACAACAAGGAATGCAGCCAGCCACCACAACACAAGCGAATGAACCACTGAGACATGGATGAGCGGAGACACAAACACAAGTGACGGTTCACACCTACTGCAACAATTGTCACAGAGAACCGCACTGTTAACAGCATCTCTCCTTTCACCCTCCCTCGGAAGGATATGCATGCACACCAGAAAGCGGAAGGCAACACATGCTGAGCCCTCTTTCAAAGGCAAGCACAGAGTGGCCTTAGTGGGATATACTGTCACGGTGGGGAGTGGGGGAACACCCCACCGTACGGTGATGGGTATGCGGGGAAGCAGCTAGGCCAGGATACCAGGATCAGGGAGCAGGTCACCTCCTAAAGCATCCCTAATCCTCTCCCTAACTCCTCACCGTATGAGCGGACCTGGATGGTAGGATGGCTCATGCCCAGGAAACATAGGAACCTGAGTCGCCCTGATAATCCCTCACATAGGAGCAGGGGAGAGATGACCTGTTCTTCCAAGACACGGAAAAGCAGGAGTCTCTGCAGGCCTAACAGTGGAACGGCAGGTAAGTATCCAGTGGTGGGGATAACCACTGAACCAAAAACCCAGGAAGGCTTGGTCACTTGCCTGCCGCAGCTGCTGGACAATATAACAGAAGACCACACCAAGGTAAACTGGAACCGATACAAACGTACTTCAAACACCAAACGGATGCAGTACGTACTGACACACAGTAACCAGCACTCCAGCAACAGCTCACAAATTTGACTTCACCCCTCCGGGAAACCATGGAGCCCCCTTCCAGAGGAACAACAAACAGGGTATGATTTGCATACATGCCGGACATAAAACACTAACTGACCAGACATGTAACAACAAGACGAGACGCCAAACCCTGAACATAAACCCACACCAAACAACCACACAGGTAAGGTAGGGAAACATGGAGGATGGAATGGGAAGACATCGCTGGAGACATCGATGTCCCACTAGGTGGCCCTCACACGGGAAGAAGGAACATCCAGACAAGGAGCATAACTCCAGCACACACCAAGGCTGGAGTACAACTGACTCCTGGCCTTAAGCCACAGGTATAAGAAGCACCTAGTGACCACACCTAGCAAGGTAGTTAACCCCTACAGCACCAGACAGAAGAGGAACCAGGACATACAAGCCGACATCAACGCTTTGCCCCTGGCAACCGGCAGGTACGACAAACGTGTCACAGCGCACAACACCGAGGCCGTGACACCCCTCTGTCATTGGGCCACTCTGTGGTCTCCTCATGCTGCTTCCACCTCACCACTATGTCATAGGGCCACTCTGTGGACTTCTCATGCTGTTCCCACCCTCCCCGCTTCATGACTGGGCCACTATTTTGCCTTTCGGCCTGTCTGACATCATTATTTATTTGACTCTTCCTCTGATATGTCAGAAGGAAGGAAAAATGAGACGCACAACGGATCCTGTCTATGTAACAGCTGTAAGGCCTGCATGACATGGTCCCTATTTTGCATCAGAATTGTCTTATGATTTGGTATCCAAAAGCAGGAGTGGGTACAAAACACAGAAGACATGCAAATATTCCATTCACGTGTCATCTCTGTTTTGGAACCACTGCTGTTTTTTTTGGCTTTAGCAATATTGATGGATTACTGACAAATGCTGACCGAGTGAAGGTGGATGCTCCACAGACAGGATCCGTATTTTGGGGGTTATTGTTCTGATGGATCAGAGGAAGGGCAAAATAATCAGTGACGTCAATGCAAACTTACTACTGACACCCTCTCTACTCTGTCGGGGGGGCTCTACTTGTATCAGTGTTTAATAGAACAGGTTCTGTGGAAATCTATGTAGAATCAGTTAATTGATGTAAAAGGAGTGCGTTCTTTAACACTATAGTAGGATCTTGGGCTTTTGCACGGTTCTTTATACCTGGCGCTAACACACTCCATAGGCTGAGTTCACACTTGAGTTATTTGGTCAGTTTTGGCCCTGTGACTGCCCAAATAAGTGAAGTGTGCAGTGATTCTAAGAGCGACACCTGTCATCTGCATTTCATTCTGACTCACAGTATTATTTCACTAGCACAGCAAACTCCCTATGCCTGTTACTGCAAGGCACCGTGTTCTACACCACTATAAAGGCTCTCTGCAGCCATAAAATAGCAGTTTTTTAACGTGGATTCGCCACGTATAAATTCGTATCGAACTAAATTTTTTACTGAAAATTCGTCAAACTGGCCAAATCGAATTTATAAGAAATTCGATGATCTCTAGTTACAACTAATGACTAAAGAGGACATGTCAGTTTTAATAAAAATTTCCCATGCAATTTAGATTCTGGAGCATCTTTTCTTATGAATCTAACGGACAGCGTTATGACAAGATACCCTTTTTACTAAAATAGACAGGTCAGGAGGGAAGATAGGTTCTCTTCAATGAATTGTAATGTATTTTCTAACTTAAAAGCTTCGTCCGAAAATGACAAAACATATTTTTTTTTTACACTATCTATATATTTTTTTAAATGTATATAATCCTGCACTTTTCACACTGGAATCTAGTTCTAATGATATCCTGTTTTATACAATTAACTTCTCAGAAGCTATCTCAATATCATCACAGGCAGGATTACAATGACAGATATCACCTCTTTATAGATAACACAGGATCCAGTATTCACAGTAGATAAGTGAAAACTGCCGGATTTTATAAAAAAAAAAATTAATATAGAAAGTGAGATGGAAACATTTTTAAAAACTCGGCAAAACATTTTTTTGTTTTGTTTTGACATTAAAAAAAACATGATTTAAATAATAGCTTGTCTTCTGATGACACATTTCCTTCAAGCCTCTTCCTTGTCAGATAAATTATTTGTAGCTGCCAACTTTTAGAAAAATAAATTATATGGAAACATTTTTGCATGCAAGCCCTGTATAACCCTAGTGATAACCATAGTGCCAAAGTACGCACATTAACAGTCCCCTCTGTGAATAAGGCAGTGACCACCATGCCATTCGCTGTCTATGGGATTGACCATGTATGGTACTCACACAGGAGGCTCAGGAGCCCCTGTTCTTTTGACCGGTCGGGCTCTAAGCGGTTGGACCTCTAATGATCATACATTTATCACCTATCAGGAGTAGTGTGGATATGAACTTTCATAAAAAGCAGTAGGCACAGTTATGAGGTGTATAACACGGCAAGTTTCTCCCAAAAGCTGTATATAAGAGTTAGTGTTAATGATGGCCCTCCTTGAGTCTCTTTCTATATACCATGTAATCTTCTGAAATTTACCAAAGGCGTGCAATCACTCTTTATCTGCAGTTCCCAATTGTAGGGTTCAGTCTTAGATCGTATGGCCAGTCCATCTCAGAAGTGTGTTGGGTCCCAGAAGCAATTAACCCTTACCAGAAGCAGTAAAGTCTGTTGCCATAAACAAGCATTTACCTTACTCTCTCAGTGCAAGCATGGCCTTAAATTAGTCCTCAATTTTCTGTAAAAATTCATAATCATTAGCAAAGTTGCTTTCCTGGCAGTTTTCCAAACTCTGTGTTTTTCTTGATAAGACTTCTGGTTTTGGCCTACTTTTCAGCTGCCCACACAGGTCCTGTCTCTTGCACATTCAGCAGCAGGCCTTCAACTAACTAACTAACTAACTAACTAACTAACTAACCAGGGGATCACGGGACCAGCCCACTACCTGGAAACTGTATCTAATTACTGCTAGTTAACTACTATCTACCCATATATAACCTTTTTGGGATGCTTAGCACACAGATCACCTCAACTTTTAGAGTGTGAGCCATAGCATTAACCCTTTAGAACAGAAACACAGTATTAACCTTTTTGAATAGAATCACAGTATCAACCCCATTGGCAGTGACCCAACCTGTCACGGCACCCTCCTCTCTGCTTTGAGTGACAGCTGTAGTGGGCTCCTGGTTGGATGCTATTGGTGTCACTCGGAGCAGAGGGAGGGAAAACTCAATGTGGACACCACTTCACAGTAAAGCTCTGTCCTTGGCACTTGCAGGAGCAGAATCGGGCAGAGTAAAACTTCATATTCACACTACTTCTGATAATAAAAGCTCCACAAAAGGTATATTTGTACTGCTCTTTCCAGCCTCTACCTAGTGTTGTCAGCAGTTTAGCATGGTCAAAACTGCTGACAGACTCCATTTAAAATTCGACCATATGACAGCCATCCAAAACCAGCCAGAAGGTTCCAAAAAGTATATTAGAAATTTTGAACTTAGAGATGACTGAATTTACTGCTGAACAAAACTCTTACATTCCATGCATACAATCTAGGAATTTTATCTACACCCGAGACGCAGGTTCACGGATCTCATTTCTACAAATTACAAAACCCTTTCTGAAGTGTTACAGCAAACGCCATATTTACAATGCTTAACATAAAACCTAAAGCCGACCTATAAATCTATCAGAGAGCTGGTTTGTGCAATGTTTCCAGCACAGATTTATTCTCCCCTCCTTGAGGAACATGGTAGAAATATGTGCTGATCCAAGGGACACAAGGAGAAGTCTTATCTCCACGTATCAATGAGATGGGGCAGAAGGAACAGAGAAGATTTCAAAGTAGATCGATCATGTAAGTCATAGGTTCTCTTGGCTTGTTCTCCATGCATGTAGGAACACATACTAACAATGTAAAGATTCAATGTACATAAGTAACCTATGGATTAATAACATCATCCCGTGTCAATCATTAACTGCAGTGGAAAATACCCTTTCTGGGAACAGAGAAGATACGTGCAAGTTTATGTAACTAAAGTTTAAAGGGGTTGTCCCATGAAAAATATTCTATAGCTTTCAAACCAGCACCTGGATATGAATACTTTTGTAATTGGATGTAATTAAAAATGTTGTATAGCTACTGTATAGCTATTCAATTAAATCTATCTGTATAGCGCCACCTGCTGTTTTTTTTTTTGTCCTACTTACTAAGAAGGCCGCACATGCTCAGTTTCCTCCTTCAACTGCTTCCTGAGCTGTGATAGGGAGAAATTTCAGCGGCTCTGTTTGGGGTGGCCCCAGGCCCCCAATGCTATCTCGGGTCACCACGCGTTGCTGCTCTTCAGAGGGGATGGTGAGGCATGGTGCACCCCAATGAGAAATACGTCCAGTCAGGGTGTGCAGTAAACCAGTGTGCTTCTTTACTGGGAGAATTCAGTTGCAAAACAATAAGGGTTAGACATAAGAGTGGCTTTTTCAGTCTCCTCTGTGGCAGAAGAAGGGTTTGGTGCTGAGGAAAGGCCTGAGCTAGCTGTCCCTCTCTCAGAAGGCTGGTACCCCGTCCAAAAGCTGGAGACCCAGGGTCTGTGGCTGAGTATCCCTGTCTCAGCGTATTTTTCTAGTCACTCAATAGTCTGACAGAGTCTCCTCTTCTAAGCATTGATCCCTAGCTGCAGAACTCTAGGGGCTCTGACTGCTCTCCTTATATACAGTTTCAAGCTAAACTAGAAACTTCTAGTGGGAGGGGTGAAGACACTCAGCACAAACAAATACAATGTTACAACTCCTGTCTCTCATATACTTGCATTAGAACTTTAATGATACTCAATGGCAATGACAAAGCAGCTTTTGCAAACACAAACAGGTTTTCAGACATAATAACAGAGCTAAACCAGACATTCAAAACATCAGTTTGTCTGGTGTTGGTGGTAAATAAGTCTGGCTTTTTCTCTCCAAAACATGCTCTTCTTTAACCCTTATGGTAGCTGTGGAAAACTATTAGCTTCTCATTATTAGCTAGAAAGTCCCAAAAGTCTCTCAGTGTTCATTAACCCTTTCCACAGTGTTGTGCAAACACAGTGCAAATGAACAAGATATATATCACAACATGCATATAAAATGGAACTAAACTTCAAAGTATCCCTGCTCCAGGGCATTACAAAAGCAACAGAAGAAAGACATGTCTCCTCATAAATGACACTCCCCTTGAGCTACCAACTTGAGCAATTGAAGAAATGAATAGCGAGATCTCTTATTCTCTTGGTCAGTATAATTACAGCGATACCAAATAAATTCAGTTTGTTTGACTACTTCTCTGCAATAAAACCGCTCTTTTTAAAAATAAGAAAATCTTTTTGCTTCGCCGCATCCCAAGACCCATACCTGTTTTATTTTTCTTTCTATGGAGTTGTGTGAGGGCTTGATTTTTGAAGGATGACTTGTAGTTTTCATTGGTATCATTTGGGGTAAATATCACTTTCTAATTGCTGTTTTTTCTGTGCCAACTCTGGCATTTTTTTTTATTTTTACAACGTTCACCATGTAGTGTGGGTGGTTACGGATGCAGCAATAACAAACATGTGGGGGGCATTTTATTTTTTCAAGTTTTTTCATTATAAAGCGTATTTTCAATAGAAAAAAAGCATTTTTAATTGGATTTTTTTAATTTCATATTTTTTTTTTTTTAACCACTTAATAATCCCACAGGGACGATAACAGGCAATGTTTTGATTGCTTCTAAAATACAGTACACTGTCCCTATACTGCAATGCATTTTAATGCTATACTGACATTGACCAGCCTTCTGAAGAACACTTAAGGCGGGATTGGGGCCTACACCAGGTCCCAGCCTGCTATACACACATCGGCACCTTACAAACTAGTCCACTCCCTCTGTCACTACTTAGGGCTTGTTTACATCAACGCTATGTATTCCATTATGGCTTTCCGTTACAACATGGTTATAATGGAAAATAACGGAATCCTTTAGAGGCATTCCGTTTTGATCCGTCATAATAGAAGTATATGGGCAAGCATAACGGATCCATCTGGTTTCCGTTATGCTGGATGAAAAACAAAGTTCTGTCGACAGAAGCCATTACAGAATACATAACGTTGATGTAAACAAGCCCTTACATGTGGCAGGCGGCGCCATTGCCCGCGGCATGTAAGGGGTTAAACAGCCTGGATTGGCACTCCTGCTAGTCCGGGCTGTTAGAGCAGGAGCGCAGCTCTCATGTGAGAGCTGAGCCTCTGCTTTCTGCTGCACGAGCCCAGTCTAAGGCCCCTTAGTGACTTCTGTAAAATGGTGTTTTGGTGGTCACTAAGAGGTTAAACAAAGCTCAACTAAGTGAGGTTGACTAGGTCAGGAAACGTTTGAATGTCTAGATTTTAAAAGGGTTGTATTGATTTTAATATCGATGACCTAAAGATCGGCAGCAAAAACTGCAGGTTCAAAAAATTATCTAAAATAATTTTTAAAAAGTCCACTCACCTTCCCAGTCAGGTTTCCCTGGTCCCGGTTTACTGGCCCCTTCCAATAATGTGTCGAGTCAGCACATGGGCACTGAAGCCAATCCCAGGCTTCAGAGGTCACATGTGTCGACACATTATAGCTGCAACTAGAAGTATAGGCAGGGGTAGACTGGGAACTTAAAAAAAAAAAAACTAAAAAGGGGCCAGGTAAACTGTAGTGGAATACAAAGTACCGACCCAGCAAAACCCAGCTCTATGACCATACCGAGGACGGTGATACCCTTGAATTCAGGAGGATACCTGGGTGTCTGGCCAGGTACATAAGTACCTGATGCTGCTAGCATTAATTATTACTGAGAGCATCAGATCATTATGTACTTGGCCAGCGGCCGTGAAGAGTGCTTCAATTTTAAATGCCCTCTCCCTTCGTTCTTAGGGAAGGTGAGCCTCCTCCAGAGGTGTGCGACAAGGCTTACTCTCCTCTCCTCATTTTCAGCTGAACCGAGCGTTCATGTGTATGGGGGGAGATCGGGAAAAATAGGCGTCGGCCAAATGAGCGTTCAGCCCACAGATATTGAAGATTTATGGCCACCATGAGGGTCCGGCCAGATGGTGTAAAATTGTGTGACCATTGGCTGCTGCAATATGGACATGCCTTTGACATTTGCGGCCGCCACACTGTCTGGCCGGATCCTAAAGCTGGCCATACACATTAGTCCTTTGTTGGCCAAACCCACCGAGAACGGCGGGATCGGCCGACACACTAATGTTTGTGGGTACAGTGTCCCACTCAGTGATGGTAGTGGGCACTTTAAACTTTGTTATGTGTATTTAATGTATTTCTGTATATCCCTGTATTTCCTATTAACAGGCTGTTAGAGGTCATCTCATCTATTCGCCCCTAGGTGGTGCTGGCACCACTTTTATATATATATATATATATATATATATATATATAGACTAGGGTATGTTAATTAAAAGAGTCAGTGTGGTAGTGGTAGAGAAGGAAGTAAGTGGAGTTGAGCTAGGCAGTGGAGGAGCAGTACAAGCCTAGTCCACCATGTAGCTGCCGTATTAGCCCCTTGGCTCTGGCCAGGTCAAGGGAGCACCAAGAACAAAGACAGTATTACAGCAGCACAGCACGGACCAGTGAGTCTACGTCTCGTATAGAGAAAGTCTAGTGGAGGTTAGAACCAAATTAGCCAATGGACTTCACAAGCGCCAGTGACTAGGAGGAACCTAAAAGTGTCTGGCAGCAGCTTTTTACGCTCTCCCTACAGAATATACATACTGTACATGTCGAGCCAAACATGTATGTGTATGGGGAAGCCGGGACAGAGTCGGGAGAGATGGCGGTCGGTTCGGCCCACAGCTACTGAATGTGTATGGGCAGCTTAAGGGCTCATGCACATGACCGTTGTTGTTTTGTGGTCCACAAAACACGCATACTGGCCATTTGCGGTCCGCATTTTTCAGAATGGAACGGCCAGTCCTATTCTTGTCTGTAATGTGGACAATAATAGGACATGTTCTATTTTTTTGCGGAGCGGACATGGAGTCATTTCCGTTTTTTGCAGCCCCATTGAAATGAATGGTTCCTCATACTGGCTGAATGCACACGGGCTAAAAATATGTTCGTGTGCATGAGCCCTAAGGCTGGAGAGAAGGGGGGGAGGGAAAAGTGGAGAAATAATCCATAGCAACCTATCGGACATCCCCTTTAATTGAATGATGTCATCCTTGCATTGTCAAAAAAAAAAAAAAAGGTAAAAGACTCATCAGCAAGTGATGTCAGCTCATGTAGATAGGACTGACCTCCGAGGGCAGCCAGTTGTCTGATGGGGGCGAGTCCGAGCGTGACCCTTTTTTTACAAATGTCTCAGAACACTTCACTTGATGTGTGCCAACGCAGGCGCGGGCATCTCCTGGTGAGGCTGGCTTAGGTGCTACATGTTTTATTTTCCTATTCACAAAGGTGTGTATCTACAGATATGGCAGATACCCAAGGTAGTGCACCGCCATCCTGACAACCTTCGGGAGCGTGCAGCCTGACAAATGAATTAGATAACGGTGACAAACACCTTTGTGCCGAAATGACAATTAGTCAGATCATTAGACTGAGAAAAAGTATAATTGCTGCGGTAATTGGTTGCCAAAGGAATTAATGAGTTCCCAGCTCACAATGGAGACTGTAAGGAAATACCAGGATGACAGGAATGTGCGACTTCTCACCGGCAGCTTATTTGCATTATACTGGTGCATTCAACGTATAGCAGAGCTGGGAATGTCTGCAGGATCCTAACTCGGAGCACATTTCCTATAAAGTGACTTACAAGGTTTGGTTAGTGGTCAGGAAGACACATATTAAATATAATAATATCAGATATATATATATACACATAATATAATACAATAATGAACATAACAAATTATTCTCATTTAGAATTGTATTGCCATAACTTTACTCCCATTTATTATATAGTCATTTATAGCTTCTTGAATAGAATAAAATTAAAATCTAATTATTTAGTAACTACTTGCATCCTCCATGTACAGGGGCGGACTGGGAACTTAAAGAGGCCCTGGAAAAAAAAACTAAAAGTGGCCCCGATACCACAGTGCAGCACAAAATACTGCCCCAGCAGAACCAGATACCACAGTGCAGCACAAAATACTGCCCCAGCAGAACCAGATACCACAGTGCAGCACAAAATACTGCCCCAGCAGAACCAAATACCACATTGCAGCACAATATACTGCCCCAGCAGAACCAAATACCACAGTGCAGAACAATATACTGCCCCAGCAGAACCAAATACCACAGTGCAGCACAGATATACCGCCCCAGCAGAACCAAATACCACAGGGCAGCACAATATACCGCCCCAACAGAACCAAATACCACAGGGCAGCACAGATATACCGCCCCAGCAGAACCAAATACCACAGTGCAGCACAGAATGCTGCCCCAGCAGAACCAAATACCACAGTGCAGCACAATATACTGCCCCAGCAGAACCAAATACCACAGTGCAGCACAGAATACTGCCCCAGCAGAACCAACTACCACAGGGCAGCACAAAATACTGCCCCAGCAGAACCAACTACCACAGGGCAGCACAAAATACCGCCTCAGCAGAACCAAATACCACAGGGCAGCACAAAATACTGCCCCAGCAGAACCAAATACCACAGGGCAGCACAAAATACTGCCCCAGCAGAACCAAATACCACAGGGCAGCACAAAATACTGCCCCAGCAGAACCAAATACCACAGTGCAGCACAATATACTGCCCCAGCAGAACCAAATACCACAGGGCAGCACAAAATACTGCCCCAGCAGAACCAAATACCACAGGGCAGCACAAAATACTGCCCCAGCAGAACCAAATACCACAGGGCAGCACAAAATACCGCCTCAGCAGAACCAAATACCACAGGGCAGCACAAAATACTGCCCCAGCAGAACCAAATACCACAGGGCAGCACAAAATACCGCCTCAGCAGAACCAAATACCACAGGGCAGCACAAAATACTGCCCCAGCAGAACCAAATACCACAGGGCAGCACAAAATACTGCCCCAGCAGAACCAAATACCACAGGGCAGCACAAAATACTGCCCCAGCAGAACCAAATACCATAGGGCAGCACAAAATACCGCCTCAGCAGAACCAAATACCACAGGGCAGCACAAAATACTGCCCCAGCAGAACCAAATACCACAGGGCAGCACAAAATACTGCCCCAGCAGAACCAAATACCACAGGGCAGCACAAAATACTGCCCCAGCAGAACCAAATACCACAGTGCAGCACAATATACTGCCCCAGCAGAACCAAATACCACAGGGCAGCACAAAATACTGCCCCAGCAGAACCAAATACCACAGGGCAGCACAAAATACTGCCCCAGCAGAACCAAATACCACAGGGCAGCACAAAATACTGCCCCAGCAGAACCAAATACCACAGGGCAGCACAAAATACTGCCCCAGCAGAACCAAATACCACAGTGCAACACAAAATACTGCCCCAGCAGAACCAAATACCACAGTGCAGCACAGAATACTGCCCCAGCAGAACCAGATACCACAGTGCAGCACAGAATACTGCCCCAGCAGAACCAGATACCACAGTGCAGCACAGAATGCTGCCCCAGCAGAACCAGATACCACAGTGCAGTACAGAATACTGCCCCAGCAGAACCAGATACCACAGTGCAGCACAATATACTGCCCCAGCAGAACCAAATACCATAGTGCAGCACAAAATACTGCCCCAGCAGAACCAACTACCACAGGGCAGCACAAAATACTGCCCCAGCAGAACCAAATACCACAGGGCAGCACAAAATACTGCCCCAGCAGAACCAAATACCACAGGGCAGCACAGATATACCGCCCCAGCAGAACCAAATACCACAGTGCAACACAAAATACTGCCCCAGCAGAACCAAATACCACAGTGCAGCACAGAATACTGCCCCAGCAGAACCAAATACCACAGTGCAGCACAGAATACTGCCCCAGCAGAACCAAATACCACAGTGCAGCACAATATACTGCCCCAGCAGAACCAAATACCACAGTGCAGCACAATATACTGCCCCAGCAGAACCAAATACCACAGTGCAGCACAGAATACCACCCCAGCAGAACCAAATACCACAGGGCAGCACAATATACTGCCCCAGCAGAACCAACTACCACAGGGCAGCACAAAATACTGCCCCAGCAGAACCAACTACCACAGGGCAGCACAAAATACTGCCCCAGCAGAACCAACTACCACAGGGCAGCACAAAATACTGCCCCAGCAGAACCAAATACCACAGGGCAGCACAGATATACCGCCCCAACAGAACCAAATACCACAGTGCAACACAGAATACTGCCCCAGCAGAACCAAATACCACAGTGCAGCACAGAATACTGCCCCAGCAGAACCAAATACCACAGTGCAGCACAATATACTGCCCCAGCAGAACCAAATACCACAGTGCAGCACAATATACTGCCCCAGCAGAACCAAATACCACAGTGCAGCACAGATATACTGCCCCAGCAGAACCAAATACCACAGTGCAGTACAATATACTGCCCCAGCAGAACCAAATACCACAGTGCAGCACAATATACTGCCCCAGCAGAACCAAATACCACAGTGCAGTACAATATACTGCCCCAGCAGAACCAAATACCACAGGGCAGCACAATATACCGCCCCAGCAGAACCAAATACCACAGGGCAGCACAGAATACTGCCCCAGCAGAACCAAATACCACAGTGCAGCACAGAATACTGCCCCAGCAGAACCAAATACCACAGTGCAGCACAGAATACTGCCCCAGCAGAACCAAATACCACAGTGCAGCACAGAATACCACCCCAGCAGAACCAAATACCACAGTGCAGCACAGAATACTGCCCCAGCAGAACCAAATACCACAGTGCAGCACAGAATACCACCCCAGCAGAACCAAATACCACAGTGCAGCACAAATATACTGCCCCAGCAGAACCAAATACCACAGGGCAGCACAATATACCGCCCCAGCAGAACCAAATACCACAGGGCAGCACAGAATTCTGCCCCAGCAGAACCAAATACCACAGTGCAGCACAGAATACTGCCCCACCAGAACCAAATACCACAGTGCAGCACAGAATACCACCCCAGTAGAACCAAATACCACAGTGCAGCACAAATATACTGCCCCAGCAGAACCAAATACCACAGGGCAGCACAATATACTGCCCCAGCAGAACCAAATACCACAGGGCAGCACAATATACTGCCCCAGCAGAACCAAATACCACAGGGCAACACAAAATACCGCCCCAGCAGAACCAAATACCACAGGGCAGCACAAATATACTGCCCCAGCAGAACCAAATACCACAGTGCAACACAAAATACTGCCCCAGCAGAACCAAATACCACAGTGCAGCACAGATATACCACCCCAGCAGAACCAAATACCACAGGGCAGCACAAATATACTGCCCCAGCAGAACCAAATACCACAGGGCAGCACAATATACTGCCCCAGCAGAATCAAATACCACAGTGCAGCACAGATATACCGCCCCAGCAGAACCAAATACCACAGTGCAGTACAATATACTGCCCCAGCAGAACCAAATACCACAGTGCAGCACAATATACTGCCCCAGCAGAACCAAATACCACAGTGCAGAACAATATACTGCCCCAGCAGAACCAAATACCACAGTGCAGCACAGATATACTGCCCCAGCAGAGCCAAATACCACAGTGCAGCACAGAATACTGCCCCAGCAGAACCAAATACCACAGGGCAGCACAGATATACCGCCCCAGCAGAACCAAATACCACAGTGCAACACAAAATACTGCCCCAGCAGAACCAAATACCACAGTGCAGCACAGAATACTGCCCCAGCAAAACCAAATACCACAGTGCAGCACAGAATACTGCCCCAGCAGAACCAAATACCACAGTGCAGCACAATATACTGCCCCAGCAGAACCAAATACCACAGTGCAGCACAATATACTGCCCCAGCAGAACCAACTACCACAGGGCAGCACAAAATACTGCCCCAGCAGAACCAACTACCACAGGGCAGCACAAAATACTGCCCCAGCAGAACCAAATACCACAGTGCAGCACAGAATACCACCCCAGCAGAACCAAATACCACAGGGCAGCACAATATACTGCCCCAGCAGAACCAACTACCACAGGGCAGCACAAAATACTGCCCCAGCAGAACCAACTACCACAGGGCAGCACAAAATACTGCCCCAGCAGAACCAACTACCACAGGGCAGCACAAAATACTGCCCCAGCAGAACCAAATACCACAGGGCAGCACAGATATACCGCCCCAACAGAACCAAATACCACAGTGCAACACAAAATACTGCCCCAGCAGAACCAAATACCACAGTGCAGCACAGAATACTGCCCCAGCAGAACCAAATACCACAGTGCAGCACAATATACTGCCCCAGCAGAACCAAATACCACAGTGCAGCACAATATACTGCCCCAGCAGAACCAAATACCACAGTGCAGCACAGATATACTGCCCCAGCAGAACCAAATACCACAGTGCAGTACAATATACTGCCCCAGCAGAACCAAATACCACAGTGCAGCACAATATACTGCCCCAGCAGAACCAAATACCACAGTGCAGTACAATATACTGCCCCAGCAGAACCAAATACCACAGGGCAGCACAATATACCGCCCCAGCAGAACCAAATACCACAGGGCAGCACAGAATACTGCCCCAGCAGAACCAAATACCACAGTGCAGCACAGAATACTGCCCCAGCAGAACCAAATACCACAGTGCAGCACAGAATACTGCCCCACCAGAACCAAATACCACAGTGCAGCACAGAATACCACCCCAGCAGAACCAAATACCACAGTGCAGCACAAATATACTGCCCCAGCAGAACCAAATACCACAGGGCAGCACAATATACCGCCCCAGCAGAACCAAATACCACAGGGCAGCACAGAATTCTGCCCCAGCAGAACCAAATACCACAGTGCAGCACAGAATACTGCCCCACCAGAACCAAATACCACAGTGCAGCACAGAATACCACCCCAGCAGAACCAAATACCACAGTGCAGCACAAATATACTGCCCCAGCAGAACCAAATACCACAGGGCAGCACAATATACTGCCCCAGCAGAACCAAATACCACAGGGCAGCACAATATACTGCCCCAGCAGAACCAAATACCACAGGGCAACACAAAATACCGCCCCAGCAGAACCAAATACCACAGGGCAGCACAAATATACTGCCCCAGCAGAACCAAATACCACAGTGCAACACAAAATACTGCCCCAGCAGAACCAAATACCACAGTGCAGCACAGATATACCACCCCAGCAGAACCAAATACCACAGGGCAGCACAAATATACTGCCCCAGCAGAACCAAATACCACAGGGCAGCACAATATACTGCCCCAGCAGAATCAAATACCACAGTGCAGCACAGATATACCGCCCCAGCAGAACCAAATACCACAGTGCAGTACAATATACTGCCCCAGCAGAACCAAATACCACAGTGCAGCACAATATACTGCCCCAGCAGAACCAAATACCACAGTGCAGAACAATATACTGCCCCAGCAGAACCAAATACCACAGTGCAGCACAGATATACTGCCCCAGCAGAGCCAAATACCACAGTGCAGCACAGAATACTGCCCCAGCAGAACCAAATACCACAGGGCAGCACAGATATACCGCCCCAGCAGAACCAAATACCACAGTGCAACACAAAATACTGCCCCAGCAGAACCAAATACCACAGTGCAGCACAGAATACTGCCCCAGCAAAACCAAATACCACAGTGCAGCACAGAATACTGCCCCAGCAGAACCAAATACCACAGTGCAGCACAATATACTGCCCCAGCAGAACCAAATACCACAGTGCAGCACAATATACTGCCCCAGCAGAACCAACTACCACAGGGCAGCACAAAATACTGCCCCAGCAGAACCAACTACCACAGGGCAGCACAAAATACTGCCCCAGCAGAACCAAATACCACAGGGCAGCACAAAATACTGCCCCAGCAGAACAAAATACCACAGGGCAGCACAGATATACCGCCCCAGCAGAACCAAATACCACAGTGCAACACAAAATACTGCCCCAGCAGAACCAAATACCACAGTGCAGCACAGAATACTGCCCCAGCAGAACCAAATACCACAGAGCAGCACAATATACTGCCCCAGCAGAACCAAATACCACAGTGCAGCACAATATACTGCCCCAGCAGAACCAAATACCACAGTGCAGCACAGATATACTGCCCCAGCAGAACCAAATACCACAGTGCAGCACAGATATACTGCCCCAGCAGAACCAAATACCACAGGGCAGCACAAAATACTGCCCCAGCAGAACCAAATACCACAGGGCAGCACAGATATACCGCCCCAGCAGAACCAAATACCACAGTGCAACACAAAATACTGCCCCAGCAGAACCAAATACCACAGTGCAGCACAGAATACTGCCCCAGCAGAACCAAATACCACAGTGCAGCACAATATACTGCCCCAGCAGAACCAAATACCACAGTGCAGCACAATATACTGCCCCAGCAGAACCAAATACCACAGTGCAGCACAGAATACCACCCCAGCAGAACCAAATACCACAGGGCAGCACAATATACTGCCCCAGCAGAACCAACTACCACAGGGCAGCACAAAATACTGCCCCAGCAGAACCAACTACCACAGGGCAGCACAAAATACTGCCCCAGCAGAACCAACTACCACAGGGCAGCACAAAATACTGCCCCAGCAGAACCAAATACCACAGGGCAGCACAGATATACCGCCCCAGCAGAACCAAATACCACAGTGCAACACAAAATACTGCCCCAGCAGAACCAAATACCACAGTGCAGCACAGAATACTGCCCCAGCAGAACCAAATACCACAGTGCAGCACAATATACTGCCCCAGCAGAACCAAATACCACAGTGCAGCACAATATACTGCCCCAGCAGAACCAAATACCACAGTGCAGCACAGATATACTGCCCCAGCAGAACCAAATACCACAGTGCAGTACAATATACTGCCCCAGCAGAACCAAATACCACAGTGCAGCACAATATACTGCCCCAGCAGAACCAAATACCACAGTGCAGCACAGATATACTGCCCCAGCAGAACCAAATACCACAGTGCAGCACAGATATACTGCCCCAGCAGAACCAAATACCACAGGGCAGCACAAAATACTGCCCCAGCAGAACCAAATACCACAGGGCAGCACAGATATACCGCCCCAGCAGAACCAAATACCACAGTGCAACACAAAATACTGCCCCAGCAGAACCAAATACCACAGTGCAGCACAGAATACTGCCCCAGCAGAACCAAATACCACAGTGCAGCACAATATACTGCCCCAGCAGAACCAAATACCACAGTGCAGCACAATATACTGCCCCAGCAGAACCAAATACCACAGTGCAGCACAGAATACCACCCCAGCAGAACCAAATACCACAGGGCAGCACAATATACTGCCCCAGCAGAACCAACTACCACAGGGCAGCACAAAATACTGCCCCAGCAGAACCAACTACCACAGGGCAGCACAAAATACTGCCCCAGCAGAACCAACTACCACAGGGCAGCACAAAATACTGCCCCAGCAGAACCAAATACCACAGGGCAGCACAGATATACCGCCCCAGCAGAACCAAATACCACAGTGCAACACAAAATACTGCCCCAGCAGAACCAAATACCACAGTGCAGCACAGAATACTGCCCCAGCAGAACCAAATACCACAGTGCAGCACAATATACTGCCCCAGCAGAACCAAATACCACAGTGCAGCACAATATACTGCCCCAGCAGAACCAAATACCACAGTGCAGCACAGATATACTGCCCCAGCAGAACCAAATACCACAGTGCAGTACAATATACTGCCCCAGCAGAACCAAATACCACAGTGCAGCACAATATACTGCCCCAGCAGAACCAAATACCACAGTGCAGTACAATATACTGCCCCAGCAGAACCAAATACCACAGGGCAGCACAATATACCGCCCCAGCAGAACCAAATACCACAGGGCAGCACAGAATACTGCCCCAGCAGAACCAAATACCACAGTGCAGCACAGAATACCGCCCCAGCAGAACCAAATACCACAGTGCAGCACAGAATACTGCCCCACCAGAACCAAATACCACAGTGCAGCACAGAATACCACCCCAGCAGAACCAAATACCACAGTGCAGCACAGAATACTGCCCCAGCAGAACCAAATACCACAGTGCAGCACAGAATACCACCCCAGCAGAACCAAATACCACAGTGCAGCACAAATATACTGCCCCAGCAGAACCAAATACCACAGGGCAGCACAATATACCGCCCCAGCAGAACCAAATACCACAGGGCAGCACAGAATTCTGCCCCAGCAGAACCAAATACCACAGTGCAGCACAGAATACTGCCCCACCAGAACCAAATACCACAGTGCAGCACAGAATACCACCCCAGCAGAACCAAATACCACAGTGCAGCACAAATATACTGCCCCAGCAGAACCAAATACCACAGGGCAGCACAATATACTGCCCCAGCAGAACCAAATACCACAGGGCAGCACAATATACTGCCCCAGCAGAACCAAATACCACAGGGCAACACAAAATACCGCCCCAGCAGAACCAAATACCACACTGCAGCACAATATACTGCCCCAGCAGAACCAAATACCACAGTGCAGAACAATATACTGCCCCAGCAGAACCAAATACCACAGTGCAGCACAGATATACTGCCCCAGCAGAACCAAATACCACAGTGCAGCACAGAATACTGCCCCAGCAGAACCAAATACCACAGGGCAGCACAAATATACTGCCGCCCTCATCACAGTGTGATATTGTACCAGTGTCCTGAGGATGGCAATACAGTTAAATTCAGAAGGACACCTGTGGCCACTGGCCAGGTACATAAGTAGAATAAATAATTACAAGAATAGGTGCACTACTGTGGTGGATGCAAACAGTAACATCTGACTAAACCCTTAGGCCCCTTTCACACGGGCGAGTATTCCGCGCGGGTGCAATGCGTAAGTTGAACACATTGCACCCGCACTGAATGCGGACCCATTCATTTCTATAGAGCTGTGCACATGAGCGGTGATTTTCACGCATCACTTGTGCGTTGCGTGAAAATCGCAGCATGCTCTATATTGTGTGTTTTTCACGCAACGCAGGCCCCATAGAAGTGAATGGGGCTGCGTGAAAATCGCAAGCATCTGCAAGCAAGTGCGGATGCGGTGCGATTTTCACGCACGGTTGCTAGGAGATGATCGGGATGGAGACCCGATCATTATTATTTTCCCTTATAACAGGGTTATAAGGGAAAATAATAGCATTCTGAATACAGAATGCATAGTACAATAGCGCTGGAGGGGTTAAAATTATTATTATTTTTTTAACTCACCTTATTCCACTTGCTCGCGCAGCCCGGCTTCTCTTCTGTCTTCTTCTTTGCTGTGTGCAGGAAAAGGACCTGTGGTGACGTCACTCCGGTCATCCCATGATCCATCACCATGGTAAAAAGATCATGTGACGGACCATGTGATGACCGGAGTGACGTCACCACAGGTCCTTTTCCTGCACGCAGCAAAGAAGAAGACAGAAGAGAAGCCGGGCTGTGCGATCAAGTGGATTAAGGTGAGTTAAATTATTATAAAAAAAATTAACCCCTCCAGCGCTATTGTACTATGCATTCTGTATTCAGAATGCTATTATTTTCCCTTATAACCATGTTATAAGGGAAAATAATGCAATCTACAGAATACCTAACCCAAATCCGAACTTCTGTGAAGAAGTTCGGGTTTGGGTACCAAACATGCCGATTTTTCTCACGCGCGTGCAAAACGCATTACAATGTTTTGCACTCGCGCGGAAAAATCGCGCATGTTTCCGCAACGCACCCGCACCTTTTCCCGCAACGCCCGTGTGAAACCAGCCTTACCAGATGTTACAAATGAGACTTTAGCCATTAGGATGTCCTTAATATAAGTATATACTGGCTAAAGTCTCTTTTTTAACATCAGTGTGACGGTTTAGTCAGATGTTACTGTTTGCATCTACCACAGTAGTGCACCTATTCTTGTAATTATTTATTCTATATATCATTCCACATCCACACATTTTACCAACTGGTGTAGGATGTCTCTGTGGCACTTGTGGTCTGCTGCGGGCAGCCTCCACTGTATGCATTTTTTGCTGGGGATTTCCCTTAGCAACAGACCACAAGCGCAGTATCTGCTCCCCCGAGTATAAATGCACAACTGCATTTGGGGTTGAGCATTTCCTGCCTTTTGAGACCATGTATTTATGTAATTTCAGTGCCTGAGGCGCCAATATTAATTAATGATGAGAGCTTCAGAGCTGTACCTGGCTGGCAGCCGTGAGGAGAGCTTGGGTGGCCCCCTGGGCATCGGCCCACCAGAAAATGTCCCTGTAGGGTCTATGGCCAGTCCGCCCCTGCCCATGTTATAACAATTCTGGAGCATCTGTTCTTATAACTCTATGATGTGCCATCCCCATATTGTTCCTGTTAGAAGTTATGAATGAACCAGTTTGCAATGAAGCTTCAAATGGGTGTTACCAGTTGGGGTTGTGTCTCTGCAAAGTCTGACACTGGCCGCACGTATTAGATAAAGTCAGACTGTGCAAGGACACACCTCCAACTGGAAACACCCATCTGGACCTTTGTGGCAAGCTGCTAGCAATTCATTCATAGTTTCTAGCAGGGATAATAGAGGAATGGCAGATTATAGAGACATAAGAAAAGATGTCCCGGAATTGTTATTACATGGAGGATGCAAGTAGTCACTAAAACAGACAGGAGAGGGGACAGGTTCTCTTCACCAGATAAGAAAAATATTTTAAGTGTATTTAAGGTAGATGTGTAATAGAAGTGAGATTAGTGCCTCCAGGGTTTACATTTGAAATTAACTACAATTGGGCATTTGCAATAGTTTCCATCAGGGATAAATGCAATTCGTAAATTATTTTATTTTAATGTGACTTTTTACCCATTCTCTGTGTTTTGGGGAAAATTTGTAACTGCTATGGTAGGTGCAGTGGTGCCACATTGTAAATAGAGGGCACTGTGATGCAGTTCTACATGGTGCCTTGTTCATTAAAGCAAGGACATTGCCCTTGTAGAAGTTTTAACTTAATTGATTGCCTTAAAATAGTTGAGATTTTGATGAGACTTGTAGTACTATATACCCAACATTGGACCACAGCTCTTGTGACACATACAGGCTCTAGTCTCTAGTTTGAGGATATTGGCTATGGGGGATGCACCCTAAGATAAGGGGAAATGCCTGTAAAATGGAGTTTGACATTGTAATTACTGGTAGGCATTAGGGTGTCTTTCAGGCCTCAAGATGTCTGGCTGGAGCTTACATTGTCAACTGGCATGCTGCGCTCATAAGGGGGCAAATACATTTTCTTTCTTATTGTTTCATGTTTTATCAACAGGCTCAGTAATGAGGCATTAGGAAGTTTTTCAGGATTCTGATGTTCCTCAGCCTCAATATATCTGGCTGCAGCATACATTGTCAACTGGCATGCTGTGCTCATAAGGGGGCAAATACATTTTTCTTTTTCAGTATTTCATATATTATAAAATATGGCATTAGGAGGTT
Organism: Bufo gargarizans; assembly: GCF_014858855.1. Taxonomy (NCBI): domain Eukaryota; kingdom Metazoa; phylum Chordata; class Amphibia; order Anura; family Bufonidae; genus Bufo; species Bufo gargarizans. The sequence continues at coordinate 78,563,842 of NC_058085.1, read as the reverse complement.
TTTCAGACTTCTGATGTTCCTCAGCCTCAAGATGTCTGGCTAGAGCATACAGTGTTAACTGTCATGCTGTGCTCATAAAGAGGTAAATATGTTTTTCTTATTCATTGTTTTATATTTTATCAAATACGGGCTCAGTAATTAGGCATTAGGAAGTTTTTCAGGCTTTTGATGTTCCTCAGCCTCAAGATGTCTGGCTGAAGCAAACATTATGCGCTCATAAGGGGCAAATATGATTTTACCCTCTTATTGTTTCATGTTTTATTAAATACGGGCTCAGTAATGAGGCATTAGGAAGATTTTCAGGCTTCTGATGTTCCTCAGCCTCAAGATGTCTGACTGAAGCATACATTGTCAACTAGCATGCTGCACTCATAAGGGGGCAAATATGTTTTTCTTTCTTATTGTTTCATATATTCTAAAATATGGTATTAGGAAGTTTTTCAAAATATGGCAAAATATTAGGAAGTTTTTCAGGCTTCTGATGATCCTCAGCCTCAAGATGTCTGGCTGAAGCATACAATGTCAACTGGCATGCTGCAGTTATAAGGGGGCAAATAAGTTTTTCTTTCTAATTGTTTCATATATTATAAAATATGGCATTAGGAAGTTTTTCAAGCTTCTGATGTTCCTCAGCCTCAAGATGTCTGGCTAGAGCATACAGTGTCAATTGTCATGCTACGCTCATAAGGAGGCAAATATGTTTTTCTTATTCATTGTTTTATAGTTTATCAAATACGGGCTCAGTAATTAGGCATTAGGAAGTTTTTCAGGCTTCTGATGTTCCTCAGCCTCAAGATGTCTAGTTGGAGCATACATTGTCAACTGGCGTGCTGTGCTCATAAGGGGGAAAATATGTTTTTCTTATTAAAGCCTCTTGCACACAATTTTTTTTTTCCATTTCCGTTCCGTTTTTTGCATTCCGTATACGGACTGTATACGGAACCATTCATTTCAATGGGTTCACAAAAAAAACAGAAGGTACTTTGTATGCCGTTTCCGTATTTCCGTTCCGTTCAAAGATAGAACTTGTCCTATTATTGTCTGCATAACAGATAAGGATAGGACTGTTCTATCAGGGGCCAGCTGTTCCGTTCTGCAAAAAACGGAATGCACACGGATGTCATCCGTATTTTTTAAAGATCCGTTTTTTGCGTACCTCAAAATATTGAAAAAGCCATACAATCGTGTGCAGTAGGCCTTATTGTTTTATATTTGATCAAATACGGGCTCAGTAATTGGGCATTAGGACGTTTTCCGGGCTTCTGATGTTCCTCAGCCTGAAGATGTCTGGCTGGAGCATACATTGTCAACTGGCATGCTGTGCTCATAAGGGGGCAAATATGTTTTTCATTCTTATTGTTTCATATTTTATAACATACAGGCTCAGTTGATAAATGGTGACCACAATTATTTTATTTTTTTATATCCTGATTCACATTTTCTAAAAGACACTGCTATTCAACCCTTATGTCTTATTTTACAGTTCCCGGCTAAAAGCCTAAAATTGCAGCCACCGTAATTATCAATGTGTGTTTATTACTAAAGCAAATTCAATTCAGAGAATATCAGAAAATAACATTCTTGGAAAAAAATTATTCTGACAGCGTAAAAGACAACCATAAACCAACTTCCTGTTGTATGGTGGCACCATTTTCTTTACATTTTTATGTTATAATTTCAGGATCTGCTGTTTGTTGGTGCTTTTCACAGCCATTAGCTCACCGAGGACTGAAAGCAGAGGAATTATCGCTGTGTCCTTTTATGTGCCGAGGGTTCATACTGGTCAACGACAACCATGCTATTATACAGGAGTCATTCGCTCATGAATATCCTTTTTTCAGCTATTCCTGTTTATTTGGCACCTGGGGGGTGGTAGTTATTGAAGAGATCCTGGTGGCCAGGTTGGTTGTTCCTAACCTCCCTGCGTGCGTCCCTCCCTCCCTCCGCGCACATTCACAGGCGCTAAATGTTAAATTATGGTACCCAGGTTGCTGGCCCGCAGGCGCCAACACGCCTTCTTTTCAGCCAATCTGGTGCCGACTTCAACAATCACACCTCCTTTTCAAGCGGTACTTCATAGAGGAAGTGACGAGGGTACCAGATTTTAACAGGTACCATAATTTAACAGAACACCGGCAATGCTCCATGGGCAAAAGTATGCAAATTTACTCTCCTCCTGAAGAAACAAAATCTTTCTCTAATATCAAGCCAAACCAGGAGATTCTGGTCTGCAGTCAGTTGTTTCGAGGTTCTTGTCCCTTTGCACTGATGAGACACCTGCAGATGGATGTCTCTTCCTTTGTTAAGGAAATATGGGATAGCTCTCCTCCAAAAGCAAGAAAATGAATTTGCATCCTCTTTGTTTAGAAAGTCAACAAGGAACATTGGTCTTTTCTATCTAGAAAATGACTACAGTGGTCCCTCAAGTTACAATATTAATTGATTCCAGGATGACCATTATATGTTGAGGGCACAACTCTATGGAAAACTAGTAATGGGTTCCAAAACCTCAAATTGTCATCCCAAGCTAAGTGAAAATTAAGAAATATACAGTACAGACCAAAAGTTTGGACACACCTTCTCATTCAAAGAGTTTTCTTTATTTTCATGACTATGAAAATTGTAGATTTACACTGAAGGCATCACAACTATGAATTAACACATGTGGAATTATATACATAACAAAAAAGTGTGAAACAACTGAAAATATGTCATATTCTAGGTTCTTCAAAGTAGCCACCTTTTGCTTTGATTACTGCTTTGCACACTTTTGGCATTTTCTTGATGAGCTTCAAGAGGTAGTTACCTGAAATGGTTTTCACTTCACAGGTGTGCCCTGTCAGGTTTAATAAGTGGGATTTCTTGCCTTATAAATGGGGTTGGGACCATCAGTTGCGTTGTGGAGAAGTCAGGTGGATACACAGCTGATAGTCCTACTGAATAGACTGTTAGAATTTGTATTATGGCAAGAAAAAAGCAGCTAAGTAAAGAAAAACGAGTGGCTATCATTACTTTAGGAAATGAAGGTCAGTCAGTCCGAAAAATTGGGAGAACTTTGAAAGTGTCCCCAAGTGCAGTCACAAAAACCATCAAGCGCTACAAAAAAACTGGCTCACATGCGGACCGCCCCAGGAAAGGAAGACCAAGAGTCACCTCTGCTGCGGAGGATAAGTTCATCTGAGTCACCAGCCTCAGAAATCGCAGGCTAACAGCAGCTCAGATTAGAGACAAGGTCAATGCCACACAGAGTTCTAGCAGCAGACACATCTCTAGAACAACTGTTAAGAGGAAACTGTGTAAATCAGGCCTTCATGGTAGAATATCTGCTAGGAAACCACTGCTAAGGACAGGCAACAAGCAGAAGAGACTTGTTTGGGCTAAAGAACACAAGGAATGGACATTAGACCAGTGGAAATCTGTGCTTTGGTCTGATGAGTCCAAATTTGAGATCTTTGGTTCCAACCACCGTGTCTTTGTGCGACGCAGAAAAGGTGAACGGATGGACTCTACATGCCTGGTTCCCACCGTGAGACATGGAGGAGGAGGTGTGATGGTGTGGGGGTGCTTTGCTGGTGACACTGTTGGGGATTTATTCAAAATTGAAGGCATACTGAACCAGCATGGCTACCACAGCATCTTGCAGCAGCATGCTATTCCATCCGGTTTGCGTTTAGTTGGACCATCATTTATTTTTCAACAGGACAATGACCCCAAACACACCTCCAGGCTGTGTAAGGGCTATTTTACCATGAAGGAGAGTGATGGGGTGCTGCGCCAGATGACCTGGCCTCCACAGTCACCGGACCTGAACCCAATCGAGATGGTTTGGGGTGAGCTGGACCGCAGAGTGAAGGCAAAAGGGCCAACAAGTGCTAAGCATCTCTGGGAACTCCTTCAAGACTGTTGGAAGACCATTTCAGGTGACTACCTCTTGAAGCTCATCAAGAGAATGCCAAGAGTGTGCAAAGCAGTAATCAAAGCAAAGGGTGGCTACTTTGAAGAACCTAGAATATGACATATTTTCAGTTGTTTCACACTTTTTTGTTATGTATATAATTCCACATGTGTTAATTCATAGTTTTGATGCCTTCAGTGTGAATCTACAATAAAATAAAGAAAACTCTTCAAATGAGAAGGTGTGACCAAACTTTTGGTCTGTACTGTATGCAGATAACGAAGAGAGATAAAGCTATATATACCTATAACAGTCAGGAGTAGATGATAAAAGCTGTAAATCACTTTCTATGATGTTCCTCAACTCCAGTCCTCAGGGCCCACCTGACGCTCAGTTTTCAGGAGTTCCTTAATTTTCAGCAGATTATACAATTAGTGTCCATTCATCAGGACTTACCACAGGTATTCATTCTGTGGGATCTTCTCAAATCATGACCTGAGGACTAGAGTTGAGGTACCAAAAAAATAAAAATAAAATTAACACATGTAATACTGCACTATACTGCAAAGAAGAGATACTAGACAGCCAATACAGGTGTTTTACCAGAGACATGGCCATGTTGATTGGTTGGATCTGAGTATGAGAAATTGCACGTTCTGTCTAGTTTCAACTTACGATAGCCCAAGAAAGACCATTGTAACTTGAAAATGTTGTATCCCAAGGCCATGGTATCTTGAGGGACCAATGTACTGTTAAATTCACACATATTGCAGCGGGAGCCTCCCCCCCGGGGCCCTCTAAGAGTAGAAAAGAGTACTTGTTTTGTTGTGACACCAGTTGCAATGAAGCAACAAGGGCACTAGGCCCCTTTTAGTGATACTGTGGTAGTAGATGGTACCCAGGTGTAGGAATACCAGAGTGGTGTAGGGCGGCCTAAATGTCCCTTAATGTTGGTGCACGTGTCACAGTGCCCCTACCTGGATACACTGGACCCTAGGCATTGGCTCCACAGCAATGAAAGGGGGGTTGTTGATGAAGGGGATGATGAAATAACTTGGGTCCAGACCTTGTATTGAGGTTGAACAGCAACTTTACTTTCAATAAATGTTTCTTCCAAACAGCTTGCAGGCTTTGTCTTGGTTCCAACAGGTTTTGGCATTAACTGTGGCAGGCAAACTCCTCTCTGCTATGTCTGTTGCTCTCTGACTCTGCTGTGCTGACAGGATTAAATAGTAATCTTTTCCTTTCCTTTCTGCTGTACTAAGGTTTGTAGTCTGGTCTGTCTCTAGCTTTGTCCAGGGAACTTTCTCCTCCTGGCTTCTGAGGCTCTTGTCTGTGACCTCCAGATCCAGCAGAGCTGAAGGTGCTCTAGCTGGTCTAGACAGAGCTCGTCCATCAGGGACGGGCTCCTGCTTCCTTCCCCTAGCAGGGGGTACTCTATTCTGACCTCTAACTAGCTAAACTAGAAATGGAAAGAAGGTTCCATTCTATGTAAGATAGCTCTGCCATTTATGCTGACACCTGCTGGTGAACCAGGTACATTACATGAACAGTTACATAACAAGATTATAAATACACATTGTGGAGGACCTGGAAACAAATACACTTACTTTAGGTAAACCATAGGAGATAGTAGCTGGGTGCAAAGGTTGTAATGCACCTCTGGGGCGGTACAATATTATATCATAGTAACTTTTTACATAACTGGATGCACAGTCCTAGACCTTGAGATCTCGATGATCGTTGCTAAGGTAAAAGATTGTGTGCATGGAGAATCTTTGAGACCACAAAAGGTTGTGGACTTTGAGGACCGCCCGCCGAATGTATCAGGTTTTAGTCATATTGAATAATGTAATTGTCCATGGGTTGAAACTGATGTGCACTGTCAGTATACTCTACTACCTATCACCAGGTGCGTACACAGATATCATAGGGTGCCATACCATAGCAAAACTCCCCTCAGTGAGGCTTCCGACAAATTTATGATTTTATTAAGTAGAGGAATTTATAAAAAATAAAAAAAAACTTGTTTGTTATGAGCACTGTATTTCACAATGTATTTCAACCAGACGACTGGCATAAATACACCGATAACTCTTCCCCATACAGTGCTATATCTCCTGCTTTCATTCACTGCATGATTAAACTGGCTACATACGTCACTGTCCCCACTTTATGCAGTGATGACTTAGTCTGGGTCACATGTGGGGGCCCTAGGCAAGCTCCATAAATAGGATCATAGTTAGATAAGGAGAATACGTATAGCACCTTGTGGCATCAGCTAGTAAGAGGGACATAGAGACCCACACTCAAAGTGTTCCTGTCCACGTATTGACACAGGGCGCAGAGAAGCAAACCCCACTGAGACCATGGCTCATTGTGTACTAATTGCGGCCTCCTACTGTGCGCCAAACTAGGTAAGCCCAGTGACTAGAGAGGGTCTTGCTAAGTGGCAGATACTGACTGCAATAGAGAGAGTTATAAGAGATTGTTTGCCTGATACTGTAACTATCAAGCACAGTGCCTCTGCCAGGAGTTGTAACCATCAATCATAGTGCTTCTGCTACGCATTGTGCCTTTGTAAGGAACTGTTGTGTTGTATCCATCAAGGCTGCACCCTCTATGAGAGAGAGACACTAACCACCACACTAGTTGCCTAAATACTGAGCGAACGCCTGTTTCTGTTGACACTGCTTAGTCTGTATCCGTCATTGTGCCATTCTCATTTGGAGCCCCAAATTCAAAAGGGCCATTGCACAATATGTTGGCCCTTGTGTTGGCTGAAGAGGAGAATAGTTGTTGTGGAGGTAGCAATGAGAGTGGTCGTAGGCCACATGTGCAGTGATGAAAGGGGCGCAACCCTTCTTCTCCTCAGGGCACACCCTGGACTTTTGGGTCTCCTGCCTGGTGGTGGCTGTGGTGCACTCGATGTTAGGTGAATAGCGAGGTGCAAAGCAGGAGAACAGGAGATGGGGAAGGTGGTATGATCGGGAATGGAGACCAATGACCAGACTGGTTTGGTTATAATGAAATAAAATCTTTCTATACTGAATAGGTGATAGGGTTCACAGAGTATTTCACAGAATAGACTTTTCCCAAAGGCTGTGTATAGGAAGTGGTTCTGATGGTGGTACTCACTGAGTCTCTCTTTATAGGTACATGCAATTTTCCCAAAATGACCAAGGGCGTGCAATTCCTTAAAGGGGTTGTCTGGGTTCAGAGCTGAACCCGGACATACCCATAATTTCACCCAGGCAACACCCCTGATGTTAGCACAGGAGCATCCCATGCTCCGATGTGCTCCCTTGCCCTGCGCTAGATCGCGCAGGGCAAGGGCTCTTTTGTTTACAATAACACACTGCCGGGCGGAAGCTTCCACCCGGCAGTGTGTTCGGTGATGTCACCAGCTCTGATGGGGCGTGCTTTAGTGCTGCCCTAGCCATTTTACAGGCTAGGGCAGCGCTAAAGCTCGCCCATCAGTGCCAGTGATGTCACGGGCTTCCTGGCAGCCCCATGGAGAGCCCAGTACGTCAACGGAACTCCGGAAAATGCCTTTGCACTGCGCGATTTAGCGCAGAGCAAAGGAGAGCATCGGAGCATGAACTGGTCCGCAGCATAAGTCAGGGGGGCTGCCTGGGTGAAAATGGAGGTATGTCTGGGTGCAATGCCCAACTGCGTGTTGCAGTCGTAGATCGAATGGCAAGTCGGTCTCAGTAGTGTGGCGGGTGCCAGAAGCAATATTACCAAAACCACAAGCAGTAAAGGCTAAAGACATATGTTTGCGCCACCTTTACTGACTTTGTCCAAGAGCAGCCCCTTAACTGGTCCTTAACCATCTGCATAAATCTGAGGATTCTTTCCCTCTGAGATTGGTTCCTACGGTAGCAAAGTTGCTTTTTTGGCAGCTCCTCTGGCTTACACACCAATAACATTGCGCACGTCCTTACTCCTTGCTGGCTTCCCAGGAACTACCTACAAGCCAGGGGAGAGTGGGACCAGCCAACCACCCAGCAGCTATGACTAAGGACTGCCAGTTTCCTACTCATATTCACGTTCATATATGCCCGCATTGATGAGAAAAATGATATTTTAATATATGCAAATGAGCCTCTAGGAGCAATGAGGGTGTTGCCATTACACTTAGAGGCTCTGCTCTCTCTGCAACTGTTGCACCATCATCACTCCTGGCCCTGTCAATAAAAGTGCAGAGGATGCAGCAGTTACAGAGAGAGGGCAGAGCCTCTAGGTGTAACAGCAACACCCCTGCTGCTCCTAGAGGTTCATTTGTATATATTAAAACATCATCTTTCTTAGCAATGTGGGCACATATGACCATTGGACAGTCAATTCCCCAAGCCTTCTGACCTGGGGAAGCGACCTTACTAAATAGTGACCTAACTAATAATTTATATAATTGGGAGATCTTGCCCTTCTGACCTCTATCTCCAACAAAGGGGCTTCTTTTACACTAAGAAGTGTTGAACGTATCTGAGGATATCTGAACCAGCTTAAATTACCCAAATTCCCTGTATGTGCTAAATCAGAAAAGTAAAGTACTTCTCCATTCCTTACCACCTGTGACACATAAATAATATTACTTTTCTGCCAAAACATATCCCCAAGTAATTTATCAACTTCCTGTAAATAAAAATGTTGCCAAAGAGGAGTGCACAAAAGAGATCCCTTTATCCCCATCCATCTTCTAATAATAGTCCAGGATCTAGAAATTAACCTTCCTGTCGCTCTATATTCATGTTCAACATTAATTAATCGCCCAGATTCCAGCAGGGTAAATATATTATCAAATGGCGATAATTTCACCAAGATCTTACACAAGGCACTTTTCTCCGATTCGCAAAATAACCAAAACTGCCCTGCCAGAAAGTAACCCTTGAAGTAGGGGAGATTTAACTCTCCCTGCTCCAGCGGTTTATAGAAATAATCCAACTTTAACCTCACTCGTTTTCTTCCCCAAAGAAGGTCGGTAATCAGCCTCTCAATGAGTTTAAAGAACTTATCCTCAATTCAAATTGGGGAGTTCCTAAGAATATAGAGAAGTTGAGGTAGAATCACCATCTTAACCAAAGAAATTCTAAAAGCTCTAGTTAAAAGTAATTGAAGCCAAATCGTGATTTTTTTTATCTCAATTTAGTTATCAATGGAGTCAAATTAAGTTGAAAAAAGTCTTCAACCCTAGGCCATATCAACATACCAAGAAACACCTTTAGCATCATCAGGGGCCCCTCGCTCCGATACTCAAAATTGTCAAATAACATAAGAATAGTCTTTGACCAATTAATGTCCAGGCCTGAAACTTCCTCAAAGGAGTTAACTATGCAAAAAATTCTTGAGAGAATTATATTAGTACGATTTATAAAAAATAGGACATCATCCGCATATAGCAAAATCCGGTCCTCTAATCCCAATGCTCCAAAACCCTCAATCCCTGTATCTTGCCTAACCCTGAGTGCCAAAGGCTCAATATAAATATCGAACAGTAACGGGAAAAGTGGACAACCTTGGAATAAACGCATTCTGATCAGGATGTATAATCGAGGAGATAACTCTAGACAGCCTTGTGACCAACATCCTCGATAAGAGCTTAGCATCTGTATTCAAGAGCAATATCGGTCTATAAGACCCCATATCTAAGGGATCTATCCCGTTTTTCAATATTAGTACAATTACAGCTTCCGTCATTGACTTAAGTAGAATACCATTCTCCAATGACTCATCAATTAGCTTCAAAAAGCGTGGTAAGATAACATCACCATACTTACGATAGATAAGATATGTAATGTTCTTATTTGGGGGGAGAGGATATGATGGAAGGAAATAACAACACGCTTATTATGAACTCAGTGCTGATCAGATATAAAACCTTTGCTGCGCTCTGCAGAAACCCCAACACGCACCGACATCCCACGCTGTGTATAATGTACAGCGGTTTCTATGTAACCCGGGCCTAAGCTTCTTCAAAGAAGAGCAGCAGCTCTGCGTTACTCTGTAATATGTTACGGTCTGTTAATATTTCACCTACAAGTCCTGCAATCATTGCTATCCGCACACAGGGACCTTGAATACTAAATAATGCTCTGCATGACACAGTGCAGCCATTCGGCGGGCCCGCGCTCCACCACCGCCGCTGTCCTGATGCAGGTCCTTACATTAAATTGCTAATGAGCTATCTCATTTCTCAGCCTTGCCACCACTGAGGCTGATCCTGGCCTCCTTCCCTGGGATTTACTTGCCATTGCACACCAAGTGAATTGAACTGATAAATACATTTTCTACTAAGACATCAGGGGAAAAAAATTATCAGAAATAAAGCAAACTAAATAGTAATTCTCGCCTTCTGCTAATGATTAACCTCATGCTAACAGCCTGTAGGCGGCAGATATAAGGACAGGAAGCGTTTCCGGAAATGATCTTACAGGCCACACCCATTCTAGCTCCGCCTACTTTATCATTAACAAACACTTCATCGTAAGCCCTACCTTCAATACAAACACTTTGGTGCTTGTTATTGTGAGTCAGACCTGGCAGCTCTCCTCAGTTCAAGTCAAAGCTAATTTCTTGCATAACTAAGTTCGGCAAGTTGCCAATGTGCTTTGTGCTTCTATTTCACATTATTTCCAAGATCTTTGTCTGCTGTCAGTGAATAGACACGTACAGTGGCCAGGTTTGAGGTGGCCCCACATTACGCTGAGTCCCCCAGACACTGTCAAGATGTCACTATGTGTTGCTGCTCTCCGGAAGGGATGGTAATGCGTGGTGCACTCCAGTGGGAAATAAATCCAGAGATTCATGGTCTGCAACCAGTGTGCTTCTTTACTAGAGGGATTCAGGTGCAAAACAGTACAGGTGAGGCATAGGGCTGGCTTCTCCATTCTCCTCCATGGCAGAAGAAGGTTTGGGGCTGAGGAAAAGACTGCGCTAGCTGTCTCTCTCGCTCTCAGAAAGTTGTTACCCTAGTCAAAGGCTGTGGCAGAGCATCCTCATCTCAGCATCTTCTTTTGGTCACTCAACTAGTCTGGCAGAGTCTCTTCTTCTAAGCACTGTTCCTTAACTTCAGACAACTAGGGGTTCTGACTGCTTTTCTCATATACAGTCTCTAGCTGAACTAAATCCTTCTAGTGAGAGGGGTGGAGTGGAGAATCACAGCCCAAACAGATACAATGTTACAATTTTTGTCTGTCTTAGAACTTCAATCAATGGAACTTTTGTCAATGGAAATGACAAAAACAAGTCTTCAGACATAATAACATAGCTAAACCAGACATCCAAAAGGTCAGTCTGTCTGGTTTTGGTGGTGAACAAGTCTGGCTTTTTCCCTCCAAAACATGCTCTTCTTTAACCATTATGGTAAATGTGAAAAATTATTAGCTTCCCATTATTAGCTAGAAAGTCCTAAAAGTCTCTCAGTATTCATTAACCCTTTCCAGAGTGCTGTGCAAACACAGTTCAAATGAATAGGCTATATATCACAACAAACATATAAAATGCAGTTACATACTATTAAACAGCATAAGTCAGTACAAGGTAACCCTTTAAAGTGCAATAAATTAAGGAATTTGCATAGGGGAAATAGGGGCAAATGTCCACAAATATCCAGACTTCAAAAGTTCCTCCACCCCAGGGAACTACACACATTTGTGCTTATATCCAGAAGTTGAAATCCTATGCAGGAACCATCCTGCTTCTTTCTGGCATCAAAAAGTGACAGTAAATAAAAAATCATTGAGTTGTCTTCACCTTTTAAAGAAACACGAAACATCGAAAATGCACACAAATATTTTTTTTTAAAGTATCCAGATTCTTAATCTCCTACTTTCCTTTGATCCTATTATATCTCATATTACAATTAAAATTGAGAAATATTCCAGGCCGGGTTTTGCCAGGCCTAAAAACCAGCCAGCACAGTCATTTGAGGAGGATTTCCTCAGTCTGACAGTGGAGCTCAGGAGGTGTGTGTGCTGGGATCTGAGGCATGTTGCCGTGCTGGAGGGCTGAGACCCGTCTGTAAGGGAAACGGGCCCCCTAAAAGCCTGCTATGGACTGCTGGAGGCAGAACTGCCAACAAGGTGATTTTTGTTATGTGGACTTTCCATTGTGTGTGAACTAACACCAAGACTGCAAAGTGACGTTTCGTTTTTGCTTTATGTGTGAATAAACCCGGAAGTTTGATTTAAGAACTAGTAATTTGCCTCTGTACTGCGTCCACACACCCTGTCTACCAGAGCGAATCCCCACAATTAGTGGAAGATGCGGGCAAGAGCAGGGAGGCTGGCGTGAATGCTGATATTTTTGGGTTCTGCATTTTTCCAGGCATGGTTGTATGTTGTACATTAAACCAGCTGTGCCCCAAGACAAAATGGAGGCTGTTGTGAAGGCCCTCATGGAGGCTAATCTACAGCAGCAAGAGACAAACCTGCACTAACGCGAGGCTAATAAGCAGTGGCAGGAGACCAACCAGTTGCTGCTACAACATGTGATGGCTTTGCAGACAGCAGGAGCAACCCCGAATGTCCACGATGCCCGGAAAGCAGTCTGTGCCGTGATTCCTAAGATGACCCCTGCAGACGACAATGAAACCTACCTGCCGATTTACGAGAAAGTGGCCATCAGGGAGAAGCTACCCGAGACCAGTTGGCAGAGGTCGTCGCTCCGTTCCTGGCATCCGATTCCCAGCAAGTGTATTTTGACTTGCTGGACGATCAAGCGGCCGACTACCAAAAAGTAAAGGGTGCGATTTTGGCAAGATTGTGGGTGAATGTGTTGGTCCGGGCCCAGCGGGTACATCAGTGGGGGTTTAAGCCGGCGTAGCCTGCGAGACCTCAGTATTATGACTTATTCCACCTCTTGCAAAAGTGGCTACAGCCTGATGTGCTAAGTCCCACGGCTATGCTGGTTAGACTATTGGCTGATATGTTCTGGAGGGCTCTGCCACCCCCTGGATCAGCCAGGTGTCTCCTGGAAATGCCCTGGAAATGGTGGACCTGATGGAGCGCTACGAGGCTACTAGGAATCTTACGGGGGGTTCTTTTGGGAGGGGGGCAGTCAAACACCGTAAATCTCCATCCCATACCCGGCGACTTGTACCAACCAAACCCACCTGGGATGTACCCCCTACGAACCTGGCTCCGATAGTCTGCTGGCGGTGTCAGGAGCCTGGCCATATACAGTTGCAAGAAAAAGTATGTTAACCCTTTGGTATGATATGAATTTCTGCACAAATTGGTCATAAAATGTGATCTGATCTTCATCTAAGTCACAACAATAGACAATCACAGTCTGCTTAAACTAATAACACACAAAGAATTAAATGTTACCATGTTTTTATTGAACACACCATGTAAACATTCACAATGCAGGTGGGAAAAGTATGTGAACCCTTGGATTTAATAACTGGTTGAACCTCCTTTGGCAGCAATAACTTCAACCAAATGTTTCCTGTTGTTGAAGATCAGACGTGCACAACAGTCAGGAGTAATTCTTGACCATTCCTCTTTACAGAACTGTTTCAGTTCAACAATATTCTTAGGATGTCTGGTGTGAATCGCTTTCTTGAGGTCATGCCACAGCATCTCAATCGGGCTGAGGTCAGGACTCTGACTGGGCCACTCCAGAAGGCGTATTTTCTTCTGTTTAAGCCATTCTGTTGTTGATTTACTTCTATGCTTTGGGTCGTTGTCCTGTTGCAACACCCATCTTCTGTTGAGCTTCCACTGGTGGACAGATGGCCTGCAAAATGTCTTGAAAAACTTGGGAATTCAATTTTCCTTCGATGATAGCAATCCGTCCAGGCCCTGACACAGCAAAACAGCCCCAAACCATGATGCCCCCACCCCCATACTTCATAGTTGGGATGCTGTGCCTCTTTTTCTCCACAAATAGTGTTGTGTGTTTCTTCCAAACAACTCAACTTTGGTTTCACCTGTCCACAGAATATTTTGCCAGTACTGCTGTGGAACATCCAGGTGCTCTTGTGTAAACTGTAAACGTGCAACAATGTTTTTTTTTTTGGACAGCAGTGGCTTGCTCTGTGGTATCCTCCCATGAAATCCATTTTTGTTTAGTGTTTTACGTATCGTAGATTCGCTAACAGGGATGTTAGTATATGCCAGATACTGTTGTAAGTCTTTAGCTGACACTCTTCTTCTTCACCTCATTGAGCAGTCTGCGCTGTGCTCTTGCAGTCATCTTTACAGGACGGCCACTCCTAGGGAGAGTAGCAGCAGTGCTGAACTTTCTCCATTTATAGACAATTTGTCTTACCGTGGACTGATGAACAGCAAGGCTTTTGGAGATACTTTTAAAACCCTTTCCAGCTTTATGCAAGTCAACAATTCTTAATCGTAGGTCTTCTGAGAGCTCTTTTGTGCGAGGCATCATTCACATCAGGCAATGCTTCTTGTGAAAAGCAAACCCAGAATTGGTGTGTGTTTTTTATAGGGCAGCTGTAACCAACACCTTCAATCTTATCTTATTGATTGGACTCAAGTTGGCTGACACCTCACTCCAATTAGCTCTTGGAGATGTCATTAGTCTAGGGGTTCACATACTTTTTCCACCTGCACTGTGAATGTTTACATGGTGTGTTGAATAAAAACATGGTAACATTTAATTCTTTGTGTGTTATTAGTTTAAGCAGACTGTGATTTTCTATTGTTGTTACTTAGATGAAGATCAGATCACATTTTATGACCAATTTGTGCAGAAATCCATATCATTCCAAAGGGTTTACATACTTTTTCTTGCAACTGTAAGAGCTTACTGTCCACATCAGGTGGAACCCATGGATACTAACTATGGCTACCGTCAGTCGTTATATGCCAGGAAGCAGTGTGCAGCAAGTATCCCAGAAACTCTAAACCACTTGTGCCGGGTGGAAGTGGGAGACACTCCAGCGGAGGCTCTGCTGGACTCAGGGAGTCTAGTGTCCCTAGTAAGGGCTCCCCTGTTACGGTCCACGGAGTATACTGGCCAGAAAGTCGGGGTCATGTGCATCCATGGAGACTTAAAAGACTATCCCACCGCCCTGGTGTCTCTAACCGCAGGGGCCGGCAGGTGGACTCACGAAGGGGCAGTTGCCACAAATTTACACTACGAACTTATAATAGGTAGAGACTTCCTGGCACTATAGCCTGCTATGAGAGTGACTGCATGTAATGGTGGTAGATGTAGAGGACTTGCCGCCGGGGCCTGAGCTGGCCGACCTTAATGTCTCTGGGGATAATTTTGGTGCTGCACAACACAGAGACCCAACCCTATCCCAAGCTTGGGGAAATGTATTAATAGTAGATGGTGAACCACAACAACCAGGGGCAGAGTCTGGGGGGGGTGAACATATTGAACAGTTAGTGGTGCCCCAGGCTTATCGCAAACTCATGTTAGAGTTAACCCACCAAAATGTTCTCGGGGGGCATCTGGGGATGCAGAAAACACAGGACCAGATACTACAATGGTTCTACTGGCCCAGTGTGTTTAGAGAGGTGGACGAATTCTGTAAGTCTTGCCCGACCTGCCAAGCAACTAGCCCCCAGCACCTTTTCCGCAGTCCCTTGGTACCTCTCCCAATCATCAAGGTACCATTTGAGAGAGTCACGATGGACCTCGTAGGCCCAGTACCAAAGTCCGCTAGAGGACACCAACACATCCTGGTCGTCCTAGATTACGCCACTCGGTACCCGGAGGCGGTGCCACTGCGACATACATCGGCTAAACTGATAGCTAAGGAGCTAATGGAAATGTCCTCCCGAGTGGGGCTACCTAAAGAGGTTCTGAATGACCAGAGGACCCCTTTTATGTCTAAGGTCATGAGGGAGCTCTGTAAGTTGCTGCATATCAAACAGTTTCGGACGTCCATTTACCATCCGCAAACAGAAAGTCTGGTTGAAAGGTTTAATAAAACATTAAAAACCATGTTAAAAAGGGTGGTGTCTAAAGATGGGAAGGACTGGGACCTTCTTCTGCCCTATCTCATGTTCGCTGTGCAAGAGGTGCCCCAGGCCTCTACTGGGTTCTCGCCCTTCGAATTCCCATATGGCAAACATCCTCGTGGTTTGTTGGACGTAGCCAAAGAGGCGTGGGAACAGCAACCACTCCACATAGAAGTGTCCTTGAGTATGTTACCAAGATGCAACAGCGGATAGAGACCCTTTTGCCTCTTGTCAGGGAGCATATGGAGGCCGCTCAGCGAGCCCAGAGTCAGATCTATAATCGGCAGGCTCGGGTCCGGATCTTTAACCCGGGTGATCGGGTTTTGGTTCTGGTGCTGACCGTGGACAGTAAGTTTCTGTCCAGGTGGCAGGGGCCCTACGAGGTACTTGAAAAAATTAAAGAGGTAAATTACAAGGTACACCAGCCAGGGAGGCAAAAGCCAGAGCAGGTGTACCATGTGAATCTACTTAAACCATGGAAAGATAGGGAAACCTGTACTGAAGACAGCCCGCGGCCAGGTTTTCTAGGGGAAGAGGTTTCGTCCCCCCTTTCTGAAGCAAGGGAAGCGGCTGCCACAGTAAGAATTGCTGACAGCCTCTCCTCTAAGCAGGCTCAGGAGGCCAGGCGAAAGTCCGGCTAAAACCATACCGGGTACCCGAGGCTCGGTGACAAGCCATCACAGAGTGCAGATGATGCTGAGGCTAGACGTCATTGAGGAGTCTAAAAGTGAGTGGGCTAGTCCTATAGTGCTAATACCCAAGCCTGACGGGACACTCCGGTTCTGTAACGATTTTCGTAAACTGAACGAGATTTCCAAATTCGATGCGTACCCCATGCCCCAGATGGATGAGCTTATCGAGAGGTTAGGACAAGCCCGTTATTTTTCTGTTTTGGACCTCACGAAATGGTACTGGCAGGTGCCCTTAACGGAGGATGCCAAAGAGAAAACTGCCTTCATCACACCCAAAGGGCTGTATCAGTACAAAGTGCTACCCTTTGGTCTGCATGGTGCCCCCGCCACTTCTAAACGGCTTATGGACATTGTGCTGCGTTCACATGGTTGGTACGCTTCGGCTTACCTGGACAATATTGTCATCCACAGTACCAATTGGGAAAGTCACCTACCCAAAGTGCAGGCTGTAGTGGACTCCCTTCAGGAGGCGGGACTAATTGCTAACCAAAAAAAATGTGTGATAGGGTTAGAGGAGACTAAATACCTGGGGTATGTCATTGAGAGCGGAGTGATCAAACCCCAAGTAAACAAAATAGAGGCGATAAGAAATTGCCCCTGACCTGTGACCACTAAACAAGTAAAGTCATTCCTAGGAATGATAGGCTATTACATGAGATTTATTCCCCACTTTGCTACCGTAGCCGCGCCATTGACAGGGTTATTGAAAGGACGCTAGTCAGTGATGATTCACTGGAATGACCGGGCGTAAGAGGCTTTCTCCGCTTTGAAGGCAGCCCTGTGTGGGTCCCCGGTTTTGGTGACGCCCGACTTCAAGCAGGAATTCATAGTGTAGACAGACTCCTCCAAAGTAGGCCTCGGTGCTGTACTGTCTCAGGTAGTCAATGGGGAGAAGCATCCCGTTGTCTTCCTAAGCCGCAAGCTCACCCCAGCTGAGACCAAGTCTCTCCGCTATTATTTGTTGGGGAGAACATTCCGCCTGGTGACTGACCACTCCCCTCTCAAGTGGTTGAGCCAGGGCAAAGAGAGAAATGCCCGAGTCACCAGGTGGTTCCTGTCCTTACAAAACTTTAAGTTCTCCGTAGAACACAGGGCAGGCCGGTTGCTGGGAAACGCGGCTGCCCTGTCCCGAGTATACTATATGGCATGTGTTCACCCCCTCAGGGTTTAACAAAGGGGGAGGTATGTAAGAAGGTACAAGGAATCATCGTGGATGATAGGTACGTGTCACCGAGGTTACTGGCCTCGGTGGAGTAGGAGCCGTTTTTTATGTGTCAGCAGCAGTTGCTGTTTGACATCTTAATACTTAGGATGGCTGTATAGCAGATCCGGGACAGCTCTTACTGGGAGTAGTCAAAGTGCTGGGTGGGTGAATACTCCCCATGTTCCAGGCCGGGTTTTGCCAGGCCTAAAAACCAGCCAGCACTGTCAGGTGAGGAGGATTACCTCAGTCTGACAGTGGAGCTCAGAAGGTGTGTGCGTGCTGGGATCTGAGGCTTGTGCCCTGCTGGAGGGCTGAGACTCGTCTGTAAGGGAAACGGGCCCCTAAAAGCCTGCTATGGACTGCTGGAGGCAGAACTGCTAACAGGGTGATTTTTGTTATGTGGACTTTCCTTTGTGTGTGAACTAACACCAAGACTGCAAAGTGATGTTTCGTTTTTGCTTTATGTGTGAATAAACACGGAAGTTTGATTTAAGAACTGGTAATTTGCCTGTGTACTGCGTCCGCACACCCTGTCTACCAGAGCGAATTCCCACACCCCTTACATGGTTTCCATCTCCGATGGCTGCCTAAAACAGCTGAACGTGGGGATGCAGTGTGACAGATCTTCAATATCTGTAGCCAGAGAACCCCTTTAGTGTCATGTATAATATTTGTCATATATCATCTGTATGTTCATAATCTAGAAGACTCTTGTCACCTGTTTATAAGGCAGTAAAATGAAAGAATTTGTTATGATCCTATTCATTATAAGATGAAGGAGACTTTAAGGGATACATAAAAGCTTGGAAGAATTTAAAAAGGACTGATGTGCTGTCCCGGATCTTCAGTGCAATTCACTGCAAAGGGAAAGGAGGCTTTTGCCGGTCTGGAAATTCTCCACTTATCTAAGCAAATTCTGACATAAAAGACAAATATAACAGGCCTTTTATCTTCAACACCAATTAGTAACCAATTAGTTTTTTTTTTTTTCAAGTACAGTACAGAACTTGTGCCAGGTTCCTAATGAGAAGAGCGGCATAGAATGCATGACATTCTCCCAAACGTTCATGCTCTAAACATGCATAAAAGAATATAGACAACCAAAAGACAAAAAAAATATTTGATTCCATAGTCGCCAAAAAGGTAGCTCAGGTCATATGGTTGGAATGCCATCTGCGCTATATTTTCTTAAAGAGATTTTTCTATTACCTAGTGAGATGGGCAGCTGCTCTACCTGCTAGTCTAGTTATACGCATGCCCCAGCTTGCCCCTCAGGAACTGGTTAGAGGATGGTCTAGATTCTTCCGTAGAGCATGTGTTGCTTCCCTTTCCCATGCCAAATTCACATGTGATCAACAAAACAGGCATTTTGAAGGGGGGGGGGGTTGTTTTTAATGGCATTTTTTCAGTTCCCCAGTACAGGGTGTGTCTTCAAATAGTTTGTAATGTTATGTACTGTAACTTTTGTAATAATTTACAATGCTGTGTAATGTGTACTCAGCATGGCTAGCCATTTTAGGAAGGAGAAGAAGTGGATTGGTCCCGACTCCTAGTCTAGAGTAGTGGAGTCTGAGGGAGAACTTGAAGGAAAACGGAAGGAGCAGACACCATGTGCACCTCAAATTTCAGAGACTTACAGTTCTCTGCATGCTCTTGGAGAAAGAAAGGCGAAAGATCTAAAAGATAGAAAATGTGCAAGGCCAAGAGAAGAGTCAGTCAGCAAGGTAACCTGCCTTTACAGCTAATCATACTTTGCTGCTGTGGAGGGATAACAAGTTAAGACGCCCTACACACTTGGACACAATTTGGCCAATCATAGTCATTTGGACCAGCACGCCACATTGTGAATTGCAGTCATTATTGCAAGAGTACAGTCACCTACCAGAGATTCTAATGAGAGAAACTATTACAAGACATATAAAGAGGGCCATAACTTCCAGAGATGCCTAAAGTCAAACATTGCCATCTAGGAAAAGAGTTGCACTATGTACAGACAAGACTGTGTTTAGCTGTTGGATGCACTACAACTGCCATCTTGCACTACAGTAAAGGTGGCCTGGTTTAATGACTCCTGCATCACCACACTCCCTGCCCATATGAACAAGACATTAAGGGCACCCAAAACTACCGTAAGGCAAATACCCCAGTGTCAGGGTGTGCCCAGAGGAAAGAAAGGGTGTGTCCTCCATCCACTGCAGGGCCTTATGGAACAATGACCTGAAGTAAGCCACTGTTATAGACTGTTTTGCACCAATAGTCACTTCCACTCCCATCCTCTTATTCAGCTCCACAAGGACTCGCTGCACAAGGGCATTGACTCCATTCACATAAAAAAGGAGCATAGCCATCTAAGAGAACTACTAATGTATTTTAATAAAATGCATCAAACATACATAATACCAAGTCCATAAAATGGCCCCTGCAAAAACATACATGGCTTCAAAATTGTGGTGAAGGCCTGAAATGTTATAAAATAAACCAAGAAGCCTTAATCTCCACCTGAATCCGTGAATGTGTAGCCCGCCGCAGTCATGAAGTGCCTGACTACTCTACATGACCATTGCAGCCAATCACTGGTCTTGTGTCAGCTGGAATAGTCAGGCATGTCATTGCCGCAGCGCTGGTCTTGCTACAACAATGATGTACCCGACTACCTCACATGACTGCTGAGGTCAGTGACTGGCTGCAGTGATCACTTGGAGTAGTCAGACACGTGAACGCTGGGGCACCAGAGCAGTGATGGTGGAACGGCAGGGTAGATTGAGCAGTTGAGTAAGGTTTCTTCTATTAATTCATAACATTCCTGACCTCCAATAAAACATTTTGGCATCCTGGAAAATCCTACACATTATTTAGCTTTCGGCCAAACTGTCATTTGGAAGACAGCTGTTTCTCCTAATCCCTCATACATGCTCAGCTCAGGAAGTAAACTACTGCCAGACTCCTCTGGTGGCAGCTTATCGTCAAAAAGAAGGGGCATGTTGAAATCCAACTGCCTGATCCTTCTTTCCTGACATCTGCCCTTGTTTGAGAGTCAGGAAGCCTCCATACATTTTAGATGGTCCACTGGTGCAATACCTCAGATATGGTATCTGCAATTGTTTTTTATATGTTGTACTAATTGTCATGTTTTGTGTTCTGTATCTGCCGTATGCTTCAGGAATGATAAGGTATGGTTGGCATCAGGAATGGAACTTACCATTCCATTCTTCCACTTTTGGTGGGAGTGGGCTGTTCCTGCTTTCTGTCAGGAGGGGGAGTTCTAGAGAGTTCTAAAAGAGTTAGCTGAAAAAGCCTGGAATTAGGGAGCAACTCCATTTGATCTCACTACATGGACCTTGGGACTAAGGATACAGCACTTCTGTGAGGACCACTACTTCAGGGAGACTGCAGAATCCCAGGGCACCAAAAAATCTGCAAGCTACAGTGTTTACAGTCAGCAGAGTGATCAGCACTACAGTTATGCAGACTCTGCTGCAGGTGAGGGGATAAGAAGTAAAGACACCCATCACCACAGTGCACGACAGGCACACTCAAAAGCCTACATTTCATAAGTGGACTCCTATAGCCACAAATGCCATCTTATTGATGCTAGTGAAGGGAAATCAGGAGTGAGAGAGAAAGACTACTCTAGAGTACTATTGTCTGCCACCATACCTCATCAGCTGGGCATAGAGACATTGCACCATGTACAGATCACAACTGGATGTACTATAACTTATCCTTCACACCAGGGGCGTCGTTAGGTGAAAACATTCGGGGCTTGAGCCCCGGATGTTTTGACCAGTGCCCCGAATGTTATGCTGGCAGGGCCGGCCAGCGCTCTGTCTCTCCTGCGCTACACCAGCCCCGCCACTTTAACTCTAAAAAACTTTAATCCTAATCCGCCTGGCACCTGCCCTGCAGACTTAACTTTTAAATTGAAATCAGCCGCAGCCGCCCGCTCATCTCTCACTAGATTTTACTGCAGCTCCAATAACAGCAGGCAGTGAGGGCGGCACTTGCTCACTGATGTCAGGCGCCTGCTCCTCCCACAAGGCGGGGCAGGCGCGTGACGTCAGTGAGTGAGCACCGCCCGCACTGCCTGTTACTGGAGCTGACTAGCTGAGCCTGAGACTGAGTAAGACTAGAAATGAACGCTGAATCTGATCTATAAAGTTAAAGTTGCAGGATACGGATGGATTACAGTTTAAAATGTTAATGTACAGTTGTACACTCCTGTGAGGGGAGGGGGATCTGTGGATGGCACTGTTATGGGGAGGGGGATCTGTGGATGGCACTGTTAGAGGGAGGGGGTTCTGTGGTGGATGGCACTGTTATGGGGAGGGGGATCTGTGGATGGCACTGTTATGGGGAGGGGGATCTGTGGTGGATGGCACTGTTATGGGGAGGAGGATCTGTGGTGGATGGCACTGTTATGGGGAGGGGGATCTGTGGATGGCACTGTTATGGGGAGGAGGATCTGTGGTGGATGGCACTGTTATGGGGAGGGGGATCTGTGGATGGCACTGTTATGGGGAGGGGGATCTGTGGATGGCACTGTTATGGGGAGGAGGATCTGTGGTGGATGGCACTGTTATGGGGAGGAGGATCTGTGGTGGATGGCACTGTTATGGGGAGGGGGATCTGTGGATGGCACTGTTATGGGGAGGGGGATCTGTGGTGGATTGCACTGTTATGGGGAGGAGGATCTGTGGTGGATGGCACTGTTATGGGGAGGAGGATCTGTGGTGGATAGCACTGTTATGGGGAGGAGGATCTGTGGTGGATAGCACTGTTATGGGGAGGAGGATCTGTGGTGGATGGCACTGTTATGGGGAGGAGGATCTGTGGTGGAT
The DNA here is from genome assembly GCF_014858855.1 of Bufo gargarizans. Taxonomy (NCBI): domain Eukaryota; kingdom Metazoa; phylum Chordata; class Amphibia; order Anura; family Bufonidae; genus Bufo; species Bufo gargarizans. The sequence goes on along the minus strand of NC_058085.1, from coordinate 78,541,271 downwards.
GGCACTGTTATGGGGAGGGGGAATCTGTGGATGGCACTGTTATGGGGAGGAGGATCTGTGGTGGATGGCACTGTTATGGGGAGGAGGATCTGTGGTGGATGGCACTGTTATGGGGAGGAGGATTTGTGGTGGATGGCACTGTTATGGGGAGGGGGATCTGTGGATGGCACTGTTATGGGGAGGAGGATCTGTGGTGGATAGCACTGTTATGGGGAGGAGGATCTGTGGTGGATGGCACTATTATGGGGAGGGGGATCTGTGGATGGCACTGTTATGGGGAGGGGGATCTGTGGTGGATGGCACTGTTATGGGGCGGAGGATCTGTGGTGGATGGCACTGTTATGGGGAGGGGGATCTGTGGTGGATGGCACTGTTATGGGGAGGAGGATCTGTGGTGGATGGCACTGTTATGGGGAGGGGGATCTGTGGTGGATGGCACTATTATGGGGAGGGGGATCTGTGGATGGCACTGTTATGGGGAGGAGGATCTGTGGTGGATGGCACTGTTATGGGGAGGAGGATCTGTGGTGGATGGCACTGTTATGGGAAGGGGGATCTGTGGTGGATGGCACTGTTATGGGGAGGGGGATCTGTGGATGGCACTTATAGAGGGGGGATCTGTGGATGGCACTGTTAAGGGGGATCTGTGGTGGATGGCACTGTTATGGGGAGGAGGATCTGTGGTGGATGGCAGTGTTATGGGGAGGAGGATCTGTGGTGGATGGCACTGTTATGGGGAGGAGGATCTGTGGTGGATGGCACTGTTATGGGGAGGCGGATCTGTGGATGGCACTGTTAAGGGGATCTGTGGATGGCACTGTTATGGGGAGGGGGATCTGTGGATGGCACTGTTATGGGGAGGGGGATCTGTGGATGGCACTGTTATGGATGATCTGTGGGGTTGGCCAGATGGCTAGGCCCTTCACCTTCACTGTAGTTATTAACCCCATACAGCAGTCCCCCATTCACTGAAGGGGGGACTGCTGAAAGGGGTTAATAAATACTGTGAAGCCCCCCCCCCCCCCGTGGCTATGAGGGCGTGGCTTCATGGGATGGGGGCATGGCTTCACGTGGGCTCGTGCCCCAGATGTCTTCAGACCCTAACAACGCCCCTGCTTCACACACATTTGTTGTTCTTCTATAAGACTCTGTGTATAAATCACCATCTAGAAGGGGTAGAATATATGAGGAAAACACTGACATCAGCTGCCTGGAAAGAGCAGAACTGTTGCTGGCAACCTGTCTAACCCCTTGGCTTCCAGCCGATTTAGGACTTTCTATCTTTTGAATCTTAAAACATCATTTTTTTAAGTAGACATGTATTTATAACACAGAGGCAGCTTCTTACATGAAAAATGAGAAGAGCTCTGAAGGAGAATACTCTGCATTATTCAGAATAACACACATGACAGACATTCTAAACCCGTGTCACAAGACTTATGACTGCACAAAAACACAACTTATAGCTGCTGGCTGGTCTACACAGCTCCTAGCAGGTGCTCCAATGATAGGATGCCATTACAGGGTAAGTCACTGAACATATGGCAAGTTTTGCAGCAGCTCCCCCGAAGGAAAAATTAAGCATTACATGGCACTTTTTATTAAGGACTGGCACTGTATCAAGTTCCACATGTTCTATGAATGTCTAATAGGTTTGATAAGAAATTTGCATTGTTTTCTGTTGAATGAGCACTGGGCAGCAACTGGAGGAACTGACACTGAAAGGTGGCATCTGAGGAACGAGAGGAGAGGTGAAGAACCTTAATGGCAGAGTTTAGGATACCTGTGCCAATCTGTTCATTGACAAGTCACAGAAGGGGGTTTAGTAGTCTAGCAGTGAACTGATGCATGTGCACTGCCCCAGAGGATGAAATCAAAGGGTTAATTACTGCTAATAAAAAGTTAACTTTTTGTACCTGAGTTAAAAGTTGTGAGTACTATAGATACCTAATAGAAATGTATGAGCAATTTATGGTTAATGCTGGCAGACTGGTTAGGTTCTTAGGGTGATGGACTGGGTCAGCCCCCTCAAGAATGAGTTTAGTCATAGCAGAGCTACATACAAGACCTACTGTACATGTCCAAGCTTCTAAAGACTAGGCCCAAGTCCAGAGAACCTTTGTCTCAGAGACAACAGTTGCCAAAGAAGAAACATTATCATCAGAGTAACCCTGAGGGAAAGATACCAGCCATCTTAGAAGGTTCAGGACCATTAAAGTGTAACTGTCATGTTTTCATAAAAAAAAAAAATCTATTTTAGCATATGTTATTGCTGTTGCAGCATTACCACCACATACCACTGTTTTCCCTTAGTTACTGCTGGTTTTCCCATGTTAACAACTTGTTTAGTGCCAGGTCCCATGATCGCTGCAGTGGTGATGTGTCACCCATGTGTCATATGACCCAGTGACATGACACATGGATGAGACGTCACTGCTGTGACCAGTCAATGGCTACAGCGGTCACATGACCTGGCATCAAATCGGATGTTGACTTGGGAAGACCCAGGACCTGCAGAGCCTGCTCCAATGGAGACGGAACCCATTACCACCACAAGTCCAGCCATGCTGTGGGGTCTGTAGAAAAGGTCCCCATGGGTGAACAACCCCCTTAAGTTTAAATAGGTTGACTTAGTAGTGACATGTGCAGGGTCATGCCCTGGAGGACCTGCTCTGTCCTATATTACACAGACAACCCATTGATATGAATAGGCACTGTGTAATGCTTCATTTCCCCTGTGGTGGCGCTGCAGGGAAACTGAACACTTGCTGGCAAGTCTTTCCACAGATAACAGCTAATTGCTAGGGTTCCGAGGAGAGGGGCATTTTGTTATCTGCCTTTTGCCAATGGATCTTTCTAGCATGGAATTGTCAAAAGTGGAGAACTCCTGTAAAGAAGCGAGCGTCCAGGAACTGTTAAACGTTGTATGTTCATCACCAATAGACCTCCTCTAACAGTATTATATCATGTCTGCTGCATTTTCCATTTTTAAATCTTTGCCAGGAGTTCATTGATTCTCTTTCATAGTCGTACACCAACGCCTGAGGTATTCGGCTTGCTAATATAGCAATCTAGTTAATCCGGTTATGACCACCAGAATATATAGAGGAATACAATGTTCGTCACATTGCGTTATTAGCCCCTAGGCACATGGACAATCTTTAGTAACGTAATTGTGCCATCAAGATGCTTATGAACAGCAGTCTTTTCTAGGAAAACTACAAAATAATCACATTTCACTATTCGAGCCTTAAAAAAAAGAAAAGAGCATAAAACGTGCCCTTGTTCAGAGCAACCAACCCGTGCCCGAGTTTCATTTTTCTAGTGTAATTTGTGATAAGAAAAACGGCAGCCGAATAATTGTTATGGGCACTAAGGACATGTTTTTCTGATGAAGCTGATAAATGGGGCCTGATGTGTCCCTGGACAATCGCATTACTACACATCAGCCAGACTGTGAGGTTTCATGGTATGTATTGGCAGAAAGACCCAAATTGTTTTTTTTGCTATGGGGCCTCCTGATGTATTTATAGTTTTTATAGTTTTTTTGCAGTAGAAGAATTTTGCTGCCATTTTGTGGCAACATCTGCAATAAATGCGCTGCAAACTCTGTGTTACATGCAGATATGTCGCAGATTTTGTTTTGTATTCACCTTAGAATTCACCCTATGCACATGCAGCAAGCCCCTGAGGAGCCAGTGCAGAGGATGAGAGTGATAGTGGCCCTGATAAGATGATGTGTCACGATGTACTCCCTTAGTCCATTGCTCCCTGGGGATCGGTGCAGTGGAAAGATGATTTAAAGACTCAGGCCAAAAGTAAAAGAATAAGTCTGCAAAATATAACTGGTATACAGATGGTACAAAGTGCAATTTCTGACCCCAGTTGATGGGGTATGATGGCTGCATGAGTGGCAGTTAATGGTAACTCTAGTGTGCTATCTTACTGATGACTCTCCCTTGCACTTCTGGGTTAACAGCTGTAGGCCTCATGCACACGACCGTGGTGTGTTTTGTGGTCCGCAAATCGCGGATCCGCAAAACATGGATGGCGTCCGTGCACGTTCCGCAATTTGCAAGAATAGAACATGCTATTTTTTTTAGCGGGGCAACAGAACGGAGCGACGGATGCGGACAGCACACTGAGTGCTGTCCGCATCTTTTGCGGCCCCATAAAATAACGACCGTGTGCATGAGGCCATATGCTGACACTTATGAATATAGGTGTCCACTGTGTAATACAGGTTTTGAGTTGTAATCTAGGTGATGGGTGTCTGAGCCGTAGTCCTTCACCTACAGCAGGGTCTGTAAAGCTGTGATTTTTCTGGCCACTTTCAATAAAGCCATCATTTGGAAATTCTTCACTCTTGCTCTCTCTCTCTCTCGGGAGTAGAATACAGTGCTGGTCCCTAAGACCTTTGGTGTAGGAGGTCTTAGGGAAGCCACACTATCTAAACTAGAACTGCCCCTCTTGGCAGGAAGCAGGACCAGCCCACTCTAACAAAGAGGGGAGGAACAGGGTAGTTAACCCCTTTACTGCCAACCATACTTTTTCATGCTAGTGTACAGTACATTATATAATAAAACATAATATAACCCCTGGTGTACTGCACATGGCAAACGTTACAATCCACTTTGAAAATCTGAAGCAGGTCAGCTCCGTGGCAGATTTGCACTGATTTTTTAATGAGATTATGTAACATGTCTTTTACAAAGTTGCTTCTGTAAACTAATCTGCAGCGTATCCACCCTGTGCGGTCGTGCCCTTTAGATGCCAATACAATATGAACTCGGGACCAGCCGACCATCTAATGTGTATGGAACTTCCTGACTCTCCCCTAAAGGCAGATGTTGGTGGAAAGAATGATCAGGCTGTTGGATTTTAACATGCTCAATCCTTTTAATCTCAAGGAACACCTTTATTGGGGACAATTTTGTTTTTATGATTGCATTTTGCTAATTTTGGGCTAAAAATCTCTTTTTTTTCCCCCCAATTGTTCTTTTTGCCCCGTAGCCTCTTCAAACAGCTGATCTGTGGAGGTCCCTGGCAGCGGACACCTGACGATCTGATATTGATGACCTATCCTAAGGATGCCTTCAGCTGCCAAGTGCACATGCACCAGGTCAGACCGTTTCATAGGTACAAAACTGCTGATAGATGCCCTTTAAACAGCAGAATCTCAAACCATCAGCTGCATTAAGTAGATGCTCTCGTAGAGCAACACTTAGCACGTCTCTTCTAGCACTAGAGATACCATTATCCTGTATACCGGCGGCCCGCCAAGCTGCTGCAAGGAGAGGCACACCATACTTAGTGCATCCTGACATGTGTATACACTCAGCATGAAGCCTGCATACTTTAGGAGGCAAGCAATGTTTTGATCCAGAAGATATGTAACCGATGTCCCTCCCTATGCACCATCATCCTGACATATAAACAAAGCAGGGATTGCTGAGGGAGATAAACCAGTATAGGAAGATTATATAGCATATTTCCAAACCGCAAAAATCCAAAGCTAAAACGCGTAAGCTGTCAGAAGTTCACTTCCCAGAGTGCATTCACACGCTCTCTGATTGTAAGGCCTCATACAGCAAACTGTGTTCATGAACCCTGCATTGTGCTTCTATGGTTCCATACTACGTGGGAAGAAAAGTGCAGTGACCCGCTGGATCACTGCAAAAGGGTTGATGTTGTTATACTATGGTGCACTTCTAAAGCTAATGTTAATGCTTTAATATTCAGGTTCTCTACTTTAAAATGTTTACTGTTACGTTGTGATCTTCGCATCTTGTGATCCAGAAAGATTAGATCATCTGGCAGCCTTGGTAACATTGCCGGGTGGTGAGTTGGCCCCTGTCACCACCAGACATCTGAGAAGCTCTGATAGATGTCTTTCAGAACCTCCTTCTTGAGCTTCCTTTTGTTTCGCTTTCATTTTCTCATCTCGTTAGCCTCTCTCAGCTGTCATGTAGTTGCACTGATTGCATCCCTTTAAATCCCTTCCCAGACTGCTTCACTTTGCGGTTTATATTCCTTCCTGGAGTGTGTGTGCATGCTGATCCTACTTCTGAGTCTTCTACAGATAAGTTTTGTTCATTAATTTGTGTCTTTCTGTTTGCTGGATCCCAGGTGACCCTGACTCCCTCCGTATCAAGTGTAGGGAGCCGGTGGCCGTGTCCCCTCACTATTATAGGGTGTTCAGGTGTTATACAGTCGAGGTACGAGGATATGCGATCATCTACCATTGGGATTTTCGCATATGCTGAGCAGTCAGGGAGAGAGCCAGGTCTGATGCAGGGCTCTCCCTTTTGTTCCTTAGTTCTGGATCCAGTGAGTCGGATATTCATTTTGTGTCTTCTAGTTTCCTGTACACCTTCCGTGACAGCCCCATTTTCCCCTGGCTAGAAAAGTAGGGAGTTCCTACTAAGTCAGGCTAGAGTGAAGACTTGTTTGGTGTGTGGTGCTGCCAAGTAGACCTATAAAAAACTCTTCTCCAGGGAGACACCAGCCCCGAGAGGAAAAGCTGCCAGAAAAGTAACTCTGCTGAGGAAAGAAGCATTGAATTTCTGTAGATGGTTTAGGACCATTAAAGGACAGTGCTTGGACTAGACAATAATGGGAACACACACTTTGGACTTTACTGCACCTGGTTGGGGTTAAATGCGTCTAGTGCCCGACACACTTCTGAGACAGAATGGCAATTTGTTGTTGGACTGTGCAGTTGGGAATTGCAGAAATATACTATCATCTGTTACCATCAAGCGGGCCTGGTCATTGCCTCCAGCATCCACTGGCCCTACGCCTGTTGTCCACCTTGCTTACCACTACCCATCCACCTAACATCAACGGCCCCCCAGCCACCACCAGGCAGAAGGCCCCAAAAGTCCAGGATTTGCGCTGAGGGGTAGAAGGGTTGTTCCCGCTTCAATACTGCAAGGTTGAGGACTGCCACTGTGAATACTACTACTCCCATCCTGACCACCGCAACCACTCTCATCCTCCCTGATCTTGTCTCCTTTTGCAGGCTCGCTGCTAAATAAGAAATAAACCTTCTCTATCCCTCCTATTCGAGGCATATGGAGGAGGTACAGTATAGCCACTATACAATTGACAGCACTGTGCTTGGTAAGCTGCATGGAAGCCTCAGTGCTCACCGAAGCGCCACAGCCTCTTTAAGCAGCTAGGGGGTGCCACGGAGTGCCGGGTGTTGGATCCCCACCAATCACATACCGAGGACCTATCCTCACTATAAAACCCTTGGAAAACCCCTTTAAGGCCTTAGGCCTCAAAGGGAAACTATTTGTCACAACAAATTTACACTGATTCATCCAATGTGTCTAAATTAGACTCTAAAATGAAACAAAAATGGAACATCTTTACAAATAACCTTACTTAAACATTTTCTATCGTTTTGGTTTACAGCTCCTATGCAGATGTATGTGTCTCTGTGTAGTCTCCTCCTGCAGTTAAAGGACAAGTGAATGCCATTATGATTGCAGGATCAGACTACTCAGGTTTTTGTTTGTAGTCTGTTACCATGGAGATACCTTTGTAGAAACCAACTGATAGGAATTTTCAAATTCAGACTTTTTTACAATGTTGCTTCTTTAAAAAAAAATGAGGTTTTCTTTTTTTTTAAACAAGGTGTAAGCTAAAATCATCAGTACGTATGGGCTCATCCATAAAATCAGGTGTAGAAATGGAAATATATATATATATAGAATAGGAAATGGAAGTATAACACATATGAAAGCAAGTATTAGGGCATACAACAATCAAAGGAGGACTTAGCAGTGGTGATAATTGTTTTGTTTATGTCACTAGAAACGTGGTCTCATGGAGGCCACACGTGTATGTGATACATGAGGCTTGCAGTTTATCATGGCTTTGATTTCCTGTATTCGTATGATTCACATAAACCAGCGCGCCTTATTATCGTAATTATAAGATGACTTGATAATCTGCTTACAGAGAAAAGCCACACATAATTATTATCACTAATAATGTGAGTAATAACAGCAAATAACTGTAATTGTGCTGAATAATGGGAATCCGCCACTTCATGGTAACAAGTCGTGGAGAAAAATGCAGCAGAAATACATTATTGGTCTATAGGGGCGGACTGGCCTCCTCACTGCCATGATAATTAACACTAAGAGCATCAGGTACTTATGTACCTGGTGGGTGGCCACAGGTGCCTTCCTGTATTGCAATGTATAGCTGTCCTCAGAGTGATGATATGGTATCAGCCCTGCTGTTCACCCTCACAAGACACTATACGAGGCAGTATACAGATGGCGCAGGGACACAGGCCTCTCAGGCCGCAGGCTGGAAAAGGCCTGGCAACTTGGAACAACACTCGGGTATTTTATTTTTTCCTTGGGGAGCATACTACTGGGGTGCTATAGGGGTCATTACTAGGGGAAGTTCAGGCAGCATGCTGAAGGTAGGTGCTTTGGCCCACATCTCACCTCCTGGGCCTCCTGCTCCATGTCTTAATTAGAGACAATTGAAGAAGAAGGCGGACAGAATGTGGCAGCAATGAATGGCCACTACAGAGAGGCAACTTCTGGGCAGTATGTTGTGCTGCCCTGTGGTATTTGGTTCTGCTGGGACTGTGTGGTATTTGGTTAAACACTATGGTGTTGCTGACCCCGCCAACTTGTGTTGTCCTTGCCTGCTTGATTAGACCCTCCTACAACATGGGGCCACTTTTAGTTTTTTCCAGGGCCACTTTAAGTTCCTAGTCCACCTCTGCTTGTTTTATTTTATATTGTATACAAAAATAAAATCCAATACGGTCCAAAATTTGTAGACTTCAAGCTATTAAGAAACCACAAGTCATTGATGACATCATATACTAGGTATACCGTGATACTCTTTCCATCTACTGAGGATCGTTACAAAGCAACACTCATGGAAATGCAAGAACATCCTTTGATATCCGTAATTGCTGGAGAAAATGTTCTAAAATTTTTTACATTTTTTTTATATGTTTGATTAGAAGTGATCAAAGTCATTACCGGGGCCAGTAAAGCTGTGCACATATAGTGGAGGGGCTAAGACCTGTGGATAATGTGACCATGCAATGTCATCCCCATGCATTGCAGGGTAGGCATGGATGGGCATGCAAATTAAATGTATGTGTTTGCTGTATAGCACTATTATGTAGGCTCTGCATGGCAGTATTATTTAAAAACTGTATGGCACTTTTATTTGAGCAGTATTATTCTAGTATTAACCTTTTTTCTCACGGCTTAAGTTGGACATGCATGTTTGCAGGAATGCTATTTGGCATACTTATCCCACGGGCTTTCACAAGCTGAATCAGTGCCTTTTGTGAGACCCATCATCAAGAGTATAGCAGGTAACAATGGGGCCCATTGGCAAATGCTGGAGTGGGACTCCAGTCCTCCATGCCCGGTAGTGAAATAATGTGCACAGTGATGTCATAATAGCAGGGCTGATACACACAGTGATGTCATAATAGCAGGGCTGATACACACAGTGATGTCAACACTGTAGAGTCACAGCACAGGGATCACGCACACAGCGATGTTACAGCAGAAAAAAAATGATGCCACAAAACATGAATAATGCACACTACAAGCGCCATAGCAAATCCTGCAATGGGTTCTTTTTTATTTTCATTCTTCTTTCCGTCTTCCATACTATCCTTACTTTTTGACTCAGTTTTGTCACTAGACAACTCCTTTAAAGGGGTTATCCCATGATTAATGTAAAAAATGACAGCTTAGGGTCGGTGACCTTACTCAGAGGGAGTGTCCTGTCTGCAGCAGGTGGCAGTTGAAGTCCATCTCAGTGATCAGAACACAGAAATTAGAAAAAGAACAAACAGCAGGTGGCGCTATACAGAGAGGTTTCATTGAATTATTTGGTAACTATAATGCATTTTTAATTACATGCAATTATAAAAGTATTCAGATCCAGGTGCTGGTTTGAATATTGTTTGTGGGACAAACTCTTTAAGATGTGCAGTAAATAAAGGAATTGTTTGGCTAATTAGTGAGAATTGTACTAAAAAAATGCAAACTTCTTCTCCATTGGTGTCGGTTTATTCCTTCTCCATCCTCCTTCAGGGGGAATGAATACAGCGGAGGCTCAGCTTGTAGTATATACCTTCCTCACACAGACTGATCACTCTCATTACTGGCAGTCGAATCACAGACATCGGGTCATTTTCTTCTCTGCTAATAAAAATACTCTATTCTATATCAGCGCTGAGAATCTTCCCGCCGTGCGGAGCTTGAGTTTGACATACTGCCCTTCTTGAAGGGTTATTAGGTCAATAGATTACATAAGGCGCTATATAATCAGCCGGCAGCAAAAGAGCTCATTAGAGAAAATCTCATTTTGTGTTATTGGACTGGAGGTTGGGAGTGAGTGGATTTTGTTCTTCGTAGGTTCAGGAGAAGGGTGTAAAGTTCAGAGACGCAGCTTTCTCATCAAGGAGTCATTAGTCTGTCATAGGTGGTTATGTGCTCCGTTATAGCACAGTAAACACGTCTCATTATTTTCAGACAAGTCATCTGACAGATGGCATCTTCTTCGGCTGATATAATAAAACGTTCTATTACCTAGAACGAAACATTTCAGTTAGAGATGAGTAAATTTTAAAAAAAAAATGGATTCAGCCGATTCGCTAAATTTTGTGAAACGACTTGATTCGATCAAAATGTATTTGCAGCGAATCGCGTAAAACCCCCCCAGCTATTTCCTGGCTGCAGAGAACCTGTATAGTGGTGTAGAACACTGTGCCTTGCAGTAGCACACATGGAAAGTCTGGTAGTGAAATAAATAATACTGTGAGTAAGTATGACATGCAGATGACAGGCATCGCTCTTAGAATCACTGCACACTTCATTTATTTGGGCAGTGACGGGGCTACGACTGACCAAATAACTCAAGTATGAACTCAGCCTTACATGTCGATGTTAGCGCCAAGAAGAAGCGCACTCCTTTTACACCGTCGCCAGCTGATTCCACATAGATGTCTACAGAACCTGTTCTATTAAAACCTTATACAAGTAGAGCCCCCCAGACAGAGTGGAGAGGGTGTCAGCAGTAAGTATGTGTAGACGTCACTGATTATTTTGAACTTCCTCTGATCCGTCAGAACAATAACCCCCCAAAAAACGGATCCTGTCTGTGAAGCATCCACCTTCACTCAGTCAGCATTTGGTCAGTAATCCATCAGTATTGCTAATGCCAAAAAAAGCAGGAGTGGATCCAAAACAGAGATGACACATGAATGGAATATTTGCATGTCTTCTGTGTTTTGTACCCACTCCTGCTTTTGGCTACCAAATCATAAGTCAATTCTGATGGGACCATACAGGCCTTACAGCTGCTACACAGACACGATCCGTTGTGCGTCTCAATTTTCCTTCCTTCTGACAGATCAGAAGAAGGGTCAAATAAATGGTGATGTCATCCAGGCCAAAAAGGCAAAATAGTGGCCCAGTCATAGAGTGTGGAGGGTGGGATAACCGCTTGAGAAGTCCACAGAGTGGCCCAATGACATAGTGTGGCAGCAGCATGAGGAGGCCACAGAGTGGCAAGGTGACATAGCAGGGAGGTGGCAGCAGCAGCATGAGGAGGCCGCAGAGGTGCAAGGTGACATGGTGTTGAGGTAGCAGCAGCAGCTGCATGAGGAGGACACAGAGTGGCACAATGACAGAGTGTGGAGGTGGCAGCAGCAGCATGAGGAGGCCAAAGAGTGGCAATGTGACATAGTGTTGAGGTAGCAGCAGCAGCAGCATGAGGAGTCCAAAGAGTGGCAAGGTGACATACTGTTGAGGTAGCAGCAGCAGCAGCATGAGAAGACCACAGAGTGCCACAATGACAGAATGTGGAGGTGGCAGCATCAGCATGAGGAGGCCACAGAGTGGCCCAGTGACATAGTGTTGAGGTAGCGGCAGCATGAGGAGGCCACAGAGTAGCACAATGACAGAGTGTGGAGGTGGCAGCAGCAGCATGAGGAGGCCACAGAGTGGCCCAGTGACATAGTGTTGAGGTAGCGGCAGCATGAGGAGGCCACAGAGTAGCACAATGACAGAGTGTGGAGGTGGCAGCAGCAGCAGCAGGAGGAGGCCACAGAGTGGCGCAATGACAGAGTGTGGAGGTGGCATCAGCAGCATGAGGAGGCCACAGAGTGGCAAGGTGACATAGTGTGGAGGTGGCAGCAGCATGAGGAGACCACAGAGTGACCCAGTGACAGAGTTTGGTGGCAATAAAAGTACCCGCTGATAATGGTGGGTGTAAGAAGGAGCACTTGGCATCAGGCAGGTGGCAGCATTAGAATAGTAGCTGAGGCAGGTAGCCAAAAGAAACTGGTCTCTTTTGTCAAGGTTTGGGTGAGATAAATCACTGAAAAAAGCACCAAACAGATATACCACTGACTATACTAGCTGTTCATACAAGCAGATAATAAAAGCTGAGACTTTTGCCAATATATTTCTGTCAGGAAGATATCGGAGCCCATCATGCACCACGTCACGGTCACTCAGCATGGCAAGGGGTCCTACCACTGCACTAATTATGGTGTGAACACGGTCTGAAGGTGATGAAATCCAGCTCACAGCCAAGCTTCCACACAACCGCATAGCAGGACAACTAATGCAATGTGAATAAAGCAAGACTGTAAGCCACACCCATATCAGACCATGTGATGGAGGTTTCCAGGTGCAACAGAATGTTCAATTGCCAGATAGAGGCCCATTCAATACATATAAAACAACATCACAAAAATATAGTGGCCAATATGGGGGAACTGTCTCAACCACAAACACTGTAGCGTGTCTTTCATTGGGCGAGCAGTCCCACCGCATGTGAACCACCAAATACCGTGGCAAGTATGGGGGAGCTGCTCAAACCCCAAACACTGTAGCGTGTTTATCATTGGGGGAGCAATCCCACCGCATGTGGACCGCAGAAAACGACCATCCCGAGCAAGTAATGCATACAAAGGAGGACGCCAGCGCGGTCCACATGCACCATAAAAACATCCTACACAGACAGGAGCATTGTGCGGATGAAAATACAATCATATAAATCACTGAAAAAAGCACCAAACAGATATACCACTGACTATACTAGCTGGTCATACAAGCAGATAATAAAAGCTGAGACTTTTGCCAATATATTCCTGTCAGGAAGATATCGGAGCCCATCATGCACCACGTCACGGTCACTCAGCATGGCAAGGGGTCCTACCACTGCACTAACTATGGTGTGAACACGGTCTGAAGGTGATGTAATCCAGCTCACAGCCAAGCTTCCACACAACCGCATAGCAGGTCAGCTAATGCAATGTGAACACAGCCAGACCGTAAGCCACACCCATCAGACCGTGTGATGGAGGTTTCCAGGTGCAACAGAATGTTCAATTGCCAGATAGAGGCCCATTCAATACATATAAAACAACATCACAAAAATATAGTGGCCAATATGGGGGAACTGTCTCAACCACAAACACTGTAGGTTTGGGTGAGGCAGCATGGATGATCTAATCTGATGCATCAGGCATTGGTGGGTGGAAATCCTGGCTGATCCACGCCTGATTTATCTTGACAAAGGTCAGTGTCTCCACATTCTGGGTGGACAGGCGAGTTCTCCTTGGGGTAACTATGGCCCCCGCTGCACTAAACACCCGATCTGATGCCACACTACTGTCTGGGAAGGACAGCTTTTCCAGAGCAAACTTGGGCAGTTGCAGCCACAAATCTAGTTTGGCTGCCCACTAATGGCAAAAAAAAACAGGAGTGGATCCAAAACAGAGGTGACACATGAATGGAATATTTGCATGTCTTCTGTGTTTTGTACCCACTCCTGCTTTTGGCTACCAAATCATAAGCCAATTCTGATGGGACCATACAGGCCTTACAGCTGCTACACAGACATGATCCACATTTTTGGTGGACAGGCAAGTTCTATTTGGGGTAACTATGGCCCCCGCCGCACTAAACACCCGCCCGATGCCACACTACTGGCCGGGATGGACAGCTTTTCCAGAGCAAACTTGGCCAGTTGCGGCCACAAATCCAGTTTGGCTGCCCAGTAGTCCAGTGGATCTTTGCTGACAGATGGCAGGGTGCACTCCAAGTATACCACCACCTGCTGCTTCAGGTTCTGCTCTATGTCTAGCTGCTGGTGAGTAGTTTCTTCACTATGCGGGTGAAGAAAGCTGCTCATCAGCGACTCTAGAATCAGGCTGCTGTTGATGGAGCTGGTACTGCTCCTACCCCCCCAGCAGCCATGGCAGTGGAACATGAGCGCAGAGGGCCCAACCCCCCCACGCCGGTCTGACCTGCGAGAGGATGGACGATGGCGCAGATAGGCAGCGGCCAACTGACTACATAGGATGTCGCTATAGTAGTTTAGTTTGACCTCCCTCTCAGTGGGTGTAAAAAAGGCCCCCATTTTGGATCGGTAGCGAGGGTCTAACATGGTGAAGAGCCAGTAGTCATCCCTCTGGTGAATGGTGACAATTTGGCTGTCACTACGCAAGCAAGTGAGCATGCATCGGGCCATTTGTGCAAGTGACTCAGAGGGACGCCCTGCCTCCATCTCCACTGCATACTGCCACGGTGTATGCCTGGGTCATCTGCCTCATCTCCCTCTTGCTCTTCTGGCTGCTCCTGCTCCTCCTCTCCTGTCACCTGTGTAGAAAAACCATCCATTTTGCTACACATTGCTTGTGCTCCAATCAGTGGCATACCGCCCATAGAGGCAGACCACGCCACTGCTATGGGGCCCGCGGCACTGGGGGGCCCGTAGCGCAGATAAGGCCCCGCCCACTCATGACGTGCAGCCGGCTATGCGGCTGCTTTTCTCCCCAGGGCCCAGCCCCAACATCAACTCATCGCCGCGCCGCCCCCCCCCCCCCCCCGCCTCCATGTTTAGCTGAATCGCCTCCCAGAGGCGCGGCTAAGTCCTCAACACCCGCCCCCCTCCTCAGCGCCGCGCTCTGCAAACACCCGATCCTCCTCTCGTCGGCGTCCCAAATCCCGCGCAGGCGCAGTGCCGGCGATTGCCTGCACCTGCGCTCTGATAATACGGCTGAGGGCAACAGCTTCAACATCGTCACTGGGCATGCGCCGAGCCCGGTGACGATGTTGAAGCTGTTGCCCTCAGCCGTATTATCAGAGCGCAGGCAGTCGCCGGCACTGCGCCTGCGCGGGATTTGGGACGCCGACGAGAGGAGGATCGGGTGTTTGCAGAGCGCGGCGCTGAGGAGGGGGGCGGGTGTTGAGGACTTAGCCGCGCCTCTGGGAGGCGATTCAGCTAAACATGGAGGCGTTAGTAGTTTTCATATTTAGGCGGCACGGCACTTCAGAGGGGCACCGTTCCTGGGCACCGTGGAGAAAGAAAAACGCCCCTCTGGGCTCCAGTCCTTACAGCGTCATTTGCATATCCTAAGAATCGATTTTTAGAAGAAAGGACAAGACTGACATGGAAAAGAAGAACACAGATGGAAAAAAGGTACTTTATTAAACATGGATCCATGAGTACCTTTTTTCCATCTGTCTTGTTCTTTTGATTGTGAGTCTTGTCATTTCTTCAAAAAATCGATTCTTATGATATGTAAATGACGCTGTAAGGAGCCCAGAGGGGCGTTATTCTTTCTCCACGGTGCCCAGGAACGCCCCTCTGAAGTGCCGTGCCCAGCTAAATTTGAAAACTAATAACGCCTCCAAGTTCATCTAAATCGCCTCCCAAATCCGATCCTCCTCTCGCTGGCATCCCAAATCCCGCGCAGGCGCAGTGCCGGCGATTGCCTGCGCTATGATAAGATGACTGACGGCACTGCGTCTGCGCGGGATTTGGGATGCCGGCGAGAGGAGGATCGGGGTGTTTGCCGCAGAGCGCGGCGCTGAGGAGGGGGGGTGTTGAGCACTTAGCCGCGCCTCTGGGAGGCGATTTAGATGAACTTGGAGGCGTTATTAGTTTTCAAACTTAGCCGGGCACGGCACTTCAGAGGGGCGTTCCTGGGCACCGTAGAGAAAGAATAACGCCCCTCTGGGCTCCTTACAGCTTCATTTACATATCATAAGAATCGATTTTTTGAAGAAATGACAAGACTCACAATCAAAAGAACAAGACAGATGGAAAACAGATACTCTGTTAAACATGGATTCATGAAAAAAAAATTGGGGGTAAATTGCTAGTGACAGATTCCCTTTAAGGCTACTTTTACACTTGCGTTCAGAGCGGATCCGTCTGGTGTCTGCACAGACGGATCCGCACCTATAATGCAAACGCTTAGATCCGTTCAGAACGGATCCGTTTGCATTAACATGAACAAAAAAAAAACAACATTATTTTTTTTTTGTTCATGATAGTGCAAACGGATCCGTTTTGACTTTACATTCAAAGTCAATGGGGGACGGATCCGTTTGAAAATTGAGCCATACTGTGTCAACCTCAAACGGATCCGTCCCCATTGACTTACATTGTAAGTCTGGACGGATCCGTTTGCCTCCGCACGGCCAGGCGGACACCCGAACCCTGCAAGCAGCGTTCAGGTGTCCGCCTGCTGAGCGGAGAGGAGGACAGACGGAGCCATACTGATGCATTCTGAGCGGATCCGCATCCACTCAGAATGCATTAGGGCTGGACGGATCCGTTCGGTGCCGCTTGTGAGAGCCTTCAAATGGAACTCACAAGTGGAGACCCGAACGCAAGTGTGAAAGTAGCCTAACATGGCACCCCAAATAAGGAGACCTGCAGGCTGCAGCAGATATCCCATGTGACAGGTCACCCCCAGGAAACCCCTAACAGTTTCTGTAGGTCATGTATAAATTTATTTAATGGGGGTGTGGCATGGGAGGAGCAAGGTCAGGAAGTGGGAGGGGTCATGGTGGGTAGTGGGTGGGGTTAAGGGGCCCAATTCATATTTTTGCTATGGGGCCCAGTGATTCCTTTGTACGCCTCTGGCTCCAATGTCCTCCTCCTACTCCTCCAGTTCAGCCCCCACAGGGCTCATGTGGCTGTGAGATGTAGGCGCCACGTCTCCAGTCTCCTGACCAGCCAGATTGATCAGCATCTTTTCCAGGATATGAATCAGTTGAATGATGTTGTTCATCCCGTAGTCCTGGCAACTGGCAAATAAAGTGGTCTCCTCAAAGGGCAAGAGCAAACGGCAGGTGTCACACATAAGCTGCCACTGGCTGACATCGAAGTTACACAGGGGAGTACTTCCGTCTGCTTGGATCATCAAGAAATCGTTTATGGCCTTTCTCTGTTCGTATAGTCGGTCCAACATATGGAGGGTGGAATTCCAATGGGTGTAAACGTTGCATATCAGCCTATGTTGGGGGACACTGAATGGCTAATGGCGAATATACTCTACGATCCCTATCAATTTTCCCCAAAAAAGTCTGTTTCACAAAAAATGTCACCACTGAATGGTTAATCGACGCAATTACTCAGTCCCTACAGAAGAAAGGCTACATTCCCCGACCAATTTTGCCAATAAATGCTGTATCACAATTTTTTTTGTTTTACCACTGAATGACAATGTAAATTCACTGCAGAACGGCTAATAACACATACTTATTTTTGCTATTAATACAGCTCAACAATGTCTGTATGCAGGGGCGGACTGGCCTATCGGGCACTCGGGCATGTCCCTGCCTCCGCACCATAATCCAGGTGCAGGCAGTAGGAACTGATAGAGCTCCGGATCACTGCAGGATCCGGCACTCTCCATGCCAGTATGACAATCCCTCAGGCAGCTGCTCCCAGCCAATCCCAGTGCTTCTCTCATATTTACCTCATGTGAGAGCAGCCATAACAGGCCCGCTGATTGGTTAGTGGTAAGACAAATGCTGATTGGCTATAAATGGATTGGGGGCAGGGCTTAGCTCTGCCAGGAAGTGTAGTAGTTTCAGGTAAGGCTTCGTTCACATTACCGTTCAGCCTTTCCGTTCTCCTTCTCCGTTTAGGAAAGGACGGAGAAGGCACATAACTGAGCCCATAGACTATAATGGGGTCCGTTATGTTTTCGCTCAGAAGATGATTTTGAAGCGGAGACAAAAGTCCTGCATGCACAACTTTTGTCTCCGCTACAAAATCATCTCGTGGAAACATAACGGACCCCATTATACTCTATGAGGTCCTTAGGCTCCGTTCGGCTCAGTTATGTGCCTTCTCCGTCCTGTCCGTTGCAGGAGAACGGAAAGGCTGAATGGTGATGTTAACGAAGCCTTAGTGTGGCTTGCTGTACATTAGTGGGGCTGGTGACTACCTGCAGTGCATCATCCTGTGTGCTGTGTGGGCCCTAGCTGCTGTCATGGGGTGGTCACTGTTACTGACTGAGCTAGTTGATGCTTTGTGTTTGCATCATACAATAAGCTAATGTTAAAGAAGCAACCTGTGGCCTTATGTGCACTACAAACCCCAGCAAGCCCTCAGCTATTTATGCCATGCAGACACTGAACAGATATTGTATTGGGGGGGGGGATTGTTGCTCTGCAGTATAATGTAACCATTTGGCCCTCCCCATGCAGTATGTCTCCTTGGCCTCAGCCACCCCATGCAGTATAATCCTTTCCATACAGTATAACATCTCCTTGTGGCTGCCCCATACAGTATAATGTCACCTTGTGGCTGCCCCATACAGTATAACCTCTCCTTGTGGCTGCCCCCATACAGTATAATGTCACCTTGTGGCTGCCCCATACAGTATAACGTCACCTTGTGGCTGCCCCATACAGTATAACATCTCCTTGTGGCTTCCCCCATACAGTATAACATCTCCTTGTGGCTTCCCCCATACAGTATAACATCTCCTTGTGGCTGCCCCCATACAGTATAATGTCTCCTTGTGGCTGCCCCCATACAGTATAACGTCTCCTTGTGGCTGCCCCATACAGTATAACGTCTCCTTGTGGCAGCCCCCATACAGTGTAACGTCTCCTTGTGGCTGCCCCATACAGTATAACGTCTCCTTGTGGCTGCCCCCATACAGTATAACGTCTCCTTGTGGCTGCCCCCATACAGTATAACGTCTCCTTGTGGCTGCCCCATACAGTATAACGTCTCCTTGTGGCTGCCCCATACAGTATAACGTCTCCTTGTGGCTGCCCCATACAGTATAACGTCTCCTTGTGGCTGCCCCCATACAGTATAACGTCTCCTTGTGGCTGCCCCCATACAGTATAACGTCTCCTTGTGGCTGCCCCATACAGTATAACGTCTCCTTGTGGCTGCCCCCATACAGTATAACGTCTCCTTGTGGCTGCCCCATACAGTATAACGTCTCCTTGTGGCTGCCCCCATACAGTATAACGTCTCCTTGTGGCTGCCCCCATACAGTATAACGTCTCCTTGTGGCTGCCCCATACAGTATAACGTCTCCTTGTGGCTGCCCCCATACAGTATAACGTCTCCTTGTGGCTGCCCCCCATACAGTATAACGTCTCCTTGTGGCTGCCCCCATACAGTATAATGTCACCTTGTGGCTGCCCCCATACAGTATAACGTCTCCTTGTGGCTGCCCCATACAGTATAACGTCTCCTGGCCAGGCAGCAGAAAGGCTCTGGGGCTGTCATTGTGTGCTCCCTTCACAGCCACTGCTATCTGCTATCAGGGCCGGCCTTTGGGGTGTGCGGGCTGTGCGGCCGCACAGGGCGCCATAGCAACAGGGGCGCCGGGCGGCCGACAGCTCGCAATGTAATATGGGCAGGCGAGGCGGCACTTATGTTTTCCCACGGTGCGGGCCCTCCGCCCCCTCCATCTTTCCCTCCCCTGTATTCAGCAGGGGGCGCCCGGCGCCCGTTGCGGTTTAAAAAAAAAAAAAAAACTTGCTTATATAAGTTCGGGCGGCGCCCCTCATTCTGCGCCGCCTGGGTGGCTGAGGCTGAGCGCTTGCCGCTCTAAAGAATCCTGCCTGCGCTTGCTGTGTGCTGTTAATGTAGCGTGGCCGAGCTCTGTTCGATCCGCGGTACAGGAGCTTTTGTTTCCTGTACCCGGCCGGACTGACAGGAAGTGCTCACTTAGTGTGCACTTCCTTTCAGTCCGGCCGGGTACAGGAAACAAATGCTCCTGTACCGCGGATCGAACAGAGCTCGGCCACGCTACACTAGAGGTGGGGGTGGGAGTAGAATGAGTCTGAGAGTGAAAAGGGGGAGGGGGGGAGGAAATAATGAGAGTGATGGGGGGGGGGGAATAATGAGAGTGTTGGGGGGGGGGAATAATGAGAGTGTTGGGGGGGGGAATAATGAGAGTGTTGGGGGGGGGAATAATGAGAGTGTTGGGGGGGGGAATAATGAGAGTGTTGGGGGGGGAATAATGAGAGTGTTGGGGGGGGGAATAATGAGAGTGTTGGGGGGGGGAATAATGAGAGTGTTGGGGGGGGGGAAATAATGAGTGTTGGGGGGGGGAAATAATGAGTGTTGGGGGGGGGGAAATAATGAGTGTTGGGGGGGGGAAATAATGAGTGTTGGGGGGGGGAAATAATGAGTGTTGGGGGGGGAAATAATGAGAGTGTTGGGGGGGGGAAATAATGAGAGTGTTGGGGGGGGGAAATAATGAGAGTGTTGGGGGGGGAAATAATGAGAGTGTTGGGGGGGGGAATAATGAGAGTGTTGGGGGGGGGGAATAATGAGAGTGTTGGGGGGGGGGAAATAATGAGAGTGTTGGGGGGGGGGAAACAATGAGAGTGATGCGGGGGGGGGAAACAATGAGAGTGATGCGGGGGGGGAAATAATGAGAGTGATGCGGGGGGGGGAAATAATGAGAGTGATGTGGGGGGGGAAATAATGAGAGTGATGCGGGGGGGAGGGAAATAATGAGAGTGATGCGGAGGGGGAGGGAAATAATGAGAGTGATGCGGGGGGGGAGGGAAATAATGAGAGTGATGCGGGGGGGGAGGGAAATAATGAGAGTGATGCGGGGGGGAGGGAAATAATGAGAGTGATGCGGGGGGGGGAGGGAAATAATGAGAGTGATGCGGGGGGGGGGGGAGAATAATGAGAGTGATGCGGGGGGGGGAGAATAATGAGAGTGATGCGGGGGGGGGAGAATAATGAGAGTGATGCGGGGGGGGAGAATAATGAGAGTGATGCGGGGGGGGAGAATAATGAGAGTGATGCGGGGGGGGAGAATAATGAGAGTGATGCGGGGGGGGAGAATAATGAGAGTGATGGGGGGGAGAATAATGAGAGTGATGGGGGGGGGGAATAATGAGAGTGATGGGGGGGGAAATAATGAGAGTGATGGGGGGGGGGGAATAATGAGAGTGATGGGGGGGGGAAATAATGAGAGTGATGGGGGGGGGGGGAGAGAGTGACAATGGAGTCCCCAGAGCCAGACTGCAGCCAGAGTCCAGATCATCTTATTGTCCTGGTGGTAAGTAGACAATGCAATATGTTTATTATTTAATTGTTTAGTTATTAATACTACATTGGAAACTAATTTTCTCAGCTGGACACCGGCCGACACTGCGCATGCGCTGGGAGCCTCACCAGCGGTTAGGGTAGGGAAAAAGCACAGGCCCGTACGTAAATTTTTCCCTTCCCTAACCGCTGGTGAGGCTCCCGGTGCATGCGCAGTGTCGGCCGGTGTTCAGCTGAAAACATCCATCCGATCACTGCGCCTGCGCATTGGCCCATAGTTTTTCCCTACCCTAACCGCCGGCGAGGCTCCTGGCGCATGCGCATTCTGCTGTGAAATTTCCCTAACCTGTCGTTGTGCGCCTGCGCGGCGCTGCACACCTCCTCACGTCATGTCCGGTGCGACCGGAAGTGACGAGGGTAGGGAAATCTCACGAACTAGGGAAGTATAACATTACACCGGCCTTTGGGGTGTGAGGGCTGGTAACTACTTGGTTGGATAGTCAGCCAGCCTATGCCATGATGCCAGCAACAAGCAGTTTTTTTTTTTTTTTGGGGGGGGGGGGCGCCTGAACACCTAAGGACGGCCCTGTCTGCTATCTCCCTGTCCCTGCCTCTCAGCGGCGCGATATGTGTGTGGGGCTGTGTGTGTGTTGGCTTGAGAGTGGGCGGGGACACAGGGGCCCCATAATCTCCTATTGCCCGGGAGCCACATGTGTTGTCAGTCCGCCCCTGTCTGTATGAAAATGTAAATTAACCACAGAGCGGCAAATAACACGTACTTATTTTTCCCTTAATACACCCCAACAATGGCTGCATAACAATGTCGGTTCACTGCAGACCGGCTAATAAGACGTATTCTTTTTCCTATTAATACACCCCAAAAAATAAATATAACAATCACAATTCACCGCAGAACGGCTAACAGGACGTACGTATCTATCCTATTAATACACCCCGTAAATGGCTGTAGTACAATGTAACTTCCCCGCTGAACGGCAAATAATTTTATTTTTTTCCCCTTCGACACACAACGGCTAATAAGCCCCTTTCCCCCCCTCCCCCCCAATAATATACGCCAAAAAACGCTTTAGAACATATATATATAACTGCACCGCACAAGGGCAAATAAGGCTACTTTCACACTGGCGTTTCTGGGTCCACTTGTGAGATCCGTTTCAGGGCTCTCACAAGCGGCCCAAAACGGATCAGTTAAGCCCCAATGCAGCATTTTTGTGACCGTCTGACTATGCGTAGCCTAACGGATCAATGTAAGTCAATGGGGACGGATCCTTTTTTCACTGACACAATATGGTGCAATTGAAAACGTTTTTTTTTTGTTTGTTTTTTATGAATAATGCAAATGGATCCGTTATTAACGGATACAAGCGTTTGCATTATTCGTACGGATCCGTCTGTGCAGATAAAAGACGGATCCGCACAAAACGCGGTAAGTAGCCTAAAACTCCAATACCAGGAACGGTTTGCACGAATTACAGAGGTATCATCTATTGCAAACCTGAAAGCAGCAGTAGAATGGCAATTTGGATCCCCAGTCAGTGCAGCAAGGTGTAATAGGATTGTTCCTATTACCCAGGCTGTACACTCCCCTATTGGACCCTGTTCTGCTTCAATACTGTGGAATAATTCCCTATCCTTTCCCTACACTTCTAATGCTCTTTCCCTGAACTTTTGCTGAGCAAAATATAAGTTTTCAAGTCTTTCCTAGCACTGTCCCTAGCGCCTGCTGACATCTCTCCCTGTATTAAGTACACTGGAAAATGGCTGAATCCAAAATGAGGCTGAGGCTATTTATAGGGCTGTGACATCACAGGGCTGGCTGGCTGCTGATTGGCTGCATGCATGGCATGGTGGGAGATCCCTCGTTCCCAGAGTTCCTTGCTCCATGTCCTAACATGTGCAGCAGCCATTTTAGGAAAAAATTTGGATTTGTTACCACGAAGTGTGAGGAAATTAATATTTGGACGAAGTGTGAGGAAATTAATATTTGGTGCAAAACGAATAATTCCTGAAATTCGGATCGAATTCCACTTCATCAGCTTCGATTCTCTCATCTCTAATTTCAATCACTAGAAATATTATTTGAATAACTGAAAGAATAGCTCATATGGTCACAGCCCTGAATAAAGACCCTCAGCTCACTATGGCTGGCCAAACGCATTAGACAGCTGTCCGTTTGGCCAGGACTTATCTCTCCTGACCCCCTTCACATACATGTACAGTCGACTGCGCCAAGTGTGTATGTGTTCTTAACACGGCCATGGGTCTAAACAGCTGCCATAAACCTCTAAACAAAAGCATCAGGCATGTTAAAATATATCTACCTGATCCTTTTCTCCGCCAGCATCAGTCATTAGATGGTCAGCCAGTCCCACAGAAATTGTTGGGTTTGGCTGATATACATGCAGTACACTAGAACAGGATACTTGCAAGTTGTTTGATGTTAATCTGTTCATGCTTTATTTGTATTCTTAAAAGTTGTCTGTAGGTGGCACTGTTTAGTTAATTACGCCCCCAGACTCAACAGAGGGACTTAGCTTTCCCCTCAGAGGGAGATGCTTTCTAGTCAGGACTGCATCAGCTACTTCAGTTTTAGCTCTGTCTGTGAAAGGGGCAGATGGTAGTTTGGTTCAGCTACAGGAGAAACATCATTCCTGTTGAGAGAACAATCCCAGAGGGAAACCTGAAGAAGACATTCATTGACTTTCCATGATCACAAGGCCGTGCATGATGCCAAGGTATTAGTTGTTCATGGGCGGTATAGACTTTGCTGCTTGCAGATAGATTAACAGTTAATGGCACATTTCACACTTATATAACAGTTTGGCCGACTGTTTGATGATCTGCATCTCCAAGTCCAGATCTGCTGAGACTTTTTGCATGTGGATGATTTCTAGTCTCTGGCACCCGCCACACTTTCTTGCTATGTGTGTGGATGGTTTGTAGTCCAGGACACCTACCAAATTTTTTAGAGTTTTGTATGCCTGTGAGAGCAGGAAGCTTACCTAAATTTCCTGCCGCTCCCACTCCACCACTCCAGTTCCCAAGATCCACCATTCCGATTGTCGCCGATCCTACAGCAATCACATGCCATTCATCATTCACATGACAGCATCAGCCAGTTACTGTCCTCAGTGGTCACATACCATTCAGACACACGTGACCACCGCAGGCCCAGTAGGGGGCAAAGAGATGCGGAATGAAGAAGCAGCATGGATGCAGCCGGATATGTATACCGTGAGTGTGATTTATTTATTTATTTCATACAGCCACTTGCTCAAATTTGGCCCCCTGCTTCTTGGTGCAGTCGTGGCTTCAAACTGATGAGTCCTTTTATATTAGGGGGTGTGCCCGTTGCTAATGTTCATAACCTCAAGGATAGATATAGACAGCCATATGCAGTAAAATAGCTCAGATAGTAACATGGCTGAAACAAATATGGGTCCATCAAGTCCAACCTATAACCAACCTCTGTTGATTCAGAGAAAGGCAAAAACCACTCCATTTTAAAGGGGTTGTCTGGGTTCAGAGCTGAACCCGGACATGCCTCCATTTTCACCCAGGCAGCCCCCCTGACTTGAGCATCGAAGCAGTTTTGTCCTGCGCTAGATCGTGCAGAGCAAGGGCTCTTTTGTTTACAATAACACACTGCCGGGCGACTGCCGTTCGGCAGTGTGTTCGGTGACATCACCAGCTCTGATGGGCGTGCTTTAGCGCTGCCCTAGCCGTTTTACTGGCTAGGGCAGCGCTAAAGCCCGCCCATCAGTGCCGGTGACGTCACCGGGGTTCCCTGACAGGCCCATGGAGAGCCCGGTTCGTTTCCGGAACTCTTAAAAATGCCTTTGCCCTGCGCGATTTATCGCAGGGCAAAGGAGAGCATCAGAGAATGAACTGCTCCGATGCTCAAGTCTGGGGGGCTGCCTGGGTGGAAATGGAGGTATGTCCGGGTTCAGCTCCGAAAAAAAATTCCCTCTCGACTCGAAGCATGGCAAACAGAATAAATCCCTAGATCAACATCCCATCTCCTGAAACCTAGTACCCATAACTTGTCATATTACTTTCAAGAAAGTGTCAGGTATCTCTTGCTTTCATCTTGGCACTGTAACAGGATTAACCAACAGATCAATGATTTAGTTGAGTTAGATCACACATCTGTTAAGCTACCCGTACACAATGGTTGGCTGAGAATTCTCCATTTTGGCTGACCACTCCTTATAAATTATACACGATGGCAAAGGCAGACCATTGTCTGTCAAAAATGTGATCCTTCACATTGGATTTTTTCGTCCAAGGTCTTTTAAATACAAGTGTATGGCATTATAAGTCACCCTCCTGATCTACCAGTATCGCATGTATCTGGTCACATTGTTAGCCTGCATTGTGGAAAATCAAAATCTTATGGGTATTCATGTACAGTATGTGTTCCCATGGCTGAATTTTCATAAGTCTGAGATCACCAATTCTTAGCATCTGGTGGAGCAGAGTAAGGCACTAGACTAAGGCATTAATTGGGTCACCACACCACCACCTTGTAAGGTGTCTGGATTTGCCATATACCATGGGAATACATCTGGTACAAATACATTCTACCAACTGTTTTGGTGCATTAGAAATTATAGTCTGAAGTTGATTGTCATGGTTTTAGCTCCTTAGCTCTAGCCAAAGGAATTCTTATAGCCACAACAGAATGACCAATGAATATTCTACAATGTCCAAATATGAGGCAACATACTGAGTACTATCTGATCTTGATTTAGCATGGTGATGGACATGGGCATAGAAAGAGGTTCCCATTATAGTCCATTAAAAGAACTTGTGTGGGCTACACAGAACCATAAGCTTAACCCCATGAACTACCATGACTTCAACCCCATGGACTACCATGACCTCAACATCATTGACAACCTTTAGGATTAATTTGAACACTAACAGGAAGCCAAATACCCAATATCAGTGGCGGAACTCACTAATACAAATTAAAATCTTTTCCATAATACAATGGATGTCCATGGTTTTCAAATAAGATATTCACGTGGCAGTTATGGATGTGATATTTAGGTGTCCACATACTGTTAGCCTCGTTCCAATAAACAGAAAGATATAAAATGGCCTCCTAAAATTACAGATTATTTATGTTTGTAGTGCCCTGGGAGCAAGGGTACTTTAGAGTATGGACATTTGCCCTTACTGCTACTATACAAAAGTCAGCAACTCCCTACTTTATAGCACTTTGAAGGGTTAACTTTATGCTGTTGGGTATACTTATACTGTTTTATATTATTGAACTGCATTTATATGTTTATTGTAATATATCCTGTTCATTTGCACCGCACTGTACATATCCAGCTAATACTGATAGACTTTGGCACTTTCTACCTATGCACTGAGAAATTAGAAATCTTCCACAGTTACTATAAGGGACTATGCAAACTTTTGGAGGGAAACATACACAGACACATTGACCTTTTGACTGTATGATTTGGATCTCTTTTTTATGTTGTTTACCACTTTTTTATGTCTGGAGAAACTGCTTAGTCATTCCCATAGACTTGTTTTGAAACTTTATAGAAGTCTATAATAGACTGAAATACTACATTGTTTCGGTTTAGGCTTTGATTATTCACTCCACCCCTCCCACTAGAAAGTTCTAGTTCAGTTAGAAACTGTATATAAGGAGAGCAGTCAGAGCCCCTTGTTGTCTGCAGATAGGGACCAGTGTTTAGTAGAAGAGACTCTGCCAGCCTTCACGAGTGACCAGAAGAAGATGGTGAGACAGGGAAAATATACCACAGAACCTGGGTCATCAGCCCTTTGGCCAGGGTACCAGCCTTCTGAGCAAGAGAGGGACAGGTAGCCCAGGCCTTTCCTCAGCACAGAACTGTCTTCTGCCAGGTAGGAGACTGGAGAAGCCAGCCCTATGCCTCACCTGTATTGTTTTGCACTTAAGTTCCTCCAGTAAAAAAGCACACTGGTTTACTGCAGACCCTGACTCTTTGGATTTATTTCCCATTGGGGTGCAACATGCCCTTACCATCCCTTCCGGAGAGCAACAACACGTGGTGATACCTTGACGATGTCCGGGGGACCAGGAGTAGCGTTTGGGGCACCACAAACCCGCGAACTGCATGTTCATGCATCGATAATCATTATTATATTGGGCTGATGCCTTTTCTAATAATTAATCTGATGACGCGATACAATCTATGTTTATTATGGGCTATAATTAAATCTTAGTATGTTTATGAATGTTCTTGATAATGAGTCTTTATACTCGCGGATGTTTATCTTGGATTTAACTGCACATTTTACCCGCAATGACTTTAAAAACCTATTATACCAGGTCCTTTGGAAAAGAACACTAGAGGAAGTGGAGTTAGGAGAACAAGCAGTAAATGGTCATAATAGTAGCCTTCTCAATTATTTAGGCATGTGGAAGGTGCACTACTTAGCTTGTTTCTAGGCAGCCCTCTCAAATAAAGATTATAATACTAAGTAAGCCATTTAAAATACACATTAGAATGTGGATTATGTCTTTTTGCTTTAAAAAAAAAAAAAAAGGACCTCACAGAGGTAAGATGTTGCATAATGCAAACTGATGAAGGGCTGAAGGTATAATGTTAGCTCCCTGAGTGTGTTAGGGGAAAGTTCATTGGAATCAAATTTTGAGAAACTTATCTGGGTGATTTATATATGCCCATTTTTAAACAGAAAGATATGTCATCTCATTGACATGAGATCATACACATACAAGATGACTGGGAGAATCTGATGTTCCTGGGAAATTAGCTTCACATTATTCCCGAAAGTAGGAGCGCACATTTCTATAAAAGAGGAATATTCAGTCTTTGGACTGTTGTGTAGCATTTTAATGTTCTACAGTGAAAACTTAGAAGAACTATACCTCCAGAATCCAGATTTATCTGTTCCAGCACCAAGTAACTCAATAGCCAATCTTTTATGGTCCATTAGGAGTTGTGTTTTGAAGCAATCACCATTGATAGGAGGTAATAACAATCAGCTTGTGATGCAGTAAATCTGCTTCTAGAGTATACCACGTTCTAGAGTATACCGCCAGTCTGGTTCTAGAGTATACCACCAGTCTGGTTGTAGAGTATACCACCAGTCTAGTTGTAGAGTATACCACCAGTCTGGTTCTAGAGTATACCACCAGTCTGGTTCTAGAGTATACCACCAGTCTGGTTCTAGAGTATACCACCAGTCTGGTTCTAGAGTATACCACATTCTAGAGTATACCACCAGTCTGGTTCTAGAGTATACCACCAGTCTGGTTCTAGAGTATACCACGTTCTAGAGTATACCGCCAGTCTGGTTCTAGAGTATACCACCAGTCTGGTTCTAGAGTATACCACCAGTCTGGTTCTAGAGTATACCACCAGTCTGGTTCTAGAGTATACCACATTCTAGAGTATACCACCAGTCTGGTTCTAGAGTATACCACCAGTCTGGTTCTAGAGTATACCACGTTCTAGAGTATACCGCCAGTCTGGTTCTAGAGTATACCACCAGTCTGGTTCTAGAGTATACCACCAGTCTGGTTGTAGAGTATACCACCAGTCTGGTTGTAGAGTATACCACCGGTCTGGTTGTAGAGTATACCACCAGTCTGGTTCTAGAGTATACCACGTTCTAGAGTATACCACCAGTCTGGTTCTAGAGTATATAATCATGGGTATTTATTATTAAATTTTTACTGTACTGATTAAATGTATATCAGAGCCTGAAGGAGGGCTAAAAATAAAACAAAAAATACTTTATTAGTAAATAAAAATACCTAAAAAGGGCGATTCTGTAGTTCTCTTTAAATCAGAGACAGGCAATATTGGGGTTAGGTGTGTAACGGGATAGAGCAAATAGTCACCCGCTACCAAACTCACAGTCCCCACACACAAAGGGAGGGTCTAAAAAAATCACTTCTTGACCCTGACCTAGATGTGTTAGACTTATTACTGTGCAGTGTGGGGTACTGAAGCTACTGCCCACGATTATAGTAATGGAAGCCAACAAGTGTGAGGTGTGTACTCAGCCACCACTTGTCGCACTATCCGCAGGATGCAAGCAGGATCAGTAAGTGTCAGAATAAAGGAATGATCCCTATTTTGGTGGGATCATTTTTTGGTTGATCAAGTGCATCCAAACTGTCACCCCACATCAACTAGTGCCCCTCTACCCGGCCAGTAAATAGGCCGTATATCAGGGGCGCTCGTATAAACAGAGAACCTCACTTCAATCAGGTTCCTGTATAGGCATACAATGGGGCGCAATGTTGATCTGGACTACTACCAGATGGGCTAACAAAGCTTGGCTCTCTCAGCCCGCTCAACACGTTTCTGTGTCCATTGGACCGGACACTTCGTCAGGAGCTGGGCAAGGGTCTGAGAGGCAGTAATCTAGCTAAAACTTGGCGCTGGCGGTAGGACGAGCACCTGTCTTGTGCAGCGTATCGGCACTGTGATGGCCGTACACGCCCGCCGGGTCCTGCTCCTTTAATAGGGATGCGCCCCAGTAGGGGGAAGAGAAAGGGCGCCGCCGACTTAGACCAATAGGAGGAGCTGGGCGTGGTTAAGCATCATTACCACTGTCCCATCCCTCTATTCCGAGTGCTGGTATGTCATAGAGATCTTCTTCCCATATAATCTTCAGTGGGGGGAGCCGTAGGCGGCTTTATTAGTTACACTGCCAAACAGGGGTATATAACTCATGCTATTAAGTGATAGCGGGGAGAACGCTCAGGAGAATAGGAAATAAAGGACAATAATTGTAACATTCTTTGCATCAATGTCATTGCTGCAAAAGCACAGCATTTATTTTCTGCCTATTGGTCAGGCTATACAAGAACACTATTGTGTCACTTCCCTCCGATTGATGACACTCCTATTAGAAGAGGAAAAACAATTGCTCAGCAAAGTAGAGAAAGAATTAAAAGAGAACATAGAAGGTGCAAGAAAGTTCAGTAATAACCCCGACTATAGAAAAAAAGAGAGTGCCCTACAGCAAGCCATAGAAAAGTTGACTGCGTATCTGAAAGATAAGAAACACTCACAGTACATCAGAGACACACGTGACTTGAAAGAGGGCAATATTCTTGATTTCGGGGGCAACAAAGCCAAAATTCTAGAGACAGATACAGAATTGTCATCATCGGAGGGGGAAACTGAGCAGGACCCCAGTAAGAGCAAACCATCTCCTAGCCACAGAGGCAATAGAGGTCGGGGGAACACCAAAACAGGCAGAGGCATTACCCGAACCAACAGGGGTGGTTTTTTAGGGAATACGCCTCCTGTATCAGAGTACCTCCTCCGCGGAAAGAAAAATCAGTAACTATATGTCACTCTAAATTGAGCAACACAGATAATCTACAGATATGTTTGTACCCACAGGCAAATTCAGGTCCTTTGAATGGGTAAAAGATATTAAACTCTTTATCCACAGACTTAAATGGAAGAAATTCTTCCATACACATGATGCACGGCAATGCCAAGAATTAGGAATCAGATTGAATGACATGACAGATGTTTCTGTTGGCAGATCTGTGGGAGGAAGGACAGGAGAGGACCTGGTGAGGGCCCCTTTACTGACTTGCGGACGGCTTCAACAAAGACACCACCTGTCAGTGACTCCTCACCAAGTTTTAGCTAGACTACTGCCTCTCAGACCGTTGCCTAGCTCCTGACGAAGTGACCGGCCCAATGGACACAGAAACGTGTTGAGCGGGCTGAGAGAGCCAAGCTTAGGTAGCCCATCTGGTAGTAGTCCAGATCAACATTGCGCCCCACTGTATGCCTATACAGGAACCTGATTGAAGTGAGGTTCTCTGTTTATACGAGTGCCCCTGATAAACGGCCCATTTACTGGCCGGGTAGAGGGGCACTAGTTGATGTAGGGCAACGATTTGGATGCACTTGATCAACCAAAAAATGATCCCACCAAAATAGGGATCATTCCTTTATTCTGACACGGGCTGATCCTGCTTGCATCCTGCGGATAGTGCGACAAGTGGTGGCTGAGTACACACCTCACACTTCCATTACTATAATCGTGGGCAGTAACTTTGGTACCCCACACTGCACAGTAATAAGTCTACCACATCTAGGTCAGGGTCAAGAAGTGATTTTATAGACCCCTCCTCTGTGTGTGAGGACTGTGAGTTTGGTAGCGGGTGATTATTTGCTCTATCTCGCTACACACCTAACCCCACAATTGCCTGTCTCTGATTTAAAGAGATTTACAGAATCGCCCTTTTTAAGTATTATTTACTAATAACGTTTTTTATGTTTTATTTTTAACCGTCCTTCAGGCAGTGATATGGTTCTAGAATATTCCACCAGTCTGGTTGTAGAGTATACCAGCAGTCTGGCTGTAGAGTATACCACCAGTCTGATTCTAGAATATACCACCAGTCTGATTCTAGAATATACCACCAGTCTGGTTGTAGAGTATACCACCAGTCTGGTTGTAGCGTATACCACCAGTCTGGTTGTAGCGTATACCACCAGTCTGGTTCTAGAATATACCACCAGTCTGGTTCTAGAATATACCACCAGTCTGGTTCTAGAATATACCACCAGTCTGGTTCTAGAATATACCACCAGTCTGGTTCTAGATATACCACCAGTCTGTTCTAGAATATACCACCAGTCTGGTTCTAGAATATACCACCAGTCTGGTTCTAGAATATACCACCAGTCTGGTGGTAGAGTATACCACCTAGTCTGGTTGTAGAGTATACCACCAGTCTGGTTGTAGAGTTTACCACCAGTCTGATTCTAGAATATACCACCAGTCTGGTTGTAGGGTATACCACCAGTCTGATTCTAGAATATACCACCAGTCTGATTCTAGAATATACCACCAGTCTGGTTGTAGAGTATACCACCAGTCTGATTCTAGAATATACCACCAGTCTGGTTGTAGAGTATACCACCAGTCTGATTCTAGAATATACCACCAGTCTGGTTCTAGAATATACCACCAGTCTGGTTGTAGAGTATACCACCAGTCTGGTTGTAGAGTATACCACCAGTCTGGTTCTAGAATATACCACCAGTCTGGTTCTAGAGTATACCACCAGTCTGGTTGTAGAGTATACCACCAGTCTGGTTGTAGAGTATACCACCAGTCTGGTTGTAGAGTTTACCACCAGTCTGATTGTAGAATATACCACCAGTCTGGTTGTAGGGTATACCACCAGTCTGATTCTAGAATATACCACCAGTCTGGTTGTAGGGTATACCACCAGTCTGATTCTAGAATATACCACCAGTCTGGTTGTAGAGTATACCACCAGTCTGATTCTAGAATATACCACCAGTCTGGTTGTAGAGTATACCACCAGTCTGATTCTAGAATATACCACCAGTCTGGTTGTAGACTATACCACCAGTCTGGTTCTAGAGCAGTGGTGGCGAACCTATGGCATGGGTGCCAGAGGCAGCACTCAGAGCCCTCTCTGTGGGCACCCTGGAAAATGTCTATGGTGTACCAATATGCCTTAGACTTTTCTTACCATTCATGAGCGCAGGGCCCACTTTGAATGACACAGAAAGATATACTGTATTGGACTGTAGTATTCAGGTTAAATTGCCATGTTTTCACTTTGCGGTAAATAAGTGGGTTTTGGGTTGCAGTTTGGGCACTCAGTCTGTAAAAGGTTCACCATCACTGTTCTAGAGTATACCACCAGTCTGATTCTAGAATATACCATCAGTCTGGTTCTAGAGTATACCACCAGTATTATTCTAGAATATACAATCAGTCTGGTTCTAGAGTATACCATCAGTCTGGTTCTAGAGTATACCACCAGTCTGATTCTGGAATATCAGAATCTTACACCTGGAAATAACTTCTAATAAGCATTGGGCCTACAGAACTATGACTTGAAGAATAAAAGATGCAATTTGATTTACTCCACTGACCTTGCAGCAGCGTTCAGAGACTGAATCGTGCAAAAACCCAGATCTCAGATGAATATTACAATAAGTTCAACTCCATCAATGATCACAAAATATGGACCTTGTGGTTTCCATCAGATTCTCAGGTGTGGTGTTTACAGACGGCCAAGCATCCGATTCTGAATTTTTATCTCCTCCAGTCTTCTTGGCTTCTAGTCACAAACCTTTGTGCCAATTTGTCAGAGAAAAATAAGTACCCAGAATAAGGGTCATGCCCCACACTGGTAATCAGATAGCTTTTAATAATGTTTATGAGTATTTTACTTTCTTGGAAGAACTGGCTCCATATTTAACATTGAGGTAACCATTAAAATGTTCATTGCCTGTACTAGAATTAGATGTGCTCTATGGTGGGGCAGCTAAAAGCATATTTTTGCTAATAAGCTTATGGACTCCCCTAAGTTTGACACTGATTATGCAAAATCGTTGAAGAACTAAGTCATTAGGGACATGAGCTTCTTTGAGAGAGGTGGCGGGGTACTAACAGTGTCAGACTGGGGTTCCTGACTCCTATCAGTGGAAATTATTCTTGAGGCCAAACCTACATATCATTAGCAAAGTTGAATAGGTTTTGAATCAAAGAAATGGACCCCAGCGGCAGGTGAATGGCTACAAAGGCAGCCAAATGTTTTTGTCTTTTTCTCCTGGATTTTTAGGACCTATTATGGGATGCAGATACAGTTGCAAAACGTGGCGTTGTCTTACCTGCTTGGCAGGGGGGCCCGCGAAATTGCGTGGTTTGCATGTTGGTAAAGACCGCCACTGATTATGGTATCAGAGACTGTACCCACTGGAGGATCTTCTGGTGGGCCAGTCTGATCATGGGCATGGAAATTGAACATGCACTGGAGTGCAGCTGATGAGGCATTGCACAAAATGACAAGATAAAGCCATACTCCCATGCTTATCTATACATACTGTGGGAGATTAGCTCGTGGGGATCACCTTTTTCTGAACAGACAGTCCGTAAGCAGGCAGTTTCCTTGAAAATCTGGCTTGTTGCCAGGTTTATTTAGGCACAAAGGTTTGCACAGCAGAAAACAAACAAAACATAAAGTAAATCCTTGCCGTCCGGCGCTAAGCTATACAGTCGTGTCCTGACTATACGGTGTGGGGCTGCTCCCCAACACAAATGGTAAAGCAAACCTTTTTGTTTTTCCCGCATCCAAACATAGCTCTCTCTTCAGCAACACAGGTTACAGTCCTGAGACTCAGCACATGAGAGCCCTGTTGTGCTCTCTTCCTGTTTATTTAAAGTCCACCTGGAGGTGAACTCCAGTGGACCATAATCTCTGGACCGGAACCCAGCCTGCCACAGAGGCTGGAAAAACCTGGGCCGGACTCCGGTTCAGTCCCTGACAACAGAGCGCATGCGAGGTGAAACATACCTATCATCCACCACCTCACCTCGCATACCGTCACATATCCCCCCCCCTCTGCTCTAGCCCCCGCGGCTGAGCAACTGTCCCCAGCATACAATGCATGCGGGAGAGGGCATCTGCATTGTTTTGGAGCTTGCCCGGCCTATGCTCTACTGAAAACTTAAAGGGCTGTAAGGCCAGAAACCATCTTGTCACACGGCTATTTTTTTCCCTGTTGTCACACATCCACTTTAGGGGTGCATGGTCGGTGACAAGCTTAAACGACCTTCCCAATAAGTAATATTTCAGCGAGTCTAGGGCCCATTTAATAGCCAGACACTCCTTCTCAACAATGGCATATTCTTTTCATGCTTGTTCAGCTTTCGGCTCAGGTATACCACTAGGTGCTCCTCCCCATCTCTGGTTTGGGATAGGACAGCCCCTAGGCCCACCTCAGAGGCGTCCGTCTGTACCACAAACTCCTTTGAGAAGTCCGGGGTTACCAACACCGGTAGTACACAAAGGGCCCGCTTTAACTTCTGGAAGGCCTCCTCAGCTTCAGGATTCCATTTAACCATGGCCGACCCTCTGCCCTTTGTCAGGTCGGTCAGAGGGGCGGCAATGGTGGCAAAGTCGGGTATAAACCGCCGGTAATACCCCGTAATGCCAATAAAGGCCCGAACTTGTTTTTTGTTTATCGGTTGGGGCCATTTTTGAATTGCCTCAACCTTATTGGTCTGGGGCTTGACCAGTCCTCGGCCAATAACGTAGCCAAGGTATTTGGCTTCCTCCAGGCCTATGGCACACTTTTTTGGGTTGGCCGTAAGACCTGCTTTCTTAAGAGAATCTACCACTGCTTGTACACGGAGCAGGTGCGATTCCCAATCTGGGCTGTGGATGACCACATCGTCCAAATAAGCAGCTGCATACGGGCGATGTGGGCTCAAAGTTTTATCCATCATTCGTTGGAATGATGCAGGAGCTCCATGTAGACCAAAAGGCATCCGCTTATACTGAAACGAGCCTTCCGGAGTGGAAAAAGCCGTTTTCTCCTTGGCCGATTCAGTTAGGGGTATCTGCCAGTAGCCTTTCGTCAGGTCTAGGGTCGTTATGTAGCGGGCTTGTCCCAACCTGTCCACGAGTTCGTCGACCCGAGGCATCGGGTAGGCATCGAACTTGGAGACACTGTTCAGTTTCCTAAAGTCGTTACAAAACCTAACAGTGCCATCGGGTTTTGGGACCAGCACTATGGGGCTCGACCAATCACTGTGGGACTCTTCTATCACATCCAACTCTAACATCATTTTTATTTCCTTTGTGACTGCCTCTCGCCTGGCCTCCGGTATTCTATATGGCTTTACATTTACGCGAACCCCAGGTTCTGTCACTATGTCATGCTGAATCACGTTGGTTCGTCCGGGTAAGGGGGAGAAAAAGTCTCTATTTTTGTACAAAAACGCCCTAACGTCACTTTGTTGCACCAGGGATAGGGACTCCGTTATGGGGACGTCAGGGATCACCGGTCGCCGGACTGTTGCGGCCGGAGACGTGGCCAACAAAGTCTCTCTGTCCTTCCAGGGTTTTAAGAGATTTACATGATAAATCTGTTGTGGCTTCCGTTTCCCGGGTTGGTAGACCCTGTAGTTTACCTCTCCTACTTTTTCAACCACCTCAAAGGGGCCCTGCCACTTAGCCAGGAACTTGCTTTCAACCGTGGGAACCAGTACCAACACTCGGTCCCCGGGGCTGAAAGTACGGACCTTGGCACCCCGATTGTAGACCCTCCTCTGGGCCTCCTGGGCTCGCTCCATATGTTCACAAACCAGGGGCAAGACAGCTGCGATTCGATCCTGCATCAAGGAGACATGCTCTATGACGCTTCGATACGGGGTGGCCTCTCCTTCCCATGTTTCTTTAGCGACATCTAGCAGCCCCCTGGGATGTCTACCATACAAAAGCTCAAAGGGGGAATAACCTGTGGACACCTGCGGAACCTCGCGTATGGCAAACATGAGATATGGTAGCAAAAAATCCCAATTTTTCCCATCTCTGTCAACCACCTTTTTCAACATACTTTTCAGCGTTTTATTAAATCGCTCCACAAGTCCATCCGTTTGGGGGTGGTAGACAGAGGTGCGGAGATGGGAAATTTTATATACTTTACACAGTTCCTTGGTGACCCTGGACATAAATGGGGTGCCTTGATCGGTTAAGATCTCCTTTGGGATCCCGACTCGACTAAACACCTGGACTAACTCCTTGGCGATAGTCTTAGCGGAGGTGTTACGCAAGGGGATGGCCTCAGGGTAGCGTGTCGCGTAGTCCAGGATTACCAGAATATGCTGGTGACCCCGGGCAGACTTCACCACTGGCCCCACCAGGTCCATGCCAATCCGTTCAAAAGGGACCTCAATTATTGGTAGAGCGACCAGGGGACTGCGAAAATGGGGCGCCGGTGCTGACAATTGGCACTCGGGGCACGACCCACAGTACTGCCTGACATCTGCATGCAACCCAGGCCAGAAAAATCTCTGGGCGATTCTCTCCCTGGTCTTTTCAACTCCGAGATGTCCCCCCATCACGTGACTATGTGCCAGGTCTAGTACGACCCTGCGGAAGGGTTTGGGAACCAGTAACTGTTCGACCTCGTCTTCTCCACGTTTTATCACCTGATACAGTAAATTGTTGTTGAGGGCCATGTAGGGGAAGGACACCACCCAGTTAGGGACCACCGGTTCCCCATCCACCATCTTAACATTTTCCCTAGCTCTAATGAGGGTGACATCTCGCAGTTGTTCGGTACAGAAATCCTCTCTCCTGACTTCTAAATCTGGTATAACATTTGGACTACTCTCACTGTCAGGGTCAGAGACGTTCTCCCGTTCATTACACTCGAACTGAGGGCTAGCTTCCCGGTCCTCCGGCTCCCCAGCCAGGACAGGGAAAGGAAGAGGATCTCCTGCTTCTTCAACAACGTCCCTTTGGAAAAAAGGATCTGGCGACAGCTCCCGTGCTTCCCCAGCAGGGGGAGCTCTATCTACCAGTCTCCCCTTGCCTTCCCATAAGCTCCAAAAATGGGGAAAATCTCTCCCCACTAACGCTTCGTGAAGCAGCGACGGCACCACCCCGACTGAATGTGTCACACTGCCCCAAGGGGTATCAACCTCAACCACTGCTGTCTGGTAGTCCCGTGTGTCCCCATGAATGCAAATGACCCCGATAGTACTGGGGTGTAGTTTGGTGGGGTTTACACAATCCTTCCTGATTAGTGTCACCACACTACCCGAGTCTAGCAGGGCTGTGAGTGGTTTTCCATCCACAGAAATAGCACACATTTGTCTCTCGGTGTGACTCGAACATGCTGCAGTACACGCGACCTGTGCAAAAAGAGAAATGTGTCTTTTCCTGTAAGCATAGTCACACTGCATAGGTTCATCATTTAAAGGACAATTTGCAGCAATATGCCCAAATGCATGGCACCGATAACACTGTATGTGCTCTACCCCCAGTCCTTTGAAGGGTCCCAAAGACCTTCCTGGCTTCTTTGGCCAGTCTCCAGGTCTAGGACCCACAGTCTCATTAGCTGCAAAATCAGTCTTAACATTACCCCTGCTTTTGAACCCTGGAACAGTCTTACCAGATCCTGGGGGTGATCTTGCGTCCCAAGACGCTCCACGGTGGGGCATAGACGGATTCAGCAAGTCCTCAGAAGCAAGGTACCTCTCCACTAGGTCCACCAACTGGGTTGCAGTGTTGGGGTCCCCCTGTCCGACCCACTTCTTCAGTGTCGCAGGGAGCGCACGCAGGTACCGGTCCATTACTACCCGCTCCACGATCTGAGGGCCGGTCAAGGTCTCTGGCTGCAACCACTTCCTGGTGAGATGGATCAGGTCAAACATTTGAGAGCGAGGTGGCTTGCTGCTGGAGTAACTCCACTGATGCACACGCTGGGCTCGGACTGCCATGGTGACACCCAAGCGTGCAAGTATCTCCGTCTTCAGTGTCTCATAGTCCTGGGCCTTATCCGGTTCGAGATCAAAGTACGCCTTTTGAGGTTCCCCGGTCAAGAACGGGGCCACTAGCCCCGCCCACTGTTCTTTTGGCCACTCCTCGCGGACAGCAACTCTCTCAAAAGTCGCAAGGTAGGCCTCAACATCATCAGTAGGTGTCATCTTCTGTAGGTGGTTGGAAGCACATACCAATTTTGGTTCCCCTTGCGCAGGAGGTGCGAACCCCTTTTTCAGTTCCACAAGAGCCTCTGCAAACGGTCGGTTCATCTCCTGTTGGGCGGCCTGTTGTGCTGCAGCGGCCTCTGCGACTTGGCGGTTGGATTCCCGCTGAGCGGCATTGGCCTGTAGCAGGGCCTTTAACATTTCCTCCATTTTCAGAAAATGCCCGCTGAGTCCACCACGTGTGGGAGATTAGCTCGTGGGGATCACCTTTTTCTGAACAGACAGTCCGTAAGCAGGCAGTTTCCTTGAAAATCTGGCTTGTTGCCAGGTTTATTTAGGCACAAAGGTTTGCACAGCAGAAAACAAACAAAACATAAAGTAAATCCTTGCCGTCCGGCGCTAAGCTATACAGTCGTGTCCTGACTATACGGTGTGGGGCTGCTCCCCAACACAAATGGTAAAGCAAACCTTTTTGTTTTTCCCGCATCCAAACATAGCTCTCTCTTCAGCAACACAGGTTACAGTCCTGAGACTCAGCACATGAGAGCCCTGTTGTGCTCTCTTCCTGTTTATTTAAAGTCCACCTGGAGGTGAACTCCAGTGGACCATAATCTCTGGACCGGAACCCAGCCTGCCACAGAGGCTGGAAAAACCCGGGCCGGACTCCGGTTCAGTCCCTGACAACAGAGGGCATGCGAGGTGAAACATACCTATCATCCACCACCTCACCTCGCATACCGTCACAATACATACATACAATACATTTACATTAGTCATTTTTGGCACTAGTAGCTAGGAGCAGAGCTGGATCATAGCATTTACCAAAATACACAACTGCCCTGGGG
The DNA here is from genome assembly GCF_014858855.1 of Bufo gargarizans. NCBI lineage: Eukaryota > Metazoa > Chordata > Amphibia > Anura > Bufonidae > Bufo > Bufo gargarizans. The sequence continues at coordinate 78,501,543 of NC_058085.1, read as the reverse complement.
TCTCTACCACAAGCACAATACAATAAATATCCTCAACTGGGCATGTCAATATTAAGCCAAGGTTCCAGTTGAGATATTATTTTGCATATAGCATATGGCACCATTATTTATTTTTATTTTTATAAACTGTAGATTTTTATTAGCACATCACGTGCAAATTTTTCAATAATACAGAAATAAAGAAGAAAAACAAAGTGATACAGCATAGTTCGTACAGAGTCCACAGTGGACCATTGAGGTGTAAAAAAAGGCACAGAGACAGCGCATACAGCAGTACAAATACCATGACTATGTCTAATAATGTATCACAAAAAAAATCAGGACACGGAATAAGATAACTGACAGAACCCAAAGGGAAAGGAACAGATGGGGAAAGTAAGAACAGAAATGATGGAGGGGGGGAGGGTCCTTAGGGTGATGTTGAGTAGGTATCCCATGGGAGCCAGATCACTTGGAAATGCTCCACAGTGTTGTTAAGGAATGCCGTGAGATAGTCCATGGACCTGAAGTCACGGACCCTGGCCAGTAGCGTGGACTTGGTGGGAGGGGTAGTCTGTTTCCAGGATTTAGTGATCAAGATTTTAGCTGCGGTACATAGGGAGAGGAACAGTCTGGAAGAGCACTTGCTCAGCCCCGGAGGTGGTAAGTTGAGTAGGTAGACCTTTGGGTCCAGCGGTATAGGGGATGTGAAAAGGGATTGAGTTACATCTTTTACCTCTTCCCAAAATGGGGTAATGCTAGGGCATGTCCAGAAAATGTGGTACAAGGAGCCTACATCGTTCAAGCACCACCAGCAGACAAACAAAACAGTGGGGTTTATACAATGTAGGAGAGCAGGAGTATGATACACGTGCATTAGCAACTTGTTCCATATAGTCTGCCAGGCACTGCGAGAAAGAGGTCATCCGAGGGCAGCGGCCCATTTATCCATGTACGCATGGTGGGGGATCTCGCCCTCCGCACACGTGGCCAAGAGGCGATAGATGAGGGAAATCAGTCCCCTTGTTCCGGTGCTTAATCGGCATAGACGTTCAAATGGAGTAGGGAGTGACACCTTAAGTGAACCAAAAGCAGTACTCACATAATGACGAACCTGGAGATAGTGGAGTCTCTCAGTCGTTGGTACATTCGATTGCTCCTGGAGCTGCGCAAAGGATTTAAGTGTCAAAGTAGCAGCATCTACAATGTCCACTAAGAAAAAGAGACCCAACGGTGACCAGACCTGGACCATAGAGGTGGTTAAGCTGGAGGGGATAGCTGGATTGTAAAGGAAGGAGATCATGGCGGAGTGCTGGGAAGCTAAGGCAAATTGGCTATGGCAGGTGTCCCATATGTGCTTGGTAAAGGCCATGGGCCCCAGAAGGGGAGTCTGAGGGGGCAACAGGAATCTGTTGCCATAGTAGTGTGTTCCGATAAATCAGAGCAAGCCAGAGCTTTTCAACTTCCACCCATTTGGTGTATGCCTATTGGGATGCCAAAAATGGGATGACACGTAGATGAGAAGCCCAGTAATAGTGCATGATATTTGGGACCGATAAACCACCTCTGTCTGTGGCCGCAAACATGACCTTGTGGGAGATGCGGTAGCGTTTACCTTGCCATATGAAATCGAAAATGGCCTGTTGGAGGAGGCGTAGTTCTGACATAGGGATCCGCACTGGGAGGGTCTCAAAGTAGTAGAGCAATTTTGGGAGGAGAGACATCTTGACTGCTGCTATGCGGCATAACAGATATGTACAGGGGTTTCCATTTAGCGAGAAGGGACCTAAGCTCTCGAAAGAGGGAAGGGAAGTTACTGGAATACAGGGAGGCATATGTGGGGGTAATATAAACCCCCAGGTACTTTAACACGGCATCCGACTAGCATGCGACTAGCAGTGCTAGTTCACGGGTGGGTATAGAAACAGGCAGGGCCTCTGTCTTAGAAGTATTAACCTTATATCCTGAGAGGGAACTGTATTGTGATAAGGCTTTTTGTAGGTTAGGAAGTGTGATATGGGGATTGGTCAGGGTAAGGAGGACATCGTCCGCATAAAGAGAAATCTTAAATTCCTTGAATTCCGTGTCAGGGTTTAGCCGTATGTGTGCTGCCAGGGGTTCTATACATAGTGCAAAGATAAGCGGTGAGAGTGGGCAACCGTGACACGTTCCATTAGAAATATTAAACGGAGTGGAGGAGCAGAAAGGCAGCTTGATAAGCACTGAGGGGGCAGAGTAGAGGCTGAAAGGCACCATTATTTGTATAGTGCATTATAGCATTATGTAGGCATTAAATGGCTGTAAAAAAATCGAGAAGGAACCCCATATTATAACCATGGTCCTCCACTATTCTTGATCTGCCCCTGGCTATCTGACTTTCTATGCTATTTGATACTGACAAAATTACTAAAAGAAATTAGGTCTTCCAAGCAGTGGGTACATAAAAGAGAGGGAGTTCCATGGATCTGCCTCCCTTCCCCATTATGGTGTTGGATGTGACCAGCCACAGTAGAAGGTGTTTGGTTCCCCATTTACACCCTTTCCATGACCCACCGCCTCTTTGTGTGCCAAAAATGCAGTTCCTCTAGAGGGATCCTGCAAATGTTTTTGCCACCCAGCAGCAAAAGGGATAGGAGCTCCCAGAGATCGAGGGGCCCACAGTACCCACATGGTCTGTCTCTTTGGTCCAAAACACTTGTTTCCCACCTCACTAAAATTCTACCCCGGACTACCATTGTCTCTAGCGCCTAGAAGGAAATTTTGTAGAGTTGTCCTGAATTATAAAATAGTAGCCCACATATGCTAATGTGATTGCATCTAGATCTTGTTGCAAAATGTGTTAACTTTAGCTAATGTCGCATAAAGCTTTAGACCTATTTACAAGCAAATACAACCAAACATTATGACCCACTATCACTCATTTGAGGGGGTGTACCAACCTGTACTAAAATTGTAGCAGATAAGCCAATTAGAAAATGAGGAAAAAATGTCCATCCCTGCACCAAATTTATCATCCAGCCTGAGCCACTGAGATAAGCTTGGTAGATCTTTAGACTGTCTAAATTCTCTGTCTATACTGTATATTAGACAGGATTAGTAGATGTTGGCCTCTATTTTTCTAATCCCTTGAAAAATATAGAACAGAGAAGAAGCTCCAGCAACTAAGGCCTACTTGGGTGTATTGTGTAGCAAGAGGCAAATTGGGGGACAGATATATGGCCCCTAAAGTCTGAGGGGTACATAAGGCAGGGTACAGTTCAGATGTCTGGTCTAGCCAAAGGACAGAAGTAAGAGAAGGCACCACCACCATTGACCACACTTTCATGTAACCTGTATGTACTGATCAGATGCGTAACCAGTACCACCAAGCTTGAGCTGCCATCTGTGAAGCAGATGTGTATTACTACACTTTCGTGACAAAAAAAACGTAGTCTACCCTACTCTTTCTACTCCTACTGTTTCTGCATTTCACTCTTGCTTCTCTAGACGTTCACATCTGGGGGTTCCACCAAATCATGAAGAGAATGTGTCATCGGAAAATAACCTATAGTTTAAAACATGTTTTTATGTTAAACACATTTTTTTTTTAGAACTTTTGGTGATTTTTTATTTTATTTTTTCATGTCACTATAAATTAAAAATGCATATAATCCTGCAATGTTTGCACTGGCACTAGGTCCAATAATAGGTCATTATTTCCTGTTCTGTGTAACTTTTCAGAGCTATTATCATTATCATCACAGGCACGATTACAATGTCAAGTAACACCTCTATATAGATAACACAGGATCCACCATTCACAATAGATGATATCACAGCTTATCAGCTCCCTCCTGACCTCTGCATGGGTCACAGAGCATGCCTAGAAAACTCTCCCATAGAAGTCAATGGGGTCCCCTCCTGACCATTGTGTCTATGGCCCAGATAGCTGCTCTGAAAAAACACTTATTTAAGGCCTATTGGTCAGTGTGAAAATTGCAGGATTATATCAGTTTCTTTTTTTTTTATATAGATAGTGACATAATAAAAATAAAAACTCACCAAAATTCCAAAAAAAATATTTATCATAACACCTGATTTAACCCCTTAACAACCCTTCATGTACTAGTACATCACAGTGGGAAGTGACTGCCCACAAATTGACATACTAGTACATAATGATGATCCGGCGGGCACAGGAGCTGTACACACGAGATCAATGCAGGGGCATCACTGTAAATGCCAATGCATGCAGATTAACCCTTTATATGCCGCGATCAACCACATCATATAGGAGGATTGCAGAGAGGGGATGTCACGGACGGTGTACAGGAAACAAGACAAAGCAACATGCATATATGACTCACTGGATCCAAAGCTAAGGAACCAAAAGGGAGACCCCTGCACAAGACTTAGCACTTTCCCTGGCTGCTCAGCCTATGCAAAGATCCCAAAGGTGGATGGTTGCATATCCACGTACCTCGATTATATAACCCCTGAACACCCTACAATAGTGAGGGGACACGACCACCGGCTCCCTACACCAGACACGGAGGGAGTCAGGGTCACCTGGGATGCAGCAAACAGAAAATAACAGATAAATGTACAGCACTTAACTTTGTAGCAGACTGGGAAACAGGATCAGCATGCACACACACTCCAGGAAGAAGTATAAGCCGCACAGTAATGCACCATGGGGAGGAATTTAAAGGGAAGCAATCAGTCCAACTACATGACAGCTGAGAGAGGCTAACGAGATGAGGAACTGAATACCACAACAAAGAAAACTCAAGGAGGAGGTTCTGAAAGGCCTCTGTCAGAGCTTCTCAGCTGTCTGGTTGTGACAGTACCCCTCCCTCTACGAGTGGACTCCGGACACTCAGAACCCACCTTCTCAGGATGGGACCTATGGAAAGCCCTGATGAGACGAGAGGCCTTAATGTCCGTCACTGGGACCCACATCCTCTCCTCAGCACCATAACCCTCCCAATGAACAAGGTACTGAAGAGAACCGCGGACAAGACGAGAATCCACAATCCTAGAGACCTGAAATTCAAGATTCCCATCAACCATAATCGGAGGAGGAGGCAAAGGCGAGGGTACAATGGGTTGAACATAAGGTTTCAATAAGGACTTATGAAAAACATTATGGATCTTCCAAGTCTGAGGAAGATCAAGACGGTAGGCAACAGGATTGATGACAGACAGGATTTTGTAAGGCCCAATAAACCTAGGACCCAACTTCCAGGAGGGAACCTTCAATTTGATATTCTTGGTAGACAACCACACCAGATCACCAACATTCAGGTCCGGACCAAGCACATGTCTCTTATCTGCCACACGCTTATATCTCTCACTCATGCTCTTTAGATTATCCTGAATATTTTGCCAAATAGATGACAAAGACGAGGAGAATCTGTCCTCATCAGGTAAACCAGAAGACCCCTCTCCCGAGAAAGTCCCAAACTGCGGATGAAACCCATATGCACCAAAAAATGGTGACTTATCAGAGGACTCCTGACGACGGTTATTTAAAGCAAACTCAGCAAGGGACAAAAAAGAACACCAATCCTCTTGATTCTCCGCCACAAAATAGCGCAGATATGTCTCCAGATTCTGATTGACGCGCTCTGTCTGGCCATTCGACTGCGGGTGGAAAGCAGAAGAGAATGACAACCGAACCCCCAAGCGAGAACAGAAAGCCTTCCAGAAACTGGAAACAAACTGCGTGCCCCTATCAGAGACTATGTCTGAAGGAATACCGTGCAATTTGACAATGTGATCAATAAATGCCTGCGCCAGCGTCTTAGCATTGGGAAAACCAGGAAAAGGGATGAAATGCACCATTTTGCTAAAACGGTCCACCACCACCAGAATCACAGTCTTCCCCGAGGAACGAGGCAGGTCCGTTATGAAGTCCATGGACAGATGTGTCCAAGGACGGGAAGGAATGGGTAAGGAAAGGAGAGGACCTGATGGCCGTGAATGAGGGACTTTGGCACGAGCGCAAGTCTCGCAGGCTGCCACAAAACCCTCAACCGACTTACGAAGCGCAGGCCACCAGAATCTCAGAGCGATGAGATCCAGTGTGGCTCTTGCCCCCGGGTGCCCAGCAAGGACCGTATCGTGGTGTTCCTTAAAAATCTTGTGTCTTAAAGCGAGAGGCACAAACAACCTCCCAGGAGGACAAAGATCAGGAGCCTCTGACTGGGCTGCCTGCACCTCTGCCTCCAATTCAGAAAAAAGAGCAGAGACCACCACACCTTCAGCCAAAATGGGACCCAGGTCTTCAAAATTCCCGCCTCCCGGAAAACAACGTGACAGGGCATCTGCCTTCACATTCTTAACTCCAGGGCGGAACGTGACAACAAAATTAAATCTTGAAAAGAACAAAGACCATCTGGCCTGTCTCGGGTTCAGACGCTTGGCTGACTCCAAGTAGGCCAGATTTTTATGGTCAGTAAACACGGTAATAGGGTGTCTGGCTCCCTCCAGCCAATGGCGCCATTCCTCAAAAACCAACTTGATGGCCAACAATTCCCTATCTCCCACATCGTAATTTCTCTCTGCGGAGGAGAGTTTTTTTCGAGAAAAAGGTACACGGTCGCCATTTGGCAGGAGAGGAACCCTGAGACAAGACCGCACCCACACCCACCTCAGAAGCATCAACCTCAACTATGAAGGGTAAAGAAATATCAGGTTGCACCAAGATGGGAGCGGAAGCAAAACTCTCCTTGATATTAGAAAAAGCCTTACGCGCCTCTACCGACCAAGAAGAAAAATCTACCCCCTTTCTGGTCATATCAGTGAGTGGTTTAACAATAGAGTAATAATTTAAAATAAACTTCCTGTAATAATTGGCAAAGCCCAAAAAACGCATCAGCGCCTTCTGAATCTCAGGAAGCTCCCACTCAAGCACAGCGCGGACCTTCTCGGGGTCCATGCAAAAACCAGAAGCGGAGAGAAGAAACCCCAGAAATTGAATTTCTGGAACCGCAAACACACATTTTTCCAGTTTCGCATATAATTCCCGCCTCCCTGAAAACAACGTGACGGGGCATCTGCCTTCACATTCTTAACTCCAGGGCGGAACGTGACAACAAAATTAAATCTTGAAAAGAACAAAGACCATCTGGCCTGTCTCGGGTTCAGACGCTTGGCTGACTCCAAGTAGGCCAGATTTTTATGGTCAGTAAACACGGTAATAGGGTGTCTGGCTCCCTCCAGCCAATGGCGCCATTCCTCAAAAACCAACTTGATGGCCAACAATTCCCTATCTCCCACATCGTAATTTCTCTCTGCGGAGGAGAATTTTTTTTTCGAGAAAAAGGTACACGGTCGCCATTTGGCAGGAGAGGAACCCTGAGACAAGACCGCACCCACACCCACCTCAGAAGCATCAACCTCAACTATGAAGGGTAAAGAAATATCAGGTTGCACCAAGATGGGAGCGGAAGCAAAACTCTCCTTGATATTAGAAAAAGCCTTACGCGCCTCTACCGACCAAGAAGAAAAATCTACCCCCTTTCTGGTCATATCAGTGAGTGGTTTAACAATAGAGTAATAATTTAAAATAAACTTCCTGTAATAATTGGCAAAGCCCAAAAAACGCATCAGCGCCTTCTGATTCTCAGGAAGCTCCCACTCAAGCACAGCGCGGACCTTCTCGGGGTCCATGCAAAAACCAGAAGCGGAGAGAAGAAACCCCAGAAATTGAATTTCTGGAACCGCAAACACACATTTTTCCAGTTTCGCATATAATTTATTCTCCCGCAGAATGAGCAAGACCTGAGGTAAGTGATCCTTATGAGTTTTGAAATCAGGAGAAAAAATCAAAATGTCATCCAAATACACTAATACAAATTTTCCCATCAAATGATAAAAAATGCTGTTCACGAAATGCTGAAAAACAGCTGGGGCATTCATCAAACCAAAAGGCATAACCAAATTTTCAAAATGGCCCTCAGGGGTATTGAAGGCCGTCTTCCATTCGTCTCCTTCTCTGACCCTGACTGGGTTGTATGCCCCTCTTAGATCTAATTTGGAAAAGACTTTAGCCCCAACAACCTGGTTAAACAGGTCCGGGATTAGAGGAAGCGGATAAGGGTCACGAATAGTGATACTGTTCAGCTCCCTGAAATCCAGACATGGTCTTAAAGAACCATCTTTTTTCTTAACAAAGAAAAAACCAGCGGCAACAGGTGACTTCGAGGGTCGTATGTGTCCTTTTCTCAGACTCTCAGAGATATAAGCACGCATAGCGATCCTCTCAGGTTGGGAAAGATTGTATAAACGAGATTTAGGCAGCTTGGCGCCTGGGATGAGATTAATAGGGCAATTGTACTCCCTGTGCGGGGGCAAATCCTGAACTCCACTCTCAGAGAAGACATCCGAAAATTCAGAGAGAAAAGATGGTACAGTCTTAGTAGCAACCTCAGAAACAGATGTCATGAGGCAATTCTCTCTGCAAAAGTCACTCCAACCATTTATTTGCCTTGTTTGCCAATCAATGGTGGGGTTATGTTTAGTGAGCCAGGGTAGCCCCAACACTAGAGGAGTAGGCAACCCACCTAGGACGAAACATGACACATCCTCAACATGAGCATCACTCACAATTAAACGGATATTGTGAACTATGCCCTTTAATGATTTCTGAGAAAGTGGAGCGGAATCAATAGCAAAAACAGGAATATCCTTTCCCAAAGTGCACACCTGGAAACCATGAGTTATTGCAAATTGACTATCAATGAGATTGACCGCTGCTCCACTATCCACAAAAATCTCACAAAAAATGCTCTTGCTCTCTAGCTCCACCCTAGCAGGCAGGACAAAACGGTAACTACAAGCAAACGGAAAACCTTCAATTTCCGCCTCAACCCTGCCAATAGTAACAGACGGAACATTTTTAAAAGATTTTTTCCTCTTTGTTTCTTTATTACTCCCAGAGAACTGCCTGAATCTCCTAGAGGGACAAACATTTGCCAAATGATTTATACCTCCACAACAAAAACAAACCCTCCCATGCGGGCTGAATCTTCTATTGTCAGAAGCAATCAACCCCAGCTGCATGGGCTCCTGCTCAGAAGGGGCTGACAGCGACTGAGACCCCTGCGCACAGAATGAGACCGCTGCACTGTCCTGGGACTGAGTATGACAGGAAGGAGAGATCTCTCCTCTCTCTCTAAGACGCCTGTCAATACGAACGGCCTGAGACATAGCAGAGTCCAAGGAAATAGGCCTTTCATGAAAGGCAAATGCATCTTTCAATCCCTCTGAAAGACCATGGCAAAATTGACTTCAGAGTGCAGCATCATTCCAACCAGTATCAGCTGCCCATCTCCGAAATTCTGAGCAGTATATCTCTGCGGATTGTTTACCCTGGCATAATAGACGTAGTCTAGACTCAGCCAGAGCAATACGATCCGGATCATCATATATCTGACCCAGGGCTAAAAAGAATTCATCCACTGAACGGAGAGGCCGTGCCCCCTCCGGCAGCGAAAAGGCCCAGGACTGAGCGTTACCCCTGAGCAGCGATATAATGATCCCCACCCTCCGTTCCTCATCACAAGAGGAATGGGGAAGAAGGCGAAAATGGAGTTTGCAAGCCTCTCTAAAACGCACAAAATTCTCACTACCCCCGGAAAACGTATCCGGGAGCGAGATCTTAGGCTCAGAACAAACTCCATGAACGCCAGCTGAACCGGTCACTTGAAGCTGAGAAAAAGTCCTGCGGAGATCAGCTACCTCCAATGAAAGACCCTGAAGGCGTTCAGCCAAAAGTGAAACCGGATCCATGCTTGAGACGGTTTTGGCGGCTTATAATGTCACGGACGGTGTACAGGAAACAAGACAAAGCAACATGCATATATGACTCACTGGATCCAAAGCTAAGGAGCCAAAAGGGAGACCCCTGCACAAGACTTAGCACTTTCCCTGGCTGCTCAGCCTATGCAAAGATCCCAAAGGTGGACGGTTGCATATCCACGTACCTCGACTATAAAACCCCTGAACACCCTACAATAGTGAGGGGACACGACCACCGGCTCCCTACACCAGACACAGAGGGAGTCAAGGTCACCTGGGATCCAGCAAACAGAAAATAACAGATAAATGTACAGCACTTAACTTTGTAGCAGACTGGGAAACAGGATCAGCATGCACACACACTCCAGGAAGAAGTATAAGCCGCACAGTAATGCACCATGGGGAGGAATTTAAAGGGAAGCAATCAGTCCAACTACATGACAGCTGAGAGAGGCTAACGAGATGAGGAACTGAATACCACAACAAAGAAAACTCAAGGAGAAGGTTCTGAAAGGTCTCTGTCAGAGCTTCTCAGCTGTCTGGTTGTGACAGGGGGCTCCCTCTGTCACTCCTTCGCCCCCCCTCCCCGCGCAATGCGGCGAAAGGGGGGCGATGGCTGCCATGGCATCCTCAGGTCTCGCTAAGGCCTCGGGGTTTTCCATGTATGGAAGCCTGTGAGGCTAGGTCTCACAGGCACAATGTCAGTGTAGTACACTGATAGTCATTGTAGTACAATACAGCATGTGTTGTACAACATTCAAACAGTTAATGTTACTGTACTGGGACAAAAATAAAAAATGGGGAAAAAAAAGTTTACAAAAAGTGTTTTATAAAAAAAAAAAAAACTTTACATGAAAAAAGTGCCCCTTTCCCGTCATCAAGCATATTTAGATATTGTTGTGTCCGTATCAAGTGGCTCATATAAAAAAATTAAATAAAAACTGCCAAAACAGCCATTTTTTGGTCACCTTGCCCCCAAAAAGTGTAATATTTAACAATCAAATAAATGTTATGTACCGAAAAATAGTACCAATAAAAACATCAACTCGAGCCCCTACACAAGATCGGCAGAAAAATGTAGAAAAAAAATATGGCCTTCAGAAAATGGAGACACAAAAACATGATTTGTTTTCAAACATGCTTTATTATGTAAAACTGGAAGAAAGAAAATTCAAATAGACATATTTGGTATTGTCGCGTCCGTGACAACGGGCTCTTTAAAAATAACACATGATCTGACCTGTCAGGTGAACGCCATAAAATAAAAATTAAAATTAAAAAGATGCCAGAATAGCCATTTTTTGGGTTACCTTGCCTCAAAAAAAAAATCATATGTACCCAAAAATGTATTAAAATGGAAAATCTGCAAAAACAAGTGAAATTTAGAAATTTCTCCTATATTTTCCTTTAATTCTTGTGGAACACCTTAATGGTTAACAAAGTTTGTAAAATCAGATTTGAATAACTTGAGGGTGGAGTTTCTAAAATGGGGTCATTTATGGGTGGTATTGTGTGAGCCCCCACAATTGAATTGGTCCTTTAAAAAGTGGGTTGTAGAAATGTTCTTAAATTTTTTTTAAAATTGCATCTAAAATTGTACATCATCTACCATCCCCCAAAATAAATTAACATTTACAAAATGATGCCAACATAAAGTAGACATATGGGAAATGTAAAGTAATAACTATTTTATGAGGTATCATTATCAGTCTTAAAAACAGAGAAATTGAAATTTAGAAAATTGCTAATTTTTCATTTTTTTTGTAAATTTCAGATTTTTATTTTATAAATAAATGTAAAATATATCGAAGTACTGTCATGAAGTACAATGGGTAATGAAAAAACAATCTCAGAATGGCTTGGATAAGTAAAAGCTTTCCAAAGTTACTACGACATAAAGTGACACGTCAGATTTCCAAAATTTGGCCTGGTCTTTAAGGTGAAAAATAGTTTAGTCCAGAAGGGGTTAAACAATAGGTAATTTTATGATGACACATCATAAAATGATGTGTCATCTTTTGAGCCAGGTGCATAACATCTATTCTAACTAATGTTAAAATAGATGAATCAGTGTTAGTGCAGTATCCCAAACCTGGGTGTATCTCTAAGGCCTCATGCACACTACAGTATTTTTTTGTGGTCCGCAAAATGGGGTTCCGTTGTTCCGTGATCCGTGTCCGTTTTTGTTTCCGTGTGTCTTCCTTTATTTTTGGAGGATCTCCAAACATGAAGGAAAGTAAAAAAAAAATCTAAGTTGAGTTTGCCATGCAAATGATAGATAAAAAAACAGACAAGGATGCGGATGACAATCTTGTGTGCATCCGTGTTTTTTCACTGACCCATTGACTTGAATGGGTCCGTGAAAAAAATAGGACAGGTCATATTTTTTTCACGGACTGGAAACACGGATCACGGACGCGGATGACAAACGGTACATTAGCCGAGTTTTCCACGGACCCATTGAAAGTCAATGGGTCCGCAGAAAATCACGGAAAACGGAACAACGGACACGGGACAGAACAACGGTCGTGTGCATAAGGCCTAACCCTGGGTTCAGACCTGAGCGTTCTGAAAGGAGCGCTCTGTATGCGCGTTGTACGGGCGTTTACAATCGCGCATACAGAGACAAGCGAACACATTGTCGCGCGTTCCCGAAAGTCTATGTACGGGAACGCGCGACAAAACGCCTCAAAGAAGCTCAAGAACTTTTTGGAGCGTCAGGCGTTTTACAGCGCGATCGTACGCGCTGTAAAACGCCCAGGTGAGAACCATTCCTATAGGGAATCATTGGTTTCTCCTTGTTGAGCGTTTTACAGCGCGTAGGTCTGAACTTAGGGTAACTGTCTGTTATGTTATGTCATGTTATGCCTTGAATTGTTATGTACACCAGTGTGAGAGATATGGTTGGCGGGAACAGAGTTAATCACCCTGTTCTTCCCCTCTTTGTGGGAGTAGGCTAGTCCTAATTGCTGCCAGGAGGGGGAGATCAAATCTAGCTGGTGTGGAGTGAGGTAGCACATGCTACAGCTCCTACTCCAAGAGCCTATTCTTTTGTGACCTCTACTCCAGGGAGAATGCTTTCCAAAAAGCTACAACGTACAAAGTCAGCAGAGTGACCAGCGAGCATTAGCTTATCAGACCCTGCTAAAGGTGAGGGACTACAACTCAGACACTCATCACCTTGTCAACATCCAGGCCAGTCGGTGGTTTGCCGGTCGTGAAAGATGACTGTGTGAAGCGAGAGCTCCAGTGAACCTCAAGGGACAGCGGGACTGAACACCCCACAGCTACTCGTTCAACACACGCCGACCGAGACCAAACAGACCCGATGATGACCAGAGGCAAAAGGTCGGCTAAGAAGCAAGGGAAGTTAGAATTTTTTTTTAAAAAGTGCCATGGACAAAATGGCGCCGCTTCCCCATTCCTACCTCGAACATCAGGACCGGACTGCCCGGAATGATCGGATGGGGACCCCTCCGGGATTATCGCTGAGCAAGCCGCTGCATGAGACGCCCAATCCCTCGTCTCCACAAATCATGCACGGGGCAGATCAAGCCCCCCCCCCGACAACGAGCCCAGAACAGCGCGCCTCCATACCCGCGCCATCTTCTTCATCAAACACGGAGCGGCAGGCAGCAGCAATCACAAACGAGGTGAGCAAACATACTATACTCACCATCCAGGCGATCCCCACTAATGACCAGACAGTCTGGCAATCTGCTGAAGGACATGTTAGTCATTTTCAGTCAATCTATTCAGAAGGACTTAACTTCCCTGGTTCTCCCACTTCAATCTGCAGTGGAGGCCATAGACAGCAGAGTCAGCCATGTAAAGTCTAAAATAGGGGACTTTGCCACCTCACATAACCAGCTCATAGACACGCATAATGAACTATCAGAGGAGCTGGATCTTCAAGGTATCTCTGAGGACATTGTCTCTAAAGATCTGGCTTCTTATCTTCAAGGCCTCATGAAAACCCTGATCTCAGCTCTTTCCACTCATGATTTAACCCTAGACAGAGCACACAGGGTAATGAGACCAAAGCATCTCCCAGACTCGTCTCCAAGAGACGTGCTAGTGAGGGTACACTTTTTCCACATTAAAGTAGCACTAATGGCGACAGCGAGGAAATTGGGAACTTTACCTGCCCCATACCACCAAATTAAAATGTTTGCAGACCTGTCGGCGGTCACCCTCCAGCAACGGCGGTCATTAAGCGCCTTCACCGCTGCACTGAGGCAAAAGAAGATCCCATGTAGATGGAGATTCCCAACAAAGGTTCTGATACATTACAAGGGGACTTTACACATGATAAGCTCACTGGAGTCCGGTAAGAAACTCCTGGACTCTTGGAACATCTCAATGGAGGACCCTAACCTAGGATCAAGCTCACCAACTCACTTACCTTCTGAGTGGCAACTAGTATCCCAGAAAAGAAGGCCTACTCGCTGATTTGTGGACGTGTGGCTCTACCATCGCAGTTAAGGAGGCGCTGTGTGGCCTCTTCCCGGCCATGAGCCGAGAGTTTTCGCCCAACAGGCTGATTATCGACATGTTATGTCGATCTGTTAACCCTTCTTTATACAGTTTTGTTGCATTGTTTGACCCCTTTATTTTCCTTCACCATTATGTACATCTGAGTGGTGAATGTATCACAAGTAATTACGTATATCTCCATATTGTACTTCCCATATGCAAGTGATTCTGCTTTTACAGCACGTGCCAGTTCATAAATGGTTTTCAAAGTAGTTGCCCTTAACACTAAGGGCTTAAACAGCCCATTTAAAAGATCCATGCTATGGAGGGAGACGAGAACCCTAAAGTGCGATATTCTATGCGCCACCGAAACCTACTTAAAAAAAGAAGACGCCCATAGATTGAAGAATATACATTTCCCCCATATTTTCCACTTCTACTACTCCAAGAAACAGAGGGGGGTACTGGTAGCAATAAAAGATTCAGTAGCTTTTCTGCTGAGTAAGTCTATTATAGATCAGAATGGCCGGTATATTAACCTGGTGGCCTCCATAAATAATTTAACATCCAGGCCAGTCTAGGTCCAGGCCTGTATCAAACGTGGACACCTGTACCCACAAGTGCCATTTAATTGCCATATAACCAGCCACCATACCTCATCATCTGGTGACAGAAATTGCACTTTTTACTTATGACTTCTGGATGTACTACAAGTTATATTTTGCAGAGACTTTTATACTTTTACTTCTGGCCTCATTCTTCAAACCACATTTCCACTGCACCAATCCTCATTGAGTACAGCGCGACACAACACTTAATCAGGGCTACTACCACTCCCATCCTCTGCATTGGCTCCTCCAGGACTCGCTGCATTAGTGCACTGGTGAGTGGGAAAAGGAACTGGCCACCATGAGGGGCGTTATCCACAGCTGCACCCCAAGCACCACTCTCCCCAGTTACCGTGCTGGTATATTCCACTACTAGCATGTTTTTGGGATTTTTATCATGTTCACCGGGAAACAGCAGAACATGGCAGCCGTCTCCAGCTGAGTTACAATAGAACGAGCGCTCCAAGAAAAAACACTGAAATGAGTTAAATCTCATCACCTGCGCCCAGCTAAATGCACGTGCGTCACAGCATTGCAATGAATGGGTCTCCTTGGTACCGGAGGGCTGAAGTGAACGGTAATCTTGTTACATCAGAGAATCCGCTTATGATATTAGACCGGTTTCCTTGGCGTTGATTGAATTAACATAGAATTGTCCCAATATCCTTGTAATAGGACAATCCCTGCAGGGAAGGAACAGAACGGCATTGAGTGGCAAGTTCTCGTTGCAACTTCCACCACCATGGCACATGTGGGAACTTTAGGAAGTGGGACATGAGATCATAAACCTCTGCACTGACATGCAGGTAAATTACCATTTAAATCCTGGAAAACCACCATGGAGAACACCAGATCATGTAGACCTGCTATCATAGAAGCATTGGAGGAAGACAGCGTCTCCTCCAACATATTTGTGACCTAAACTTCCGCCAAGGGGCCCATCACAGATGTTCCTTGGTTGGGGCGGAACTTTGTCAGTTCTACTGCTGTTCTGTTAATTTGACTCTCTTAGTGAGTTTGATGAGCTGTGAAGCTGTGTGTGTTTTTCAGTTCCTGAACTTGGAGATGCTGGTGATAACAGTAGCATACCTATCATAGAGGCACACAATGCAACTGCTATGAAGCCCAGAGGGAAAGAGGACCCAGCACTGAACTCCTCCTCTTACTCCCGACAAAGATACACTGCGTTTTCCAACAGCCACCACTAGGGGGATCTCATTGCAAAGGAATTATTTACAACTTCAATTTGATACAATTGTAACTATATACATTCCTATGCACTCGGCTCCCTCTAGTGGTGACTGCAAGCAGACAGTTTTATAAAATACTATGTAAGAGGAAACAGCAGATATAGAGCTGTATAGGAGGAGATTTTTCTGTGTATTTATGCCAGTTGTCTGGTGTAAATACATTGAGAAATATGGTCCTCCGAATGAGCGACTGTCATGGAACCATGAACCAGACGTACAACAAGAGATAAGTGGAAATAAGAAGGCTTTATTGAAAATCAAGCTGTAAGCAAAAGTCCAAACGGATGGCTAAACCGAAGCAGGGTCTTGCGTAGACAGAGGTCAGGAACCAGAAGGGTAGTCAGACGAAGCCTGGATCAGGAACCAGCAGGGTAGTCAGACGAAGCCAGGATCAGGAACCAACGGGGTAGTCAGACGAGGCCAGGATCAGGAACCAGAAGCAGCAGCAGTCTTAGAAGCATGTGAACACAGGAGGACCAAGCAAGGAACTGAAGCCACAGACCTCCTATATATATGAGCTAGGCATCCAGCTCCTCCCAGTGGGAAGGAGAAGCCGCAGGGTGGGAGGCTACAAGAAACCCAGAAACCAAGATGGCCGCCAGCACATGTCAAACGAAGGAGAACAGTAAGAAGGTAAGACCATGACAGTACCTCCCCCTCAAGGGCCCCTCCTCCGCGGAGTAAGGAACGGTTTCTGAGGGAAGCGTGCGTGGAAGGCTCGGAGCAAAGCAGGAGCATGGACATCTGCGGAGGGAACCCAGGAACGCTCCTCTGGACCATAACCACGCCAATAGACCAAAAACTGCAACCGACCGCGGACCAGGCGCGAGTCCAGGATATTGCTCACCTCATATTCCTCACGATTGCCCACTTGGACCGGACGGGGCCGAGGAACCGAGGAAGTGAAACGATTACACACCAATGGCTTCAACAGGGAGACATGAAACACGTTGGAGATCCGCATGCCAGGAGGAAGTGCAAGGGCATAGGCTACCGGGTTTAACCTGCGAAGCACTCGGAAGGGACCAACAAAGCGAGGCGCCAGCTTGGGAGTGGGCACTCTAAGGTTGAGGTTGCGGGTGGACAACCATACACGGTCTCCGACCTGGTAGGAAGGAGCGGGCGCTCGTCTGCGATCAGCCTGGAGTCTCTGGCGCTGCGCAGAGACCTCAAGGGACCTCTGGATCTGTACCCAAGAAGCACGTAGGACGGAAAGGTGATCCTCCACAGCTGGAATATCCTGGGGAGAGAATACCTCCGGTAACACGGCAGGTTGGAACCCATAATTGGCCATGAAGGGAGACGTCCCAGAGGAAGAGTTCACCGCCGTGTTCCTGGCAAACTCAGCCCAAGGCAGGAGGTCAACCCAATTGTCTTGGTGATCGGAGACATAGCAACGAAGGAATTGCTCCAAGGCCTCATTGGATCGTTCTGCGGCCCCATTGGACTGAGGGTGGTAGGCCGAGGAGAAAGAGAGATGAATCCCCAACTGGGAGCAAAAGGCGCGCCAGAACCTGGACACAAACTGACTCCCCCGATCCGACACAAGCTCCTTGGGCAAACCGTGCAACCGGAAGACCTCCCTGGTGAAAATCGTGGCCAACTCTTGTGCAGAGGGTAACTTCTTGAGAGGAACACAGTGGCACATTTTGGAAAACCGATCCACAATCATGAGAATGACCGTATGGCCTCGGGATGCAGGGAGGTCCACAATGAAATCCATCCCCAGGTGTGACCATGGGCGCTCCCCGGTGGCTATGGGTTGCAAAAGGCCCAACGGAAGGTGCCGAGGGGACTTACTCTGGGCACAAACGGAGCATGCCGCTACATATGCGGCGATGTCGGAACGTAGAGAAGGCCACCAGAACAGACGTGAAACAGCCCAGGACAGCTGATTCTTTCCAGGATGCCCCGCGGCCTTGGAGTTATGGTAGGTTCGCAACAACCGAGTGCGCAACTCCTCAGGCACAAAACACCTGCTGTTGGGTCTCCCAGAGGGAGCACCAGATTGAGCCGCCAAAATCTGCTCACCCAGGGGAGAGGTCAGGCTGGTGCGAATGGCGGCCAGGATCTGATTCGGAGGTATGACCGAAGTCGGAATCGGCTCCTCCCCGGACAGCTCGGAGTACTGCCGTGATAAGGCATCCGCTCTGATGTTCTTGGAACCGGGTAGGTAGGAGACCACGTAATTAAAACGTGACAAGAACAGAGCCCATCTGGCCTGACGTGGTGTCAATCTCTTGGCCTCAGAAAGGTAGGTCAGATTCTTGTGGTCCGTCAGGATGAGAACCGGAACCACCGAACCCTCGAGCAAGTGCCTCCATTCTTTAAGGGCCTGCACGATGGCCAATAACTCCCTGTCACCAATCTGATAGTTGCACTCCGCGGAAGACAGTTTCCGGGAGTAAAACCCACAAGGAAGCAGAGGACCCTCTGGTGTTCTACGCTGAGACAGAAGGGCGCCTACTCCCGTCTCAGACGCGTCCACCTCGAGGACAAAGGGCAACCCAGGGTTGGGATGCGACAGAATCGGAGCCGACACAAAGGCGGACTTTAGAGCCTCAAAAGCTCGGATAGCCTCGAGCGGCCAGACCTGGAAATTACTGCCCTTCCTGGTCAGATCCGTGAGAGGCTTGGCTAGCATAGAAAAGTCCCTGATGAACTTCCGATAATAATTGGCGAAGCCCAAAAAGCGCTGCAGGGCACGGAGACCACTGGGCTGGGGCCACTGTAAGACAGCCGAAACCTTCTCAGGATCCATGGAGAACCCCTCAGCGGAAATGATGTAACCTAAGAAGGTTACCTGGGATCGGTGAAATTCGCATTTCTCAAGCTTACCGAACAGCCTGTTCTCTCGTAACCGTTGCAACACTCGTCTGACATCCATAATGTGGGCCTCCATGGATTCAGAATATACCAAGATGTCATCCAAATAGACCACCACACACTGCTGCAACAGGTCACGGAAAACATCGTTGATGAATTCCTGGAAGACTGCGGGCGCATTGCACAACCCAAAGGGCATAACCAAGGATTCATAATGACCGGTCCTGGTGTTAAACGCGGTCTTCCACTCATCGCCCGCCTTGATCCTTACCAGGTTATATGCCGCCCTCAGGTCGAGTTTGGTAAAGACCGTGGCCCCTTTGAGGCGATCGAACAGCTCGGAAATCAAGGGTATCGGGTAAGCGTTCTTGATCGTGATGCGATTGAGACCCCTGTAATCGATGCAAGGCCTCAACTCACCGCCCTTCTTTTTCACAAAGAAAAATCCAGCCCCTGCCGGGGACGAGGGTTTGCGAATGTGTCCGCGTGAAAGCGCCTCCCTCACGTACTCCTCCATGGCCTCATTCTCCGCTACCGACAGTGGATAGACTTTGCCACGAGGAGGAACGGCACCAGATTGTAACTCTATGGCACAATCGTATGGGCGGTGCGGAGGTAGGGCAACCGCGCGCACCTTATCGAATACATCCCGGTACTCTTCGTATTCAGGAGGCAACAGAGAGTCCGAGGAAGTACACAGCAACTTGACAGGCCCATGGATGCAACTAGCCCCACACTGCGGTGACCACGAGAGGATCTCGGCCGATCTCCAATCGAAAGTCGGATTATGCTTCTGGAGCCAGGGGTACCCCAAGACCACCGAGTAGTGTGGAGACGAAATCACCTGGAGACAGACCGACTCTCTGTGAACGGCACCAATGGCTATCCCCACTGGAAGGGTCTCATGAGTCACGTGTGGCGGCAGAAGGGGTCTGCCGTCTATCGCCTCAAGAGCCAGTGGGGAACCTCGAGGCTGCAGAGGAATGGAATTGGCGGCAGCGAACACACTATCAATGAACAAACCACCAGCACCAGAGTCCACCAACGCCTGGGTCGTCACCGAGCCCCCGACCCAGGAGAGGACAACAGTGATCAGTGGTTTGTCAACACGGGAAACCGGGGACGAGGAGACTCCACCCAAGATCTGCCCCCGACAGGATCTCAGGTGCGAGCGTTTCCCGGACGGTTCGGACATGCCAACCGAAAATGCCCACCGAGACCACAGTACATGCATCGGCCCTCGCGTCTCCGGAGTACCCTCTCCCCCTCGGACAGGCGAGCAAACCCCAGCTGCATGGGTTCACCCCCAGACAAGTCATCCCCAGGAGGCGTGGGAGGAGAGGGAGGCACGGGTGGGACAGCAAACGTAGGCGCCAATCTGTTAGAAGACCTCCGCAGGCTCTCCTTAAAGGAAGGTCTCTCCCTGAGTCTGGTGTCAATCAAAATCAGGAAAGAAATAAGAGACTCGAGCTCCACTGGTAGGTCCTTAGCTGCAACCTCATCCTTCAAGGCATCCGAGAGACCATGAGAGAAAGCAGCGACCAGAGCCTCATTATTCCAGCCCACCTCTGCTGCCAGGGTACGAAACTCAATGGCGTATTCAGCTACGGATCGTGAACCCTGTCTGATGGACATAAGGAGCTTCGCAGCAGAGGCAGCACGAGCCGGCACATCGAATACCTTCCGAAGAGAAGCAACAAAACCGGAAAACTCGGCAACCACCGGATTGTTGTTCTCCCATTAAGGGCTGGCCCAGGCCAAGGCCTTGTCCGAGAGCAGCGAGATCAAGAAGCCCACCTTTGATCTCTCAGTAGGAAAGGCATGTGGCAGCAACTCGAAATAAATGCCCACCTGGTTAAGGAAACCTCGGCAATGAGTTGGCTCTCCCCCAAAGCGCTGTGGAAGGGGGGCAGAACCGGTCATACCCCGAGACACCGCAGGCGCAGCAACAGGTGTCGGGGTAGACTCTGGCGCAACAACCGGAGCGGCAGTAGGAGTGGGCCCAGGAGCGACAACCAACCCATCGGCAACGGAAGCGAAATGAGCCGTGCGTTCAAGCAGGGTTTGCAACGCCACAGCGAACCGACCCAACAGGTGATCCTGCTGATCAAGTCTGGCAACCAGCGTAGGTAGCGAGGGTGGCCCTGTACCGTCAGAATTCATGGCTTGGTCCTAATGTCATGGAACCATGAACCAGACGTACAACAAGAGATAAGTGGAAATAAGAAGGCTTTATTGAAAATCAAGCTGTAAGCAAAAGTCCAAACGGATGGCTAAACCGAAGCAGGGTCTTGCGTAGACAGAGGTCAGGAACCAGAAGGGTAGTCAGACGAAGCCTGGATCAGGAACCAGCAGGGTAGTCAGACGAAGCCAGGATCAGGAACCAACGGGGTAGTCAGACGAGGCCAGGATCAGGAACCAGAAGCAGCAGCAGTCTTAGAAGCATGTGAACACAGGAGGACCAAGCAAGGAACTGAAGCCACAGACCTCCTATATATATGAGCTAGGCATCCAGCTCCTCCCAGTGGGAAGGAGAAGCCGCAGGGTGGGAGGCTACAAGAAACCCAGAAACCAAGATGGCCGCCAGCACATGTCAAACGAAGGAGAACAGTAAGAAGGTAAGACCATGACAGCGACATATTTAAGAAGCACTTGTTCTGCTTTTTCCAACTTGAAAGTTAGATACTTTTTAACTCAAAGTTTTTCTACTTAATAAAACAACTGTAAATTCATCAGAAACCTGGGGAGTCACACTTTGCCTTGCCTGGGAGTGTTTGAAGCTTAATGGGAATTTGGATGGACAAGGGAGGCCCATACTAGGTTTTTCTGTGGGGCTCTATGAGATCTGTGTACATCCCTGGATAGTAGATGCTAGGAGACAATTAAATTCCTGGGCCTCAGAACTCCCAAATTCTATGCTAAACACTTGGTGGAACTTCAGAGCACTGCCCACTGTCCATTCGGCAGTGCCTGGAAATGACAAGGTTGAAGCAGTAAGTGTGTGTATTTCAGCTCAATGAAGGACCAGATAACATAATCCTATTGAAGTCTATGGAGAGGGTGGGAGGAGGAGTGAGCAGCTGTGGGATACACACAGACACTACTGGAGCTAATAGTGTTATATCTTCACACCTATAGTGCTCAGTTATTCTCTATAATGTTCTATATGGTGCTTCTGAGTGAGAAAGAGATAGCAGCTAGCTTCTATCGGCTAAGGGACAACTGAGAAAGAGATGTAGCATGCCGAGCGATAAACTGCTAAAAATGCAGGATACAAATCCCATAATGGCCACACATCGTGCTACCACTCAAATATACACACATGGTGGCTTATTTTGCAAAGTTATCTTAAGATGTAGGTACACTGTAAGGGTCTGGTTTGGGGTCCGAATGAGTGAATTCATTCTTGGATCTTGTCTAAATTAATTTAGGGGTCAAATAATAAATCAATGCAAATAAAGTAGTTCTACAAACATTAACAAGAAGACAGCTTTACTGTTGGTGTTAAGCTCAGTTCTTCAGCAAGCTGAGGACCTTGGTAAGTAGACCTTTAATTGAATAGTTGATACCCTGTGCTGCTTGCAGAGGCCACTAGAGGGAGCTTAGGGTCTTATCTCAGACTGAGGTTGCTGTATAGACAGTATGCAATGAGATCCTATGCTCCCTCTAGTGGCTGCACAGGTAGCTAGAATTTTAGCATTTGAATGTGCAGGGGATTTGAAGCATTGTGTCAGAGAAGTAGAGCTCAACTGCTATAAAATTCTAGAAGAAATGAATCAGCACAGCATTATAATGAAATTATATAGTGTTAATTTACTTTAAGGCAGCTATTCATGGGATCCTCTACAATACTATTCAAGATTGAGAATAGATGAGATATTTCTCATCTCTGCATTAGGGCTCATGCACACAAATGTATTTTCTTTCCATGTTCCTTCCATTTTTTTTTGCGGACCGCATACGGAACCATTCATTTCAATGGGTCTGCAAAGAAAACGGAAGTTACTCCGTGTGCATTCCATTTCCGTATTTCCGTTGCGCAAAAAAACAGAACATGTCCTATTATTGTCCGCATTACGAGCAAGAATAGTACTGTTCTATTAGGGGCCAGCTGTTCCGTTCCACAAAATACGCAATGCACACGGTCGGCATCCGTATGTTTTGCGGATCTGTTTTTTTTGCGGACAGCAAAATACATACGGTCGTGTGCATGAGGCCTTACTGAAACTGTCTCTGAAATGGTTTGTACAACAAACACAAATGCAAGGACCCCTCTGACTTCACCACGCAGCCGTCACGTGGACACAGTGTAATTGAAGCAAATTAGCACAGCACCAGGCACTTTCGAGGCAGGTAAATATAATTACTCATTATTATCTTGTCCAGATCGTCAGGGTAACAGTAACGTGGGATTATGCCTCTGCTCAGTAAAAGGTCTGATTAAACAAACTGCTGGGTTTGAGATTTTCGCCTGCTTAAAGGATTTCTCATCTGTATACTCCCAAGCCCGGCCCATCAGTGGTGGTCGGAAACACTTGGGACTACTTAAAATACATCTTTGCCTTGTCGTTTCTAGGCTTGTCAGACAATTTGATCTAGAAAACCCTAAGTACAAACAGCCATTCTGGAGAAACTACAGAGCTGTCATTTAGTCACAAAGTCACGCATGCTTCATAGAAACACATAGCCCCTGCTCTCATCTCCATTTTTGGCTAGATATTCTTCCTACTATGGGCCCTACTTCTCAAGCTGGCCATGCATGTTAGATACCTGTCAATGTGTCACTCTCCTACTCAGGAAGAGCTGAGAGGGCATAGGTTTAGCTGTCGGCCAAAGGAGCTAAACATGTGGTCACTCAGCTCCTCCTGAGCGGGAGAGTGAAAAGACACTGCAAGACACCTATGACCATCTAATGTGTATGATAGGGTTTTGACTCTCCCACTATGTCACATGTTGAGGAAAAGAAGGATCAGGAATGCAGGATCCCTTGTTCTCATGGTAGATAAGGTACTGCAGCAGTACCTCAAAATAGGGTTACTGCAAAAGAGTGATCTGATGTCATGTTAAATTGTTAAATAAAATTATCTGTTTTACAGTGTTTTTGAACCTGATAACATTGTATGGATAAGTCAGGGTTAACATATTGACTCAAAACCTTTAGGTTGCTAGGAGAAAGTAGTGCGTCCACCCCCTGATTAGTCTGTCGGTGGAGAGTCTGTGCTTAGCTGAGGAAGACAGAGGATCTACTTGTGCAAGCTCATCACAGCTAAGCCTAAGCTCAGAGAACCTTCATCTTTGAGACATCTACCGCTAAAGCTACTTTATCCAAAAGTGCTCTAGAAAAAAAAAAGGAAAAAGGTCCAGAATTTACGAGGCCATTGGAGTCAGACAGCAAGGTATTGTGCACCTTTATGGTAGAGAGAAAGAGACTTTGCTGCTGTGAGAGGGAACATTGCTAACACACCCTCCCACACTTTGAGATGGTTTGGTCAGCCATATCTTAATTCTGTTAGCTTGGGAATTACAGAAACACCTACTAAGAGCCTTAATTGCATGCCTAAGGTTCTGCAGAAAGATTTTAGAAAGACAGGGAGAAGGAGTACCACAACCCTCATCATTGATGCTATTCATACATTGCTATTGGGGAGGAACTGTGCTGTGATTTGCTTGGAACTGTGCCTCGATACTGTTGATGTACAACTTCTCCTATTTTGCACTTTGGCAAAGAGAGACTTATTTATTTAATACAACTGCCCTGGTGACTAATTCATTGCTCCTATACCTCCTCCCTTGCACCGAACCAACATCTAACATCAAGGATACCCTAGCTACCACCAGGCAGGAGCCTCCAACATCAATGTATGCCCTCCTGTCAGTGCATGGCCCTAGGGGGATATATTGTTGTGAGAGCTGACACTGATCTGTGTGTACACCTATTATTGCCAGAGCTACTACCACTCCCATCCTCCTCACAGCAATCCCTGCAGGCTGCTGCACTGCCATCTTGGTGGCAATGGCTTGGAGAAACCCAAATGAGTGTGCGTCCAACAGCTATCTAAGGCTTCTTCCACACTGGCGTTAGGATTGTCCGGCAGGTGCAGCACACGTGTGCAAACGTTAGTACGGTTTCGGCAGGCTGTTCCCCTGCCGGAACAGCCTGACGGACAATCCTAACGTCAGTGTGAAAGAAGGCTAATGTGTATGGCCAGAAAACCACTGAAGACATTGAGAAATTGAAGCCATCAAAGAAAACTGAGTTAGAAGCCCTGCAGTAGCCAATTAGCACATATGGATACCAACTCATCTTTTGTAGGGGTTGAAAACCAAGTTTTCTAGAGCACCATTGTTATAGCGAGTGATGCATCCCTGTACAACTAGGCAGATTTGCCATTCAAGATTCTTGGAAAGCACACCGGGGCCAAGAGCCATCTCAGTGCTATTATGTATGAAAGCCATGAAGAAGAGAAACGAGAGCAGAAATATAGGATGCACAGATACAATACAGACCTGGGAAATCCACGTGTGACCCTACATGATACATACAGGTGCGGTGCTAGGGCGGCCATACATGCTCAGCAAACATATATGGAAAGGTTTCCGTGATTCCAGGACAAAGGGGAGCCGTGCACATTTCATGGAACAGACGTTAATTGCTCTCAATCTGTTTACAAATCCCACAATGCAACTTAACGAAAAGTGAGTGGCTCTTTAAATAATTGCAGACTGCAATTATCCGTCTGCACAAAGAGACAATGAAGTCACTGCTGTTTTGTGCGGAGGATAAAGAGGGAAACAAGCTCAATGGTTATGACCATAAAAACAGAAGCCCGGCATTGTCACACAGACATGACTAGATTTCCACTGCCTGATCGTAAGGGGTAGTGGGGTCTTGTACTGGAAAATATTTATAACGTCACTATCAACAATACATATCAGGCTATCTATGCTGTATCTATCTATCATCTAAAAGAGGCAGTGTGCTGGAAATAAAACATTGCAGTAAAAGTGTAGCGGATGCTAGCATATATACATTAGTCCCAATAGTACAACATTCCAATAGTTATTGTAGCTACAACTTATAGATGCAGTAAACTATACTCGTAGAAGGTTACAACAGCCAGTTATACTTAACAGCTGTTGTAACTCACACCAGGCAGCAGCTCTGTGGGGCAGAAGAGGGAGGGGGAGGAGGTTTGCAAAGAGGTTCTGCTCAACTCACCACAGCACTTCACTATGTGCAAATTGCGGTCCGCGATACACGGGGCACCGGCCGTGTGCATCACGGATGCGGACCCATTCACTTGAATGGGTCCGCAAATCCGGAGATGCGGTACTGAACGGAAGCACGGAACAGAACTCCACAGAAGCACATCGGAGTGCTTCCATGGGGTTCCGTTCCGTGCTTCCGTTCCGCAAAAAAATTGTTCTTGTTCTATCTTTTTGCGGAACGGACAGATCGCGGACCCCATTCAAGTGAATGGGTCCGCGATCCGCATGCGGCTGCCCCACAGTCGGGGCCCGTGCACTGTGGACCGCAAATTGCAGCACGGTCACGGAGCCCTTACGTTCGTGGGCAAGAGGCCTAAGGGCATCATTCTGGCATTCCTCCGGTATTCACCCTTTAACCCCTATACAGGGAACTGGACTTTACTGCTAAGGAACCAACAGACATCTACCTATTGAGATAGTCCTGCTGTGTTTGGCGGCTGACCCATGGGGTCAGAGAAAATGGTGCGAAGCATGCACCAAAGGATCAGGCAATGTGCGTAGTCTGGAGATGGGCCAAGGTCAAGGCAGGCAGCATACTAGCATATCTGTAAAGCAAGTCCGAGTTCAGGGCAGATGGTGGTATGCCAATCCGAGAAACATGCCCACACAAAATCTTTGCCCTGAGTGAAAAAAATGCCTAGCTACAGACATGTTGCCCAAATAATACCACAGCCAGCCGTCACAATGTAGGGGGAGGGGAGGTACATACAGGGAGTGCAGAATTATTAGGCAAATGAGTATTTTGACCACATCATCCTCTTTATGCATGTTGTCTTACTCCAAGCTGTATAGGCTCGAAAGCCTACTACCAATTAAGCATATTAGGTGATGTGCATCTCTGTAATGAGAAGGGGTGTGGTCTAATGACATCAACACCCTATATCAGGTGTGCATAATTATTAGGCAACTTCCTTTCCTTTGGCAAAATGGGTCAAAAGAAGGACTTGACAGGCTCAGAAAAGTCAAAAATAGTGAGATATCTTGCAGAGGGATGCAGCACTCTTAAAATTGCAAAGCTTCTGAAGCGTGATCATCAAACAATCAAGCGTTTCATTCAAAATAGTCAACAGGGTCGCAAGAAGCGTGTGGAAAAACCAAGGCGCAAAATAACTGCCCATGAACTGAGAAAAGTCAAGCGTGCAGCTGCCAAGATGCCACTTGCCACCAGTTTGGCCATATTTCAGAGCTGCAACATCACTGGAGTGCCCAAAAGCACAAGGTGTGCAATACTCAGAGACATGGCCAAGGTAAGAAAGGCTGAAAGACGACCACCACTGAACAAGACACACAAGCTGAAACGTCAAGACTGGGCCAAGAAATATCTCAAGACTGATTTTTCTAAGGTTTTATGGACTGATGAAATGAGAGTGAGTCTTGATGGGCCAGATGGCTGGATTGGTAAAGGGCAGAGAGCTCCAGTCCGACTCAGACGCCAGCAAGGTGGAGGTGGAGTACTGGTTTGGGCTGGTATCATCAAAGATGAGCTTGTGGGGCCTTTTCGGGTTGAGGATGGAGTCAAGCTCAACTCCCAGTCCTACTGCCAGTTTCTGGAAGACACCTTCTTCAAGCAGTGGTACAGGAAGAAGTCTGCATCCTTCAAGAAAAACATGATTTTCATGCAGGACAATGCTCCATCACACGCGTCCAAGTACTCCACAGCGTGGCTGGCAAGAAAGTTTATTTAAGAAGAAAAACTAATGACATGGCCTCCTTGTTCACCTGATCTCAACCCCATTGAGAACCTGTGGTCCATCATCAAATGTGAGATTTACAAGGAGGGAAAACAGTACACCTCTCTGAACAGTGTCTGGGAGGCTGTGGTTGCTGCTGCACGCAATGTTGATGGTGAACAGATCAAAACATTGACAGAATCCATGGATGGCAGGCTTTTGAGTGTCCTTGCAAAGAAAGGTGGCTATATTGGTCACTGATTTGTTTTTGTTTTGTTTTTGAATGTCAGAAATGTATATTTGTGAATGTTGAGATGTTTTATTGGTTTCACTGGTAAAAATAAATAATTGAAATGGGTATATATTTGTATTTTTTTAAGTTGCCTAATAATTATGCACAGTAATAGTCACCTGCACACACAGATATCCCCCTAAAATAGCTAAAACTAAAAACAAACTAAAAACTACTTCCAAAAATATTCAGCTTTGATATTAATGAGTTTTTTGGGTTCATTGAGAACATGGTTGTTGTTCAATAATAAAATTAATCCTCAAAAATACAACTTGCCTAATAATTCTGGACTCCCTGTAGAATGACAACAGAAGGGAAATGACCAGAAACTAGGCCTCACGGCTAGGGATAGGGAAGCGGTCACCACTTAGGGAAACCTAAACCTAGCCCTGACTAATGTCAGTATGAATAGACCCTGAAGGAGGGAATATTCATACACCGGAAACCTAGGCCCTAGTAACCCTGAATATACCTAGGAGTAGTGACAGGGTCTGAGACCACTGGTTCCTTCTCAGATGAACGAACCAACATCTCCCTGTAACGAACAAATGGGAACAACAAAATACAAAGGGAAGTACACTTATCTTCAATAGAAAATGGATGAGCAGGAACTTAGACGAGGACCACACACCAGCTCTTCCAACTCCAGGCAGATAATATCAACCGCATGGTAAAAAGTGTCCAGACTAAATAGAGGAGCAGTAATGACCAACAACAACACTGCAACAAGTGAAAACAGATAGGCTGTCAGATGACCTCATGTGCAGCCAGTCTCTCAGATCTTCTAACCTCTGTCACAGGAGGGAACGTTTTGCGTGGTAAACATTGCTGATGGACTCCCTTTCAATGATAAAATTCTGGTTACCTGCAGCCACCAGCAGGGGGAGCTCACTGGATGCAGAATTTGAGTCTGAAATTAGTTCAATGGGAGCTGTATAAGTCCATATATAGCCAGCTCCCTCTAGTGGTACTGCAGATAATTAAAATGTCATCATGTAAATTTACTGTAGAGGCAGGGGCTTTGGGCCTCTGTACCATAAAACGGGAACTACAACCTTTATGAAGATATATTTGAAATATTAAATTATCAGGCACAGAATTTTGGACCAAAAATGTATGTTAAAAAGTTGACAACCACTTTCAGATATGGATTGTGTGCATACTCTATATACTGTATATTCTCATGCCCTTTCTTATCTTTTAGATAAATTATCCAACAGTGGGTAAACTAAATAATACAGAGGAGGAATTGACGAGGCTGCAGTGTAAAGCATGTGGAGGGATATGCAGTACCTCAGACTTAGGGGTATCTGCAATTGTTGTATTATTTTGTATTTCATTTTTTTTGGCCTTATGTACCAGCCACAGGAGGTATTGATGGCAAAAGGTTGGCAGGAAAAGGCATAACCACCCTGTTCCTCCCCTCTTGGTAGGTGTGGGCGGGTCCTGGTTCCTGACAGGAGGGGAGTTCCTGTCTAGCTAGAGAGAGGAGAGGAAGCACAAACTAAGGCCTCATGCACACGACCGTTGTTGAGTTCCGTTCCGCAAAATGGGGTTCCGTTGTTCCGTGATTCGTTTTTGCTTCCGTGTGTCTTCCTTTATTTTTGGAGGATCACCAGACATGAAGCAAAGTAAAAAAAAAGTCTAAGTCAAGTTTTCCATGCAAATGATAGGAAAAAAAACGGACGCGGATGCGCGGACGCAGATGACAATCGTGTGTGCCTCCACGTTTTTTCACGGTCCCATTGACTTGAATGGGTCCGCGAACCGTTTTCTGTGAAAAAAATAGGACAGGTTATATTTTTTTGACGGACTGGAACCACGGATCACGGACGCGGATGACAAACAGTGCATTAGCCGAGTTTTTAACAGACCCATTGAAAGTCAATGAGTCCGCAGAAAAACACGAAAAACGGAACAATGGACACAGAATGAAACAACGGTCGTGTGCATGAGGCCTAAAGCTCCTGCTCCTGGAACAAAATTTGATTCTCCAGAGAGACCAACACCTTTCAGCTTCAAGAAAGTACTTGAGAGACAAGACAGCAGAGTAAGGGTCCATTCACACGTCCGCAAAATGGGTCCACATCCGTGCGGACCTATTCATTTTCAATGGGACCGGAATGTGCTGTCTGCATCTGCATTTGCGGATCCGCAGTTCCGTTCCACCCAAAAATAGAACATATCCTATTCTTGTCCGCAATTGCCGGTGATGTGTGGTCCGCAAAATGCGGAACGCACATTGCCAATGTCCGTGTTTTGCGGATCCGCAAAACACATATGGACGTGTGAATGGACCCTAATCAGCAAAATACTGTGTTATGGACACTGCTGCAGGGTGAGGGACTACGGCCCAGACACCCATCACCCAATCCTCCAATAGGCCAGATTAAGTTCAAGTCTGAACCTTACAGTGGACACCTATTCCCACATGTGCCAAAATACAGTCATCCAACCTATCACCATACCTCCTCCACTGGTGCCAGAAAACTACATTATGAGAATTTCCTGCTACTGGACGTCTCGCAATTTATATTTCGTGCTAAGTAAAAAGGAACTGTTTTGCGTTCACTTCTGTCCTGATTCTTCAAACTACATTTCCATTGCACTGATCCTCAGGGAGCAACAACTTGAGGGAGTACACCGTGACACAACACCTCATCAGGGTCACTACCACTCTCATCCTCTGCATCGGCTCTTCAGGGGCTTGCTGCAGCCTGAGCTTTTGATGACCCAGACTACTACAGACTTCCATTAGACTAAGCTGCAGTCATTGGTCACATCATGTTTGATGCAGCAAGACTCACCATGATATCAGGAGGGCAGGTAAACCTACTTTGAGTCATCTTAAAGAAGAAATTCTCCATTCACCATATATTGATACGTAATACCATATCATACAAGGACCTGATATGTTATCAATGGAGGACGCCAAACTGAATGGCCTCCCATGGCTAAGGAAATTCTTACATTACTGCTCCCTGACAGTCAATGGGTATCCACAGAGGACAATGCTCATAGCCCCCACTAACATATCCGCTGGGAGTATGTGTCCATATAGGTGTGGGATATCTAAGTATCATGTGATAAATCCGTCCTATGTGTGAACCGCCTTCTTGGCGTGAGCTGCCTGTGCTGCAGGTGTGTTCGCTGCCCGCATGTTTGCACTGAGTGCTCGGGTCATAAGCTGGTCTATGTTTAATTTGTGCCATCTGTCTGAGTTTAATTTAGCAAGAGACTTGGCAGAAGGTCTGATTCTTCTTCTTATTCTTCCATCACATCCTCCTGGACAGATCGCTAAAGTCCATGTTCCCTGAATGTTTTATGGTAATGCCCTGGCACACTTTTACATGCCACATACTATCTCTCCCTGATACGGCTCTCATTCCCTGGCAAACATCCCGCACCTTCAACACACGCCCCGCGGTTGGCACATCCTACACCTCAGAAGCTTTCAGGTATTTCCATGATGGAGAGGCATGGCGTCATACTACATTCACACGACAGTGGGGGAAAAAAATTAACATCTGTTAAAAACAGGTACACTGTCAGTTTTTCATGGCCATTTTGTATCAGTGTGTGCATCCGTTTTATGGGTGTCTAATTGTTTTTAAAAGCCATTTTGCATCCATTTTTGTAATGTCCCTCTTAATGTCCCCAATATCTATAATGACCCCCCCCCCCCCCAGTATCTATGATGTACTCCATAGTGCCCCCAGTATCTGTATTGTACTCCGTAGTGCCCCAAAAATATATATTGTCCCTAAAAGTGCCCCCAGTATCTATAATACTCCCCTTAGTGTCCCCTAGTATCTATAATGCCACCCTATTGTGCCCTATATCTATAATATTACATAAAGTGTCAAGAGTGCCCTTATGGATATAGAACCATATTAAGACTACATGCACACGAACGTTAGGGCTCCATGCTTGTGCTGCGGACCGCAAATTGCGGTCCGCAATGCACGAAAACAGACCATGAGGCAGCCGCATGCGGATCACGGACCCATTCACTTGAATGGGGTCCGCGATCCGCATCCGACGATCCGCACCGCAAAAAAGTAGTGCATGCGGTGCGGAGGCACGGCCAGAAACACAGTGGAAGCACTCCGTAGGGCCTCCTTTCCACATCTCCATGATTGCGGACCTATTCAAGTGAATGGGTCCGCGATCCGTGATGCGGAATGCACACGGCCGGTGCCCGTGTATTGCGGACGCACTGTATGCGGGCCGCAATACGGCCACGGGGGGGGGGGGGGGGGGAAGGTTGTGTGCATGTAGCCTAAATCAGACACTTGTGTAGGTAAATATGAAGGAACATGTACTGACAAGTGTGACATACATTGCAGTGAGTATCATATATACTGAGACGTGTGGTGAGCAAACACACCAACATCTTGGCAGGACGTTAATGGATATTAATGGTTAAGTCATATCTGTAACACAAATATTAACAAGTAACAGGGTCACCGATCAATAAGGTTCAAGACTAAATACACAGCGACAGTCATGGAGAGCATGGCGTAAGTGATTGATCACCTCTGCCCTCTGCTGGTCGTATCTAGAGCATTTAGGATCTCATAAAACTATGTGCTGCCACTTAAAGAATTCTATCATGGAGGTGCAGTATTCGAAATTCCCACATATGATATTATCAAAATAATTTTCAGAAAACACTGCATTGAAGTGAAACTTCCTGGTTATTATATATGTCCAGATAGGAATATGCTTTAAATTTTAGAATATACCTGTATTGCAGTGGTCCCAAACCAGTGGCTTGTGACCTCTGTGACACAGTGAAGAGTTGTGTCTGGCAAGGCAGGCATTTTCCTCCCAGTATGTGCGGCTGGGCTGGTTTCAAGCCAGGTGAGGTCAAATACCGGACCGGAGTTTAAGTGCCGGTCCGGGTTTTGGCAGCACCTGGCTGTCCTTAAATAGGCAGCTGGGCTCAGCAGACATGTCTCTGTTTTTGGGATCTGAGGCTTTGTGCCGTGCTGGAGGGCTGAGAGCCGCATGCTGGGGAAACAGGCCCCCTAAAGCCTGCTGTGGACTACTGGAGGCAGAACTGGTGACTTGTGTTATATGAACTTTCCATTGTGTGTGAATTAACACCAAGACTGCAAATTTACGTGCTGTTTTGTGCAATTGCCTCAAGTGTGAATAAACACTGACGTTTTGAGTTAAGAACTTGTATTCTGCCTCTGTACTGCGCCCGCTTACCCTATCTACCAGATCGAAACTCCACACCTCCTACTGTGTGGCTTACCATGGAAGTCCCCAGTTAGAATCATATGCACTAGCAATTCACAATATTGTAGACCTGTCCCAACCACCAAATTGTGCCAATAATACTGGTGTCAAATTCCCCCAAAAATGTTTGAAATTTCATGATTTCTTGTTTCTCCATAAATTTATCTTCTCCGTTATTTAGTTCAATTTGGTTTCCGATGATCACTAGAGTACAAAAGGTCGATGACCTCTGCTGTAAAGGAAATAAAATTATATAATTTTGTGTAACTGCGG
The DNA here is from genome assembly GCF_014858855.1 of Bufo gargarizans. NCBI lineage: Eukaryota > Metazoa > Chordata > Amphibia > Anura > Bufonidae > Bufo > Bufo gargarizans. The sequence continues at coordinate 78,467,864 of NC_058085.1, read as the reverse complement.
CCACCACTAGAGGGAGCTAACTGCATATGAATGTATACAATTAGTACTGAACTCGATGGGAGCTGTAGATATCTGCAGTTTAGTGTTGGGCCCCCTACTACCAGGGCCCCAGGACAGTCACATTCTCTCTGTTATAGGATAACACTCTAAACACCTGCATTATTTTTACTTCTTATTCTCCTGTCTGTCTTGACTGCAAGGAAACAATCTAATTCACTTTTATTCCACCAAGAAAGACTGTATCTAAAGCAGAAAGTGGCAAAAATATTCATTCGGTATCTCTCGAGAGATAAATCACATAATTGTGCAGTAATAGGCCATTAGCCTCGAGGCCTTCATCTAGCACTAGCCTAGCAGAGCAATCTGATGTGAATGGAAACTTGGTTTATACCCGTCTAAGCTCATTATCACAAGAAATAAGCCTGAAATTCTGAAGAAAAAGTAAGGAACACCCTGGCCATCACCATTACACGTTCAATCTTTTCCAACAAATATCACTTTCCTTGACAGAGCCATACCACCATTATCATAATGAAGTTTTATGTGGCCTTGGCTAGACACAAGCCTGGCAAAAAGTTAGTATCTTCTATAATGAACTTCAGGTAACACAGCAGAACCTGCTTTCATCAGTGAACACTATTGTTTTCCTTTGATGGCCACATTAGAGTTCTCGGGAGGGCTGGAGAGTGGCTACAACATCATGCATAGTTCAGAGACATACAGGACAAACACGGGGTGTCTGGTGTGGGACGCCATTAGTTACCATGGCAGTTCCTGCCTGGTGTTGGAGGGAACATTGACCAGCCTTCAGTATGACCAGGACATTGTGGAACCAGTCCTACTGCTACTGACTCAAACAAGATAATGTCCTCCCCCTCACTTCCCACCCTACTCAATGTGCTCTCCAGGGTCTCCAGCAGCTCCCCTGGCCAGCTCAATGTCCAGATCTTTCTCCCATGGAGAAGGTCTGGGACTGGATGAGATGATGGATCTTCCATGCACAGGAGCCAACAACCACCTTGTATGAAATACAGGTCCAAGTTGAAAGAGTTTGGAATGACAACAGGAGGATATCCAGCATCTGGATGACCATGACCATGCCAGAGGGCGAGCCTGTATGGCAGCAAGAGAAGATGCCACACATTATTAATGTGATCCTGCCTCAACATATAGAATGTGTCGGCAGATAAGAACCATTTGGCCCATCTAGTCTGCCCAATATACTGAATACTATGAATAGCCCCTGGCCCTATCTTATATGAAGGATGGCCTTATGCCTATCCCATGCATGCCTAAACTCCTCCACTGTATTTGCAGCTACCACTTCTGCAGGAAGGCTATTCCATGCATCCACTACTCTCTCAGTAAAGTAATACTTCCCGATATTACTTTTAAACCTTTGCCCCTCTAATTTAAAACCACCCTGCTGCAGAACCCAAAACAAAGGGGGCACTAACTCGGTTGCGTGATCATTGACCGAGCACCACTAGCAGTTTATACTGTCAATTTCAGTTAAATCGCATTAATAGAGGGGTATTCCCATTTCAGACATTGGTGGTATAGCGCTAGGATAGGCTGTCTGAAAATAGGAGCAGGTCCCATTGGTGATATCCTAGTGATATGCCATTAAAGGGGTTATGCCACGATTGATGTCTGATTTTCATTTTTTATGTCATACAGTACATAACAATACCTTTGTAACAAAGCTAGAACCAGCCTTGTACCTCACATGGATGCAGAGATCTGCACATTCACTGCTCTAACAGCTCTGCTAAATTATCTTTTCAGGGCGCGTGTCCTTTCTGCTGCAGCTCTCTCCCTGTAACTGCCACAGCTTCTAACAGAACATATGGCTGGTTGACAGTTGAAGATTTAAACTGAGCATGTCCGACCAGCTCAGTGAGGTGGACTAGAAATAAGTAATAGAACAAACAGCAGGTGGCGCTATACAGATACATTTTATTGAATAACTCAGTGGCTATACTACATTTTTAATTACATGCAATTACAAAAGTATTCAGATCCAGGTGCTGGTTTCGTGACACGATTCCTTAAAGTTTTCTAGGTGATCTTTTTTTCATTTTCCGCTAGTGTATTTGTAGCCGCTCTCCAAATGGGAGGACCCGAAGGAGTATTTGCAGTGGGTTTTCTAAACCAGACACCCCTGTGACATCATTGTTACGGAATATAGTACGGTCTTCTGGTGTTATTCCCCAAAATGGCAGCTGGCCACATTTCTACTTAAGACGTGAAATTCACCATTAAGTGCGTATCTGTTATTGTGATAAACTAGATTCATGATTCAGATGGACTGAAGTCTAAATAATTGGAAAAGAATGGACGAGAACAGCCGGGAGAGGCTTGCCCATTGTTCTCCTCCGAGCCCAGTATCGGGCGGCCTTGGAAATGCTGCTTCTAAGGAAGAAATCAATGCTTAGTTCTCCTCTTCCTGGCTTATTTGTGCTATAGTGGGTATTATGTGACATGTACTGTGGACTATTATACGGCGCAGTGTGCGTGCCCTGCTGCGGAGTGCGGGCAGCTCCTGTGTCTAATGACTAAACTCAATGGGCCCCCGGGGGCTGATTACTTTAAATTTATTTACCACAAACACAATCAGGAGATGGGAGAAGGGCCCATGATGATGACTTTATGGCCCTCTAATGTAGTTTCATCAGGATCTGCAGCTGTAACTAGAAGCTATCTCATCAAGTGCTGCCCCCAGCTTCCAGTCTGGACTGGGGAATTAACCGAGAAAAGCGAATTCAAGGCATGTAAAGCCTTTACTTTTGGGCAGATCTATCCATAAACTGTACACACATATAAACTGTACACATATAAACTGTACACATACTGTATGTATACAGCTTATATATGTGTACAGTTTATATATATATATGTATAGTTTACATACACCACTCACAAAACGTTAGGGATTTGTCTTGTGGGTGAAATGTCAAAGATGAGCCTAAAATGCACTCTAATGTTTACAGGTGAACTTAATGTGAGCTTCTCTAAACTTTTGAATGCACATGTCTAACTGTTCAACGTTTCAGTACCTTTTGCACAACTTGCTGTTCTCTAACAAGGAGCTTAACGGTAAAATTCCCAACAGGTGTTTGATCCATGAATTGCCCATGAATCACCAATCCTAGTTCAATTAGAATTGGTATTTAAACAGTCCTCCTCATCATGCTGTTCACATTTTGACATCATGAGACCAAGATGACACCTAAAAATTGATCAACAGTACCTCGCCATTGCGAGTCTTCAAGCAGGATGTTCTCAGCCAGAAGTGGCCACTGAGCTTAGAGTGTTACATTGTGTCATCAGCAGGTTGTAACAGAAATACAGAGAGACCAGAAGATCACAGAAAGGCATAGAAGTGGACTTCCTTTGGCCACATCCCACACTGATGACCACTTCATTGTGAACAATGCCCTGCAGAACCGGATGATGAATGCCACGCAACTCCAGGCACATTTAAGGGAGGTGAGAGGCAACCAAGTGTCATGTCAGACCATTCAAACCAATTTACATCAGCGTGGTCTATATGCTAGACGACCTACAAGGGTTCCTGACCAGAGGTGTCATCATTGTATGGACCAGGGAGAATCTATGCTGGATGAGGGACCAATGGGCATTAGTGCTGTTCACTGATGAAAGTCAATTCACGCTAAGCAGAAATGGTGGCCGCCAACGATGGTGGGGACGTCAAGGAGAGCCACTGTTTGCCTTTGGTGGTGGTAGTCTTACAGTGTGGGCAGGTGTGTTTAGTCAATACAGAACTGCCCTACACTTTGTGAATGGTCCAGTGACAAGCCCATACTACTTGAAGAACATCATTAATCCAGTCATTGTGCCTCTGCATGAACAACACAGGCCTAATTTCATCTTCATGGACGACAATGCGCCAGCTCATCGAGGTCGCATCATTAGGGAACGGCTGCTGGAGACTGGGGGACCTCAAATAGAGTGACCTGCACTTTCTCCAGACCTGAATCCCTATAATACCTGAAAACCTATGGGATCAGCTGAGTCGCCATGTAGAGGCTCGTAACTCTGTACCCCAGAACCTCAATGACATGAGGACCGCCCTTCAAGTAGAGTGGGATGCCATGCCTCAGCAGACAATAAGTCGACTTGTGAACACCATGAGACGTCGTTGTGAAGCTGTAATTGATGCTCAAGGCCACAAGACAAGTTATTGATACATTGACATTTTTTGTGGGGGTTTACCTACCACTGGTGTTGGCTTTTGTTTCAATAAATTGTTTGAGAAATCACCACCATTGCTGCTTCTACTTAAATGCCCGACTTTCATAATATTATATCACTGTAGAGAAAACTTTTTAAGTTTTCCATAAATTTCACCTGAAAGCTAAATATCCCTAACTTTTTGTGAGTAGTGTATATAAGCTGTACACATATATACTGTAAGCTGTCACTTAGGAACCACTGACCTTACAATAAGCAGGCAATACAGAGAGGACTACACGAGAACCTTACTGGTTCACACAAGCAATGCTACAGTCCCTCTATTAGTTGTCATACCATTCATGATGACAATTAGGCCTCGTTCACATTGGTTCGGAGATCCGGAAGGCTGTGCCGGCACAGAGCAGCCTACCGAATTCTCTACGTCACCGCCGGATCTGAGGACTCAATGAGGTCCGGCGGTGATCCGTTCAATTTCTGGCATAAATGCTGGGTTTTTAGCATTGCATGCAACGTTTTTTTTATTTGTCTGACGGAGAGCCAGCAATTGTGCCAGATCAGCAAGCTGGATCTCCAAACGGAGCCTTAAGAATTACAGATTCCGCACAAAATAACTGATAAGGGCTTATGCACACGACCATATGGATTTTGCGGTCTGCAAAACACGGATCCGCCAAAAAAAAAAGATGACATCAATGTAACATCCAGGGTTTTTTGGCGGATCCAATGTAACAATGCCTACCCGTGTCCGCAAAATGGACAAGAATAAGACATGTTCTATTTTTTTGCAGAACGGACTTGCAGACATTTGGATACGGAATGCACACGTCATTTCCGTTTTTATTTATTTTTTGCAGCCCCAATGTAATGATTGGTTCCGCAAACGGGCCACAAAAAAAAAAAACCGGAACGGACACGGACAACAAGTACGTTGGAGTGCATGAGCCCTAACTGGTAAGTGGTCTTTATGACACCCTCCACTCATATTTTGTTGGAAGCAGGTCCTGCTGGTCTCCCAGGCGTCCGGGACTGGATAGCTCCGCTCAGAAGAACCCGTGAACCTGAAGTTGGGTGAATCGCCTACACAAGTCTCTACACAGACATATGAAACTTGTATTTAACCGCTAAACAACCAGACCTGATTTGACCAGATGCCTACGGCAGCGTTTCTACTATCTCCAGTTGACATCATTTTGTTTTTTCTTTCTACTAAACTCTAGCAAGTTCCCATATAACTAAGCTGATGTTGGTGCCAGGACACGTCCCCTAACGTCACAAGTAACAATGCCAAGCTTTAGTGAGTGTACAGACTCCCATAAAGGTGTGAGCCACAGCGCCCTCATAACAGTGCCAGTCAGTGCTCAATAGCGCCCCCACTGACAGTGCCTTGCTTACAGGCACAGGATAATAACTTGATATTAGGGAATTGCTTCTCTAGCATGCCACAAATTGACTTTACCCAAAGCTAAACCAACCAGCACATGCAGAAAGTGCAAAGGTCAACTCTAAGGGGCAGTTTTAAAGGCACAGGGAATTAAAGGGAATTTGGCACAATGTTCAATGAGCTTCCAGAAACACCCAGGGCTTCCTCCTGGTCTCTTAGATGCTGCAGTCATATTAATACTGTAGTGCCACCTTGTGGACACTTTAATAACACAGGCACTGAGATTATTAAAGGCAGCAAGCACATTCATATAAAAATCAGAAAAATTGGCTAAAGACTAAAAAAAAACATAACTATATGTCGGTATATATCTTACAATCTACCTTGTGCAGGTCACAGATGCCTCTCCAACCAGTCCAGTTTGCAATTATTATCAGGGCCGGTTCTAGGTGAAATGGGGCCCTGGGACGAAAAACAATGACACTTGATGACTTTTACAGAAGAAACTGTATATTGTGGGGCACGGTGTATGCTATATGTGTATAACAGAAACATATTTTATATGAAAACTTACAGTTACTTGGCTTGGCCCTTGGGGATCTCGGACACCACTTCCACACTTTGGCCGGGGGCTCAGTGGAGCTGATGTGTTTTATCCTAATGAGAAAGATTTCATAATAAGTATTTGGAGAAGGGGCAGTGGGGTCTCAGAGCAGGGAGAGGCTGGTGCTGCATCTAGGGGGTCATACCATGGGGCCCACTATAATGCCCCCCCCCCCCCCCAGTAGAAATAATTCTCCTTATAATGTGACAGTGCAAAAAATACCCCCTTGTAATGCCCCCAGTTGAGCTAATGTCCCCATAGTGCCCCCATAATGTGCCAGTATAAAATACCCCTATATAGTGCCCCCATTGTGCTCCTCTCCCCCCTCCCTCCTAGTGCCCCCCATAATGTACCAGTATAAAATGCCCCATATATAGTGCCCCAGCAGATGCCCTCAGTGTCCCCCATAATTTGTAAGTATAAAATACCCCTACACAGTGCCCCCGTAGGTGACCCCATAGTATTCCTCTCCCACCTTCCCCAAAGGACCCACCATAATGTGTCCCAGTATAAAATGCCCCTATACAGAGCCCCCATATAAAATAACCGTTCTTTGTGGCCTCAGTAGATGCCCCTATAGTGCCCACCAATAATGTGCCAGTAAGAAGTGCCCCCAATGTGCCAGTAAGAAGTGCCCCATAGATGTCCCCCAATAATGTGCCAGTAGCCAGAGCCCCCCCCATATCATGTGCCAGTAGCCAGAGCCCGCCCATATCATGTGCCAGTAGCCAGAGCCCCCCCCCCATATCATGTGCCAGTAGCTAGAGCCCCCCATATTATGTGCCAGTAGCCTGAGCCCCCCCTATCATGTGCCAGTAGCCATAGGCCCCCCTATCATGTGCCAGTAGCCTGAGCCCCCCCATCATGTGCCAGTAGCCTGAGCCCCCCATCATGTGCCAGTAGCCATAGGCCCGCCTATCATGTGCCAGTAGCCATAGGCCCCCCTATCATGTGCCAGTAGCCTGAGCCCCCCCATCAACATGTGCCAGTAGCCATAGGCCCGCCCTATAATGACCCAGAAGCCATAGGCCCCCCTGATGATCTGCCAGTAGCCAGAGCCCCCCATCATGTGCCAATAGCCACCAGTATTGACAACACAACAAAAAAAACACTTATACTTACCTCCTTGGCAGCAATGTGATACAGGCCTCTTCCGAATTCTCTATGTCACCGCCGGATCTGAGGACTCAATGAGGTTCAATTTCCGGCATAAATTTTTTTGTCTGACGAACGGCCAGCATATGTGCCGGATCAGCAAACAAGATCTCCAAACGGAGCCTTAAGAATTACCTATTCCGCACAATATAACTGATAAGGGCTTATGCACACGACCATATAGATTTAGCAGTCTGCAAAACCCGGATCCGCAAAAAAAAGGATGACATCAGTGTAAAATCCTTTTTTTTTTTGCGGATCCATTGTAACAAAATGGACAAGAATAAGACATGTTCTATTTTTTTGCAGAACGGACTTGCAGACATTTGGATACGGAATGCACACGTCATTTCTGTTTTTTTTTATTTTTTTGCAGCCCCAATGTAATGATTGGTTCCGCAAACGGGCCACAAAAAACAAAAAAAATGGAACGGACACGGACAACAAGTACGTTGGAGTGCATGAGGCCTAACTGGTAAGTGGTCTTTATGACACCCTCCACTCATATTTTGTTGGAAGCAGGTCCTGCTGGTCTCCCAGGCGTCCGGAACTGGATAGCTCCGCTCAGAAGAACCCGTGAACCTGAAGTTGGGTGAATCGCCTACACAAGTCTCTACACAGCCATATGAAACTTGTATTTAACCCCTAAACAACCAGACCTGATTTGACCAGATGCCTACGGCAGCGTTTCTACTATCTCCAGCAAGTTCCCATATAACTAAGCTGCTGTTGGTGCCAGGACACGTCCCCTAACGTCACGAGTAGAGATGGCCTTGCGGTTTGCCCGGCGGTCGTTTGGCGGCAAACTTTGCGTGTTCGCGATTCGCCAAACATGCGACCATATGGAGATATTCGCGCTTGCCATATTCTTTTAAGAACTTTGACCCATGACACATCCATCAGGTGGTACAGGACAGCCAATTGAGACATTTCAGCACAAAAACATACCCTCTACCTTATAAATAAACCCGATCTGGCTGCCATTTTACTTTTTAGTGTTCTGCCAGTGTAGGGAGAGGTTGCTGTGTGGAGCAGGGGTTTTCTGGAGCTGTGGTCCTAAACTTTTGATCAGCTGAAAAACAGCCTGTTTCAGTTTATTCGTTGTTTTCATTAAATTGAATGCTCAAAAATGTTTTGTCTCGCTCCCATTTCTTCTTGTTGCATGTTAAAGCTCTACTTGGAACCTTATTAAGATCCAGCCATGCTAAATTTGATTTTTTTGCCATTTTTCAAGTGGTCTTAAACTTTTGATCAGGACTGTAATATACTTTTATAATGAGTAAAAAACACATAGATCTATATACAGGGAGTGCAGAATTATTAGGCAAGTTGTATTTTTGAGGATAAATTTTATTATTGAACAACAACCATTTTCTCAATGAACCCCAAAAACTCATTAATATCAAAGCTGAATATTTTTGGAAGTAGTTTTTAGTTTTAGCTATTTTAGGGGGATATCTGTGTGTGCAGGTGACTATTACTGTGCATAATTATTAGGCAACTTAACAAAAAACAAATATATACCCATTTCAATTATTTATTTTTACCAGTGAAACCAATATAACATCTCAACATTCACAAATATACATTTCTGACATTCAAAAACAAAACAAAAACAAATCAGTGACCAATATAGCCACCTTTCTTTGCAAGGACACTCAAAAGCCTGCCATCCATGGATTCTGTCAGTGTTTTGATCTGTTCACCATCAACATTGCGTGCAGCAGCAACCACAGCCTCCCAGACACTGTTCAGAGAGGTGTACTGTTTTCCCTCCTTGTAAATCTCACATTTGATGATGGACCACAGGTTCTAAATGGGGTTCAGATCAGGTGAACAAGGAGGCCATGTCATTAGATTTTCTTCTTTTATACCCTTTCTTGCCAGCCACGCTGTGGAGTACTTGGACGCGTGTGATGGAGCATTGTCCTGCATGAAAATCATGTTTTTCTTGAAGGATGCAGACCTCTTCCTGTACCACTGCTTGAAGAAGGTGTCTTCCAGAAACTGGCAGTAGGACTGGGAGTTGAGCTTGACTCCATCCTCAACCCGAAAAGGCCCCACAAGCTCATCTTTGATGATACCAGCCCAAACCAGTACTCCACCTCCACCTTGCTGGCGTCTGAGTCGGACTGGAGCTCTCTGCCCTTTACCAATCCAGCCACGGGCCCATCCATCTGGCCCATCAAGACTTACTCTCATTTCATCATCCCATAAAACCTTAGAAAAATCAGTCTTGAGATATTTCTTGGCCCAGTCTTGACGTTTCAGCTTGTGTGTCTTGTTCAGTGGTGGTCGTCTTTCAGCCTTTCTTACCTTGGCCATGTCTCTGAGTATTGCACACCTTGTGCTTTTGGGCACTCCAGTGATGTTGCAGCTCTGAAATATGGCCAAACTGGTGGCAAGTGGCATCTTGGCAGCTGCACGCTTGACTTTTCTCAGTTCATGGGCAGTTATTTTGCGCCTTGGGTTTTCCACACGCTTCTTGCGACCCTGTTGACTATTTTGAATGAAACGCTTGATTGTTCGATGATCACGCTTCAGAAGCTTTGCAATTTTAAGAGTGCTGCATCCCTCTGCAAGATATCTCACTATTTTTGACTTTTCTGAGCCTGTCAAGTCCTTCTTTTGACCCATTTTGCCAAAGGAAAGGAAGTTGCCTAATAATTATGCACACCTGATATAGGGTGTTGATGTCATTAGACCACACCCCTTCTCAGTTACAGAGATGCACATCACCTAATATGCTTAATTGGTAGTAGGCTTTCGAGCCTATACAGCTTGGAGTAAGACAACATGCATAAAGAGGATGATGTGGTCAAAATACTCATTTGCCTAATAATTCTGCACTCCCTGTAGTGATCACCAGGGGCTAGGGGCTTACTAGGGCCATTTTTACATAGGGTAAGGTTCCAGACGGGGTCGCTCTTATCAGGGCGGGTGGTCTGTGGTTAGGCTATAAGGGCCAGAATAGCACCGCCCTGTAGGGAAATATCAGGGACAGTTCTCTGCCCACCCTGTCCTTCAGTACCACATCATCAGCTAGCCCAGGGATGGATGGTGTTTGCTTTCCCTCCTGGATTCATGGATGTGCACTGGAACCCCCTGGATTGTGATAGGACATATGGTTTCTGATTTGGTGCCGCCGAGCACTTGTTATTGCCTACCACATCTATGCTTTTTGCTTAACTTTAATAATTTAATTTATTATCATTTTGAGAGATATCTTTTCCATTCACACGTCCGCAAAATTGGTCTGCATCCGTTCCGCAATTTTGCGGAACGGGTGCAGACCCATTCATTTTCAATGTGCTGTCCGCATCCGCGGATCCACATCTGCATTTGCGGATCCGCACTTCCGCGCTTCTGTTTCCGCAAAAAAAATAGAACGTGTCCTATTCTTGTCCGCAATTGCAGACAAGATTAGGCATTTTCTATTATAGTGCCGGCGATGTGCGGTGCACAAATTGCGGAATGCACATTGCCGGTGTCCGTGTTTTACGGATCCGCAAAACACTTACGGATGTGTGAATGGACCCTCATAGTAACATTATTAAAGGTTGCGTTTTATCTTTATGTATATTCTAATGGATTGCCTTCCTTGTACAATGTTATAATATACTTTCTATGTTAGAAAATATATTATAGTGCATTTGTATTGTGCGGCAGTTGTGTGCGGTTCTGCAGGTATGTAGAGGGACAAGCGTTATTGGAACAAATAATTTCTACTGGTGTGTTATTAATACTGTAGTTCCACCTTGTGGACACTTTAATAACACAGGCACTGAGATTATTAAAGGCAGCACATTCATATAAAAATCGGAAAAATTGGCTAAAGACTACATAGAACACCCCCCCCCCCCCCCCCCAAAAAAAAAAACAACATACCTATATGCCGGTATATATCTTACAATCTACCTTGTGCAGGACACAAATGCCTCTCCAGCCAGTCCAGTTTGCAATTATTATATAAAGATTGACATTTGCCGGAACACTTTCTACTAAGGGCTCTTTCACACTTGCGTTCTTTTCTTCCGGCATAGAGTTCCGTCATCGGGGCTCTATGCCGGAAGAATCCTGATCAGTTTTATCCTAATGCATTCTGAATGGAGTGAAATCCGTTCAGGATGCATCAGGATGTCTTCAGTTCCGGAACGGAACGTTTTTTGGCCGGAGAAAATACCGCAGCATGCTGCGCTTTTTGCTCCGGCCAAAAATCCTGAAGACTTGCCGCAAGGCCGGATCCGGAATTAATGCCCATTGAAAGGCATTGATCCGGATCCGGCCTTAAGCTAAACGTCGTTTCGGCGCATTGCCGGATCCGACGTTTAGCTTTTTCTGAATGGTTACCTAAAGTCCTGGCAGCCATGGTAAAGTGTAGTGGGGAGCGGGGGAGCGGGGGAGCAGCATACTTACCTTCCGTGCGGCTTCCGGGGCGCTCCAGAGTGACGTCAGGGCGCCCCACGCACATGGATGACGTGATCGCATGGCACGTCATCCATGCGCATGGGGCGCTCTGACGTCATTCTGGAGCGCCCCGGGAGCCGCACAGACGGTAAGTATACCGCTTCCCCGCTCCTACTATGGCAACCAGGACTTTAATAGCGTCGTGGGTGCCATAGTAACACTGAAAGCATTTTGAAGCTCTGATTTGTCTTCGGGTACAAGGATTGCATGTGTGCCACCACCTGGAAGTGCAACAGCACACACGCAGGTGCTCCTCCCAAGGCCGAAAGAGCACATTTATGTTTGTGCCGCTACGATTGACAATGAAATGGGAGGCGGGACTTCTACACCTGTGGGGACAGCCCCTCACAGGTGAAGCACTCCCGCTAATGAGATAAATCAATTCGTTAGAATTGATTTGCTCATCTCTAATTCCCGTGAATGGGAGATTTGCAGAAATGTCTGAAGTAAAATCAGCCGCCTGTGAATCCCGCTTTCAGGCTGCAGTATCAAGCATCTTAAGGCCTCTTTCACACTACATCACGCCATGCACCCGTAATACACAAGGCCCGTGTGTATAAAAGGGGTTGTTTCATCAGAGGCAGCCCATTTCACAAATGTGACCGTCAGGGCATTCAGCGGATTGTCCAGGGTCGCCCTCACAGATAAAACAGGTGATTTCGCTGGGTAAAGCCATGGAGAGCCAAGCATGGAAATGTAGTATTACATGATGCCCATTCAGAAGAAGAGCCTCCCTGTCCAGAATAGGGCATATGAACAGGGGTGGTCTTAATGAGACAACTCCTTTAATTAAATGGTTTAATTTAGGGGTATTCCAGTTGTTTCAAGTTATCCTCTATCCACAGGATAGTTAACTATTAGCTCAGTGGGGGTCCTACTGCTGGGACCCCCACCGATCACGAGAACAGAGGCCACGTACCCCCTACAGCCCACATGTGCGTCCGCTCCATTCATTCCTATGGGAACTCTGGAGACAAACAAGCGATGTACTCGCCTATCTCCAGAACTCGCATAGAAATTAATGGAGCTAGCGCAAGCATGTGCGAACTGCCGCTCTATTTATTTTAGGGTGGCCACAGGGGTTAAGGGGCTGCCATTCTCATGATCGGTTGGGGACCCAGCGGTAGGACCCCCACGATCTAATAGTTATCCTCTATCCTGTGGATAGGGGCTAGCTTGAAACAACTGGGACACCCCCTTTAAGGTATACTTTTGGCATTGTATACCAAACCTATACCTTTTGCAGTCCAGGAGGGGGCAGTACATGACTTTGGTGTTCATTGAACCCCTGTACCATGTCCACCACTTGGCATACCCCAGCGTAGGAGACAGTTCACTGTCATTTCCGGTGACTTTTCAGCATGAGCTGTTGTGTGTGTGCATGAGGAATAAGACTATATCTGGCGATTTTATCACAGTTTATCCACAGCGTCCATCCTTCTTTGGGCTTTAACTCTAAATTGTAAATTTCCCCTGTAACTCAAGAATGGGTGTAGGGTAGCTGCTATGATGTCTCCCATACACAGCACACAGATAACAGGAGAATCTGCTCTCCTGTCTCTATGGAGCACTCCCTTTAGAAGCAGCATGAAGGACATTATACAAGCATGCTGAGCAGCGTAGCTGTGAATCCAGCACTGAACGGAGATAGAAAACGTACTGGCTGACCTGTTACATGTGCGCTTGGCAGCTGAAGGCATCTGTGTTGGTCCTATGTTCATATGTGTCCGCATTGCTGAGAGAAATTATGTTTTACTATATGCAAATGTAGGAGCAACAGGGGCGTTGCCGTTTCACCTAGAGCAGGGGTGCATAACCTCTTTTGGTTTTGGGGCGCATTGTCACATCACTTTATTTCAAGGGCTGCAAAAAATTAATAAAAAAAAGTTAATCAGTGCTTGTCATTCCTCTCTCATTCACTTCTACTGAATATCGGTAGCACATTCCTGATTACACAGGGAGATGTGCTGACGATAATCTGATAAAATATGCAAATCAGGGAGTGCAGGTTCCACATGCATGCTGGGTCCCCTCTGCTTTTTACCATTTTTGGTGGCATAACGGCCTTGACGTTTGGCAGACGGGCCCAAATAATTTTTTACAAAATGTATTTGTCAAGAATCTTAAATTTTCAAAATAAGCGTAGCATTAGCACCAGAATATTTTCTATAATTATGGGATTATTGTACCTTATTTGTTTTTGCAGAGTGCTGCTGCATTGCCTTTTTTTCTTCATGTTTCTAGCCATGGCAGCATGCACTTGCACATTGGGATGTGCTGACTAACTTCCTTTTTGCAGTTGTACTGAGCTGGAGGTGTGGCTGACTCCTGTTGGTCTTGCACCCCTGACTAGCCAGGCTGCCCCATAGGCTGATTTTAATTAGAGTAAGTATATGGGCTTGTTCAAACGAATGTGTGCTGCCCGTTGCCGTATTGCAAATCTGCAATACACGGGCACTGTTCCGTGTGCATTCCGCATCACGGATACGGACCCATTCAGTTCAATGGGTCCGTAAATCCGAAGATGCGGAACGGAAGCACGGAATGGAACACTACGGAGTGCTTCCTGGGGTTCTGTTCCGTGCCTCTGCACTACAAAAAGATGCTCTATCTATTTGCGAAACTGAGGGATCCCGGACCCATTCAAGTGAATACGTCCACGATCCCCATGCGGCTGCCCCACAGACGGTGCCTCTGCATTGCAGACCGCAATATGCAGTCCACAGCACGGGCTTCACACGTTCGTGTTAACGAGCCCTAAGGCCTCTTGCACACAAACGCTGTGTGCCCGTAGCCGTATTGCGGCCCACATACGGCGGGTCAGCAATACACAGGCACTGCCCCATGTGCACACCGCATCACAGATGCGGACCTATTCATTTGAATGGGTCCGCAATCACGGAGATGTGGAACGGAAGCATGGATCGGAACCCTGCGGAAGCACTACAGAGTGCTTCCGTGGTGTTTCTGTCCGTGCCTCCGCACCGCAAAAAAATAGAACTTGTTCTATTTTTTGGCGGTGCAGATGGATCACAGACCAGTTCAAGTTGAATAGGTCTAAATTCGTCCCGGCCGTCGCACGGACGTTGCCCGTACATTGAGGACCGCAAATTGCGGTCCCCAATGCAAGGAACGGATGCACAACGTTCATGTGCAAGAGGCCTAAAGCTGTAGCCTGCTCTCGTACTTATTGGAAAACATTTAGCACCAGGAGAAGTACAGAGTGGGCTTAGCATGCATGTTGGTACCTGCATCCCAGGATTTAATGGAGGTCATTATGGCACATAACAGGTAGTATTTAGGGCACTTTCACACTTGCGTTTTTGTTTTCCGGCATAGAGTTCCGTCACAGGGGCTCTATACCGGAAAAGAACTGATCAGGCAAATCCCCATGCATTCTGAATGGAGAGTAATCCGTTCAGTTTGCATCATGATGTCTTCAGTTCAGTCGTTTTGACTGATCAGGCAAAAGAGAAAACCGCAGCATGCTATGGTTTTCTCTCCGGCGAAAAAAACTGAAGACTTGCCTGAACGCCGGATCCGGCATTTTTTCTCATAGGAATGTATTAGCGCCGGATCCGTCGTTCCGGCATGCGCATGCGCAGATCGGTAAAAATGAGAGAAAATGTACAAGACGGATCCGTCGGTCCGCATGACAAGCGGAGAGACGGATCCGTCCTTGCAATGCATTTGTGAGACGGATCCGCATCCGGATCCGTCTCACAAATGCTTTCAGTCAGCGGCAGATCGGCGGATCCGGCGGCCAGTTCCGACGACGGAACTGCACGCCGGATCACACTGCCGCAAGTGTAAAAGCAGCCTTAGGCCTCATGCACACTGCCGTGTTTCACGGCCGTATGCGGGCCGTGGAACCGCGGCCTGGATCCCTCCTGAGAGCAGGAGCGCACGGCGTCACTGGTTGCTATGACGCCGTGCGCTCCCTGCTGCCGCCGCAATACACTGGTATGATCTATACCAGTGTTTTACTGTACTGTGCCGGCAGCAGGGAGCGCACAGCGTCATAGCAACCAGTGACGCCGTGCGCTCCTGCTCTCAGGAGGGATCCAGGCCGCGGTTCCACGGCCCGCATACGGCTGTGAAACACGGCAGTGTGCATGAGGCCTTAGTGTGATGTTCCCGTCTTATATAGATCGCCTTGACGTTTGGCAGACGGGCCCAAATAATTGTGTACAAAATGTATTTGACAAGAATCTCAAATTTGCAAAATAAGCTTAGCATTAGCACCAATTATGGGATTATTGTACGTTATTTGTGCTTGCAGAGTGCTTCTGCATTGCCTTTTTTCACCGCTAAAGTCAGTCATTTACTGGGAGCGGAAGATGGACCCTGGGTTCAGACCTGAGCGTTCTGAAACGAGCGCTCTGTATGCGCGATTGTACGGGCGTTTACAATCGCACATACAGAGACAGGCATGCACACATTGTCGCGCGTTCCCGAATATCTATGTGCGGGAACGCGCGACAAACGCCCCAAAAAAAGCTCAAGAACTTGTTTGAGCGTCGGGCGTTTTACAGCGCGATCGTACGCGCTGTAAAACGCTCAGGTGTGAACTTATGGGGAGACGGTGAGAGCAGCACGGAGCAGAAATCTTCTATTTCAGGGACCATACTGCAGGAAATTGTTAAAAAATTATTTTTACTGGGAAACCTCTTTAAGTGGCGACATTTCCTTCCTGCCTCCTATTCACAAAAGGGTGCTTTCCTTCACTGCAGAGGAAGCGCTCACTAATTCTTACTGCCTCCTGCACCCCCAGATATACAGGGAGTGCAGAATTATTAGGCAAATGAGTATTTTGACCACATCATCCTCTTTATGCATGTTGTCTTACTCCAAGCTGTATAGGCTCGAAAGCCTACTACCAATTAAGCATATTAGGTGATGTGCATCTCTGTAATGAGAAGGGGTGTGGTCTAATGACATCAACACCCTATATCAGGTGTGCATAATTATTAGGCAACTTCCTTTCCTTTGGCAAAATGGGTCAAAAGAAGGACTTGACAGGCTCAGAAAAGTCAAAAATAGTGAGATATCTTGCAGAGGGATGCAGCACTCTTAAAATTGCAAAGCTTCTGAAGCGTGATCATCGAACAATCAAGAGTTTCATTCAAAATAGTCAACAGGGTCGCAAGAAGCGTCTGGAAAAACCAAGGCGCAAAATAACTGCCCATGAACTGAGAAAAGTCAAGCGTGCAGCTGCCAAGATGCCACTTGCCACCAGTTTGGCCATATTTCAGAGCTGCAACATCACTGGAGTGCCCAAAAGCACAAGGTGTGCAATACTCAGAGACATGGCCAAGGTAAGAAAGGCTGAAAGACGACCACCACTGAACAAGACACACAAGCTGAAACGTCAAGACTGGGCCAAGAAATATCTCAAGACTGATTTTTCTAAGGTTTTATGGACTGATGAAATGAGAGCGAGTCTTGATGGGCCAGGTGGATGGGCCCGTGGCTGGATTGGTAAAGGGCAGAGAGCTCCAGTCCGACTCAGATGCCAGCAAGGTGGAGGTGGAGTACTGGTTTGGGCTGGTATCATCAAAGATGAGCTTGTAGGGCCTTTTCGGGTTGAGGATGGAGTCAAGCTCAACTCCCAGTCCTACTGCCAGTTTCTGGAAGACACCTTCTTCAAGCAGTGGTACAGGAAGAAGTCTGCATCCTTCAAGAAAAACATGATTTTCATGCAGGACAATGCTCCATCACACGCGTCCAAGTACTCCACAGCGTGGCTGGCAAGAAAGGGTATAAAAGAAGAAAATCTAATGACATGGCCTCCTTGTTCACCTGATCTGAACCCCATTGAGAACCTGTGGTCCATCATCAAATGTGAGATTTACAAGGAGGGAAAACAGTACACCTCTCTGAACAGTGTCTGGGAGGCTGTGGTTGCTGCTGCACGCAATGTTGATGGTGAACAGATCAAAACACTGATAGAATCCATGGATGGCAGGCTTTTGAGTGTCCTTGCAAAGAAAGGTGGCTATATTGGTCACTGATTTGTTTTTGTTTTGTTTTTGAATGTCAGAAATGTATATTTGTGAATGTTGAGATGTTATATTGGTTTCACTGGTAAAAATAAATAATTGAAATGGGTATATATTAGTTTTTTGTTAAGTTGCCTAATAATTATGCACAGTAATAGTCACCTGCACACACAGATATCCCCCTAAAATAGCTAAAACTAAAAACAAACTAAAAACTACTTCCAAAAATATTCAGCTTTGATATTAATGAGTTTTTGGGGTTCATTGAGAACATGGTTGTTGTTCAATAATAAAATTAATCCTCAAAAATACAACTTGCCTAATAATTCTGCACTCCCTGTACTGTAGGTGTCCTGCAATAACCGGTAAGTACTTTCCCTGAGGGCTCATGCACACAACCATTATTTTGCTCCACATCCGAGACGCATTTTTTGTGTGCCGTCCACATCCGTTACCCCATTCTGCAAAATGCAGAACACACATGACTGGTATCCGTGTTTTGCGGACCACAAAACACAGCACGGTCGTGGGTATGAGGCCTTACTAGCGGGAAAAACACTTATTGGTTAACCCTTTAATTAACAGGCCTGAAAAGGCCTTATAGAGGGTCTTTCACCGGATTTTATTAATTGAGATAAGTACCTATACTTGCGGGGTACCCCCTGCTGATGCTGCCACCCTGCCTGTTTTGTTTAAATAGCGCTCCTACACCGTGCTGTGCCCCCCGGTATTTCCCCCGCTCAGTATGCAAATACTGTGCATCGGAGCAATGGGGAGGCAGTCTTTAGCTACATGCACACGACCGTATGTGTTTTGCGGTCTGAAAATTGTGGATCCGTAAAAAAAAAAAAAAGGATGACATCCGTATGCCATCCGTTATTTTTGTATTTTAACAATGCCTAAATTGGACAATAGGACATGTTTTATCTATTTTGGGGGCTACGGAACGGACATACTGATGCTGACAGCACACGGTGTGCTGTCTGCATTTTTTGCAGACCCATTGAAATGAATGGGTCCGCATCCTATCCGCATAGAAAACAGAATGGACACGGAAAAAACAACGTTCGTGTGCATGTAGCCTTTCTCTGTTGGCGTCTCCTTCTTCCTGGCTGTGACGCTCTCTGCTGCGATTGGACAGCGCTACAGCCAGGGAGAAGGAGACGCCCACGGAGAAAGACTCAGTTTCCTCCTCATTGTTCCGATGCTCAGTATTTGCATACTGAGTGGGGAAAATACCGGGGGGCACAGCACGGCATAGGAGTGCTATTTAAACAAAACAGGCAGGGTGGCAGCATCAGCGGGGGGTACCCTGCAAGTACAGGTACTTATCTCAATTAATAAAATCCAGTGAAAGGTCCTCTTTAATGACCAGTCACTTTTTTGTGATTTAGCGCACGTGGTTCGAACACTTGTAACTTCTTTATATTACTAACAAAATAACTTTTGCAGCTTTTTCTTACATTACACAGGGATTTATAATATATTTTCTAGTTTTATTAGGGGGAAAGTGTACCATTTTTTTTTTTTTTAAAGTCATTTTTATTCAAACTATAGCTCATTATTTAAATATGCAAATTCTCATAATTAGTTTCCTATATGTGTTGGAACGTTTTATTATATAATATGTTTAGTTTCACATGAATGGGGTGATAATTGTAATGGTTTTGGATGGTGTGGGTGATTTTTTCTTTTATGTATTTTATTATTTTCTTTACTTAGATTTTTAAATATATTTCTGCTACAAAAAGACCTTTGGGCAACACTGACTTTTTATTTTGAACATTCTTTTTTTTCCATTTATTTGTATTTTATTTATTTAGTGGTTTTTTTATCGCTTTATTTATTTTTTAAATATATTTTTGCCACATAATATGTACCCCAAGAGGTCATAAAAAGACCATTCGTGGACAGTGAACAATTTTAGTTTGCACTTTTTCATAAAAAATGTTTTTTAAATATATTATTGCAGCACTGTATGTCCCCCAAGAGGTCTTTAACTTCTTAAGGACACAGCCTTGATTCACCTTAAGGACCAGGCAATTTTTTCTGACCAGTGTCATTTTATGTAGTGATAACTTTAAAACGCTTTTACTTATCCAGGCCATTCTGAGACTGTTTTTTCATCACATATTGTACTTCATGACTCTGGTAAAATGGAGTAAAAAAAAAAAAAAAAAACATTTTTATTTATAAAAAAAAAATACAAAATTTGCCCAAAATTTTTTAATTTCCAAGTTTCAATTTCTCCACTTCTATAATACATAGTAATACCTACAAAAATATGACTTTACATTCCCCATATGTCTACTTCATGTTAGGATCATTTTGGGAATTACATTTTATTTTTGGGGGACGTTACAAGGCTTAGAAGTTTAGAACCGGTACGTCCTAACTTTAAAAAGCGATTGCGGCGCGGCGGGGGTTAATCGGAACAGGATGCCCACTGAAATCATTCAGCGGGCATCCTGTCACAACAGGGGGGTCAAGTGACCCCCCGTATCGGCGATCGCCGCGAACCGCAGGTCAATTCAGGCCTGCAGTTTGCGGCTTTTACCTGCGGTTGCGGTGGCGGGTGGTGCCATCGGGTCCCCATGCGGCTGTAGGGGGGACCCAATGGCATGGAAGGCTGCGCGATGTCTAAGGAAGGCATTGCGCTGCCTTCCGGTGAAGAGCCTGTGAGATCCAGCTCCCTGGATCTCACAGGCCAGAAGCTGTATGAGTAATACACACTGTATTACTCATACACCCAATGCATTCCAAAAAATATAGTGAAACAAAAAATTTGAAAAAATAAAGTTTTCCCCATAAAAATTAAGTTTCAAGTAAAAATAAACAAAAACGTCATTTTCCCCAAATAAAGTAAAAAAAAAAAAAAAAAAGTATACATATTAAAGGTATTGCCACGTCCGTATCGACCGGCTCTATAAACATATCACATGACCTAACCCCTCAGATGAACACCGTAAAAAATAAAAACTGTGCTAAATAAACCATTTTTTTGTCACCTTACATCACAAAAAGCACAACAGCAAGTGATCAAAAAGGCGCTTGCCCACCAAAATAGTACCAATCTAACCGTCAACTCATCCCGCAAAAAACAAGCCCCTAGCTGAGACAATCACCCAAAAAAATAAATAAACTATGGCTCAGAATATGGAGACACTAAAACATCATTTTTTTTGTTTTAAAAAAGCTGTTATTGTGTAAAACTTACATAAATAAATAAAAAAGTATCCATATTAGGTATCGCCGCATCCGTGACAACCTGGTCTATAAAAATTTCACATGATCTAACCTGTCAGATGAATGTTGTAAATAGCAAAAAAGAAAATACTATTTCTTGTTATCTTGCCTCACAAAAAGTGTAATATAGAGCAACCAAAAATCATATGTACCCTAAACTAGTACCAACAAAACTGTCACCCTATCCTGTAGTTTCTAAAATCGGGCCACTTTTTTGGAGTTTCTACACTAAGGGTGCATCAGGGGGGTTTCAAATGGGACATGGTGTCAAAAAAAAACAGTCCAGCAAAATCTGCCTTCCAAAAACCGTATAGCATTCCTTTCCTTCTGCGCCCTGCCGTGTGCACGTACATTAGTTTACGACCACATATGGGGTGTTTCTGTAAACTACAGAATCAGGGCCATAAATACTGAGTTTTGTTTGGCTGTTAACGCTTGCTTTGTTACTGGGAAAAATTTATTAAAATGGCAAATTTGCCAAAATATTTAAATTCTGGAATTTCATCTCCATTTGCCACTAACTCTTGTGGAACGCCTAAAGGGTTAACGATGTTTGTAAAATCTGTTTTGAATACCTTGAGGGGTGTAGTTTCTTAGATGGGGGTCACTTTTTTGGAGTTTCTACTCTAGGGTTGCATCAGGGGGGCTTCAATTGGAACAAGGTGTCAAAAAAAACAATCCACCAAAATCTGCCTTCCAAAAACCGTATGGCATTCCTTTCCTTCTGCGCCCTGCCGTGTGCCCGTACAGCGGTTTACAACCACATATGGGGTGTTTCTGTAAACTACAGAATCAGGGCCATAAATATTAAGTTTGGTTTGGTTTGGCTGTTAACCCTTGCTTTGTAACTGAAAACAAATTATTAAAATTGAAAATCTGCCAAAAATGAGAAATTTTGAAATTGTATATCTATTTTCCATTAATTCTAGTGGAACACCTAAAGGGTTAACAAAGTTTGTAAAATCAGTTTTGAATACCTTGAGGGGTGTAGTTTCTAGAATGGGGTCATTTTTGGGTGGTTTCTATTATGTAAGCCTCGCAAAGTGACTTCAGACCTGAACTGGTGCCTAAAAATTGTTTTTTTTGAAAAATTTAAAGATTTGCTTCTAAACTTCTAAGCCTTGTAACATCCACAAAATATAAAATATCGTTCCCAAAATGATCTAAACGTGAAGTAGACATATGGGGAATGTAAAGTAATAACTATTTTTGGAGGCATTACTATGTATTATAGAAGTAGATAAATTGAAACTTGGAAATTTGCAATTTTTTACAAATTTTTGGTAAATTTGTTCTTTTTTTTTTTTTTTTATAAAATTATTATTTTTTACTTTATTTTACCAGTGTCATGAAGTACAATATGTGATGAAAAAAAAAACAATTTCAGAATGGCCTGGATAAGTCAAAGCGTTTTAAAGTTATCAGCACTTAAAGTGACACTGGTCAGATTGGCAAAAAATGGCCAAGTCCTTAAAGGGACACTGACAGGCCCAATAACCATAATTAGCTGTACATATCCATGCACAGGTCTTCTAATGTGCATTAAAAACATATAAGTATAACCCCTGTCCACATTATGAATACAGTTAACTCACGTTTTATAACCTGAACTAATCGCTGTTCCTTCTGCCCAAGGGGCGGGGTTTCAGCTCCACTTGCGCCCAGCCAGCATCAGCCCAACCGCCGTTTTGAAGCGCCGCCCAGCTCATCAATATTCACTTCGCTGGACGGCTTCTGCTGTCCCCGACCTTCCGAGATCCGGCGCATGCCCAATAGAAAGCTATGGGTGCCGGGCGCATGCGCAGAAGCTGAAAGCGAGTCCAATGCCAATAGCTTTCTATTGGGCATGCGCCGGATCTCGGAAGGTCGGGGACAGCAGAAGCCGTCCAGCGAAGTGAATATTGATGAGCTGGGCGGCGCTTCAAAACAGCGGTTGGGGGGCGGCTGGCTGGGCGCAAGTGGAGCTGAAACCCCGCCCCTTGGGCAGAAAGAAAAGCGATTACTTCAGGTTATAAAACATGAGTTTACTGTATTCATAATGTGGACAGGGGTTATACTTATATGTTTTTAATGCACATTAGAAGACCTGTGCATGGATATGTACAGCTAATTATGGTTATTGGGCCTGTCAGTGTCCCTTTAAGGTGAAATAGGGCTGAGTCCTAAAGGGGTTAAAGACCAGTTCAGGTCTGAAGTCACTTTGCGAGGCTTACATAATAGAAACCACCCAAAAATGACCCCATTCTAGAAACTACACCCCTCAAGGTATTCAAAACTGATTTTACATACGTTGTTAACCCTTTAGGTGTTCCACAAGAATTAATGGAAATTAGAGATACAATTTCTAAATTTCACGTTTTTGGCAGATTTTCCATTTTAATAAGTTTTTTTTTCCAGTTACAAAGCAAGGGTTAACAGCCAAACCAAACTCAATATTTATGGCCCTGATTCTGTAGTTTACAGAAACACCCCATATGTGGTCGTAAACTACTGTACGGGCACACGGCAGGGCGCAGAAGGAAAGGAATGCTATACGGTTTTTGGAAGGCAGATTTTGCTGAACTGTTTTTTTGGACACCATGTCCCATTTGAAGCCCCCCTGATGCACCCCTAGAGTAGAAACTCCAAAAAAGTGACCCCATTTTAGAAACTACAGGATAGGGTGAAAGTTTTGTTGGTACTAGTTTAGGGTACATATGATTTTTGGTTGCTCTATATTACACTTTTTGTGAGGCAAAGTAACAAGAAATAGCTGTTTTGGCACGTTTTTTTTGTTGTTATTTACAACATTCATCTGACAGGCTAGATCATGTGGTATTTTTATAGAGCAGGTTGCCTCGGACGATACCTAAAATGTATACAATGTTTTTATTTATGTTTTAGTTTTACACAATGATTTCATGTTTGAAACAAAAAAAAAAAATCATGTTCTAGTGTCTCCATAGTCTGAGAGCCATAGTTTTTTTCAGTTTTTGGACGATTATCTTAGGTATGGTCTCATTTTTTGCGGGATGAGATGACTGTTTGATTGGCACTATTTTGGGGTACAAATGACTTTTTGATAGCTTGCTATTACACTTTTTGTGATGTAAGGTGACAAAAAATTGTTTATTTAGCACAGTTTTTATTTTTTATTGTGTTCATCTGAGGGGTTAGGTCATGTGATATTTTTATAGAGCCGGCCGATACGAACGCGGCGATACCAAATATGTAATTTTTTTTAATGTAAGTTTTACACAATAAAAGCTTTTTTTTTTTTTTATGATGTTTTAGTGTCTCCATATTCTGAGCCATAGTTTTTTTTATGTTTTGGGCGATTATCTCTGGTACGGTATAATTTTTGCGGAATAAGATGACGGATTGATTGGCACTATTTTGGGGTGCATGACTTTTTGATCGCTTGCTATTACTCTTTTTGTGATGTAAGGTGACAAAAAATAGCTTTTTCACACCGTTTTTTTTTTTTACAGTATTCACCTGAGGGGTTAGGTCATGTGATATTTTTATACAGCAAGTTATTACGGACGCGGCGATACCTAATATGTATACTTTTTTTTATTTATGTAAGTTTTACACAATAATATCACAGTTTTAGTGTCTCTATAGTGTGAGAGCCATAGTTTTTTTTTTTTTTTGGGGGGGGGGGGGGCCATTATCTCATGTAGGGGCTCATTTTTTGTGGGATGAGGTGATGGTTTAATTGGTCCTATTTTGGCATACATACAATTTTTTTTATCACTTTTATTACCTTTTTTGGGAAGTAAGGTGGGCAAAATTTCAATTTCATCATAGTTTTTATTTTTGGGGCGTTCACTGCGCGGGAAAAGTAACATGACCGTTTTATAGATCAGATTTTTTTAAATTTTTAAATCAGTGATAAATGTTTTTTTATTTTTACTTTTTTTTTTTGACCCAGACCCACTTGGTTCTTGAAGATCCAGTGGGTCTGAGGTCTGTATAATACAGTACAGTACCCTATATAGTGTACTGTACTGTATTTTCACTTTACAAGGTCTGATTAGCACCATGGACAGCCTCTGATCAGCACCATGGACAGCTGGACGCCTGTGAAGGTGTCCGGTTGCCATGGTAACCATCATTCGCTGCCACAGCAGAGCAGTGGGTGATGGGGCTGAAAAGGCACAGCATCCCCCAATGGGAGGAGGCAGCTGAGAACCGCAGCATGGAAGGGGTTAAACGCTTGACATCTGTGCCAGCACAGATGTCAGGCGTTTCAAGCAGAGTGTCAGCAATGTACTTACACTCTGCAAACCGCTCGGCCATCCTGATGATCGCGGCCCTCCCGCCCACACTGCCCCCCCCCCCCCCGCGCTGCGCCCGCCAGCACATAACACAGAGGGCTGCGGGGGGGGGGGGTTAAACATAAAATAAAGCGATTTTGAAGTTTCTTAACCCTGTGGTCACAGACCGCGGGGGAACAGAAACCTCCCGAAAGCGCTGCCAACCACAGGTCTGAATTGACCTGCGGTCTGCAGCGATGGCCGATACCGGGGGGGGGGGGGATTGATTTCAGCAGGCACCGAGTTCCGATCACCGCCGGCCGAGCGGCGGTGTTTAGAAATACATAGGACGTACTGGTACGCCCTGTGTCCTTAACGATCGGGAAATCAGGGCGTATCGGTACGCTCTATGTCCGGAACAGGTTAAAAGGCCACTGACTTTTTTTCCTTTTATTTGTATTTTTATTTTGTGTTTTCACATATTTTTTTTCTTTCAATTTTAAACTTAAACTATAAATTTTAAACTATATATATTTGCCTCGTAATTTGTCCCCAAAAGGTCCATAAAAGACCTTTGGGGACGCAGACTTTTTTTGTTTTGCACTATTTCCACTGAAACTGGAGCATCCAAAAGGAGCCCCAGTTACAGGGGAAATCAGCCTCCTTATGCCGAATGCACACGGCCGTGAGCGGTCCGTGGTGACACGGGCTAAATTCCTGCTGAGGGCAGGAGCGCACTGCGTCATTGGTTGCTATGACGCCGTGCGCTTCCTGCTGATGCCGCAGTGCAGTAATACACTGGTATGATCTATGCCAGTGTAATACTGTACTGCGGTGGCAGCAGGAAGCGCACGGCGTCATAGCAACCAATGACGCCGTGCGCTCCTGCTCTCAGCAGGAATCCAGCCCGTGTTACCACGGACCGCTCACGGCCGTGTGCATTCGGCCTTAGGCCTCAAGCACACGACCGTTGTGTGCATCCGTGGCCGTTGTGCCGTTTTCAGTTTTGTTTCGCGGACCCATTGACTTTCAATGGGTCCGTGGAAAAATCGGAAAATGCACCGTTTTGCAGCCGAGGCCGTGATCCGTGTATCCTGTCCGTC
This sequence comes from Bufo gargarizans, assembly GCF_014858855.1. Taxonomy (NCBI): domain Eukaryota; kingdom Metazoa; phylum Chordata; class Amphibia; order Anura; family Bufonidae; genus Bufo; species Bufo gargarizans. Next base: position 78,441,444 of record NC_058085.1, on the reverse strand, counting down.
AAAAAAATATGACCTGTCCTATTTTTTTGACGGACAACGGTTCACGGACCCATTCAAGTCAATGGGTCCGTAAAAGAACACGGATGCACACAAGATTGGCATCCGTGTCCGTGATCCGTGGCCTGCTTTCATACAGACGGATCCGAAGATCCATCTGCATAAAAGCTTTATATTCTAACACAGAGGCATTCTCATGGTGATGGGGACGCTTCTAGTTAGAATACACTACAAACTGTGTACAAGACTGCCCCCTGCTGCCTGGCAGCACCCGATCTCTTACAGGGGGCCGTGATCAGCACAATTAACCCCTTCAGGTGCGGCACCTGAAGGGGTTAATTGTACTATCATATTCCCCTGTAAGAGATCAGGGCTACCAGGCAGCAGACCCCCCCCCCTCCCCAGTTTGAATATCATTGGTGGCCAGTGCGGCCCCCCCCTCCCTCTATTGTAATAATAGCTTGGTGGCCAGTGTGCGCCCCCCCCCCTTCCTCCCTCTATTGTAATAAATCGTTGGTGGCACAGTGTGCGCCCCCCATCGGGCCCCCTCCCTTCCTCTATTGTAATAAATCGTTGGTGGCACAGTGTGCGCCCCCCATCGGCCCCCCTCCCTCTATAGCATTACCAACATTGGTGGCCAGTGTGCGGCCTCCCATCTCCCCCCCCCCCCCGATCATTGGTGGCAGTGGAGTTCCGATCGGAGTCCCAGTTTAATCGCTGGGGCTCCGATCGGTAACCATGGCAACCAGGACGCTACTGCAGTCCTGGTTGCCATGGTTACTTAGCAATAGTACAATAGTAGAAGATTCATAGTTACCTGCTGGCTGCTGCGATGTTCGTGTCCGGCCGGGAGCTCCACCTACTGGTAAGTAACAGGTCTGTGCGGCGCATTGCTAAATGAACTGTCACTTACCAGTAGGAGGAGCTCCCGGCCGGTCACAGACATCGCAGCAGCCAGCAGGTAAGTATGAATCTTCTACTATTGTACTATTGCTAAGTAACCATGGCAACCAGGGCTGCAGTAGCTTCCTGGTTGCCATGGTTACCGATCGGAGCCCCAGCGATTAAACTGGGACTCCGATCGGAACTACGCTGCCACCAATGATCGGGGGGGGGGGGGGAGATGGGAGGCCGCACACTGGCCACCAATGTTGTTACTGCTATAGAGGGAGGGGGCCAATGGGGGGCGCACACTGTGCCACCAACGATTTATTACAATAGAGGGAGGGGGGGGGGCGATGGGGGGCGCACACTGTGCCACCAACGATTTATTACAATAGAGGGAGGGAGGGGGGGGGCGCACACTGTGCCACCAACGATTTATTACAATAGAGGGAGGGAGGGGGGCCGATGGGGGGCGCACACTGTGCCACCAACGATTTATTACAATGGAGGGAGGGAGGGGGGGGCCGCACTGGCCACCAATGATATTCAAACTGGGGAGGGGGGGGGGTCTGCCCCCTGCTGCCTGGCAGCCCTGATCTCTTACAGGGGGATATGATAGTACAATTAACCCCTTCAGGTGCGGCACCTGAGGAGTTAATTGTGCTGATCACGGCCCCCTGTAAGAGATTGGGTGCTGCCAGGCAGCAGGGGGCAGTCATGTACACAGTTTGTAGTATATTCTAACTAGAAGCGTCCCCATTACCATGGGAACGCCTCTGTGTTAGAATATACTGTCGGAAATGAGTTTTCACAATGTAACTCATATCCAACAGTATATTCTAACATAGAGGCGTTCCCATGGTGATGGGGACGCTTCAAGTTAAAATATACCATCGGATTGGAGAAAACTCCGATCAGATGGTATAAAAGGGACTCCAGACTTTACACTGAAAGTCAATGGGGACGGATCCGTTTGAAATGGCACCATATTGTGTCAACATCAAACGGATCCGTCCCCATTGACTTGCATTGTAATTCAGGACGGATCCGTTTGGCTCCGCACGGCCAGGCGGACACCAAAACGACTTTTTTTTCATGTCCGTGGATCCTCCAAAAATCAAGGAAGACCCACGGACGAAAAAATGGTCACGGACCTACGGACCCCGTTTTTGCGGACCGTGAAAAAATACTGTTGTGTGCATGAGGCCTTAGGCTGAGGTTTTGTACAGGGCAGAGCTGATCAGACTCTGCACTCCTCTGACACCCGGCGATCACCGGGTCTAAACTGCACAGCGCACCGCTCACCTATGCCTTCCCCTCGGCTCCCCCGCTGTCACCAACTGCCAAGTAGGAAGGATCGGCACTCGACTTATCATCCGCACGGGAAAAGAGTGAACTCCAAGTTAGTAGCAAAAGAATCGCAGCGGACAACGGCTTCTTCAATTCATATGCTTGGTATTTATTCCATCAATATTTACAGTAATTGGACGCGTTTCGCCCCATCCAGCCTTAGTCAGCAAACATGCCTGCTGACGAAGGCTGGACAGGCCGAAACGCGCCCAATTACTGTAAATATTGATGGAATAAATATCACAGTAATTGGGCGCGTTTCAGCCCGTCCAGCCTTCGTCAGCAGGCATGTTTGCTGACTAAGGCTGGATGGGGCGAAACGCGTCCAATTACTGTAAATATTGATGGAAAAAATACCAAGCATATGAATTGAAGAAGCCGTTGTCCGCTGGGATTCCTTTGCTGTCACCAACTGCCAGGGACCCGTCCTGCTACTGCTATAGTGCGGGAGCAGGAGCTGCAATCCTGCAATTGTGCGGAGCTTCAGGCAGAAACACAGCTGATCACACAATCAGCTGTGTTTCAGCCCAGCAGGACGGGGGCTGCATGCGGCCCACGGGTTATGCACCCGTGACCTAGAAGCTTTTCTCTCTCTGCAACTACCATGCCCTCTCCACTTTGATTGACGGGGCGGGGCAGGCATGATCCTGTTTAGGGCTCATGCACACAGCCGTTGCACAGATACAGGCCGTATTTGTTCCACATTTTGCAGAACTGAACTTCCTGCCCTCTATAGAATATGTCCTATTCTTGTCCATAATACGGACAAGAATAGGACATATTCTATTATTTTTGTAGGTGCTGCGAACGGATGCTGTCTGCATCTTTTGCGGCCCCAATGAAGTGAAGTGAAAAATGCAGATCGGATGCGGACAAAAACAACAGTCGTGTGCATGAGCCCTTACACTGCCTGGCCCTATAAAAGTGATCAGATGGCCAAGAGAGGAGAGAAGGCGCTCATAGGTGAGGGTAAACAGATAGATGTCCCTTCCCCCTAACCAAGATGAGTGAATTTACTCACCTGGTTTGGTTTGCACTGATTGTGGTGCAACCTTGGTGGAGGGAAGTTTGAAGAGTTGAGGTTGTCTGGGTTGGTGCTGCCGGATGGTGTCCGAAGTAACCCTGGGCGGGGGCCAGACCGCCACTTGGGTGGGTATTGGAATATAAAAAAGTCTCGTCTGCACTGGATACGAGCGGCGAGCCAATGGACTTAAGGCGCAAATCACAACCCGAGCTTGGATACGAGAATTTTTTTTATTTTGAAAAGACGACGCATTTCGGGGTACTCAGGACCCCTTTATCAAGTCTAAAAAAACATATATGGTTGTTACAGCGGTCTGTAGTGAATCAAAGGTGTAAATAATGTAAAAGTATAAATATACAAAAATTCATATTAATATTAATAATTGAACAGTAGCTGAAACTGTGTTTACATACGTGCGTACAAGCACACATACACGCATTTATATCTGTATATATAGAAAATTGTTTAGATATAAATGCGTGTATGTGTGCTTGTACGCACGTATGTACACACAGTTTCAGCTACTGTTCAATTATTAATATTAATTTTTGTATATTTATACTTTTACATTATTTACACCTTTGATTCACTACAGACCGCTGTAACAACCATATATGTTTTTTTAGACTTGATAAAGGGGTCCTGAGTACCCCGAAACGCGTCGTCTTTTTAAAATAAAAAAATTCTCGTATCCAAGCTCGGGTTGTGATTTGCGCCTTAAGTCCATTGGCTCGCCGCACGTATCCAGTGCAGACGAGACTTTTTTATATGGCCCTATAAAAGTGCAGAGGGCGCAGCATTTGCAGAGAGAGGAGAGCCTCTAGGTGTAACGGCAACGCCCCCATTGCTCCTAGTGGCTCATTTGCATTGATTAAAACATAACTTTTCTCAGCACTGCGGACACATATGAACATGGGAGCAACACATGCCTTCAGCTGCCAAGCGCAGATGTAGCACGTCAGCCAGTTTTATATGTACAAATCTGCTGATAGATGCCCTGTAATGACCTATTCTAAGGATACGTCATCAATATCAGAAACCGGATAACCCCTTTAAGTCCATACGGGGATGGGTTTCCGCTGCAGATTTTGCAGCATTTCCACAACAAATCCATGTCAAAAATCGAAGGCCTCCTGCACACGAAATGTGTGTGCCCCATGGCCGTGCTGCGGCCCGCAATGCACGAACACCGACTGTGGGGCAGCCGCAGCGGATCGCGAACCTATTCACTTTAATGGGTCCACGATCCGGCCGTTCCGCAAAAAGATAGGACATGTTCTATCCTTTTGCGGAACGGAAGTACGGGACAAAACCCCACAGAAGCACTCAGTTCCGTGCTTCCGTTCCACACCATTCCGCATTTCCGGATTTTCGGACCCATTGAAGTGAATGGAATGCACACGGAACGGTGCCCGTGTATTGCAGATCCGCAAATGCAGTCCGCAATACGACAACGGGACACCTACGGTCGTGTGCAGGAGGCCTAAAATGTATTAAATGTGCATTTCTCAACATTTTTTGCTGCAGATTTTCCATGGAAATCCAAAGCATAAATTAACACCCTGGAGATTAAAAATAAATAAAAAGATCATCATTGGTTGCAGATGCCAAGTCGTGATACCCGGTCACTTGTTACCCCGGCTGCAGTAGTTTGCAGTAAGCAGGTGCTCAACCTCGATTCCAGATGACTTGAGATCTCTGTTACCTGAAGTAACTGTGAAACGTATGGGAAACCAATTAGCTGTCCATATACAAGACCTAAACTGTCCCTTATAACGCGACCATCCAAAAGGGCTGTCGCTATGGAGCAAGTTCTTATTGAACGCTAGGAGTAACCCTGACTAGACATCCCGGATGTATATCCCCCAGCCAGTACACAGCATCATCAGTGGGTGTCATCAAAGGTAGGTCCAGAAATAATGGGGTACTGGAAGGTGGCCAGACATCAATGAGGATGACTAAATAGTGTCATCAGACCTGTTAGGTCTATTCTTGTCACTTTCCTTGACAACATTTTAAGATCCATTAGTAAGCGGGGGAACACTGCCAATACTTGTGCCAGGCAATGTGACAACTGGGAATTAGGCAAAGAATGAAGCAAGGAGCAATGTTCCGGTCACGGCTTAGTACATTCCACAGGCAATGGACGTCATTATTATCAGGAGTTATGGCTGCGAGAGGAGAACCCTTGTAATATTCAGGACCTCCAACTATACAAATGTTCTGGTAAGAGTTCTACCTAATGTACAGCATGACACATACAGGGCCATAGAAATATACCACATACGGCTTCAAACTAAAAATGTGAAATAATTAATATTGTTGGATTTAATAAACGCAGGACCTGTTGCAGAAATATTAACAATGACATTGTTGCAAAAATGTAGAAATATTAATCATAAATATAGGTTATGTTCTGACTAAGGCTTCTATAAAAAAAAAAGAAGTGATAACTAGGATGTTAAAAGGGTTGTGGCAAGTTTGCCCCTTATCCACAGAATAGGGGATAATTAGCTGATCACTGAAGGCCCAACCACTGGGACCCCCACCGATCCTGAGAACGAGGGTCCAGTTCCGCCGAGCTGATGGAGCTGCAGGTCGAGCATGCATCCTGCTGCTCCATTCATTCTTTATGGGCCCGCCAGAAATAGGCAAGTGCTGTGTTCACCTATCTCTGGTGCTGCAAAAAAAAAAAAAAAAAAAGGGGGGGTTAGTCAGCACATCCCAATGCACAGGTGCACGCTGCCATGGCTAGAAACAGAGAAAAGAGACAATGCAACAGCACCCTGCATACCAGATAAAGTACAATAATGCCATAGTCACAAAAAATATTCAAGTGCTAATGCTACGCCTATTTATAAAGTGAGATGCTTGGTAAATGCATTTTGTACAAAACCATTTGAGCCCGTCTGCCAAACGTCAAGGCGATCTCTGTAAGACGGGACCCTAACACTAAATACTACCTGTTATGCGCCATAAAGTTCAGGAAGTGTTGGTTCCACATGCATGCTGGATCCACTCTGCCTTTTACCACTTTTGGTGCCATAATGGCCTGCATTACTTCCAGGGGTACCTTTATGGCGGCCATTCTCTATGTTTCTAGCCATGGCAGCGTGCACCTGCGCATTGTGAGGTGCTGACTAACCCCCTTTTTTTTGCAGATTTACAATGCTGGAGATGTGGCCCTCCAGCGAGTCGTGCATTCCTGATTAGCATGTCTGCCCCATAGGCTGATTTTAATTAGTTTCAGTATAAAGCTGTGGCCTGCTCTCACTACATTCATTGGAAGCCGTCTGGAGCCAGGAGAGGTATGGAGTGGGCTCGGCCTGCCTGCTGGTACGTGCATCCCTTGTAATGGAGGCCATTATGGCACCAAAAATGGCAAAAGGCATAGTGGACCCAGCATGCATGTGGATCCAACACTCCCTGAATTTTATGCGGCCATTATGGCGCATAACAGGTAATATTTAGTGTTAGGTTCCTGTCTTACAGAGATCGCCTTGACGTTTGTCAGACGGGCTCAAATGGTTTTGTACAAAATGCATTTGCCAAGCATCTCACTTTATAAATAGGCGTAGCATTAGCACGTGAATATTTTTTGTGACTATGGCATTATTGTACTTTATCTGGTATGCAGGGTGCTGTTGCATTGTCTCTTTTCTGTATCTCTGGTGCTCCCATAGAGAATGAGTAGAGTGGCACAGCACATGCTTGGCCTGCTGCTCCATCACATTGGGGTGAACGGGACCCCCGTTCTTGGGATCAGTGGTGGTACCAGTGTTTGGAGCCCCAGTGATCAGCTAATTTTCCCCTATACTGTGGATACCTTCCAAACTTGGCACAAACCTTTTAAAATAGCAACAGAAATCATTTATCGCCTCTCTTCTCCCTTAGGCTACTTTCACAAGGTCAGTATTTTGCATCAATATTTGTAAGCCAAAACTCGGAGTGGGTCCAGACCACAGAAAAGATACAAATCTTTCCATTATATTTTTTGCTCTGGAGGCTCCACTCCTGGTTTTGGCTTACAAATAGTGTTGAAAAATGCTGACTGTGTGAAAGTGGCCTTAGACTTGGGTAGCATTACACCGCCTGATCACGTGTAAGTATGCCGATCGGTGCTCGTTTGTTTCGGCCTGTTACACTTGGCAGACTGCATTCACTTCTATTGGTTATGGGCAGCACATCCACATTACACAGGCCAATGTGCTGCCAATAATGAAGTATCTTGGTATGGGTCCCCAATGGAGTGACAGAAGGACACCCACTCTCTTTCTCACCCCTTACATGCTGTGGCTGCCAGGCATCTGAGGGGTTAAACAGCCATGACCAAAGTTACCAGGTTTATTTGGCCATTTGAACAGGTAGAAAAGAGAAAATGAATCGGACAATTATAAAAGAGCATAATGAAGCACTGTCAAGTCAACACACTTGTAGAACTCCACTGGTGTGTGGTGCCACCGGGATTTTGTGGGAAGACCACATCTTGTGGATCATACTGCAGACAAAAGCCGGACACTGTGATAGAAGCCATTTAATAGCCTGACGATCTTGCAGGGCATGGTGTAGGGGTAAGTAGTAACCCAGGTATAGCACAATGCAAAACAGCATTACTACATACCGCCTGCAAAATCAGTTCCTCAAAAGGGTTTGCAACGATCCACCAGAACGTGGGCATCAGATGCTTGGAGGGGTAAAGGGAAGAACATACATGTCAACGGGAAAGGGTTTGGGGGTTTAAGGGGGGGGGGGGGGGGGGGGGGGGGGATCAAGAGAAGGACAACTCTGCTAAGTCCACACAGTACAGTCCCAAAGTTGTCCTTTAATGTCATCGATTCATTTTTATGGAAGAGAATGAATGTTGAGTCCAAACTGAGCCAGTGGAACGAACAATCAGCCGCAGGGAAAAAAAGGAATTATGACTTTTTCGGGTCTTGTGTGCTTCGTCTCTTCAGATCATTGAGATCAACTGGCTTAAAAGCTAGCAAGATGGAAAGCAAAATATAATTAACATGGAAAATAGAAAAGTTCAACCCAAAAGAGCACAATGACACTGGAAGAAATCCCCAGTAGATGCATTGTCCCTGCAATCCTTCACAACCAACTGGGAGGAATCACACTCAGCAGACGTACGAGGGGGCCACGGGTGTGGTCTGCTAATGGACACTGATGAACCACTACCCAGTCAGTGAAATATATCAGTGAGAGTCAGAAGTAAAAGGATACTGAACACAAATGTATTACTGCTCATTACACAAGGGGTTGTATCCTGAGTGGAGAGGTGATAACACTGGTGGCCCACCCTACAGCTATATACAGCAGGTGCATATCCTCTGTAATTGCCCTGTTGTGGCTAGGGCCCATTATCATGTTAGGGCTTTGGGTCACCAAAGGATCCTCTTGTGGGCAAGTCCTCCCCCCCCCCCCCCCGGGGCTCTTGAGACCCCTTCCGCTGAGACAGAATACATATTAAAGGTGGTATACTTCTTTATCAAGCCTTATAAAAAAGCAAGGAGGCTGGCTGTAATTTTCTCAAGGCCTTCAGTCTTATCCAGGAAATCTTTACCTATTGGTATGGTACGGAAAATGCCAATTGTAGCAAGGAGATCTCTCATACCCCATTGGCTACTGACAGGAAAATTACCAGCAATCAATGTGGCCCTCCGGTAGTAATTACCAGCCAGGTGGAAGCCCTAGATGTGAGAAGAGCAACACAGTAAGCAGAAGCTGTCCGGGATGCTTGGTGCTGTTGGGTTCACCTGGCTTCAGGCTAGAAGATGCACAGACTTTTTTGCTAAATTCTTTGTAAAGATTGCATCTTATAGTCTGAAACATACGGTAAGTGTAGGATATTAATATTATATTTTCACCCCAGTAACTGTTGGGCTGAAAGGGTTTCTTATTTTTACATGGACAATACTCACATTTCAAGTTGTTGCTTGGCTGCTTCTCCACATATTCTTCTACAAGTCCTCGGTCCACACCAGATACTTGGTTTCTTAGGTCCCGCTCCACAGATTGCCACGCTGGGATGGTAAAACATACAGGAGACAAATTGCTAAATCAGTGTAGAATTATCAACCTCGTGTCACACAATGCACTGCAAGTCCAAGGGTTGTCCAACTAAGAACATTATCACCTATCCACAGGACAAGCGATAAAGGCCTGATGGTGGGGGGCCCGGCTCAAGTTCCTACTCACTATAAGACCGCGGTCAGGAGGAGTTGGGATAGCGCACAAGGCGAGCATGTGTCCTACCGCTTTATTCAAAGTCTATGGGATTGACTGAGATAGCAAAGTACGGTGCGTGACTGTTTCGGTCAGCCCCTATACACTGTGAATGGGGCAGAAAAGTGATAAATGTTCTTAGGGGCAAAACGTCTTTACACAATAACATTAAAAGGGGTTGTCTGAGACAATTCAAAATCTCAGACGCCTCCTCCAATCGACTTCAAATCACAAATCATGATATGCTCACCACTTCCTCCAGTGACGTACCCCGGTCCTCCTGTCACTGCTTGTCATACACCTGCACGTCACTGTACATGTCACAGTGTATGACACGCCACCTCTGCAGCCAATTACTAACCATGAGACCGCTGAGGACAATGATTGGTGCTAGTCATCACATGATGTATACCATACCACCATGCCAGCGCTGCAGTTTGTGGCAGCGGCAAGAAGACCGGACCTGCACCACAGAGAACTGCAATGGAGGGAGGGGTGAGTAAATCATCATATGTTATTTTAAAAGGTAATTGGAGGGCTTGGCCGAGATTTTTTATGAACTTGGACAACCCCTTTAAGTTAAGAAACCCTTTAAAGGGCTTCTGTAACCCCCCAAACTAATAGTCTTCCTGAGTGCGCCTGCGCCGATGACGTCTTCTCTTTCGGGTTTAGAGGTGACGTCATCGGCGCAGGCGCACTGAGCGAGTGCCGAGGAAGCGAGCGTCCTTCTCTCAGAGCGCCTGCGCCGAATGAGGTGCAGGCACGGGATTTGAATTGCAGACAGGGCCAGCCGGAGGAGGAGAGCGCTCCCTGGCCCTGTCAATCAGCAGGAGGAGGGGGTGTTATTTTGAAAGGAGGATGCGGCAGCTACCAGCAAGTAGACGCCCTACTTGCTGGTAGTGAAGTCATTTGCATATTTTAAAAGATCGATTTTTTGTGAAACCAAGCCACAGAACAAGGTAAGAGCCATATATAGGGAATAGTCGTCCAATAAGGATTTTAATATGCCCAAAAATGAGTTTTGGGGGGTGACAGAAGCCCTTTAAGTTTTAAGAACAATAAAACCTACAGATACATGAGAAGAAAATTCAGCCTCCAATAGGGCTTCTGACAACTCCTGAAACAGTAGAAGCCCTCCAATATGCCTAGTGCAGGGCCTGAGGAGCACGTTCCTGAAGCTGAAGAAATGGCTAGATAAAATGAATGTCTCTAGGAATAAAATATAGATTTTTTTCTTTTTCGCAGATTCAGTCAATTATAGGTGGTGGGAAGTGCAAGCAACCTAATGTTTAAAGCTGGCCCTATACAGAAAATAAATGTCGGCCAAACCTGCAAACTTTGGTGGAACCAACTGACCACCTGTGTAGTTCTGTGTGTATGGGAGAGATATCGATCGGACAGTTGGATGTCAACACGCCTGATCCTTTTATTTTTGGATAGATATGCTGCTGCCAGGTGTCTAAGAGCAGCTTTCTCCCCACTCAGGACACAGGCATGCTCACCCAAGCAGAGTCTGCATGTGTACGGAGCTGGGGTATGCTCAGCCTAAGGTCCACTGAAGACAATTGACTGTCTGCAATTCCCACCAAAGTTGATTTGATCTGCTAACAATTACCTTATATCTATGGACAGCACTGAAGTTACCGCCGATCATAGACATGAGATATCTGACAGCCGACAGCTATGGCTACTTTCACACTAGTGTTTTTGCTGGATCCGGCAGGGTTCAGCAAAGAACGCTTCCGTTATGAAGAGATCCGGTTGTATTTTCTTTAACATAGCCAAGACTTTTGCATCCACCATTTCATTTTCTGAAGTTCTGCCTGTGCATAATGGTCAGAATGATAGGCAGAGGCGCATAAAGGAGTTCAACATATGGCTTGGTAAATGGTGTCAAGAGCAAGGATTTGGCTTTGTTTCTCATGATAGCTCTACTTGGAATAGAAAGGAACTGTACAAAAAAGATGGTTTGCATCTTTCTCTCAAAGGAACAAATGTACTTAGTGAACAACTCCAAGAATTTGCGAAAGAGTATTTGAACTAGGAAGGGGGGGCAAAAGAGTGAAAATAAAAGAGTCCAATTGCCCCCCGAAACAATGCCAGAACAGGTCAGAAGCACAGAGGTTAAGAAATGATAAGCTCAGAGTCCTGTCTACAAATGCTCGCAGTTTAGGTAAAAAAAAATCAATGAACTTGGGTCAATAATGGCATCTGAGAATGTAGATTTAGTGGCTGTTACGGAGACATGGTTTAATGAAAGAAATGACTGGGACATAACCATACCAGGGTACTCTTTATACAGAAGAGACAGAGAAGGCAAGAAAGGAGGAGGAGTGGCCCTGTATGTGAAAGATAGCATTAAATCTAACCTAATACAAGTTGGTGAGGCCAACATAGAGTCAGTTTGGGTTACGATGCAGTTTGCTAATCATGCAGTAACTCGTGTAGGTGTGATATATAGACCACCTGGTCAAGTTAAAGAACTAGATGATCTACTAGTTGAAGAAATAGCTAAAATGACAATGAAAGGAGAAGTTATCATCATGGGAGATTTCAATCTTCCAGATATAAACTGGAAAACCAAAATAGCAAGTTCTACCAGGAGTACAGATATTCTAAATTCCCTACTGGGGTTATCCCTACAACAAATGGTTGAGGAGCCAACCCGGAGGGAGGCCATTTTGGATTTGGTATTCACAAATGGGGATTCGGTATATGATGTCATTGTAGGCGAAACCTTGGGATCTAGTGATCACCAGTCAGTGTGGTTTAATATAAGAACTGTGAAAGAGTCCCACCACACAAAAACAAAAGTTTTAGATTTTAGAAAAACAGACTTTTCAAAAATGAAATTAGTCATAAATAAGTCCTTATCAGACTGGAACGGATTACATGGAGTCCAGGAGAAATGGGACTACTTAAAAGGTGCATTATTGAAGGCAACAGAAAATTGCATTAGACTTGTCAGTAAAAGTAAAAAAAGGAAGAGACCACTGTGGTACTCAGCAGAAGTGGCCCAAATCATTAAAAATAAAAAGCTAGCATTTTGTAATTATAAAAAAAAACCAGAGCAATGAAGATAAGGAAATCTACAAGATTAGGCAGAAAGAGGCCAAGCAAGTTATAAGAACTTCTAAAGCTCAGGCAGAAGAATTACTAGCTCAGTCTATGAAAAAAGGGGATAAGACATTCTTCAGATATATAAATGAAAAAAGGAAATTAAAACAAGGAATAACTAAATTAAAAACAAAGGACGGAAGGTATGTAGAAGAGAATAAAGGGCTAGCGGACTGCCTTAATGAATACTTCAGTTCAGTTTTTACAAAAGAAAAAGAAGGCGAAGGACCTCCACTAGAAAGGATGACTAATAAATCGTTTGATGCATGTGTCTTTACAGAGGAAGATGTTCTAAGTTTGCTGTCTAAAGTGAAGACAAATAAGTCACAGGGGCCTGATGAGATACACCCAAAATTATTAAAAGAGCTTAGTGGTGAGCTGGCAAAACCGTTAACAGATTTATTTAACCAATCATTAGTAACAGGAGTCGTCCCGGAAGATTGGAAATTGGCAAATGTGGTGCCCATTCACAAGAAAGGTAGTAGGGAGGAATCGAGCAACTATAGACCAGTGAGTCTGACATCAATAGTAGGCAAATTAATGGAAACCCTATTAAAGGATAGGATTGTGGAACATCTAAAATCCCATGGATTGCAAGATGAAAAACAACATGGGTTTACTTCAGGGAGATCATGTCAAATAAATCTTATAGATTTTTTTGACTGGGTGACTAAAATAATAGACGGTGGAGGTGCAGTAGACATCGCATATCTAGATTTTAGTAAGGCTTTTGATACTGTCCCACATAGAAGACTTATCAATAAACTGCAGTCATTGAGCATGGATTCCCATATTGTTGAGTGGATTAGGCAGTGGCTGAGTGACAGACAACAGAGGGTTGAAGTCAATGGAGAACATTCAAAACAAGGTCATGTTACCAGTGGGATTCCACAGGGATCTGTACTGGGACCAATTTTGTTTAATATCTTCATAAGTGATATTGCAAAAGGCCTCGATGGTAAGGTTTGTCTTTTTGCTGATGACACAAAGATATGTAACAGGGTTGATGTTCCTGGAGGGAAACGCCAAATGGAAAAGGATTTAGGAAAACTAGAAGAATGGTCAGAACTCTGGCAACTGAAATTTAATGTGGATAAGTGCAAGATAATGCACCTGGGGCGTAAAAACCCAAGGGCAGAATATTGAATATTTGACACAGTCCTGACCTCAGTATCTGAGGAAAGGGATTTAGGAGTAATTATTTCAGAAGACTTAAAGGAGGGAAGACAATGTAATAGAGCAGCACGAAATGCCAGCAGAATGCTTGGATGTATAGGGAGAGGTATAACCAGTAGAAGGAGTGAGGTGCTCATGCCGCTGTACAGAACACTGGTGAGACCTCACTTGGAGTATTGTGCGCAGTACTGGAGGCCATATCTCCAGAAGGATATAGATACTCTAGAGAGAGTTCAGAGAAGAGCTACTAAACTAGTACATGGATTGCAGGATAAAACTTACCAGGAAAGGTTAAAGGGCCTTAATATGTATAGCTTGGAAGAAAGAAGAGACAGAGGGGATATGATAGAAACTTTTAAATACATAAAAGGGAATCAACTCGGTAAAGGAGGAGAGAATATTTAAAAGAAGAAAAACTGCTACAAGAGGACATAGTTTTAAATTAGAGGGGCAAAGGTTTAAAAGTAATATCAGGAAGTATTACTTTACTGAGAGAGTAGTGGATGCATGGAATAGCCTTCCTGCAGAAGTGGTAGCTGCAAATACAGTGAAGGAGTTTAAGCATGCATGGGATAGGCATAAGGCTATCCTTCATATAAGATAGGGCCAGGGGCTATCCATAGTATTTAGTATATTGGGCAGACTAGATGGGCCAAATGGTTCTTATCTGCCGACACATTCTATGTTTCTATAAGACGGATCCGTCATGAACTCCATTGAAAGTCAATGGAGGACGGATCAGTTTTCTATTGTGGCAGAAAGAACGGATTCGTCCCCATTGACTTGCATTGGGGGTCATGCCGTCTTGCTCCGCATCCCAGGACGGAAAGCAAACTACAACATGTTGCGGTTTGCTCTCCGGTATGGGAACGCAACTAAATGGAACGGGATGCATTTTGGAGCGCTCTGTTCCGTTTTGCCCCCATTGACAATCAATGGGGACAAAACTGAAGTGTTGGTTTCCGGTATTGAGCCCCTATGATGGATCTCAATACCGGAAAACTAAAACGCTAGTGTGAAAGTAGCCTATGTCTTCTATGCTTCAGCCTGACTGAGTGCTCGTGTTTACTGCAGGGAGATAAGCCACTCACATACTTATCTAGAGATGGCTATACACATGCAATCCTGACAATTTTTGCAGGATCCGCCAATCATTTGATATGTATAGGGCTGATATCTGGGGAAGAAGAGTCAGGTATGTGGGATTTCAACATGCCCAATCCTTTCGTTCCTAAGGAAGGCATGTCACTTGCAGGGGTGTCTGCCAGCAGCGTATCCTCCTCTCCCGTCCTGTTCATGTGCAATCTGGGGAACAGCTGTCGGTGAAACAAGGGTTCCGTTGCCAGTGATCTAGAGTGTATGGCCACCTTAGGGAAGTAACAAAGGACTGGCCATGCTGAAATCCAACAAGCTCGGCCCTTGTCTCCCCTGACAGCAGACATGGTGGCGCTCCCATACACATAAGATAACCGACAAGATCTGCTGATATTCATCTAATGATTAGAACCAGCCTTGCACTTACCTTCGTAAATAAAACGCACGTTCTCCTCATGAGCTGGGGTAAATATCTCACTGCTGCTGGGAGAGCGCGTGCTGCTCGTGGGCCGCTTCCCGTTATACACTACACGAGACACTGGGGAGCTAGAAGAAAAAAATAGATTTTATTTTTTAAATAAACCACTAGAAATTGTCATTGTGTGATTTTTTTTTTTAGAAGTGTCTGCAAGTAAAAGGGGCTGAACTGCAATACCATCTAGAGCCTGTGGACAAGTGTGGCGCTGTTTCTGGAATAAAATCAGACCCTTTATCTTATTCACAACACCCCTGTTAATAAATAAAAAAAGACATCATCTATATATTATCTTGCTCACATAGTCACCTGGTCATTGCTGAGCAGTCAGGGTTTGTATCTGGAAAGAGATGAGCACTTTCTGGTCAGAAGGCCTGAGGTTCTGAGAAGAAGAGGACAGTGTTCAGAGACGCAGCAGGTTCCAGATGTACATGGCAGAGAGCAGATCATATAACCCACAGACAGAATGTGCTGACGAGTAAGGAGAGAGTCAGTAAGTAGGATGTTAAAGAGGAGGTCAGGGTGTAATACTGATGACCTATCCTCAGGATAGGCCATCAGTATCTAATCGGGGAGGGGTCCAAATCCAGGTACTGCGGCCTCTTCCTAGGCCGGTGTGATCAGACGTCTCCATAGCCTTTACATGGACCGTCCAGTCCTGTGTAATAGTACTGTGCGGGTCTACAACCCTCTATTAGGTCTCTTAATTCCTCTTCTCAGGAGCAGCGGTGCCAGCCTCGGGCTGAGCCGTCACCCTCAGGAGCAGCGGTGCCAGCCTCGGGCTGAGCCGTCACCCTCAGTCCGAGCAGTCACCCTCAGGAGCAGCCGTGCCACCCTTAGGCCGAGCCGTGCCATCCTCAGGCCGAGCAGTCACCCTCAGGAGCAGCCGTGCCACCCTCAGGAGCAGCCGTGCCACCCTCAGGCTGAGCAGTCACCCTCAGGAGCAGCCGTGCCACCCTCAGGCTGAGCAGTCACCCTCAGGAGCAGCCGTGCCACCCTCAGGCTGAGCAGTCACCCTCAGGAGCAGCCGTGCCACCCTCAGGAGCAGCCGTGCCACCCTCAGGAGCAGCCGTGCCACCCTCAGGAGCAGCCGTGCCACCCTCAGGAGCAGCCGTGCCACCCTCAGGAGCAGCCGTGCCACCCTCAGGCTGAGCAGTCGTCCTCAGGAGCAGCCGTGCCACTCTCAGGCTGAGCAGTCACCCTCAGGATCAGCCGTGCCACCCTCAGGCTGAGCAGTCACCCTCAGGAGCAGCCGTGCCACCCTCAGGCTGAGCAGTCACCCTCAGGAGCAGCCGTGCCACCCTCAGGCTGAGCAGTCACCCTCAGGAGCAGCCGTGCCACCCTCAGGCTGAGCAGTCACCCTCAGGAGCAGCCGTGCCACCCTCAGGAGCAGCCGTGCCACCCTCAGGAGCAGCCGTGCCACCCTCAGGAGCAGCCGTGCCACCCTCAGGAGCAGCCGTGCCACCCTCAGGAGCAGCCGTGTCACCCTCAGGCTGAGCAGTCATCCTCAGGAGCAGCCGTGCCACCCTCAGGCCGAGCCGTGCCATCCTCAGGCCGAGCAGTCACCCTCAGGAGCAGCCGTGCCACCCTCAGGAGCAGCCGTGCCACCCTCAGGCTGAGCAGTCACCCTCAGGAGCAGCCGTGCCACCCTCAGGCTGAGCAGTCACCCTCAGGAGCAGCCGTGCCACCCTCAGGCTGAGCAGTCACCCTCAGGAGCAGCCGTGCCACCCTCAGGCTGAGCAGTCACCCTCAGGAGCAGCCGTGCCACCCTCAGGAGCAGCCGTGCCACCCTCAGGAGCAGCCGTGCCACCCTCAGGAGCAGCCGTGTCACCCTCAGGAGCAGCCGTGTCACCCTCAGGAGCAGCCGTGTCACCCTCAGGAGCAGCCGTGTCACCCTCAGGAGCAGCCGTGTCACCCTCAGGAGCAGCCGTGCCACTCTCAGGCTGAGCAGTCACCCTCAGGAGCAGCCGTGCCACCCTCAGGCTGAGCAGTCACCCTCAGGAGCAGCCGTGCCACCCTCAGGCTGAGCAGTCACCCTCAGGAGCAGCCGTGCCACCCTCAGGCTGAGCAGTCACCCTCAGGAGCAGCCGTGCCAACCTCAGGCTGAGCAGTCACCCTCAGGAGCAGCCGTGCCACCCTCAGGCTGAGCAGTCACCCTCAGGAGCAGCCGTGCCACCCTCAGGCTGAGCAGTCACCCTCAGGAGCAGCCGTGCCACCCTCAGGCTGAGCAGTCACCCTCAGGAGCAGCCGTGCCACCCTCAGGAGCAGCCGTGCCACCCTCAGGAGCAGCCGTGCCACCCTCAGGAGCAGCCGTGCCACCCTCAGGAGCAGCCGTGCCACCCTCAGGAGCAGCCGTGCCACCCCCAGGAGCAGCCGTGCCACCCTCAGGAGCAGCCGTGCCACCCTCAGGAGCAGCCGTGTCACCCTCAGGAGCAGCCGTGTCACCCTCAGGAGCAGCCGTGTCACCCTCAGGCTGAGCAGTCATCCTCAGGAGCAGCCGTGCCACTCTCAGGCTGAGCAGTCATCCTCAGGATCAGCCGTGCCACCCTCAGGCTGAGCAGTCACCCTCAGGAGCAGCCGTGCCACCCTCAGGCTGAGCTGTCACCCTCAGGAGCAGCCGTGCCAACCTCAGGCTGAGCAGTCACCCTCAGGAGCAGCCGTGCCAACCTCAGGCTGAGCAGTCACCCTCAGGAGCAGCCGTGCCAACCTCAGGCTGAGCAGTCACCCTCAGGAGCAGCCGTGCCAACCTCAGGCTGAGCAGTCACCCTCAGGAGCAGCCGTGCCAACCTCAGGCTGAGCAGTCACCCTCAGGAGCAGCCGTGCCAACCTCAGGCTGAGCAGTCACCCTCAGGAGAAGCCGTGCCACCCTCAGGCTGAGCAGTCACCCTCAGGAGCAGCCGTGCCACCCTCAGGAGCAGCCGTGCCACCCTCAGGAGCAGCCATGCCACCCTCAGGGGCAGCCGTGCCACCCTCAGGCTGAGCCAACACCCTCAGGAGTGATTGAGCCATCACACTCAGGATCAGCTGTGCCACACTCACCAGTGCCACAGACTCAGGGTGCACAGTCCTGAGTGGGGACAGATATGCCATGGCTAGTACAACAGTCATGAAATCCAGGCCTGCAGCAGGGGTTGCACAGTCCTGGATTAGGGAAGCCTGCTGAGAGTCGTAGTCACCACACACCTGACGGCTCACACAAAATCACGGCCACGGCGCATACACCGCGGCAACAGTGACTTCCCCCGGACTAGCTTTTCACACTGTACCGACCCGCTCACCCGCCATCTTCCGGTTTACAGCCGCAACTTCCGGCGTCTTACCACTACTGTTATTGTTGTTGTTTCTCCGGTTCCCAGCTGGCAGGCCCGGAGCGGAAGTGACGTCACGGCAGGCGCGCCCCCTAACGGAAGTGCCACCAGGTGGCTAGCGCGCGCGCGGGCGCTCTCCGTAGACGAAGAGGAGGGACGTTGGTTGGGTAGCCGAGCATGCGCAGTAGTCTGCGGTCAGGTCAGCGCCTCTGATTGCCTCCCGGTTGTGGCTGCTCAGGAGGCTGTGGTTTTAGTGGTTCCCTCTTGGCAGTTTTTTTTCACTGATGTGATCTGGAAATAGGGAAATTCTATAGAAACTAATGCAACAGGAAGATTTATGAGACTCGCAACCAATCACAGCACAGCTTTCAGTTTTCGAGAGCAGAATACCAAGTGGAAGCTGCGCTGTGATTGGTTGCTATGGGCAACAAAATTTGAGTTTAAAACATCTGTCTCAGTATGTGAAAAAATGGAAAAAAAAGGCTCCCTGTACGCTAGGCCGGGGCTACACCATGAAGACAATGCACGTTGTAGATATGTGCTTTCCCTCTGAATACAATGGACTTTTTACCATCCTGATCGGTGGTCCCAGTTATGAGAAAAGGGTCTATTTATGATACGCTAATCAGCCCCATGGTGCAAAAAGCCCAGTGTAGATGTAATCCGCACATGCGCAGTAGTGGCCTAGAAATGGCCGGGCAGGTGGACAGACAGATTCCATGTGGATGGCGATCTCCAGCCCTGTACTGCATGTGCACTGTGCAGATTGGTTTCTCTACATGGTGCACTAGCCTTACTGACAGAAACCTCCCAGAGTTCGGCCGAATGCACACGTCCGTGATATCCTGGCCTGGCATCCTGCGGACAGCGGAAGCGCACGGCGTCATTGGTTGCTATGACGCTGTGCGCTTCATGCCGCCGCTGCACTACAGTGATACACTCGTATAGCTCATACCAGTGTATTACTGTAGTGCAGCGGCGGCATGAAGCGCACGGCGTCATAGCAACCAATTATGCCGTGCGCTCCCGCTGTCAGCAGGATGCCAGGCCGGGATACCACGGACCGCTCACAGCCGTGTGCATTCGGCCTTCAGCAGCTGCCTGATTTTTTCGGCAGATAATTGCTAACGAGCTTTCGCATGAACACTTGTTAGCGATCATCTGGCAGTGTAAGGCCACTTGCACACGAACATTTAAAAAATAACGTTTGCAAGCAGCAGATCGCGGTGTCTAATAACGATCTGCACATCATGGGGACGAGTGATGGCATAACGATCGCTGCTCCCCATACTGCGGAGGAGATCAATGCATGTAATGGCAGCAGTCTCCTCCAATAGCGAGCAGGCGATTGCCATGAAGGAACGTCTGCCACATCGGGCTGTGTAATACAGTCTTAGGGCTCTTTCACTTGGCTGTAAGCTGTCCACTAAAAGGCGGTACCGTTTTTTTGTGGACAGTTCAGCATGTCCGCAAAAAACAGATAGCATTCCGTATTTTTGCGGACGCATAGACTTTAATGGGGCCATGTCCTGATTTTCACTGACAAGTATAGGACATGTTTCATTTGTTTTGCAGAGCCGTGGAATGGAAGAAAAGGGCACCATAGAAGTGAATGGGTCAGCATCTAATCCGTATCCGCATTCTGGCGGACAGCATACGGCCTTCTGAAAGAGCCCTTAAAGGGGTTATCCCATGACTAGTGTAAAAAATAAAAATCTGACATTTTATAGCACATAGCCTATTTCTAACAAAGCCAGAACCAGCCCTGGACCTCACATGGATCCAGAGATCTCCCCATTCATTGCTCTAGATTTATATCAAGCTGTCAGCTCAAGGGGAGTGTGTTATCTGCTACAGCTCAGGGGGCGTGTCTCATCTCTACCTATCACAGCTGAGGGGGTGTGTCTCAGCTCTACCTATCACAGCTCAGGAGACAGTTGAAGGATGAAACTGAGCATGCTCGGCCATCTCAGTGAGCAGGTCAAAGAAATAAACAAACAGCAGGTGGCGCTATACAGATATATTTTATTGAATAACTTAGGGTACTTTCACACTTGTGCAGAGTAATCCGTCAAGCAGTTCCGTCGCTGTCAAAACGTATGCCAACTGATGGCATTTGTAAGACGGATCAGGATTCTGATCCGTCTTACAAATACATTGAAATGCCGGATCCGCCTTTTTGGTGTAATCCGGAAAAACGGATCCGGCATTTATTTTTTAGGTCTGCGCATGCGAAGGACGGATCCGGCATTGGGGTATTTTGATCTACACTTTTGGTCTGCACTAATACATTCCTATGAAAAAAAATGCCAAGTGTTCCGGATTTTTGGACGGAGATAAAAGCGTAGCATGCTGCGGTATTATCTCCGTCCTGAACAGTCAAAAAGACTGAACTGGAGACATCCTGATGCATCCTGAACGTATTGCTCTCCATTCAGAATGCATTAGGATAAAACTGATCAGTTCTTTTCCGCTATTGAGCCCCTAGGACGGAACTCTGTGCCGGAAAAGAATAATGCAATTACAAAAGTCTTCAGATCTAAGTGCTGGTTTGAAAACTGTAGAATATTTTTCGTGGGACAACCCCTTTAAGGTTGCTTTCACACAGTGATTGCGAGCCAAAACCAGGTTTGGAGCCTCTGCAGACATAAGGAAAGATCTGCACCTGGTTCTGGCTCATAATCACTGATAGAAATCCGTAATCTGTGATCTGTTCAGGGAGGTACATGGGGGAGGCTAGGAGGATGTGACAGGGAAGTAGTTACAGATGTGAATATGAGGACACGACCACACGGTGCCGCTGTGCCGCAGATTGCGATAACATTGTTAGTGGCTGCTCAGTACCCGCAAAACTGCATGACCAATAACAATGAAGACCTACTGCCACCCTAATTAGTAAATTGGAGCCCACTGCAGCCCCTACGGCCGCACGGTACTCAGCCTCCACGCAACGACAGCATGGCCATGCAGTGAGGCCATACCCTTAAAGGCTATGTACACCTTTGGAGCCAATTTTTGTTTATGATTGCATTTTACTCATTTTTGGCTAAAGATCATATTTTCAATCAGTCTTTATTAAAAATATTGAGCCATTCTGCCACAGAGGGTTAACTGTTTTTCTAGCTGTGTGACTGGTACTTTCACTTTCACTTTGTATCAGTCATCTAATAAATCTTATCTCTAAACTACTGAGAGGTCATAAACACTTATTTAGGCCACATTCATATCAGTAAGATAAGAACTGATCTATGATGAGTGTTTATAATGTCAGAGAGCAGAGATAAGGAGTCAGTCTGCTCCTAGTCTGACGGAAAAGAGAGAAAATCCACAGGCTGCTACTACGGCATCCCAGCTATGTACAGAAAAAAAGGAGGCCATATCTTTAATAAAGACCAATTGAAAAAAAGATTTTTAGCTAAAAATGAGTACAATGTAAAAAAAAAAAATTGCCCCAAAGGTTTACATAGCCTTTAAAGGGGTTCTACGGGAATTAAGAAAATGAAGAAACTTAAAGTGGTTGCCCAAGACTTATAATGCCCCCCCCCCCCCATATGTCCAGGTCCCTCACACAGATAGTATTTACCTCGCTCTACGACACCCGCGTTGCTTCTGATGCCTGTGTTCCATTAAATTATGGTACCTGTTAAAATCTGGTACCCTCGTCACTTCCGCTATGACATACCGCTTGAAAAGGAGGTGTGATCGTTGAAGTTGTCCCCAGATTGGCTGAAAAGAAGGCATGTTGGCGCCTGCGCATAACCAACCTGGGTACCATAATTTTATATTCAGCGCCTGTGAACAATCTGGTTCGCACATGCGCAGTGGCCCGTAAATCGACGGTACCCTCCCTCCGCGTGCGTTCACAGTCGCTAAAAGTAAAATTACGGTACCCAGGTTGGTTGTTCCTCCCCTCCCTGCGTGCGTCCCTCCCTCTGCACGTTCACAGGCGCTGAATGTAAAATTACGGTCCAGCCGCCGCTGCATTCGATGAAAACATCCAGCGACGTGTGCCTGGGGGTAGGGGACCACCAATAGCAGGCCGCGATGGGAAAGAGGCTCCCAATCTGTGTGAGGGGCCTAGCCATAAGGGGGCATTATAGGCCTTGGATAACCCCTTTAAATATTACTTTATTATAAATATATTCCCAAATACCTTACATTAGTTATAATGGCTCGATTTGTCTGGGGAGCAATCATCAGGAGAAATAAAATGGCCGCCATCCTATTAGTGCACACAAAACCTATTCTAATCACACAGCAGGACAATTTACTTCACAACACTGAGCTAAAGAGCTGCCTCATCCTCCTCTGCTCTACTTGTCAGAGGACGGACAGACTGTGGTATTGGAGACTGCATACAAGAGCTGCTGCTCATTAGTCACGCCGCCACCCATCCGTCCTCTGTACCTCAGCTGTCTCCTCATGAACTCAATGAGTGATCAGGACAGGTTTTGTGTGCACTAATAGGACGGCGGCCATTTTATTTCTCCTGATGATTGCTCCCCAGACAAAACAAGCCATTATAACTAATGACAGGTATTGGGGAATATATATACGCACGCATTGTGGGATAATTTACATAAGAATTATATTCTATTAAAGAGCACTTGTCAGCGGGATCAACTCTTTTACACCAGGCATTCTGCCTGATAGGGTTGATTCTGCTGATTAAACCGATACCTGTCTTGTAAAAATTGGTTGTGTTGTTCCCCAGAAAGAAAAAAAAGATTGTTCATCTTTATGCAAACTTGGACTCCAGTGCACCGAGGGCAGGGCCTCCCCCTCAGCTTTTCAGTGCTGGTCCCACCGCTTGGTGCACTGAAGCCCTCACTTACATGAAGAATTAAAGTCTCTTTTCTCGAGAACGCTAAGACAGGTATCGTTTTAAACAGCAGAATCAACCCTGTCAGCCAGTATGCCTGCTTTCTAAGTGTTGATCCTACTGACAGGTGCTCTTTGAGTGAGAATGTTAGCGTTTAGATAGATTTACCGAGGAAGAGCATTCCAGAGTACAAGGGCAGTATTGGGGCAAGTCCTGGAGACTTGGGTGGAAGGTTTTGATATGGGAAGATGGTAGTGATCGGTCTGTAGCAGAACAGTGGCCGCGGATGTGGTGGTATACAGAGGTGGGTGATGTAGGAGGGTGCAGCATTAGAGATGTCCTTGTGGGTGCTGCTGACAATATAACAATAAAAAAATAAATATTCATATACTTTTCAATCCTGTCCCCACCGCATGCTCTTAGGCACAGGCCACCAGTCCTGTATGCCGACATCACCCCATCCTCACTGACGCATCACTCTTGACGGGCATCATATTTATTAAGGACAATGTCACCTACTGTCACCATCCTATTTTTAATCAATTCTTATTTTTCCTACACATATAGAGGTGAAGCAGCCTGATAACTCAGGATACATGCGTTCTCACAATGCAGTCCATTCTGAATTCAGCAGGGTGCACACGAAAGCAGGTTTATTCAAAGAAAAATGAAATATTTGTAACGAAACAGAATTATTTTTTTCCAGCTTTTTGGTTTTTCATTACTTACAAAGTCTGGCTACAAAATAGCATGTTAGAGCAATGCACTTTCCAAATAAGCACACAGACATAAACTGTAGTAGTAAGTGACCCTCACCCACCGACGGATGAGCTGGTTCCGCTTCACATTGACATTGAGCTCTATCTTCTCCTCCAGAGGTAGTGTCCTACCAAAATATTTTTACAAAACCGTGGACCGTTCCGTGCCTACTTTGTGGCAGGTTCTGAATCTAAACTTCCTGTAGCATGGGTGTGGTGTAATGCCTAGGGTAAGAGAATTCCAGCATCGCAATGCGGTGGAAAAGAAGAGGCAAGCATGCAGAATATGTCCTCGGAGGAGCAGCTGTCATATACTAGGTGCCATAACGCGTTAGCTTAAAGGGAATCTGTCACTAGCGACATCCCTATCCAGCTGTTTGCATAGACTCATAGCTGTGGTTCACTGGTTTAAAACGCTGTTTTTCCTGTGTTGATCTGCAGCTCCGTTCCCGAGCTATGATACTTTTTCTCAATTTACAGATTAGGCCTGTGGTGCAATGAGGGCGTCACCCTTGCTCTCGTTGCACCCAAACTCCACTCCTTTCTGTGGCCAGCCCCTTGCTCCCTGTCAATCAAAACAGCAAGAAAGGGGCTGGCCACAGAAAGGGGAGGCGCTTGGGTGCCACAAGAGCAACGGTGGTGCCCACATTGCACCAACACCTAATTTGCATATTAAAAACAAGTATCATAACTCGGGAATGGAGCTTCAGATAAATAAAAGGAAAGCAGTGTTTTATTCAGGTGAACCGCAGCTATGTGTCTATGGAAAAAGTTGGATAGGGAGGCCGCTGGTGACAGAGTCCCTTTGGAGAAACAGCAATATAAGTTGCTTTGTAATATAATGTTATCAGGAGATCAGGTCTGATGTCTTCATTTCTAAAGCACTATCCCAGCTGCCCGCATGACCCTCTCATCTGGTACACGACTGCTGGTGGAGGGGCACGTGACCCCAGAGGTACTCCAGCTGCCTCCATTCAATAACACGGCACAGTGCCGTACTGTCTGTAGATGAGATGTTTCTGTAAGTCAGCCTCCCTTGGATTTACATGACGTCCCTTACATTAAACATACGGTTATCTTCCCTCTTCCCCACCAGACACACAGAGGTCACACATCGCGTGACTTTTGTCTTCACTGCTCCCTAGCTTTTTCCCCTCCCTACCTCTGTCTCTGGAGGGATTGTGTTTCACATACTGGGCAACAGATGATGCTGATTCAATGTGCAACAGATTGACAGAGCAGATTGTAATATAGGGGCATGCAGGCAGCTGTAAATAGGGGCAACCTCAGTGAGGAGGGAAGGAATCTGAATCATGAGAACCTCACTCCTTCACATTGGTAATGCCGCCCACAGCAAGCCATAGTGGCATCATTACAAAAGCGCAGAACAGGTAAAAATAATGAACATTGAAAGTAACGATTTCTGAGCTACGGTGGCATCACCTAGTGATCATTCAGGAACATATAGGTACTTTTCAGTTTATTTTACAAGCTCTGAAAACCACTTTAAGTATTAACCCTTAAACCACTGTAGCCCACAAAAGATTATTAGGAATACTGCTATTAACTCTATGATAAGCATTTTATGTAGTATATGTAGAAAGTTGGCATAGTGAGTACAAATTGGGTCATTTTGTCACTTTCGCTACCTGCAACAACTTATAAAAACCTGCATTTGTCCTTCAGTTGAGTCTTTTACCATCAGTGTGAATCCAGAGACATTTTCAGCATATGCGTGCTTGATTCGGCCAAGCATACACATGTTTTCAGTGACGACAGGAGAAAGTTGCTGCCAGACACCTCTGGTGGCTACTTACCTCCTGCCACAACAAAAGGCTGGTGTTAAAATTCAACTTGAAAAAACCTTCTTTCCCCTAACATCATCTGTCATGCAGTTGGGAGGTCCCCATATGCATTACATATGTAATAATCTAATGTATATGGGGGGCCTTGGGCTAGTTTCACCCTAGCGCTAAAATCTTCCAGCAGCTAGTTGGAGTTCATTGCCGGAAAGGGCTGGAGCACTGCCAGGCCCCATTGACTATAAGGGGACTTGGTGGGGTTCCGGCCTGTTTCCGGCAGTATCTGTCTGCGTCAGATACGATGAACTCCAGCAGGCTGTTCCTCTGCCGGAACAGCGTGCCGGAAGATTTTAGCGCTAGTGTGAAACTAGCCTCAGTCTGGCGTTTCAGCTGCCGTGACCCCTACAGTTCTTGAGAATGAGAAGGTTTTGTACCACAGTGGCTGTTAATGTTTGGTCACGTTCCATTATAGGAGTGAGAGCAATGAGAATGGTTATTGGGACCTCTGCAGTATCAGGACAGTGGGGTTTCCACCCATACCTATTTTTGACCTATAAAAATGTAGAGGGAATATGGGAAGGTTTACATCTGGTATTTGGTATCGGATAGTTCGTCCAGTACCATCGCAAGGCCGGATATTTTATCAGGATTGGGACAATTTTGTCCATAGAAGGTTGTCCCAACTGTAATGATTGCTTTGACCCACACATGACCAGATCTCTGGCTCTGAATCACTTGGATCCCCACCATAGACGTGAAGGTAATCTCTCTGGTTGCTCCATCCTAGATGGACCGTTAGAGTTACCTTCCTGTCTGTGGCCAGCTTAAGTTTCCCAAGGCTTCTCTGTAGATATTCTACACATGGCCGACCCTGTTCTTTTAACATGAAGTCCCAGATTATTTAAACACAAGGTTAAATATAAATGTATGTACATTCCAGGACACAGTGCACAAACATCCCTGTACACAAGGAGGAGCGATGTCATCTGTCTCGTTTTCTAGCACCTTCAAAAAGAGCCTCCTCCATACCAGTGAAGAGTCCACAGATGGTCACCATGCCTCCAGAGGGAATCCAAACAGGTTTTCTATTTGGCAGTAAGGATTAGCGTTGATCTGTCACCGTCCTGTCCTTTCCAGTATTTGTGTGACTGGAGCTTGACAGGAAACTCCTCAGGCATGAGACAATTTGAGAAGGTGAGAGCTCAGTTAGAAATCTCTGGAGTCTGCGTTCTCTCACCTTAACGGATCAAAAAAGGTTAAAAAATGGCCACCCTGCTAGCCTACAGTTCAGACGTCCATCATTTGCTCTCATTTGTCGAGAAGATTTGCACGAGCTCCTCACAGTCAGAGTCTATCAGTTCACATGGCTTCTCTCCATCGCTGTTCACAACGTCTTTCTCTGCTCCAAGAGACAGTAGATACCTGGGTGGAGACATTACAGTAAGCGGTTAGTATCCTCGATTTCAGCAAGAATAATACAAATCTAATTTGGATGTAAATCAGAGGGCCCTAATATTGCTTGAGTGAAACTGCTTGCCAAGACTGCTGCCAAGTTGCTTGCCCTCTACTGCTATCCCAATGCCAGTCTTACTGAGCTAATCAGCTGGCTCATTTCTGAACGTCTAGTCACCGCTTACATGAATAGTCTGGTAGTCAGACACATCTCTACAATCTGAAATTACTCAGCTTAAAGGGGTTGTTCTCTTTGGGGACCTTTCTGCCAAAGCCCCCATCCCACGTCGCCAGACCTGCAGAATAAGGCATACTTACCTTCTACCCATTGCTGGGTTCTGGCTCCTTAGGTCCCCCACTACCGCTGTCTCACTCCAGTCTCTTTGTGTCAACTTCGACATTGGGTCAGGTTTGACTTTGACATTGGGTCATGTGGCCATGACTGGTCACAGCAATGACATGCCTCTGTGGCCAATCATTGTTTGCAGCTCTCACGTAACCCCAGTCAAACTAAATGTTGACATGCAGCGGGGAGCACGTAAGTATAGTTTCCTCCGCAGGTCTGGCGTTGGTGGTGTAGAGATCTGGCCCCTGAAGGTGAACAACCACTTTAAATCATGATATATTTTCTGCCCATCACTCCAACATTAACCATATATTTGTATAAATAATTACGTGGCGACATCACCAACACATTATTTTCTCCCTCCATCCAGGAGTACCAGTCAGCCACAGTACAACTTATATGCAGCACTCAACAGCTTTTTCTCCCTGTAAATTCCTCAGAAACTCTTCCTCCCTGTCTCTGAAAAGATCCTGTTTCACATGCTTGGCAGCAGTTAATGTAGAGTCAGTGAGCAACACAGCAAATTACAATAGAGGATCATGCAGGTACATTGAAATAGTGACAGTGTTTGTGAGATGGGAGAAGAATCATGAGAACTGTAGTTCTTCACATTGGTAATCCCACCCACTGCAGTATTCAGTGGCTATTTCCTCCTTGTCTCTGAAAAGATCCTGGTTCACATGCTTGGCAGCAGATGATGTGGAGTCAGTGAGCAATAGAATAACAGAGCAGATTATAATAGAGGGCTATACAGGTTGCTAGTGACAAAGTTTGTGAGATGAGAGAGGAATCATGAGAACTGCAGTTTTTCACATTGGTAAGCCCATCCACAGCAACCCTGGCGGCATCACTGCTGGTGAACATTCACTGCTGCTAGAACCACACTGGCTTGGTTTAGTTATATTATTCTGTAGAGTTTCAGTATTCTGAATATATATACAGTATAGACCAAAAGTTTGGACACACCTTCTCATTCAAAGAGTTTTCTTTATTTTCATGACTATGAAAATTGTAGATTCACACTGAAAGCATCAAAACTATGAATTAACACATGTGGAATTATATACATAACAAAATTGTGAAACAACTAAAAATATGTCATATTCTAGGTTCTTCAAAGTAGCCACCTTTTGCTTTGATTACTGCTTTGCACACTCTTGGCATTCTATTGATGAGCTTCAAGAGGTAGTCACCTCTTCCAACAGTCTTGAAGGAGTTCCCAGAGATGTTTAGCACGTGTTGGCCCTTTTGCCTTCACTCTGCGGTCCAGCTCACCCCAAACCATCTCGATTGGGTTCAGGTCCGCCAGGTCATCTGGCGCAGCACCCCATCACTCTCCTTCATGGTCAAATAGCCCTTACACAGCCTGGAGGTGTGTTTGGGGTCATTGTCCTGTTGAAAAATAAATGATGGTCCAACTAAACGCAAACCGGATGGAATAGCATACCGCTGCAAGATGCTGTGGTAGCCGTGCTGGTTCAGTATGCCTTCAATTTTGAATAAATCCCCAACAGTGTCACCAGCAAAGCACCCCCACAACCTCCATGCTTCACGGTGGGAACCAGGCATGTAGAGTCCATCCGTTCACCTTTTCTGCGTCGCACAAAGACACGGTGGTTGGAACCAAAGATCTCAAATTTGGACTCATCAGATTTCCACTGGTCTAATGTCCATTCCTTGTGTTCTTTAGCCCAAACAAGTCTCTTTTGCTTGTCGCCTGTCCTTAGCAGTGGTTTCCTAGCAGATATTCTACCATGAAGGCCTGATTCACACAGACTCCTCTTAACAGTTGTTCTAGAGATGTGTCTGCTGCTAGAACTCTGTGTGGCATTGACCTGGTCTCTAATCTGAGCTGCTGTTAACCGGTGATTTCTGAGGCTGGTGACTCAGATGAACTTATCCTCCGAGGCAGAGGTGACTCTTGGTCTTCCTTTCCTGGGGCGGTCCGCATGTGAGCCAGTTTCTTTGTAGCGCTTGATGGTTTTTGTGACTGCACTTGGGGACACTTTCAAAGTTTTCCCAATTTTTCGGACTGACTGACCTTTATTTCTTAAAGTAATGATGGCCACTCGTTTTTCTTTACTTAGCTGCTTTTTTCTTGCCATTATACAAATTCTAACTGTCTATTCAGTAGGACTATCAGCTGTGTATCCACCTGACTTCTCCACAACGCAACTGATGGTCCCAACCCCATTTATAAGGCAAGAAATCCCACTTATTAAACCTGACAGGGCACCCCTGTGAAGTGAAAACCATTTCAGGTGACTACCTCTTGAAGCTCATCAAGAGAATGCCAAGAGTGTGCAAAGCAGTAATCAAAGCAAAAGGTGGCTACTTTGAAGAACCTAGAATATGACATATTTTCAGTTATTTCACACTTTTTTTGTTATGTATATAATTTCACATGTGTTAATTCATAGTTTTGATGCCTTCAGTGTGAATCTACAATTTTCATAGTCATGAAAATAAAGAAAACTTTTGGTCTGTACTGTATATATATATATATATATATATATATATATATGGTAAAAATATGGCAGCACCAACCAAAAAACAGGTGGGTGCTAGCTCAAAGGGAAAAAGCTTACCCAAATGTATAATGAAAAAATAGAGCAGCACTCCAAAGTAGCAGTAAAAAATTGTATCTTTTTTTCACCCATAGGTGACGCATTGTTTCGGCTCCAACCTGAAGCCTTTCTCAAGCCAGGCTTCAGGTCGGAGCCGAAACGTTGCATCACCTATGGGTGAATAAAGATACCATTTTTTTACTGCTACTTTGGAGTGCTGCTCTATTTTTTCATCATATATATATATATATATATATATATATATATATTTAAACAAGCTGGTTTTACTAGGGCTTGACAATAATAAGCAATAGTATCTACAGTGTCCACTAGATGGTGCTATAGACTATGTGTACTCTGCTTAAACATATGATTTACTTGGAGAAGGAACAGGAGATGGGTGGGGGAAATACCATCAGGCATTTTAAGAAGTGGAAAGGTATGTACAGCCTATTCTTGAAACTACGACCGACCTTAAGCAGAAGACTATCATGTGATGCCAAGTTTGAGAGGACAGAACTATCACAACACATGATCTTTCCTCCTGAAGCATATGAAAGTGTCATTCCTGCAGAAGATAATCCACCTTTAGATGTGTCTGGCAGTGGCTTACTCCCCGAGTACACATGCATGATTGGCTGAGTGTGCATGTGTATGGCGGTATCAGGAGAAACAAATGTTAGCCGCATGCTCATTTTAAGGACAGTTTTCTAAGGTCTATGGCCACCTTTACTGCTAGGGCTGTCCCTCTGTCCCCCATCTCTGGTGTCCTATTTCCTGGTGTTACAATGTGGCCGCAGTGGTGATTTTTTTTAGGGTGGCGTTATGTCACACGCTGCAGGTCTGACAGCTAAAACCGCCCAGCAGGGATGTAGCTATAGTGGAAGCAGGGCTGAACTCAGAAGAGGCCCATCTGGGAGAAGGACTAAAAGATTTTATTGTCAGGGCGCTCACAACAGCATTATACAATGACATTATATACATGACATACAGTATATACGTGTAGGAAACGTATGTAGTGGTTGCCGGGCCTGGTCTGAGAGAACTATCTTGACTAGCCACAGGGGTGAGGGTTGCACAGGAGGAGGGGGTTGTTGGGTGTAGGGGAGGCCTGTTCAAAAATTTGCGGTGGGGTCCAGTCCTTTTTAGTTACACTAATGCTGCCCAGCAACTACATCTACAGGAGAAATGTGGTGTGGCCTAGCCAAATGAATGGGCCACCATGTTATACCTGCTCATACTGAGTCCTCCAGAGGACATCTACACTCACCTAAAGAATTATTAGGATCACCATACTAATACGGTGTTGGACCCCCTTTTGCCTTCAGAACTGCCTTAATTCTACGTGGCATTGATTCAGCAAGGTGCTGATAGCATTCTTTAGAAATGTTGGCCCATATTGATAGGATAGCATCTTGCAGTTGATGGAGATTTGAGGGATGCACATCTAGGGCACAAAGCTCCCGTTCCACCACATCCCGAAGATGCTCTATTGGGTTGAGACCTGGTGACTGTGGGGGCCATTTTAGTACAGTGAACTCATTGTCATGTTCAAGAAACCAATTTGAAATGATTCGAGCTTTGTGACATGGTGCATTATCCTGCTGGAAGTAGCCATCAGAGGATGGGTACATGGTGGTCATGAAGGGATGGACATGGTCAGAAACAATGCTCAGGTAGCCCGTTGCATTTAACTGATGGCCAATTGGCACTAAGGGGCCTAAAGTGTGCCCAGAAAACATCCCCCACACCATTACACCACCACCACCACCAGTGGTAACAAGGCATGATGGATACATGTTCTCATTCTGTTTACGCCAAATTCGGACTCTACCATTTGAATGTCTCAACAGAAATCGAGACTCATCAGACCAGGCAACATTTTTCCAGTCTTCAACAGTCCAATTTTGGTGAGCTTGTGCAAATTGTAGCCTCTTTTTCCTATTTGTAGTGGAGATGAGTGGTACACGGTGGGGTCTTCTGCTGTTGTAGCCCACCTTTCTTTCCCATTCTGACATTCAGCTTGGAGTTCAGGAGATTGTCTTGACCAGGACCACAACCCTACATGCATTGAAGCAACTGCCATGTGATTGGTTGACTAGATAATTGCATTAATGAGAAATAGAACAGGTGTTCTTAATAATTCTTTAGGTGAGTGTATATGCCAAGAGAGAAATAACCTACACCCTGTAAAGGATGATAAAAAATCAGCCCAAACAAGGATAATTGGTGTTGAATGCCCTCCGGTTCCTAAAGCCTATGTCAACAGCCTGAGCTACAGTTCTATTAGAATCGGGGTGGACGGACCCTACAGGGAATTTTCCTGGTGGGCCGATGCCCATAGGTCCTCCTTGACACTGGCTAGGTACATACTACTGGGGTAACTATAGGGGTCATTATTAGAGGAAGTTCATGCAGTGTACTGAAGATAGGGCTGGCCTGCTGTTTTGGTCCACATCTCACCTTCTAAGCCCCCTGCTCCATATCAATATTAGAGACAACTGGAGGAGGACATAACATGGCAGTAATTGAAGGCCACCACAGAGGGACTGCTTCTGGGGAGGTATTTTGATCTTCACGGCAGAATACAGAATACCGTTTGTTTGACATGTAAATGTGAGGAAGAGAATATGATGTCATTCTGGAGTCACGTGATGTCACCTTACCTGGCAATGTGCGGATGTGCATCACTACATGCCATGTGCAAGGGGGTCCAGCCGTTTTCATCCCTCTGTTCTATGTCCGCTCCGTATTTCACTAGCAGCTTCACGCACTCTAGATTCCCTGAGAGGACCGCTTCATGAATAGCGCCCATGCCTGATGGTTGAAAACAAGCGTCAGCTGCAAAGTTTCCTCCCTTTTAGTTCCTTTAGTTATAGGATCTATAATATTACATTATATTAATTAGGATATTCTCATATTCAACATTACCTGCCAAGTCTAAGTACGTAAAACGTGACCACTCTGATATAAAGACAGCAGATGCCATAAAAAAAGACAAGTGGGGCTTCCATTTCTGGTTCAGGTGGTCACACATCTGCAAGGATCTGTACATTGTTAGGCCTCATGCACACGACTATATGTATTTTGCGGTCTGCAGATCGCGGATCAGCAAAACATGGCTACTGTTCATGTTGCATCCAAGTTTTTGCAGACCCATTGGGGCACATGTACTAAGACCGGCTTTTCGCGCTTCCACCTTGCACTGCCCTACAATTCATCTCATTTATAACAAGGAGTGCATCGCGTTCTAAATTAGGTGCATCTATGGCAGTCCTTGCAGCTGGTGAAAAAACTACTCTGGCAGGCTAGTTTTTTGCCAGCATTTACACCTTTTTCCAGGCGTAGATGTTAGTGAATCTGATGGGGCTGGTGTCCCGGCCCCCGACACATCTCCACTCCACCCCTGTCCCACCCAACTGGTGAACACATGGTAAAACCCGACATGCAACTAAATATTGTCGCATGGCTGTTTAAAAAGGGGACTTGCGACTATTTCTCGACTAAAATAGTCGCAAGTCCCTTAATAAATGTGCCCCATTGACTTCTCCGCTCTGCAAAAGATAGGACATGTCCTATAGTTCACCGCAACGTGCAGACCACAGACCCATTGGAGTTAATGCGGCATGCACGCGGCTGGTATCCGTGTTTTTTGTGAATCCATGGTTTGTTGACTGCTTGTGTGAATGCGCCCGTATTTATTTCTATGGGTCCACATCCGCATGGCCATTCTTAAAATTATAGAACATGTCCTATTTTTGTTTGTTTGGCGGACAAGAATGAGCTTTTCTATTACAAAATTGCGGCATGCACATGGACAGTATCCATAGTTTGCAGACCGTGAAACGGTCGTGTGCATGAGGCCTTACGCTGTCTAAATATTAGATAGGATAATAAATGTGGGCCGACATCTTCACATAAGGGGGCGACCTAGATATGTGATTTCTGTGACGGCCCCAGTTATCGGAGCGTGGTTGCAGAAACCCACCTGCTTGCCACCATTCAGCAAAACGGAAGTGATTTTCAGAAATCTCTGCAGATAGCACAAGGACAATGGTGATGCAATTTTAAAGGGATTGTCTAACTTAAAGAACGCCCCCAAGCCGACAGTTGTGATATTGTAAAAGAACATAAAGTCCGCCTCTTTGAGCGCCTCTCGCCCGGGAGGTGAAATGGATCAGTACAATGCGGGAGATTTATCAAAATTTGTCTAAAGGAAAACTGGCTTAGTTGCCCACAGCAACCAATCAGAATCCACCTTTTATCTTCTAAAGGAGCTCTGCAAAATGAAAGCTGAAGTCTGATTGGTTGCTAGGGGAAACTAAGCCAGTTTTCCTTTACACCAGTTTTAATAAATCTCCCCTTTGTTATTTTTATTATTTTATCACCACTGCTGCCTTGGGGTAAGGGGGATTTTTTAGTAAGTCAGACAACCCATTTAAAGGGAACCTGTCATGTCTGAGCTGCAGGCAGCAGGTTATAGAGCAGGAGGAGCTGAGCAGATTGATATATAATTTTGTAAGAAAATATTCAGTATAACTTGTATTTCCTTCATTTAAATTACTGCTCATTCTGGTCTTTGAAGTCCAGGAGGCGGTCCTATCAGTGATTGACAGCTATCTGTGTATACACAGTCATAGAGGGAAAGCTGTCAATCACTGATAGGACCGCCTCCTGGACTTCACAGCCCAGAATGAGCAGTGATTTAAATGGAAAAAAAAACAAGTTTTACTGAATATTTTCCCATAAATCTATATATCAGTCTGCTCAGCTCCTCCTGCTCTATAACCTGCTGCCTGCAGCTCAGAAACTATGTGCAATGTGACAGTTTCCCTTTAAGATCAGCCTATAATCAGAGACATTGCACATTTCTAAATTTTAGAGTCGTGATTCAAAGCCTATGCCGTGTGCAGCCATCTAACATTGAGGACCTTATCTGTCACCATTGATGATGCCATCATGATCTGTGTCCTATGTGTCCATGTGTATAGAGAGAGCTCCTTCAGGATGACTGTATCATAGGTGATAATGCCTCCACACCACCGTCCTAATGATGGGGGTTTAATAAGAACCTCTGCACATGCTTGAAAGAAAAAGTCAAGACAAATTCAGATTGTAGCTCCATGTTTGTGCGCACTAAGGGCGCCTTCACACGAGGCAGATTTTGTGGCAGAAAATTCAGCTCCATTCATTTGAATGGGCCAGTGAGCTCATGGATTTCCGTAATCCCCATTAAGGTGGATGGAACCGATTTTCACAGAATTTTCTGCCGCAAAATCTGCCGCGTGTGAAGGCACTCTAATACTCCCACACTGTCTCCTTAAGAAACTGAACATTTACTCCTCAGCAGCAGAATTCTAAATGCCCACATCCAGTCTTTTCCCAATTATTTCCCAGGCGATAATTTGCAGCAATTAGTCTAAAACCTGAAGCGGGTTGCCAATATCAAACTTCATCAATATCAACTACTTCACAGAAGGTGAACGCAATCTTTCTGCTCTGACCCTGGATTATTTAGTGGATTGCTGTTCCTTATATAATTTTTTAATAGAATAATGCAAACAGAATGACACCTTAAAGGGTCCCTGCAAACCCACGTAAATTTTTGATATCTTGCCTATCTCGAAGCTGCGAGGATTGGCCGCTCGGGAACCCAGTTGTGCGACACTCCTCTTCTGAAAATCCTGCATAGACTGACGTCTTGTCCTTTACCAGGTTTCAGGTCTAGGTTATGGACGAAACGGCCCTTTTACAACCCAGCACCCAGAGGTGCTGTGAACGCGGCCAAAACTTTTCGTCTTTCTGGCACTTGCGCAGATGAAGTGGATTTAGGCGTTTTTGCATGCATCAGGGGGATGAACAGTTCCGACTATGTCCTAAGCAGCAGAAGTAACGTGCCCATCCCTAGCCCAGACTGGAAACCTGGTAAAGGACGTGGCGTTAGCAGATACAGCAAAAAATGTAGTCTGCACACCAAAACCGATGGTGCCCGCTGAGGACTTGGCAGTCGTAGTACAAGTACAAGATAAAATCAACCTTCACTCTTGTACATTGTCTCACAAATATCAGTCCTTTATTGGCAATGTAATTCATTTCCAAGTTTGATCCAGATAACAAGGTTTACATAACGTACAAACCGGATTCCCAAAAAGTTGGGACACTATACAAATTGTGAATGAAAACTGAATGCAATGATGTGGAGGTGCCAACTTCTAATATTTTATTCAGAATAGAACATAAATCACGGAACAAAAGTTTAAACTGAGAAAATGTACAATTTTAAGGGAAAAATATGTTGAATCAGAATTTCATGGTGTCAACAAATCCCCAAAAAGTTGGGACAAGGCCATTTTCACCACTGTGTGGTATCTCCCCTTCTTCTTACAACACTCAACAGACGTCTGGGGACCGAGGAGACCAGTTTGTCAAGTTTAGAAATAGGAATGATCTCCCATTCTTGTCTAATACAGGCCTCTAACTGTTCAATCGTCTTGGGCCTTCTTTGTTGCACCTTCCTCTTTATGATGCGCCAAATGTTCTCTATAGGTGAAAGATCTGGACTGCAGACTGGCCATTTCAGTACCCGGATCCTTCTCCTACGCAGCCATGATGTTGTGATTGATGCAGAATGTGGTCTGGCATTATCTTGTTGAAAAATGCAGGGTCTTCCCTGAAAGAGATGACGTCTGGATGGGAGCATATGTTGTTCTAGAACCTGAATATATTTTTCTGCATTGATGGTGCCTTTCCAGACATGCAAGCTGCCCATGCCACACGCACTCATGCAACCCCATACCATCAGAGATGCAGGCTTCTGAACTGAGCATTGATAACAACTTGGGTTGTCCTTGTCCTCTTTGGTCTGGATGACATGGCGTCCCAGATTTCCAAAAAGAAATTCGAATCGCGACTCGTCTGACCACAGAACAGTCTTCCATTTTGCCACACTCCATTTTAAATGATCCCTGGCCCAGTGAAAACGCCTGAGCTTGTGGATCTTGCTTAGAAATGGCTTCTTCTTTGCACTGTAGAGTTTCAGCTGGCAACGGCGGATGGCACGGTGGATCGTGTTCACTGACAATGGTTTATGGAGTATTCCTGAGCCCATTCTGTGATTTCCTTCACAGTAGCATTCCTGTTTGTGGTGCAGTGTCGTTTAAGGGCCCGGAGATCACGGGCATCCAGTATGGTTTACGGCCATGACCCTTACGCATAGAGATTGTTCCAGATTCTCTGAATCTTCGGATGATGTTATGCACAGTTGATGATGACAGATGCAAAGTCTTTGCAATTTTTCGCTGGGTAACACCTTTCTGATATTGCTCCACTATCTTTCTGCGCAACATTGTGGGAATTGGTGATCCTCTACCCATCTTGGCTTCTGAGAGACACTGCCACTCTGAGAAGCTCTTTTTATACCCAAGCATGTTGCCAATTGACCTAATTAGTGTTAATTGGTCTTCCAGCTCTTCGTTATGCTCAAATTTACTTTTTCCAGCCTCTTATTGCTACTTGTCCCAACTTTTTGGGGATTTGTTGACACTGTGGGAATTTGAATCAACGTATTTTTCCTTTAAAATGATACATTTACTCGGATTAAACGTTTGATCTGTCATCTACGTTCTATTACAAATAAAATATTGACATTTGCCATCTCCACATCATTGCATTCAGTTTTTATTCACAATTTGTTTAGTGTCCCAACTTTTTGGGAATCTGATTTGTAGAAACCAGACACCATACAGAATGAATGGACGTTTCGCTCCTTTAGGGACCTTTATCAACCATGTATCGGTAGATGCAGCAGGAAAATGTGGCGCCTCTCTGGATAGCTATAAAAGAGGGAAGTCCTGTTCATTTTCATCTTGTTTAGACCTCTTTCACACGACCGTATGGCTTTTTCAGTGTTTTGTGTTCCGTTTTTTTTAACGGATCTGTTGTCCTGTTTTTTTTTGTTTCTGTTGTGTTTCCGTTTCTGTTCCGTTTTTCCATATGGCATATACAGTATACAGTAATTACATAGAAAAAATTGGTCTGGGCACAACATTTTCAATAGATGGTTCCACAAAAACAGAACGGATACGGAAGACATACGGATGCATTTCTGTATGTGTTCCATTTTTTTGCAGACCCATTGACTTGAATAGAGCCACGTGATTTGCGGGCAATATTAGGACATGTTCTATCTTTGAACGGAAAAAAAGAAAATACAGAAACAGAATGCATACGGAACACTTTAATGGTTCTGCAAAAAAAATGGAATGTGTTCCGTATGCATACCATGTATGGAATGGAAAAAACGACCCGTAAGCGGAAAAAAATAAAAAATGGTAGTGTGAAAGAGGCCTTAGAGGAGCGTCACGATCAGCCAATCATTCTACTCAACTTCGAGAAGGTACGTAAATTAGAAACTCTATTCTGCAGGTGAGATTGTGAGTAATTAAGGTGGGTTTGCTGGGTCCTGGGGAAAGGCCTTTTATGCACCACAGTTACATGGTAGATGCCGGAGGCTATATTGATGAGTACCAACATTCTGGAGGTATAAGGTCTCAATAGTAAACAGTACTAAATAACACACTAAAAATGGAGTCTACAACTGCAGAATGGATCATTCTGCTCATATTACTAGAAGGACACTTTATCTTCTGTACCCAGATTGTTGGAAATCTGAATTAGACCACAGGACTTTCAATAAATTTCAGTGTAAGGTTAGCTCGTAGGAGTTCAAGTCAAAAACAGCAAATAAACAACTGTCACATATGTCAAAGATGTCATTGGTGAAGAAGCCCTAGCCAATATACCCAAGTCAGGACAAGTCCCAGGTGACGGGTAGCCATGGTGCATAACACCTCCGGCTATTTTTACTCATGGGTACACCGTTTCCTTACTTGCTCAAAAAAGTGAAATGTAGTATATTTCTCTGTAACCCCCTCACCTGTTAAGTAGATTGTATCCAACGTCACCTTGCGAGCTCGTATAAACCTCCCGACTTGCTCCAGGTCACCCTGTCGGATATGATCCAGAAAAAGCACGTCGTTTGGAAAACGCACCGTCCGCGCCGACCTCAGGCTGCGTGAAGTCCTATGGGAAGGGTAGTACCTCATCTTCTTGAGGATGCCGTGATCGGGGGCCGCGGAAGGTGAACTTAGCGCCAGCGCTGTCAATGAAGTTATTTCCACTTCAGCAGAATCAGGTTGATTTCCTTTCCGACAAAAATCGGGGAGCCACTTTTGGGGATGGAAAGTGTGCAAGACAGATCCAAAGGCTGATTACCAATTCCACGCATAGAGCAGCGGCACACAAAACCCCCCTTTTTATAGCTCTGCCTTCCCATCTATTTAAGGGACTCTCATCTCATCGCACTGTAAGGCAAACGACCAGCGCAGACGCCCACTGCAGTTCAAGAGAGGCTCATCTTACCAGGTCAACTGATCGTGAGAGCAGCTGCTACTCAGAGCTTCGCTGGGTCACAAGCAAGATACAAAAAATTGGCTGCAAGTTTAGGGTGGGGAGAGTGCTACCACGGTAATCAGTGACAGTACGGGCAGACATGATCAGACAGTTATCTGTCCACCCACGAGGTAAGGAACTTAGAAGGTGGCTCACTAAACAGGGGTCAGTAAAGCTAGGTCAATCTGTCTAGCCAGGGCCGGCCGGAACGATGCACGTAACAACGAAGTGCAAAGCGAAGGTTTAATGCCGAAGCAAAATGGCTCCCCTCGTGCCAAAAACTAAATCTCCCCGCTGACAAATGGTGCACGGTTTAAATTGCAAGACAGATTAAGAAAAGAATTAGAAGCCTTTAATGCGTATGACTTGAAAGGACGGCATTACAAAACGAGGCACAAGCCGTTTCGAGAGCAAGTCCACCCGCTGTTGGAGGTATTTTAACTCGGTGAACTCGGCAATGGGACTAAAGTGACAAGTGGACGACGTATCTGGGAAGTTGTAGAAGAAACTCATAGACTGGTATTTACATTTAAAGCTCTCAGCTACTTTTATTTTTTTACAGTTTCAGTACTGACGAGAGTCTTTACCCTTTTGCTGGTTTTGTTTCAGTACCAGGTTGTCCTTCTGCTGGAGAGATGACTAATCTGTACCAGGCTGGTTGCTAATGATGTAATGCTGAACTACATCATGGAAACGGTTGCTACAACTCTTCCCTAGCAACCAATCTATCTTATACGAGCTCCTTATGACGTGTAGGCTCTAAATGTGATATGAACACAGCCTAAAACTGTGCTGACGGCAGAGAAAGTTAAGTGCAGTTTGGCCGCCTTAGAGCTGTAACATTTTAAGGCTACAGTACTTTCACACTGGCGTTTTGGCTTTCCGTTTGTGAGATCCGTTCAGGGCTCTCACAAGCGGTCCAAAACTGATCAGTTTTTCCCTAATGCATTCTGAATGGAAAAGGATCCACTCAGAATGCATCAGTTTGCCTCCGTTCTGTCTCCATTCCGCTTCTGTGCGTCCTGGGATGCGAAGCGAGACGGATCCGTCCTGGCACACAATGTAAGTCAACAGGAACTGACACAATAGAAAATGGATCCGTCCCCCATTGACTTTCAATAGAGTTCATGACGGACCCGTCTTGGCTATATAAGACATAATACAACCGGATCCGTTCATGACGGATGCATGAGGTTGTATTATTGTAATGGAAGAGTTTTTGCTGATCCATGACGGATCCGCAAAAAACGCTAGTGTGAAAGTAGCCTTAGGGTCTATTCACACGTCCATGGTGTATTGCGGATCCGCAATACACCCGGCCTGCACCCCCCATAGAACTGCCAATTCTTGTCCGCTATTGCGGACAAGAATAGGACATGTTCTATTTTTTTCCGGGGCCGAAGCCCAGAAATTCGGGGCCGCGCTCCGGAAATGCGGGTAGCACATATTGTGCTCTCCTCATCCCGTTCTGCCCCATTGAGAATGATTGGGCCGATATTGCAGAACAGATGTGGACCCATTTGCGGACGTCTGAATGGAGCCTAAGTTAGTCAGAGTTTTCTACAAATACATTTTGGTAGAGAACCAAAAGCTTAAAACTCCTATGGAAAGATATTCGCTAAGAGGATGTTGATTATCCTAATGTACAGTGCTGCCCATAATTATTCATACCCCTGGCAAATTTTGACTTAAAGTTACTTTTATTAGACCAGCAAGTAATTTTTTGACGGGAAATGACATAGGTGTCTCCCAAAGGATAATAAGACGATGTACAAGAGGCATTATTGTGGGGAAAAAACATTTCTCAGCTTTTATTTACATTTGAGCAAAAAGTGTCCAGTCCAAAATTATTCATACCCTTCTCAATAATCAATAGAAAAGCCTTTATTGGCTATTACAGCAATCGAACGCTTCCTATAATTGCAGACCAGCTTTTTGCATGTCTCCACAGGTATTTTTGCCCATTCAGCTTTAGCAATGACCTCCAAATCTTTCAGGTTGGAGGGTCAACTTGCCATCACCCTGATCTTTAGCTCCCTCCACAGATTCTCAATTGGATTCAAGTCTGGACTCTGGCTGGGCCACTCCAAAACGTTAATGTTGTTGTCTGCTAACCATTTCTTCACCACTTTTGCTGTGTGTTTTGGGTCATTGTCATGCTGAAATGTCCACTGGTGCCCAAGGCCAAGTTTCTCTGCAGACTGCCTGATGTTGTTGTTGAGAATCCTTATGTATTGCTCTTTTTTCATGGTGCCGTTTACTGTGATTAGGTTCCCTGGTCCATTGACTGAAAAACACCCACAAAGCATTAGGTTCCCACCACCATGTTTGACAGTGGGGATGGTGTTCATTGGGTTGAAGGCTTCTCTTTTTTTTACGCCAAATGAAGGAAACATCATTGTGACTAAACAATTCAATTTTTGTTTCATCTGACCATAACACAGAAGACCAGAAGTCTTCTTTGTCCAGATGAGCTTTTGCAAAGGCCAAGCGAGCTTTTGTGTGCCTTATCTGGAGAAGTGGAACCCAGCAGTGTGCAGTGTCCGTTGGATTGTCTGTCTTGAGACATTGCCACCAGCAGAGCCAGATTCACCAGGATGGCCTTGGTGGTGATCCTTGGATTCTTTTTCACCTCTCTAACTATCCTCCTGGACAGCACAGGTGTCACTTTTGGCTTCTGACCACGTCCTCTGAGATTTTCCGCAGTGCGGAACATCTTGTATTTTTTGCTCAAATGTAAATAAAAGCTGAGAAATGTTTTTTTTTGTCCACAATAATGCCTCTTGTACATTGTCTTATTATCTATTGGGAGACACCTATGTTATTTCCCGTCAAAAAATGACTCGCTGGTTGAATAAAAGTAACTTTAAGTCAAAATTTAAAATGTAATTAGAGAAGGCTCACCTCCTAGACAAAAAATGGAGTGGGTGCACCTACAAAGAAGGTTACACCCAATCTTCAAGAGAATTGTATAGATAAATTGAAGGAGTAGGGCACACCTACATTCAGATACACATAGGAGAGTTTTCTAGACAGTAATTTTATTTATACCAGAAATATAGTAATACATCAAATATTAAACATATATTTGCATGCTATATAGACTTATAATCGCTTTAAAATTGATTAAAATTGCAACCATCCATAAAAAGCAACACTAAAATATAAAATTAAGTAGCAAATCCTAGGGAGGAAATGTCCTATTAGAATCTCAGATTTTTTTGTTCCTTTCTATTACTCTGAATGTCCGTGT
Organism: Bufo gargarizans; assembly: GCF_014858855.1. Classification (NCBI taxonomy): domain Eukaryota; kingdom Metazoa; phylum Chordata; class Amphibia; order Anura; family Bufonidae; genus Bufo; species Bufo gargarizans. The sequence continues at coordinate 78,398,339 of NC_058085.1, read as the reverse complement.
TACATTAATTGTCCAGTGGACCTGATATCCACACTGTTTGGACGTAGTCCGTAGTAATCAGGATTCTAGAAAGTTCACAGGTTAGTTTCAATGTAGCCGAAGTGAGGATGTGTGGTTGAGTCATTCACATTTCTTTTGCCACAAGTTTAGCAATACATCCAATCACTCTGCCTGTGTATACATTCATACGGCATTGGTTTTACTTATAGTTCTGTAGGTTTGAGCCGGCTGTACTGCGGTTAACGTGGCATCCCGCGTATAGTACGCTTACAGGCTGCGATGTAACTTCCAGGAGATAGATTCAGGGATCTGCAGCAATCAATTGTAGGAGTGCCGTTTCAGTGGTTTTGTGTGGTTTAGTTCCTGCACAGGTGCTCAATCAAGCAAGCAGGTCAGATGTCACTGCGGCTGTTGATTTCAGGTTTTTTCTTTACCAAATTTTTGGGATATCGATCCCACTACTCCTGGTTGATTTGAACACATAGGAGAGTTTTCTAGACAGTAATTTTATTTATACCAGGTGGTACCACTGAGGAAGGAGTCCAGTTAACTCCGAAACGCGTCTGGTGAAGGATAACCCCATGAGACTAAATATATATTGAAGCGCTTCGAATCGACCAGGAGTAGTGGGATCGATAGCCAAAAAATTTGGTAAAGAAAAAACCTGAAATCAACAGCCGCAGTGACATCTGACCTGCTTGCTTGATTGAGCACCTGTTGATGATGACCCATGGACAGGTTGCATCACGGAAATGCAAGTCCTGGTCCCAAACTCTTTCATTGATAAAACTACCATGGTGACAATATGTTGCCCCCTAGCAAAACTCACACTTTCTTAAAGGGCTTCTGTCAGCAGTTTTGTACCTATGACACTGGCTGACCTGTTACATGTGAGCTTGGCAGCTGAAGTCATCTGTGTTGGTCCCATGTTCATATGTGCCCGCATTGCTGAGTAAAATTAAGTTTTAATATATGCAAATGAGCCTCTAGGAGCAATGGGGGTGTTGCCGTTACACCTAGAGGCTCTGCTCTCTCTGCAACTGCTGTGCCCTCTCCACTTTGACAGGAACAGGCAGTGAAAACATCATTACGCTTGGCCCTGTCCATCAAGGTGCAGGGGATACAATAGAGGGCGCGGCAGTTGCAGAGAGAGCAGAGCCTCTAGGTGTAACGCCAATTCTCATTTGCATATATTAAAACTTAACTTTTCTCAGCAATGCGGGCACATATGAACATGGGACCCACACAGATGCCTTCAGCTGCAGGATCTTGGGTTGGCACCCCTTGCTAATCAGCTGTTTTCACAAGCTAAGAGTTGGACCCTGCCAAACTGATATTGATGACCTATCCTATAGGTCATCAGTAAGGAAAGTGGAGACATTTCAGTCAGGGCTGGCTCCAGGCCTACATGGGCCCCAACTTCTTTCTTCCACTGTGCATACTACGAGGGTGAGTCAAAAATTACCCGCACTTGGCAGTCCAATTTTTTTTTTTTACTTTCAGAAAAGATAAAATCATTTTTCGACACAATCTCCGCAGTCGCTGCTGTGCAGGTTTGAACGTGTTATGTCATGACATTTGTGACTGCGTGAAACAATGGCTGCCCCACTTGTGACTTGCACAAAGAACAGCACACACTGATTCGTCTGAAGGTGTGTCTGGTGCTGATAGTTATCAATGATACAGTGCACAGTATGGAGAAAGGGCTTTGTCGTCAAGAAGTGTGTATGACTGGGTAGGGAAGTAGAAGGAAGGTCCTACAAGTTTAAGCCATAAAGAAGGAGCCAGACGCCCGTCCACGATTGATGACAATATTGAGAGTGCATGTAAACTGGTTTTGTTGGATAGACAAGTGACATGGCTTCATGAGGGATCAGTCATGTCAAACTAATGTAATCAGTTTCTATGAGGAGGTAAGTTCTAGACTTGACAGCGGCGAATCAATGGATGTCGTATATCTGGACTTCTCCAAAGCATTTGACACTGTACCACATAAAAGGTTAGTATATAAAATGAGAATGCTCGGACTGGGAGAAAATGTCTGTATGTGGGTAAGTAACTGGCTCAGTGATAGAAAACAGAGGGTGGTTATTAACGGTACACACTCAGATTGGGTCACTGTCACTAGTGGGGTACCTCAGGGGTCCGTATTGGGCCCTATTCTCTTCAATATATTATTTATTAATTATCTTGTAGAAGGCTTGCACAGTAAAATATCAATTTTTGCAGATGAGACTAAACTGTGGAAAGCAATTAACACAGAAAAGGACAGTATACTGTGTATATATATATATACTACAGAAGGCAGTATATTGTGTGTATATATAAATATATATATATACTACAGAGGACACTATACTGCTACAGAGGGATCTGGATAGATTGGAGACTTGGGCAGAGAAGTGGCAGATGAGGATTAACAAATGTAAGGTTATGCACATGGGAAGGAATAATGCAAGTCACCTGTACATACTAAATGGTATAACACTCAGTAACACTGACATGGAAAAGGATCTAGGAATTTTAGTCAACAGCAAACTAAGCAGTAAAAACCAGTGTCAGGCAGCTGCTGCCAAGGCCAATAAGATAATGGGTTGCATCAAAAGGGGCATAGATGCCCGTGATGAGGACATAGTCCTACCACTTTACAAATCACTAGTCAGACCACACATGGAGTACTGTGTATAGTTCTGGGCTCCTGTGAACAAGGCAGACATAGTAGAGCTGGAGAGGGTCCAGAGGAGGGAAACTAAAGTAATAACTGGAATGGGGCAACTACAGTACCCTGAAAGATTATCAGAATTAGGATTATTCACTTTAGAAAAAAGAAGACTAAGGGAAGATCTAATTACTATGTATAAATATATCAGGGGTCAGTACAGAGATCTCTCCCATCATCTATTTATCCCCAGGACTGTGACTGTGACGAGGGGACATCCTCTGCGTCTGGAGGAAAGAAGGTTTGTACACAAACATAGAAGAGGATTCTTTACGGTAAGAGCAGTGAGACTATGGAACTCTCTGCCTGAGGAGGTGGTGATGGTGAGTACAATAAAGGAATTCAGGAGGGGCCTGGATGTATTTCTGGAGTGTAATAATATTACAGGCTATAGCTACTAGAGAGGGGTCGTTGATCCAGGGAGTTACTCTTTCAAAAATGATTTTTATTAGAATTAATTCTGTTGCCTGATTGGAGTCGGAAAGGATTTTTTTCCCCTAAAGTGAGGAAAATTGGCTTCTACCTCCCAGTTTTTTTTTTTGCCTTTTTCTAGATCAACTTTGCACGATAACAGGCTGGATAGAAAGATGTCTTTTATCAGCCTTATAAACTATGTTACTATGACAATGGATTATGTGGCAGATCCCCCATAAAATTCCTACAAGGATGAAGATTCACATCTGATGAAGAGGAGAACACAGCGTTGCATTTATGGCTTACAGCTCAGCATAAGGGCTCATGCACACGGACGTTGCCCAGCCGTGGCAGTATTGCGGCCCGCTTACAGCGGGTCTGCAGTACATGGGCACCGGCCGTGTGCACCACGCATCGCAGATGCGAACCCATTCATGTGATGCGGAATGGAAGAATGGATCGGAAGCCCACCGAAGCACTGCGGAATGCTTCCGTGGTGTTTATGTCCGTGCCTCCGCACCACAAAAAAATAGAACATGTTCTATATTTTTTTTACAGTGCAGACGGATCACAGACCCATTCAAGTTGAATGGGTCCGTGATCCGTCCTGGCCGCCGCACGGATGTTGCCCGTGCATTGGGGTCCCCAATGCACGGAACGCCAGCACAACGGCCTTGTGTATGAGCGCCAAAACAAATTTTTTATGGACAAAGTGTATATGAAAATTATGTATTTGTCTTTTCTGAAAGTTTATTAAAATAAATTCTACAGCCGGAGTGCAGACCATTTTTGACTCATCCTTCTAGATACAAATAATTGTAATTTTGTAATGTTTTTGCTTTTTTTTTTTAAAAAAGAATTAAAAATATAATTTTCTGATATATCAACCAAGGAATGCCACGTGTGAACCTGCCCTAACAAGGAGACCTTTAAATGCTAGTTTGCTCAATTTTACACAAGGAAATTAGGGTTCCTAGGGGGAGTAATTCTTTTAAACGGCAGGAACCCTATTAAAATAATTTTAAAAATGTTATACTAGCTGTCCTGAACCTCCTCTGTTCCAGCGCCACCGCTCAGTCCTCCCTGCTGGGCTGCAGCAGTGACCGGCCGTATACCACATGTGACCGCTGCAGCCAATCATTGGCCTCAACCGCCTCTAGCTGTATAACACAAATGCTGAGCAGAGAGCAGCATGGACCTTGACTCTTGTGCTCAGGATCTGAGTGATGATAACTACTTTCCAAAGCCACGGCCATTGCAGAGCTGATAGGACCAGCAGACATTTTCCAGGCCACAAACCTGGTAGTTAGTAATACACATGGAACTAGTACATGTATACTATTTTTTATGTACTTTGCCTTTTTCCGGTAGAATCTACAGTAATGTAAAAAAGTTTGAATCCCCCCCCCCATATAGTATTTTTTTATTTTTTAAGATGTGGACATCAGTATTTGATCTTCATTCTGACAGTACGTACAGATAATGGTATGTCACTGAACAAAACACAGAGTGACTTAGCAATGATTGATTGAACACCTATAGAGCAGGAGGAGCTGAGCAGATTGATATATAGATTTATGGGAAAAGATTCAGAAAAATTACATACATGTACATTTAAATCCCTGCTCCTTCTGGGCTGTGAAGTCCAGGAGGCGGTCCTATCAGTGATTGACAGCTATCTCTGTATACACAGTCATAGAGGGAAGGCTGTCAATCACTGATAGGACCGCCTCCTGGACTTCACAGCCCAGAAGGAGCAGGGATTTAGATGAATGAAATACAAGTTAGGCCTCATGCACACGACCGTATGTATTTTGTGGTCCACAAAAAATACGGATGACGTGTGCATTCTGTATTTAGTGGAACAGAACAGCTGGCCCCCAATAGAACAGTCCTATCCTTGTCCGTAATGCGGACAATAATAGGACATGTTCTAATTTTTGCGGAACAGAAATACGGAAACGAAAGCACACGGAGTACCTTCAGTTTTTTTTGCAGACCCATTGAAATAAATGGTTCCGCATACGGTCCGCAAAAAATACGGAACGGACACAGAACGAAAATACGCTCGTGTGCATGAGCCCTTAAACTGAATATTTTCCCACAAAACTACATATCAGTCTATGACATGCTGCCTGCAGATTATTTTCATGGTGACAGGTTCCCTTTAAATTTAGCCATCAATATTAAATCAGTGAAGATTCAACTGCTGACACCCACACAAGCAGCTGGTTAAAGTGGTAGCTACGCTTAGACGAGCAGCGCCATACATTTTGTAGTGGCTGTGTTAGGTACTGCAGTTCTGTCCTACTGAAGTGATTGGGACAGAGCTGCAATACCAGCCCCAGCCACTCCTAAATATATGGGCGCTGTGCACAGTAAATAATGAAGGGAAGTTGGAGAAACCCAGCACCTTCATCTACGCATCAATGGTCAGCAACCTTTGGCACTCTAGCTGCTGTGAAACTACAACTCCCAGCATGGACACTTACTCCACTGGTTTGTAACCCCCATAGAATTGAAAGGAGGATGCTGGGAGTTGTAGTTTCAGAACAGTTGGAGTGCTGGAGGTTCCTGATCCCTGATCTAGGTGACCGGTGCCAGTGCTGGAAAGTAGATCATCACTAATCTTATATTGGTGACCTATCCATAGTCATTTACTTTAAGTACAGTTGTGGCCAAAGTTTTGAGAATTACATAAATATTGGAAAAGTTGCTGCTTAGGTTTTTATAATAGCAATTTGCATATACTCCAGAATGTTATGAAGAGTGATCAGATGAATTGCATAGTCCTTCTTTGCCATGAAAACATGAAAATTTACTTAATCCCCCCAAAAACTTTTCCACTGCATTTCATTGCTGTCATTAAAGAACCCGCTGAGATCATTTCAGTAATCGTCTTGTTAACTCAGGTGAGAATGTTGACGAGCACAAGGCTGGAGATCATTATGTCAGGCTGATTGGGTTAAAATGGCAGACTTGACCTGTTAAAAGGAGGGAGATGCTTGAAATCATTGTTCTTCCATTGTTAACCATGGTGACCTGCAAAGAAACGCGTGCAGCCATCATTGCGTTGCATAAAAATGGCTTCACAGGCAAGGATATTGTGGCTACTAAGATTGCACCTCAATCAACAATTTATAGGATCATCAAGAACTTCAAGGAAAGAGGTTCAATTCTTGTTAAGAAGGCTTCAGTGCGTCCAAGAAAGTCCAGCAAGCGCCAGGATCATCTCCTAAAGAGGATTCAGCTGCGGGATCGGAGTGCCACCAGTGCAGAGCTTGCTCAGGAATGGCAGCAGGCAGGTGTGAGCGCATCTGCACGCACAGGGAGGCTTAGACTTTTGGAAGATGGCCTGGTGTCAAGAAGGGCAGCAAAGAAGTCACTTCTCTCCAAAAAAACCCATCAGGGACAGATTGATCTTCTGCAGAAAATTTGGTGAATGGACTGCTGAGGCTGGGGCAAAGTCATATTCTCTGATGAAGCCTCTTTCCGATTGTTTGGGACATCAGGAAAAAGGCTTGTCCGGAGAAGAAAAGGTGAGCGCTACCATCAGTCCTGTGTCATGCCAACAGTAAAGCATCCTGAGACCATTCATGTGTGGGGTTGCTTCTCATCCAAGGGAGTGGGCTCACTCACAATTTTGCCCAAAAACATAGCCATGAATAAAGAATGGTACCAAAACACCCTCCAACAGCAACTTTTTCCAACAATCCAACAACAGTTTGGTGAAGAACAATGCATTTTCCAGCACGATGGAGCACCGTGCCATAAGGCAAAAGTGATAACTAAGTGACTCGGGGACCAAAACGTTGACATTTTGGGTCCATGGCCTGGAAACTCCCCAGATCTTATTCCCATTGAGAACTTGTGGTCAATCCTCAAGAGGCGGGTGGACAAACAAAAACCCACTAATTCTGACAAACTCCAAGAAGTGATTATGGAAGAATGGGTTGCTATCAGTCAGGAATTGGCCCAGAAGTTGATTGAGAGCATGCCCAGTCGAATTGCAGAGGTCCTGAAAAAGAAGGGCCAACACTGCAAATACTGACATTTGCATAAATGTCATGTAATTGTCGATAAAAGCCTTTGAAACGTATGAAGTGTGTGTAATTATATTTCACTACATCACAGAAACAACTGAAACAAAGATCTAAAAGCAGTTTAGCAGCAGACTTTGTGAAAACTAATATTTGTGTCATTCTCACAACTTTTCGCAACGACTGTACATTCATACCCTTTAGGTCACGAACTCCCATCATACACACTTTCACTGTACAGGGGCAGCCATTCCGTTATTCTCCACGGTAAGGCCCCATTTACACGACCGGATGTGTTTTGCGGTCTGCAAACCGCACATACCAGCCTTGTGCATGTCGCAATTTTTTTACCCCTGTAGAAATGGATGGACAAGAATAGGACACTTTCTATCTTTTTCGTCGGCTGGTGGAATGGCCATACAGATAGTACATGGTGTACTGTTCGCAAAAAATGCGGATCGGTTGCGGACCAGAAATATGGGGCCTTACTGGTATACATGTTGGTTTTCCTTGTCCTATTCCTTAGGCCTCCTGCACACGACTGTATATGGCTTTTTCAGTGTTTTTCGGTCCATTTTTCACAGATCCGTTGTTCCGTTTTATGTTTCCGTTCCGTTTTTCCGTATGGCATATACAGTATACCATAATTACATTGAAGAAATTGGGCTGGGAATAACATTTTCAATAGATGTTTCCACAAAAAACAGAACGGATACGGAGTACATTCCGTATGTGTTCAGTTTTTTTTGCGGACCTATTGACTTGAATGAAGCCACGGAACATGATTTGCGGTCAATAATAGGACATGTTCTATCTTTCAACGGAACGGAATGCATACGGATTACATTCCGTTTTTTTTTGCGGAACCATTGAAATGAATGGATATTAGGAACGCAAAAAACGGACCGTAAACGGAAAAAAAAAGGTCGTGTGCAGGAGGCCTTAAGCAGTTCCTACAGACTACTCTTCTTTTTCATGCAGCTAAAGATCCTCCTATACAGAGCATCTCCATTATACGTGCCACAGATCCTACAGGGTGATACACGAACTGATAGATTCTCTAGGCTTCAGATGCCGCATGTTTGGTATTTAAAACCCAAATCTTTAAGTCTGGCGTCTGCCCCCTCTGAGAAATGTGACCCCAGCGTCCAGGTCATTCTCAGTTTGGTAAGGTCGCTCACCTCCTGCCTGCACACTGTACAGCACGTCCCTATTGTTTACTAGCATACAAGTTGGGGGTCATTTACTAAGACATGCCAAGTTTAGACGTAAAAAAAAGTCACAAGACCCCTTTTTGCAACTGGTTAAATATACTCAACATTGGGGAGTGGTGGGGGCTGGGCAGGGGCCATAAGCCCTGGCAATTTCCCTAATGTGAAATTAGGAAAATGGCAATGGAAATGTACTCTAGACAGGGAATGGAGTAGATTTCAACCTAGCCGTGATGGCCAACCTCCAGCTGTGGTAAAACTACAACTCCTAAAATGCACACTTGCTTGGCTGTGAGCATGCTGGGAGTCGTAGTTTCACCACAGCCGTAGGTTAGCCATCACTGACCTAGTCACATGGACGGCATGAGGATTCGCCTAAATTTATGATGAGGCTTTCACCTTGACGTAAAAATTAGGCCTGTAAAACGCAGGCTCTTGATAAATGACCCTCGTTGTGTCTTAACATGTTTGTATTTTATGTTTAAAAAAAATCTTTCAATCCATTGCAAGAATGAATAAGCCACAATATAAAACGCACACAAATTCTCTATATCGATGCAGTCACATGACAAAAGCTTTTAGAAATAAAAATAGGCTATAAAACAGCGGATGGCGGGTCATTCATCTTTAAACTGTTGTAGGCAGTTTAAATCTACATAAAAACTTGATTAACTTTTCAGATACATTGCTTTATTTTATACTGACTTATTTTTTTGTCTTAATGCATTTTTCATGAGGTTTTGTTTCTGGTTCATAGTCAAAAATGTGAGCTAAAAGCTTATGTACAGCTACATATCACCACAGTCTTCATCCTCATTTGTTCCTGAGGCCATATTTCTATTGGCAGGCGCACGGATCCATAGAAGACAATGGTGCGATTTACACCTCCATTATGCGCTACAATGGTCTGCGTTTCATGGACACCACTGAACACAATTGTTCCTGGGGGTCTTCAGGTCCTTGTCCTAAATGGCCGTCTGAATCATCAATTATATATCTTTTGCTTTTATTAGAACTGGTTATGGACATGACTTCGCTGTGGACTCCAATGGTTTCACCCTTTCGCTAATTTTTGCTTGACCTTATGAGGCATCTAGATAAATTCTGCACATACTTTCTGATGTCAGGGTCAACCATTGCCAACTGACTGGAGTGTCTCAGATGACCTTTGCAAGCAAGGTATAGCCCAAAAGGAAGGTTTAGTCTTAAGCCTCATGCACACGACTGAGTCCCTATTGCAGTCTGTAAAATACGGATGCTTTCTACGTGCAGCCCGCGTTTTTCTCACTCCCGGCTATTATGACCTGCAAAACAGACAAGAATAGGACACTTTCTAGAACGGACATGCAAACAGAACACAGATGACATCCGTGGTTTTTTTTTTCTTTCCCTTCTGCAGACCCATAGAAATGAATGGGCCTGTGAGCAAGCCACAAAAAAAAGTTGATCAGATGCAAAATACAGTTGTCATGGGCATGAAGCCTCAATCCGCTGAGTAGGAAAATGTTTAAGGGCCCTTGCAGACGAGCGTGTCCGGATGGGTCGCTCGAAAAATCGTGCGAGTAGGTACGCAATTCCAGTCAGTTTTGACTGCGATTGCGTTCTGAATTCTTCTATCTTCATTCAGCAGGACCTGCACTGACATCATCGCGCTCGATGACATCACCGAAGGTCCTTTTCCAGCCAGGTCCTGCAAGAAGAAGACGAGCCCTGCTGCACGATCAAGTGGATGAGGTGAGTTACATTATTTTACTCACAATGGACCTTTTACTTAGCATTCTGTATTAAAGAATGCTATTATTTCCAATTATAACCATGTTATAATGGAAAATAATAAAGTAAATGGGTTCCCGGGTAACTCATTCCTCATCTCCTTAGCAACCATGCGTGAAAATCGCATTGCATGCGCACTTGCTTGCGATTTTCACGCATCCCCATTCATTTCTATGGGGCCTGCGTTGCATTAAAAACGCAGAATTTAGAACATGCTGTGATTTTCACGCAACACACAAGTGATGTGTGAAAATTACCGCTCATGTGCACAGTCCCATTGAAGTGAATGGGTCTGGATTCCGTGCGGGTGCAATGCGTTCACCTCACGCATTGCACCCGCACGGAATTCTCGCCCGTGTGAAAGGGGCCTAAGAAAGCAAAAAGTAACAAACTGAGTCACAGACGTGATTTAGGCTACTTTCACACTAGCGTTCGGGTGTCCGCTCGTGAGCTCCGTTTGAAGGGGCTCACGAGCGGACCCGAACGCAGCCGTCCAGCCCTGATGCAGTCTGAATGGAGCGGATCCGCTCAGACTGCATCAGTCTGGCGGCGTTCAGCCTCCGCACGGACAGGCGGACAGCTGAACGCTGCTTGCAGCGTTCGGGTGTCCGCCTGGCTGTGCGGATCTGTCCAGACTTACAATGTAAGTCAATGGGGACGGATCCGTTTGAAGATGCCACAATATGGCTCAATCTTTAGGCGGATACGTCCCCCATTGACTTTACATTGAAAGTCTGGACGGATCCGTACGAGGCTATTTTCACATTAGCTGTTATATGCTAAAAATAATGCAGACGGATCCGTTCTGAACGGAGCCTCAGTCTGCATTATTATGATCGGATCCGTTCAGAACGGATCCGATCGAACGCTAGTGTGAAAGTAGCCTTATACTGCTACAGAAAACCACCGCAGGTATATATTTAAAAAAAAAACACATTGGAACTGGAGTATATTGAATTTTAACCCATTCTGTCCAATTTTCTAAAAAAAAAAAAGTATCCCCACAGACAACCCCTTAAAGAGCCTTTCATAGGCTCTCCCCAGTATTTTCCACACATTTTACTAGCCCAAAATTGGGAGCAGATTCAAGAAAATGAGAAATCCTGCTTGTTCTGGTTCTAAAAGTCTGGTCACTTATGGGTTCTCTTAAAGGGTTTCGGTCACCAGATTTAACCCTATTCAGCTAGCAGACATTCACAATGTGCTAATGTCAGCTAAACCTAACTAGCCTATTCCTACTTTTATATTATGCCAATTAGCCTCTAGGGGCGAGCGTTGTTCCTGCTCCTAGAGGCTCTGTTCTCCCACCTTGTCGCCTCCCTCCAAGTCGTGATTGACAGGGGCAGGCAGCTCTCACATGTCTGCCACCCCTGTGCTCTGGTGAAATCTTGCGCCGTTCAGTATTTGGCGCAGGCACGGTGAGGCAGCTCTCAACCTGCGAGCGTCTTTCCCTCACCCCGCCTGCGCAGAATGCTGACCGGCACGAGATTTCACCAGAGCACAGGGGTGGCAGACGGATGCGAGCGCTGCCTGGCCCTGTCAGTCAGGACTTGGAGGGAGGCAACAAAGATGGGAGACCAGAGCCTCTATGAGCAGGAACAACGCTCCCCACCCCTAGAGACTAGCATAATATAAAAGTCAGATATCTGGCATAACAGGGGCATAGATAGGAGTAGGCTAGTTAGGTTTAGCTGACATTAGCACATTGTGAATGTCTGCTAGCTGAATAGAGTTAAATCTGGTGACAGAATCCTTTTAATGTCTGTAGTAGGTAGCCATAAAAACCACTATGTCTGAGATAACAGCCAGTTCCTGTCCCAGAAGGGCAAACAGCAAGAGAAGACTGCACTTAAAGGCTATGTACACCTTTGGAGGCCTTTTTCATTTTACCAATTTTGGGATAAAAGTAGTTTTTTCAATTAGCTCAATTTTTTTTAATAAAGACCATTTTGTTAAATGGTTAATCTAGCCATGTGACTAGTACTTTTTACTTCCACTTTATAACCTCTTTGTAAATTAGAGATAGGGTTATTAGATGAGGGCACAAATATGTATTTAAGCCACAATCAGTAAGATAAGAACTGTGCTATAATAGAGTACTTAACATCAGAGCAGTGATAAGAAGCCCTGACCGGAGAGAACATTCAGATACCTCTATTAGAGCATCTCAGTACTGTACAGGGGGAAGCCTCCATATTTGTAATAAAGAACAATTTAAAATATATTTTAGCTCAAAATGAGTACAATAGACTATTACAAAATATTGCCCCCAAAAATGTGTAAATAGCCTTTAAAGGGAGTCTCACCTAAAATCACCATTCTAGAACAGTAACATCAGGATCTCTAAAGCTAACATATTAGCCAAGTGTTTTTTCTGAGAAAATTGGCAATGGACAGCTATATGGAAGGTAGGATTCTAATAGGTGGAATGTAATGGAGATCCTGATGTTAGTGTTCTATAATGGTGAAAGACTCCCTTTAAACACTAGTGGACAGTCAGATTTTAATCACTTACTTAAAGAGGACGTGCTAGCTCTAACACATCCCCCAAACTAGGGTAAGTGTATAGCACAAGGGGTGGTGAGTGCACCTATGTTACGTAGCTTTAGTCCCTTGCATTCTGACACTGCTCCCACAAACCAGCAGTGAGATGCATTGCAAGGACACCTGAGCTCATGCACATAGTGGTGAGGGGTCCTCAGTGCATTTCCCTGCTGGTTTGTGCAGGCACAGCATCAGAATGCAATAGTGTAAGATAGTTACAAAACCAGACTAGCAGCAACAGGTGCCCTTGTAAAATTGGTAGGCTAGTCTATATTACTAGCTGCACACGTGCAGAGAACAGCTAATTCATGTTTACATGGCTGCTGATGGAGGATCCCATCCACATTAGTGTGTGCTACTGTCTGCAGTTTAGTCAATGTGAAGTATGAGCGATTGTCTTCACCATCCCGACACAAGACATCCATGGTGTGCAGCTTTATTACATAATGAGCTAGAGAGCACATCTACTATAAACCAAGGCTAATGGTCACATCTTTGCTAGAGGTAATCCAGTAGTCCTACAGCAGAGGCCCAGACCACCACATCCCCACTGACTAGAACGGTAGCCAGTTATGCCAGATACATTAACCCCTGAAGTCCGTTCCTCTGCTGGACCAGACTACCAGTTTACCAATCCTAAGGCAATTGCCACCAGAAAACTACTGGCATGTGTTCCTGAAGAAACAGGACAGTCAGCGCTACTGTGTCAATGGAGTAGTACCTACTCCTCCAGTCCATCAAGAACCCATCAGTATCCTGGATAAGAAGCAAATATTGAGAGTTTAAGGCACAGGTCTAGAGAGCCTACTCTGGCACCAACCAAGCTGCCATAATGGCCAGAGTGGAGAAAATAAGACCCAAGTGGTTGTATTAAAATTTATTTTATTTGGCCAACACGCCCCAACTTAAATATGATGGAATGCTTTCAGAATCAGACCTCTAGTGACAAAAAATAAAAAAAATAAAAAAAAAAGTGTTGTGTAGCAATCTCAAAAGTTTGGGGTCCTGCAAGGACAGGACAAGAAACACAAATGGCATTAAATGTGTTAAACGTACCGGTGGAGGGGCAGCATCCACTGGGAGCCTTTTACCAGGGGGCACTTCATACTGCAAATACTGAAAGCTGCCACAGACACCCACAGGCCACTGAAGGGCAGCATGAAAAGGAGCTGAAGTGGGGGAGACATTACTGCATATAACAGCTCTTGTTATGGGGTCCCACTTCTAATCTAAGAGTGGCTGAAATGGGGGGGGGGTAGGACAGCCCTTTGAGTCAGCCATGCAGATTTGCATTCGTTCCATCGACAAAACATTCAAAATTAAAGAAAATAAAAATTATATATGACAACACAAAAAAGCAACAAGTGCCAAACTTACATTAGGGCAAAATTACAGTGTTAAAAATAAAAGCTCAGTGTAAAAAAACTCTGCTCACCATAAACAAAAAATATATAAAAAAAAACACAAGACAAAACTCCCTTAATTTCCCCCCCTCCCAAAGTAAAGACCCTAATGTACAGACTGGGGTGAAGCATTTCCCTGGATTTTTCAGAGCTCAGACAATGTGAAACACTTGTAGACATTTTTAATCCCCCTCCACTCTTAGTGTATTCTGGTTGTTGCAGTTTTTACTTTATGGTCCTTATAATTCATCCTTCTTGTGCTGGTCATCTTCATCCTCCTCCAAATCTGGCTCATCAGCCTCATCTAGATCCTCCAGGTCCTGCAAAACAGCACAAGAGGAATTAACATTGTGATAACATGCTGAATACCCAAACATGGGAATAGACAGGCAAGTCTCACCTCAGCACCTCCATCTTGCCCTCCACTTGTCAGGAACTTTGAAAATCCTTCTAATGTTCTCTCCCCACTGTAATCGACAACCTGGAAGGATAAGGTTCATTAGCCAAACCATGTAGACTCAGATGTGCCCACTGAACACAAGGGTGTTACAGGGTTAATGACCAACCTTCTTTCCTGGTCCAGCTGGGAAGTATTTCAGGGTGGGGAAGCTGTGGATCTTTACAGCTTCAATTTCGTTGGCTGTGGAATCCATTTTTGCAATGACAATGTCGTTTTGGTCCTTGAACTTTTCCCCCAATTGGTCCCAGATTGGTGCCAGCTGCTTGCAGTGTCCACACCAGGGAGCATCTGAAGGAGAGGAGTCTGTCATTTTAGGTATTTAAGCCAGAGTTTTGCAGGATCAGACTCAGCCTATACTCACAGAACTCAACAAATACATTCTTCTCCTCATCAAAGACCACTTCCTCAAAGTTCTTCCCGACCAACACCTTCACTGGGCTCTTGTCCCAGTCATCAGGGACCTCCTGGCTCATAA
Organism: Bufo gargarizans; assembly: GCF_014858855.1. Lineage (NCBI taxonomy): Eukaryota > Metazoa > Chordata > Amphibia > Anura > Bufonidae > Bufo > Bufo gargarizans. The sequence continues at coordinate 78,383,300 of NC_058085.1, read as the reverse complement.
GATGGGGCTATGTAGGGAAGAAGAGTCACCTGAAGTTGCTACATTCTATAAAGACTATTTAGCCCAAAACTTCACCCACACAGTATCAGCATTAAACAGAACTTAGATATCCATGACCTATAATCAGAAGAGGCCTTCAATATCCAATTGTTGAGCAATGCCAGATTACTGTCATTTCTCAGGTGAGCACTGAAGCCCCTGCCTGTTACTTCACATGGGCTTTGTGTGGAGAGTACCAGAAAGTGGTTTGGCAGGGACATCAGACAGTTCAGATACTGAAGGACAGGTCAATATTTTGTTCTTCAAAAACCCATTTAAGCTACTACACTGACCCAAAGCAATAGATCTTACCTTAACTTTGCCATCCAAGAAACGGTCACAGAAATCCTTGATTGCTTCAGCAGAGAGGTCATCGCTCTCTGGCTTGTACTTGGTCATCTCCTCCTCCAGGGTGATCAATCTAACAGAAGGGCATTCTTCCTTTTTCAATCCAAAGAACTCCAGAATACGTTGGTTGTCTGTGTGATCGCTATCAATGAAGATGAAAAGGATCTGGAAAAGAAACGGCAACCATTAAAACCCAACGCTCCGATAGAACAAGGTTACTGTAGCTGCGTCCACATCTGCACCCATGCTAACCTTTCCCTTGAAGTCTGCAGCGGCTTTCTTAAAGTTGTCCAGTTTCACTTGGTAGTCAGATGCGCTCTTTGGCAGGAACAACAGAATGTGAGTCTTAATCTCCCCACCGAAGATCTTTGGTGCAGTCTACAAAACAGGACGTTTTATATAATCAGAGGTAGTCTTATGCCTGGGATGAGACTAGTATCCTGAGTACGGATGAGCGAATCTACTATGGATGCTTCATCTGAAGTCCATTTGCATAAAACTTTGTTTGAATACTGTACAGAGCAAGTGCTCTGGTACAGTATTAGAGTGTATTAGCTCCAGTGAGCCAAAATTACTTTGGAAGTCTCATGAGACTTCAGGTAATAACTTTGTAAATTAATTTCTACTGTAAAAAAATCTTTGTACTGAACACTGGTACAGTTTGAGGTGGTACCTTGGAACTGAACCAGAGTTTGGTACCAAGATTTTTTACAGTAAAAATTTAAGAAGTTATTACCCGAAGTCTCGTTAGACTGAACTAATAACTTCAGCTCAGAGCAAATACATGCGATACGTTAGAGCGCTCGCTCTGTACAGTATTCAAATTTAGCTTTATGCAAATCAAAGTAAACTCGCTCATCCCTAATCCCGAGATGTTTTACATGACTTAACATCTTTTATATTACTGTGGCCATTCGGCATACAGTTTAGGAGACATCTCTTACCTGCTCAGTGAACTCGATGACCAGAGGTAGCTGGTTGGATTTTATGAAGTTCAAGACTTGTTCCTTTGTCACCTCCCCATCATAGTTGTTCCTTCCTTCATCAAACTAAAGATGAGAAGCACCCATTATAGTTCTCACATGCAGCAAAATAACTAAATGTGTAGGAAAATAAGCAATTTCTAAAGGGACCAGTTAATCAAGCAGCTATGGAGAGGCAGGCAATGCCAATAAAACCAGTTACCTTGGGGCTTTTTTTTTATTTTATTAAAAGGTACCTATAGTCTTAGAGGGAGAAACACCCCCTCCTGGGCAGACCTGTGAAGTACATTACCTGCTTCCTGGCCGCTTTGCTGGGCTCCCTGGATGTAAGCTTTGACACCTCCAAAGCAAGTCACTAACTGCAGCAGTGACCTGCTCCCCTTGTGACCAATTGACATGACGCAAGGGGAGCAGATCACCACTGCAGCCAGCTATTAGCCACAGCAACAGGAAGGTTACATCCAGGGAGCCCAACAGAACAGTTGAGGCTGGGGAGTAAAGATGCCAGGAACCAGGTTTCCCCAGGAGGAGTGGGGTTGCAAGGAACACACCCAAAAAAGGGTGAACAACCCCTTTAAAGTCAAATATATTGCATATACCATATTAAGCTCTGACACCATAGACTAGAGGGCACCTCTGACTTCTATGGTAGAAGTTTCTAAACGAGATCTATGACCCATGTTATTGCCAGTGAGGAGGCGAGCTGTGATAAACCATCATGAATTGTGGATCCTGTGCCACCTATAGACCCACATGATACCAGTCATTGTAATCCTGCCTGTGATGACTGCTGAGAAGATATCATCATCATGAGGTTCAGTGGAAAAATTACAAGACTTTGGGGGGTTTTCCAATATAAATTGGAACATACAAAATTGTAATTACAACCAATTAAATGTGTGATAAACACTTAATTTAACCAAGTCAGTCATTTTCTGATGGCACATTTATTTTAAAGACAAATGCTGCCTGAAAACTTCAATATGCCAACTGCATATGTCACCTAGTTACAAAAGGGCAAATTAGATCAGAAGCCAAACTGTGCCAGAGGATTGCCCAACTTCCTGCTAGAATATGCAGACGTGGCAGGCACATGAGCCAGGTGAGTAGTTAGGAAGGGTTGCAGACCAGTTCCCATATTTCCTAGTAAGTTCCCAGAAGTCAACCTAAAGCATCAAGTGAGCTAGGCCTGAGACAATTTTAGGCAGTCAGTGTATGTACCACATGTTCTAAGTACAGAAGCCATTACCAGCAGATATGGACACCTCTTCAGGAATGCACTAGTCTGGTGGCCAACTATGTGTCGTACTCCACATTACATGAGCTCCTCACCTTCTTGAAGAGGACAACGTTGTCCTTCTCAACTTCATACTTTGAAAAAGCAGCATCACTAGAAGTGATCCCAAATGGCAATTCATCCACGGCCTCTGCTGCCTGCAGGAACACTTTGGCGAATTCAGACTCTGGGTCCTGTGGATGGAGGAGAGAAAAATAAGTCACGCTTTCCATATTACTGTGCAGTATTACCCCTTAAAGGACATTCTGCCATAAGAACCTCCATTTCAAAATGCAGTCAACACAGCAAATCAGCTGACTGCCAAAGGACCTGCTTTCAGAAAGCCGCTAACTGGCTGCAGCTTGTGGTGACAGCCAGGCATTTCATCCTCCAGTGCTACATTGCTGCCATTCAGTCCACCAGAATGGAGCCAGAGCACCTCCCTATTCTTGCTCATGAACAATAGTAGTATGTTCTCCATTAAGAGTCATGACTTAAGGGAGGAGAATAGTGTTTTACATCTGTCTTTCAAGTCTCCAGCATTCCTGGAAGATGGGACTAATTTATAACAAGGCGCAGGCCTCATCATAAGTCAGGCCAGCCACGAGCCAGAATGAAATCTACGGCTGCTCAGCGCTTCTGTAGTTCAGTCTTTCCTGCTGGAAAACTGGCATAGGTGAAGATAAGTGCCAGGCCACCTGGTCCTGCTCCTTTTCAAGAAAGTGGCACATGTAGTGCAGAAACCACTTTCAATGTCACAAGTGACGTCTAAAACGTCAAACACAAGGCTTGTGACTTATGTCAAAGTGGCACAGGTAGATAAATCTCTCCAAGTAAAATTCAGAAGCCACATTTTGTGGTTCCAGGAAAAATTCAATTCTGCTGCTGTAATGCAACACTTTATATTGTTAAAAAGTTAAAGGGTTCCCATCTGCAATCCATTATGCCACTAACTAGGCTTTGTATTCATAACCAAAGTGCACTGCACCCCTTTTCTCCTGGGAGACAATATACCATCTAATGTCTGGGTAATGTCACCACACTGTACTCTCCAGGGGGACACAAGTTCCCTAGGAACACAATGTTTCTCTAACTACAGATAATTTGCTGTATACAAGGCTTGTTTAACAATCTCTCCTAATAGCCTTCAGGGAGAGACTGCACAAATTAAACTGCATAGAAATCCTTATCCCCACAGCAAGGATGGTGCTTTGTTCTCCCATGAAACCACATTCCATAGATATGGCCCCTGAAAGCATTTGGGACTCTAGTTGCCAAATGAGTGCCATCAGCCACCTCTTCTCTAGGTGGGGACTACAGCATAGCTCTGACTCTGTCCAGTCACAGCCGAGTGATGCAGAAGCCCAGCTTGACGGCAGCATCACCAAGGAGCTGAAGGTACCGCTGCTCCCCGGCAGCGAATCCCAGAATTAGATCACACTGGACTTCTGCATCACTCAAAGGCTGCCCACTTTGACATGGTAGGTGATGCTGATGCTAGCTAAAGAAAAAGCAGTGGTTGGCACTCCGGTGGCAAACCAAACCAGTCTGTCAGAGGACACACCAAACACTTAAGGTCCATAGCTATGGTGTGTGGGGTTGTAGGCGAGTAAAGAAATCTCAATCCGGAGGATGGCAGAAGTAAAGACAAGAGGCAGTCTTCATTTCTACAGATATGTATACTAGTGACTTTTACTGCGAGTCTTAATTTCTAGACTTCACAACAGGTCCTCTAATCAACATTTATGTTTTGCTAGATACCAGTAACCAAGCACTGGTCATTTAAAGGGATTCTGCCGATAGAGCTGCGGACATGTGCCGCTAACACATCCACAATATACATTCCCCATAGCTGTGAGTGCTTTTATTTAGGCAAAAAACATATGTAAATGAAGTAAGGAGCACAAGGGGCTGTTACTGACGTGCATGTGCGAGTACGTGGCATGAGATTACGGTGCTCTAACTTGTGGAGCAAGGAGGAGATTTGGAGGATGCGGGCGATGCTGGGCTCCAGAAAAGTTAGCAACAGCTCCTTACTTGCCTCAAATGTTTTTTCCTAAATAAAAGCACTCACAGCCATGGGGAATGTATATTGCGGACGTTCTAGCAGCGCATGTCCGCAGCTCTATAGGCAAAATCCAGATGACAGAATTCCTTTAAAGGGGTTATCCCATCTTAGACAATGGGGGCATATCGCTAGGATATGCCCCCATTGTCGGATAGAGGTAGGACCCGCACCTACAAGGATAACAGGAGAAAGTTGAGGGCGCACTGCTCAGCCGCCCTCCATTCATTTCTATGGAGCCGTCGGAAATAGCTGAGTGCTGGCTCAGCCATTTCCGTCTGCCCCATAGAAATGAATTTGAATGGTGGCTGCGCATACGCGGTGCACTCCCATTCACTTCAATGGGAGAGACTAGGAGCTGCGCCTAGGGATGGACGGGCTCCTGAGCCATGTACAGTTTGTAGATGAAGACTAGTTTGCAGGAGGGAGGACATTCAGACAAATACTCTGCACCTACAAATGGAACCCGTAAAAGCAGGTAAACCCATCCGTCTTACGAGACCAGGAGGAGGCTAAGCTTACCTTAAAGAAACCAACAACCGCAACTTCACTGGACTCAACTAGAGCAGCAACAGCGGCATCGTCAGCCAGGGTGGCAGCGGCCGGACCAGTTCGCTTCTTCAGCCAATTAATGAAGTCTGCTGCCTCCCTACCAGCTGTGAGGACAGATGTTATATACTCATTAATATTGAGACACTGCAGAGTTGAAAAATCAGTTCCTTTTATCTGAATGGGGTTGCTATTTCTTGTGTGTAAAGGCAGCCCCTGTATATATGCACAACTGCATGTGGGTTTGAGCACTTCCTGCCCGTTTAATACCACGCCATTCTTTTCAGTTTGTATAATTGGAGCGTAAAGCTGCAGCACGTCAATTATTTGACCCTTCACAATGCATGAGCCAAAATGCGCAACAAGATTTTGCTTCCTTATGTGAGCATACCCATACAGGTCACCAAGCAAAAATGTTACCTGAATATTCTTTAGGTGAAGATTTATCTCCATTTTTAAAGAATTTGATAGTTGGATATCCACGAACACCAAACTGTTGCGCCAAATCTGCTTCTTCAGTAGCGTCTACCTTGGCCAACCGGATTTTAGAGCCTTCCTCTTTTAGTTTCTTGGCGGCCTTCTCATATTCTGGAGTGAGAGCCTTGCAATGTCCACACCAGGGAGCATCTGAAAGAAGAAGTCAGAGATCAGTAATCTATGCAATTGTGAACGTTAATCCCCACCGGACACCGCTGCCATCAGGGTCACAGGATGAGCTGGTATCCACATCGTGCAGATAATCCCATGAGTGGTTAAGTTAAAGCTGCCATGGCAGACAACCAGAGCCTGGGCAGGAGTGCCCACATTAAACACTCATTAGGAGCATTACGTAGAGCGGACATTGCTGAAGATGGCTTTATTTTAATGCCTCGTCCTAAAAAAAGGCAGGACAGCTGTGCGCAACAAGTTTGTGTATTCCTCAGGGAAGGGGCATACCACAGATCACTACACCACAAATAGTGCTCACGCTGCAAGGGCCAGAGCATTAGCAATTGGTTCAGAGCCTAGTGTCTGACCTGACAGCTATACATCAAGAACACCAGAACTGCAGCCCATTTTGTAGGGGCTCAGATTTTGAGCCTCAAACACCTTTGATGCAGAAGTCAATAGTGACTGTAGCATCTAAAATGTGGAATCCAATACCAGAGGGTGCAGCAGGAGCATGGCTGTGTCACCATGACCAGGTGATATATTTTGGGTGCAGCCCAGCGTATCCGCCCAGCAAGGTCAGCCAGTCACAAAGGGGTTATCCTGTATCTACAGGACAGGGGATAAATGTCTAACAGGCGGGAGGTTCAACCGCTGATAACTGGAGTCTGCCCCCCCCCCCCCCATTTAAATGGCATGATGAACATTCCTCCTAGAAACCCATGGGCAAACTGACATTTGGGAGAGGAAGGAGGGGGGTCCTTATACAGACAATGCAAGATTATACAGTAATACACCCCTCAGATAAGACAATATCGTTGCATCCAGTTAATTTATTCCTAAACTTTCCGCTTTAATAACAAAGGAACAGCACAGCGCTAAGATGCTCCAGAACGCTTGTATTCACCATGAAATAGGCATTTACTGAAGTAAGGTAGCTGAAAGCCATGGCTCTCATGACAAGCCACCTGATGTGTCAGCTGTGCCCACGGCCACCAGCAGAACCTGCATGAGGCCTTACACCGGAGGCTGTATGCAATACCTGGCAGGCTCGCCCCATGTGTAACCCTGTGCAGTAACAGTACCCACAGAAGTGTATGTGCCCTAATGCACCACCACCATTGTGGCAGGTTTTCTTGCGGACTCCTACAGAACCAGGCGCCATATTGAGGTATTCTACCCTTGCAGAAGACACCATACATCCATATAACCACACTATTCCATGTGCTGCTATGCAGGCACTGTCCCCTTAACATGCTGGGGGTTGTAGTTCAACTGATGGAGAGTCATAGGCTGGAGACTGCAGTTGGGCATCTAGTACGTGCGGAAGTGTAGACTGTACATTATGTATACCAGACGTGGGGGCGGAGTAGATCCTGTGATCTGTGACACAAGGAAGTGATCTGGCAGCACTCATACAGAACGAGCCAGGGGACAGCGAGACTATGCCCAGAGGCATCTTGCAATATGACACCGCTGACACGCACAGGAGTAAGGGCACTTTCACACTAGCGTTATTCTTTTCCGGCATAGAGTTTCGTCCTAGGGGCTCAATACCGGAAGAGAACTGAGCAGTTACATCCCCATACATTCTGAATGGAGTAATCCGTTCAGGATGTCTTCAGTTCAGCATTTGTCTTTTCAGGACAGATAATACCGCAGCATGCTGCGGTTTTATCTCCATCCAAAATTCCGGAACACTTACCGGATCCGTCCTTCTGGTCTGCGCAGACCGGAATTCTTATATATTTTTTTTAAGCTAGAAACTGATCCGTTCTTGCAATGCATTTGTGAGACTGATATGCATCCGGATCCATCTACAAATGCTGTCCCTTTGCCGAATCCAGCAGACAGTTCCGGCGAGGGAACTGCTTGCCGGATCACTCAGCCGCAAGTGTGAAAGTAGCCTAACTCTACATGGCTACGGCTCATCCCTTGTGCTACAGTCCCTGATGCAGCCCCAGGTGGCAATAAACACCCCCGACGGGAGGAGATCCGGACAATCTACGCAAGGTCCGAGCAAGAAGCAGGCAAAGTCTACTCCAGAGGGGAAGGCGGCCATCTCCTCCAGAGAACAGATAGGAGGTATATGGCCGCAAAACAAAAAAAGCCTGTCAGATAGCAACATCACCAACTCCATATCGAGGGGCTGACTAGGGAACCCACAAGTGGCATCAAACCTGATGCAGCACAAGATAGGCACACACAGCCAAGTCATGCACAAGAGAACAATTTCCACTGACTTCTATAGGGAAGAGGGTGGCACAAGGAGTCCCATACCCTAAATACTCAGGCGGCCCAGTTCTGTAGACCTCTAGATACATAAAGCTATCAGACCCCCCCCCCCCCCCTCTCCCCGCAGATGAGATTTCACTGGTTAAATTTTAACCCTTTCCACTTGCCGCACCTTGGCAGGGTGATCACGCTTACACAGCAATCACCCATATACACACACCAAGCTGAAGCATGTAACGTCAGGGCTATTCCTGCACCAGTCATGGGAATGCAAGGGCCCCACACCAGCACAAAGGGCACAGAAATGCCCCAACACTGGCACCTACGGGCCTAGAAGAGGATCACACATCACTGGAGCAGCTCTAGAGTGTCAGCTCTGCAGCCCAGACGTCACTCTCCACGCAAAGGGATGACATGTCTCCTACACTAAGTACACGTCAACCAAACTTCACGCCCCACCCCCCACTGCATACCGCGCTCCCTGATTGGCTGACACCGCTGTCAGTCACCGCCAGGACGTAGAGATGCCGTATCCCGCCCAGGTGTACCCGAATTAATGTGGGGGGCTCTGCCGATAGAAGTGACGGCGGGGCTCACACCCGAATGAGCTCCCGCGCCCCCCCCGCCCCAGCTCACTCACAGAACTCCACCAACAAGTAGTCGTTTTCCAGCGCCTTGTCAAACGTGCCCTTCGTCAATACCAATACGTCGTTTTCTTCGGGGATGTCGGCCCGCACGAGAAAGGCGCCGAGCAGGGCGGAGAGCGCTACGAGGACTGCAGAAGGCACCATGACGGCTCCGGTGTACAGGACGTGGCGCTGTGAGGGCCGCTCTCCGCGCATGCGCTTTATATCACCGGCTCAGCTGCTCGTGGTGCGTTCTGACTGGGCCGCTGGACAGGACGTCGCATGCGGGAGGCGGGAAGATCTGTGATTGGCTGAGCGGCTTGTCAATCATAGGACTAGGACGAGCTTGTGAGGTAACTAACTGCGCGTCCCGGGGAATGCTGCGCCCGCGACTTGTTGCTGCGGAGTCTCCCCTCCCTCCTGGACGGACGTGACTCGGGGCGCATACACCCCAAAGCCCTCACTCTCCTTGACACGTCATAGGTAGTAGGTGCCGCCATGGGAGAATATTTACTAAAGTGTTTCCAAACTTTTAAATAAAGTTTATTGAAACCTACTGTAAATGCCCTAAAATAAGGGTTCCCCCCCCCCACCTCCTTTTTTTCTAATGAACTTTATTTATTTTTGTTTTCCATGCAATATTGGCACCTACTTCAGGTACCTCCAGCTGCGGTGAAACTACGACTCCCAGCATGCTCCTCTCAGAACTCCCACAGAATTGGGAGTTGTAGTTTTCAACACAACTGGAGATTGCTGACCACTGGTATACAGATTCCCCTGCAGCTGCGCTGTCCAGGCAGGAGCTTCATAGCACTTTGCTGCGCATTTCTGTGCTAGTGCTGCCCTGCTAAAGCCTGGCATAGATGTGACCAACTAAACGCGCTAGTTGGGATAAGTATAGGTTCTGACACTTATCGGAGTAACAATATTAGTAACATAGTACATAATGACGAAAAAAGACATCTGTCCATCCTGTTCGGCCTGTTATCCTGCAAGTTGATCCAGAGGAAGGCAAAAAACCCCTGTGAGGTAGAAGCCAATTTTCCCCACTTTAGGGGAATAAAAAATTCCTTCCCGACTCCAATCAGGAATCAGAATAACTCCCTGGATCATCGGCCCCTCTCTAGTAGCTATAGCCTGTAATATTATTACACTCCAGAAATACATCCAGGCCCCTCTTGAATTCCTTTATTGTACTCACCATCACCACCTCCTCAGGCAGAGAGTTCCATAGTCTCACTGCTCTTACAGTAAAGAATCCTCTTCTATGTTTGTGTACAAACCTTCTTTCCTCCAGACGCAGAGGATGTCCCCTCGTCACAGTCCTGGGGATAAATAGATGATGGGAGAGATCTCTGACCCCTGATGTATTTATACATAGTTATTAGATCTCCCCTTATTTTAATACATGTTAAAAATGTAATAAAAACAGGTGCAGGGGATTAATTATTTTATAGAGAACCAAAAAAAGCAATGCAATCTGAAAGTAGCATTTTACAGATTGATGTACGTTTTTGTGGCAAAAGATTCAGGAAAACCTGTAATTTATAGATTTACATCTCTGCTGTTTCTACCTCCTGTGAAGAGCTATCGGTACAGGAGGGAGGAGTTATCGGTGATTGGCAGCATTGTGTATATAAGTATACATAGAGAGATAGCTGTCAGTCATTGATAACCCCTCCTCCCTGTACCCATAGCTCTTCAAAGGGCTACAGATATACAGTATTTTTCGCCCCATAAGACGCACTTTTTCCCCCCAAAGTGGGGGGGAAATGCCCCTGCGTCTTATGGGTCAAATACTAATGAAGCTCTTCCATTACAGAAGTGCTTCATTAGTACCGGAGGCTCGGCTATCGGCTGTGCAGGGCTGCGCACAGTGTGAGGGCGCTCTGTGACCTCACACTGTGCGCCGTGATACACAGCCGAACGCAGGATGAAGAGGATCGTAGTGGCGTCCAGGAGCAGGAGAGGTTAGTGAGTTTTTTTAATTTTATTTGACATGGGGCTGATGGCTGACATATGATGGCTGACATATAGGGGCTGATATATATGGGGCTTTTGGCTGACATGGGGGCTGATGGCTGACATATAGGGGCTGATATATGGGGCTGATGGCTGACATATAGGGGCTGACATATGGGGGCTAAAGCTGACATGGGGGCTAATGGCTGATATATGGGGCTGATGGCTAATATATGGGGCTGATGGCTGACATATGGGGGCTGATGGCTGACATATATGGGGCTGATGGCTGACATATAGGGGCTGATATATGGGGCTGATGGCTGACATATAGGGGCTGATTGATGGGGATAATGGCTGACATATATGGGGCTGATGGCTGACATATAGGGGCTGATGACTGACATATGGGGCTGATGGCTGAATATTTGGGGCTGATGTCTGAATATATGGGGCTAATGGCTGACATACAGGGGCTGATGGCTGACATAGGGCTGCTGGCTTACATATGGGGCTGATGGCTGAGATACGGGGGCTGATGGCTGACATAGGGGCTGATATATGGGGCTGATGGCTGAGATATGGGGGCTGATGGCTGACATAGGGGTTGATGTATAGGGCTGATGGCTGACATATAGGGGCTGAATATATGGGGCTAATGGCTGACATACAGGGGCTGATGGCTGACATAGGGCTGGCTGGCTTACATATGGGGCTGATGGCTGAGATATGGGGGCTGATGGCTGACATAGGGGCTGATATATGGGGCTGATGGCTGAGATATGGGGGCTGATGGCTGACATAGGGGTTGATGTATAGGGCTGATGGCTGACATATAGGGGTTGAATATATGGGGCCGATGGCTGACATAGGGGTTGATATATGGGGCTGATGGCTGAATATATGGGGCTAATGGCTGACATATGGGGGCTGCTGGCTTACATATAGGGATGATGGCTGACATATAGGGGCTGATATATGGGGCTGATGGCTGAATATATGTGGCTGATGGCTGACATGGGGCTGCTGGCTTAAATATGGGGGCTAATAGATGGCTGAAGGTTGGGGTTTGATCTGAGGTCTGATTGACATTGGGGGTCTGATTGGGGCTGTAAGCTGAGGTCCAATTAACTTTGGGGGTCTGATTGCTGGTATGACCTGAGGTGTAATGGAAAATATTTTTTTCTTATTCTTCTCCTCTAAAACCTGCGTCTCATGGGCGAAAAATACAGTAAATGTATAAACTACAAGTTTTACGGAATCTTTTCCCACAAAAATATATATATATCAATCCGCTCGGCTTCTCCTGCTCTATAAGCTGCTGCTTTCAAATTGCATTTTTTGATGACAGGTCCTCTCTAAAGGGGTTCTCTGGGAATAAAAAAAAAATGAAAATACTTACATATTACTTTATTATAAATATATTCTCAAATACCTTTCATTAGTTATAATTAGGGCTGCAGCTAACGATTATTTGAATAATCGATTAGTTGTCAATAATTTCATCGATTAATCGGGAAAAAACACCAAAATGACCAAAAAAGGGGTTTAAAATTATGTTCAAAGGCCATATTAAAACAAATTGTGGATGGCACTGTTATGGAGGATCTTTGAATTACACTATTATGGGGGATCTGTGTATGGCACTGTTATGGAGGATCTGTGAATTACACTATTATGGGGGATCTGTGGATGACACTATTATGGGGGATCTGTGGATGGTGTTGTTATGGGGGGATCTGTGGATGACACCGTTATCGGGGGTTGAATCTGTGGATGACACTGTTATGGAAAGGATCTGTGGATGGCACTATTATGGAGGGGATCTGTGGATGGCACTGTTATGGAGTGGATCTGTGGATAGCACTGTTATGGAGGGAATCTGGATGACACTGTTATTGGGGGGGATCTGTGGATGGCACTGTTATGGGGAGGGGGATCTGTGCACTGTTATGGGGAGGGGGATCAGCGGATGACACTGTTATGGGGAGGGGGATCTGTGGATGACACTGCTATGGGGGGATCTATGGATGACACTATATAGCATCTTATGCCATCCACTGATCCCCCTCCCCATAACAGTGCACAGATCCGCCTCCCAATAACAGCCCCGGCCCTGCCGCTCACAGCAGTAGACTATTCTGGCACAAACTTTTACTTGAACTTTAAATCAGGGCATCTTTATTACCCTACAATGAAGCTCCAGTAACAGGCAGAGCGGGCGGCGGCGTAACGTCACTCACATGACGCTCCTGCTCCGTCCACTTTATGAATGAAGCAGGCGGAGCAGGCGCGTCATGTGAGTAAGTGACGTTACGCCGCCGCCCGCTCTGCCTGTTACTAGAGCTTCATTGTAAGGTAAAATAAAGATGCGCTGATTTAAAGTAAACCGACCGCCCGCATAGCAATGAATCGGCGATTATTCGATAACAGGATTTGTCGACAACGAATCCCGTTATCGAATATTATCGATAAAGTCAATTAATCGTTGCAGCCCTAGTTATATTGGCTAATTTTGGCCGCTGTCCTGTTAGTACACACAAAACCTGTCCTAATCACACAGGAGGACAAGTTACTTCACAACACTGAGCTAAAGAGCTGCCTCATCCTCCTCTCTGCTCTGCTTTTCAGGGATTATGATCCTGAATACGGCTGATATGATAAATCTCTGTAGGAATGGAGTTCATGAGGAGACATGAAGTACAGAGAGGATGGTGGGGATATGGCTAATGAGCAGCAGCTCTTGTACGCAGTCTCTATTACCAGAGCCCCACATTACCACAGTCTGTCTTGTCCGTCCTCTCTGTACTTCATGTCTCCTCATGATCTCCATTCCTACAGAGATTCAGTTGAAGATCTTATCAGCTGTATTCAGGATCATAATCCTTGACACGCAGAGGAGGATGAGGCAGCTCTTTAGCTCAGTGTTCTGAAGTAACTTGTCGTCATGTGTGATCAGGACAGGTTTTGTGTGTACTAATAGGACAGTGGCCATTTTATTTCTCCTAATGATTGCTCCCCAGACAAAATGAGACATTATAACTAATGTAAGGTATTTGGGAATATATTTATAGTAATGTAATATTTACTTATTTTCATTTTCTTAATTCCTGGAAAACCCCTTTAAGCAATTATGGTGCTCCCTTCACCCAAGGGGCAGGTAAACAGGATAAGCTCAAGTCACCTGATATCTTTGCCTCTTGCGCCGAGTCTGCTGTATGGATGAACTCTCCCTGGGCCCAGGACGCAATAGAGACTCTCAGTGAGGACGGTGTAGTTCTTTATTGGTTCTCAATGCGTCTCGTGGTTCTACCATAACCCCTTTCATCAGGAGGAATAAAAGCAGCAATATAAATCAACAAGTATCAGTTACTTTAAATATCCTGGCATCAGTATCTGGGAGGAGGATTTCATGACGACTTAGGCTACTTTTGCACCTCCGGTGTGAAATTCCAGGAGACAAGAGGAGGATTGGCCGGATAGAAACAGCAGCATGCAGTGGTTTGTGTCCGGCCGCTTCTCCTCTTGTCTGTCAGAATGCGTACGGATCTCCACCAGACCCCATTATACTTAAAGGGGTTTTCCCATCTCAGACGATGGTCGAATATCGCTAGGATATGCACCCATTGTCTGATAGGTGCAGGTCCCACCTCTAGATGCAGCCGGCAAAGCGAAAGAGGGCGCACCGCTCATGCGTAGCTTCCCTCCATTCATTTCTATAGGGCCGCCCCATAGAAATTAATGGGAGCGGTGGCCGCGCAAGCTCGGTGAGCTCCCATTCGCTACTATGGGGAGAGCGTTTGGTGGTGGCCGGACCTGGGGTCGTCTAGCCACCACCTTCTCCGCTCTGTTCTCGGTGTAGGAGGGATCTGCACCTATCGGACAATGGGGGGCTGTCATTGATCACCCCCCTTTAAGGCTCCATTCAGACGTCCGCATGTGTTTTGCGGATCCGATCCATGTATCCATGGATCCGTAAAAATCATTCGGACGTCTGAATGGAGCCTTACAGGGGGGTGATCACCCATATACACTCCCTGATCACCCCCTGTCATTGATCACCCCCCTGTAAGGCTCCATTCAGACGTCTGCATGTGTTTTGCGGATCCGATCCATGGATCCGTAAAAATCATTCGGACGTCTGAATGGAGCCTTACAGGGGGGTGATCACCCATATACACTCCCTGATCACCCCCTGTCATTGATCACCCCCCTGTCATTGATCACCCCCCTGTAAGGCTCCATTCAGACGTCCGCATGTGTTTTGCGGATCCGATCCATGTATCCATGGATCCGTAAAAATCATTCGGACGTCTGAATGGAGCCTTACAGAGGGGTGATCACCCATATACACTCCCTGATCACCCCCTGTCATTGATCACCCCCCTGTCATTGATCACCCCCCTGTAAGGCTCCATTCAGATGTCCGCATGTGTTTTGCGGATCCGATCCATGTATCCATGGATCCGTAAAAATCATTCGGACGTCTGAATGGAGCCTTACAGGGGGGTGATCACCCATATACACTCCCTGATCACCCCCTGTCATTGATCACCCCCCTGTCATTGATCACCCCCCTGTAAGGCTCCATTCAGACGTCCGCATGTGTTTTGCGGATCCGATCCATGTATCCATGGATCCGTAAAAATCATTCGGACGTCTGAATGGAGCCTTACAGGGGGGTGATCACCCATATACACTCCCTGATCACCCCCTGTCATTGATCACCCCCCTGTAAGGCTCCATTCAGACGTCTGCATGTGTTTTGCGGATCCGATCCATGGATCCGTAAAAATCATTCGGACGTCTGAATGGAGCCTTACAGGGGGGTGATCAATGACAGGGGGGTGATCACCCATATACACTCCCTGATCACCCCCTGTCATTGATCACCCCCCTGTAAGGCTCCATTCAGACGTCTGCATGTGTTTTGCGGATCCGATCCATGTATCCGTAAAAATCATACAGACGTCTGAATGGAGCCTTACAGGGGGGTGATCAATGACAGGGGGGTGATCACCCATATACACTCCCTGATCACCCCCTGTCATTGATCACCCCCCTGTAAGGCTCCATTCAGACGTCCGCATGTGTTTTGCGGATCCGATCCATGTATCCATGGATCCGTAAAAATCATACGGACGTCTGAATGGAGCCTTACAGTGGGGTGATCAATGACAGGGGGGTGATCACCCATATACACTCCCTGATCACCCTCTGTCATTGATCACCCCCCTGTAAGGCTCCATTCAGACGTCCGCATGTGTTTTGCGGATCCGATCCATGTATAAAAAATCATACGGACGTCTGAATGGAGCCTTACCGGGGGGGTGATCAATGACAGGGGGTGATCAGGGATTGTATATGGGTGATCACCCCCCTGTCATTGATCACCCCCCTGTCATTGATCACCCCCCCTGTAAGGCTCCATTCAGACATTTTTTTGGCCCAAGTTAGCGGAAATATATATTTTTTTTGTTTGTTTTTTCTTACAAAGTCTCATATTCCACTAACTTGTGTCAAAAAATAAAATCTCACATGAACTCACCATACCCCTCACGGAATCCAAATGCGTAACATTTTTTAGACATTTATATTCCAGACTTCTTCTCACGCTTTAGGGCCCCTAAAAAGCCAGGGCAGTATAAATACCCCACATGGGACCCCATTTCGGAAAGAAGACACCCCAAGGTATTCCGTGAGGGGCATATTGAGTCCATGAAAGATTGAAATTTTTGTCCTAAGTTAGCGGAAAGTGAGACTTTGTGAGAAAAAAAAAAAAAAAATCAATTTCCGCTAACTTATGCAAAAAAAAAAAAAAAATTCTATGAACTCGCCAGGCCCCTCATTGAATACCTTGGGGTGTCTTCTTTCCAAAATGGGGTCACATGTGGGGTATTTATACTGCCCTGGCTTTTTAGGGGCCTGAAAGTGTGAGAAGAAGTCTGGGATCCAAATGTCTAAAAATGCCCTCCTAAAAGGAATTTGGGCCCCTTTGCGCATCTAGGCTGCAAAAAAGTGTGACACATCTGGTATCGCCGTACTCAGGAGAAGTTGGGGAATGTGTTTTGGGGTGTCATTTTACATATACCCATGCTGGGTGAGAAAAATATCTTGGTCAAATGCCAACTTTGTATAAAAAAATGGGAAAAGTTGTCTTTTGCCAAGATATTTCTCTCACCCAGCATGGGTATATGTAAAATGACACCCCAAAACACATTCCCCAACTTCTCCTGAGTACGGCGATACCAGATGTGTCACACTTTTTTGCTGCCAAGGTGGGCCCTTGCAGACGAGCGTGTCCGGATTCGTTCCCAAGAAAGTCCATTTAGTTTTGTTTGCGATCGCGTTCAGTTTTTATCGAGCGGGTGCAATGCAAATTTAATGCGTTTTGCACACGCGTGATAAAAAACGGAATGTTTACAAACAACATCTCTTAGCAACCATCTGTGAAAAAGGCATCGCATTCGCACTTGCTTGCGGATGCGATGCAATTTTTACGCAGCTCCAGTCACTTCTATGGGGCCAGCGTTGCGTTAAAGGGTTTCTACCACTTCGGTGTCACATATTTAGCTGTCAGACACTAGCGATCCGCTAGTGTCTTCTCTGCCCAACCATCCTAATATAATTGCTTTTGGGGCGGTGGTTTGGCTAAAAAAACTACTTTTATTAATATGCTAATGAGCCTCTAGGTGCTATGGGGGCGTCATTAGCACCTAGAGGCTCCGTCTACCTTCAGAAACTGCCGCCGCCGAGCGCGTCCCTCCAGCCCGCCCATCTCCTCCTGAATGCGATCCTCCGTATGTATTCTGCGCATGCGCAGTGAATGTCTGACCGCTTCCTTGCTCAGACATCTCCACTGCGCCTGCGCGATGACGCCATAGTGCTCCGAGGAACAGGCGCAGTGGAGATGTCTGAGCAGGGAAGCTGTCAGACATTTACTGCGCATGCGCCGAATACAGGCGCTCACAAGGAGGATCGCATTCAGGAGGAGATGGGCGGGCTGGAGGGACGCGCTGGGCGGCGGCAGTTTCTGAAGGTAGACGGAGCCTCTAGGTGCTAATGACGCCCCCATAGCACCTAGAGGCTCATTAGCATATTAATAAAAGTAGTTTTTTTAAACCACCGCCCCAAAAGCAATTATATTAGGATGGTTGGCCAGAGCAGACACTAGCGGATCGCTAGTGTCTGACAGCTAAATATGTGACACCTAAGTGGTAGAAACCCTTTAAAATCGCAGAATATAGAACATGCTGCGATTTACACTCAACGCACAAGTGATGCGTGAAAACTAACGCATATGTACACAGCCCCATTGAAATGAATAGGTCCCGATTCCGTGCGGGCGGTTTGCATCACGCATTGCACCCGCGCGGGAAAACTCGCCCGTGTGAAAGGGGCCTTAGGTTTTTTGACAGGGCCACTTTAAGTTCCCAGTCCACCCCTAGTAGGTGATATGCCTTAGGCCTCTTTCACACAACACTATGGCTTTTTGTGTTATGCGGTCTGTTTTTCACGGCTCCTTTGTTCCATTTTTTGTTTCCGTTGTGTTTCCGTTTTTCTGTATGGCATATACAGTATACAGTAATTGCATAGAAAAAATTGGGCTGGGCATAACATTTTCAATAGATGGTTCCGCAAAAACGGAACGGATACGGAGGACATACGAATGCATTTCCGTATGTGTTCCGTTTTTATGGTGGACCCATTGACTTGAATGGAGCTACGGAACGTGATTTGCGGGCAATAATAGGACATGTTCTATCTTTGAATGGAAATGCGGAAACAGAATGCATATGGAGCACATTCAGTTTTTTTTGTGGAACCATTGAAATGAATGGTTCCGTATACGGAACGCAAGAAACAGCCCGTAAACGGAAAAAAAAATAGACAGTCGTGTGAAAGAGGCCTTAACCAGATCTTTTTTCTTGCGGCTGTGCAGCTGCAGTGTATATCTTAGGACAAGATTACGCTCCTTATATTCTTATATATGCCCAATATCTAGCCCACCTATCTGGTAATTTGGTGCCACCCTTGTTCCTGTTTCCTTGATAGATGTCCTATGCCAGGCACAGGTAGAGGAGTCATGTGCTGTGTGAGCGCCTGCCCTGCTCATGCCGCTTCGCTACAGCCTTGCATGCTGTACAGTCTAGCAGATTGGGCGCAGGGCAGCCTGGCACGCTGGCCACTCTGCTAAAGCCCGGCATAGGACAACTTTGCCCGGCTTTAGGAAAGCAGCGCTGGTACAGACAGGAGCAGCGTACAACGCTCCCATAAACTGCAGTGCACAGAGTACATATTGCTGAAAGGCATAGGTACCCAAATGTCAGTTGCCCATATTGCTTGGAAAACAAGAAAACAAATTATTTTAGAGCATTTAAAGTAGGTTTTAATAAACTTTATACATTTAGGTAAAGGGGTGTTCTCTAACCATATAGATGTATACCTATTCTACCTCCTTGATTATCATTATAGAGCTCATGTCAAACAATGGGTGTTATTGGAACAATCATTTTTTTTAAACACTTGCTTGGGTACAGTCCCCCAAAAGACCTCAAGTCACCTCTTCGGCACAGATCACATTACACCTCTGGAATAGGTTAGTACAAGAAACAATATTGTCAAGGCTATTTAGCCGACTAATCCTTTTTATTTTATAATCCATTATTCCCTCCAGGGCCTCTCAGTGAGTCCTTCCTTGGCCAAGGGCTGCAGGGGATCCCTGGTTATAGGATTTTAGCAGGTTCTGAGTTTCGCACTCTCTCAGAGCTTCAGGCACCATCTCCTTCTCTCGTGGCTGGAACACACTCCACTCCAGTGGAGAAAAGACCTTCCTTCAGTCTCACTCCCTTTGAGAAAAGCAGGTACAGTATTTTTCACTTTATAAGACGCAGCTAGTTTTTGAGGAGGAAAATAAGAAAAAAATATTTTGAACCAAAAGGTGTGCTTTTGAACTAATGGTGGTCTGTGGATGACACTATTATGGGGGATCTGTGGATGACACTATTATGGGGGATCTGTGGATGACACTATTATGGGGGATCTGTGGCTGACACTGTTATGAAGGATCTGTGGATGATACTGTTATGGGGGATCTGTAGATGACACTATTATGGGGGATCTGTAGATGACACTATTATGGGGGATCTGTGGATGACACTATTATGGGGGATCTGTGGATGATACTGTTATGAGGGATCTGTGGATGACACTGTTTTAGGGGATCTGTGGATGACACTGTTATGGAGGATCTGTGGATGATACTGTTATGAGGGATCTGTGGATGACACTTGTATGGGGATCTGTAGATGACACTGTTATGGGGATCTGTACATGAACTGTTATGGGGATCTGTGGAGGACACTGTTATGGGGATCTGTGAAGGACACTGTTATGGGGGATCTGTGGATGACACTGTTATGGGTATCTGTGGATGACACTGTTATGGGGTATCTGTGGATGACACTGTTATGGAGGATCTGTGGATGACACTTTTATGGGGATCTGTGGATGACACTGTTATGGGGTATCTGTGGATGACACTGTTATGGAGGATCTGTGGATGACACTTTTATGGGGATCTGTAGATGACACTGTTATGGGGATCTCTGGATGACCCTGTTATGGGGCTCTGTGGATGACACTGTTATGGGGGATCTATGGATGACACTGTTATGGGGGATCTGTGGATGACACTGTTATGGGGGGATCTGTGGATGATACTGTTATGAGGGATCTGTGGATAAGACTTTTATGGAGATCTGTGGATGACACTGTTATGGGGATCTGTGGATGACACACTGTTATGGGGGATCTGTGGATGACACTGTTATGGGGGATCTGTGGATGACACTGTTATGGGGGATCTGTGGATGACACTGTTATGGGGGGATCTGTGGATGACACTGTTATGGGGGGATCTGTGGATGACACTGTTATGGGGGGATCTGTGGATGACACATACCGGTATATAGCATCTTATGTTGGTCCCCTCTTTGTCTTCTCATGTCCCTGTGTAAATAGTGACCCCCATTACACCGGACCCCGCTTGTCTGTGTAGTACTCCCTACACACAACTCCAATATAACTGAGAACTTTTCAATAAAGGGGTGTTTTTTGTAGTATTTGTTAATCTGCCAACTGATAATCCAGAAAATTAATAATCCTTTACTTGCTCCCAGCACACCACTCTAATATAACTGAGAACTTTTCAATAAGGCTACATTTACACAACCGTATTTTTGGCTCTGCATCTGTTACGCAATTCTGCAGAACGGGTGCGGACCTGTTCATTTCAATGGGGCTGCAAAAGATGCGGACAGCACACAATGTGCTGTCCGCATCCGTAGATCCGTTCCGCGGCCCCGCAAAAAAGATAGAGCATGTCATATCCTTGTCCGCAATCGCAGACAAGAATCGTTATTTCTATCATAGGGCCGGCTACATTCACACGGCCGGTATCAGTGTTTTGCTGATCCGCAATTTGCCGACCGCAAAACACATACGGTCATGTGAATGTAGCCTAAAGGCGTGTTTCTTGTGGTATCTGATAATCTAGAATGCATTATTCCGAGCGCACCCTTCTTATATAACCTGAAATTTTGCGCGACCAGAAGAAACAAGCCCTATCCATCGCGGGGTGGGAGCGAGGGCTGGAGGCCGGCAACTGCTGTTGCACTCGCGGTGGGGCCCGGTGCAGTCACTGTACTCCATTACACTGGGCCCGCTCACAGCAGTCTTCATATGTAAAGTCTAGTCATGTAATCCGGTGGCTCTGCTTTGTTAAACTAGGGTAATCGTCTGTAGTAGTACTTACTATCAAACTAGCAGGCAGCTACGTCACTTGCTCACTCTGTCACGCTCCGGCTCCGCCAGCTTCATTAATGAAGTCGGAGGAGCATGACGGAGAGAGTGTTACGCTGCCGGCCTGCCTGCTAGCTTGCTAGTGAGTACTACTACAGACGATTACCGTAGTTTAACAAAGCAGAGCCACCGGATTACATGATTAGACTTTATATATGAAGACTGCTGTGAGAGGGCCCAGTGTAATGGAGTACAGTGACTGCACCGGGCCCCACCGCGAGTGCAACAGCAGTTGCCGGCCTCCAGCCCCTCACCCCAGCCTTCGTGATAGAGCTCTGATACATCGCAGACCTCACTGTGCAGCATAGAGGCCGACAATATATCAGTGTCAGCAATGTAAAAATTACACCATTCGCTTTAGGCCTCATGCACACGACCGTTGTGTGCATCCGTGGCCGTTGTTCCGTTTTCCGTGATTTTCTGCGGACCCATTGACTTTCAATGGGTCAGTTGAAAACTTGGAAAATGCACCGTTGTTCATCAGCGGCCGTGATCCGTGTTTCCTGTCCGTCAAAAAAATAGGACCTGTCCTATTTTTTGGACGGACAACGGTTCACGGACCCATTCAAGTCAATGGGGCCGTGAAAGAACAAGGATGCACACAAGATTGGCATCCGCCTCTGTGATCCGTGGCCGTAGGCTACTTTCATACAGACGGATCTGAAGATCCGTCTGCATAAAAGCTTTTTCAGAGCTGAGTTTTCACGAAGTGATGGTACCCACCATGGACATTCAGTATGTGTATTGAGATGTTTAATAAAGTAAAATATTTAAGTAACTGTTATATAGAAGGGTTGATTCTCTAGCTGGACTCTGTACTGTTTCGTTGACCCACTTATTAAAAACCTATCCTCAATTGCTGGATGTAAGGCATACAAACATCTCAAAAGATAATCAAAAGGAATGGGAGGCCCCCAGAGCTAAATGTCAAGTGTCATAGCAAAGGGTCTGAGTACTTATGTCCATGCACAATTTTAGTTTTTCCTTTTTTATATTAAATACATTTGCAAAAATTTCTAAAATTCTTTTCTCATTTTCCCATTATGGGGTACTGAGTGGAAATCGATGGGGAAAACTTTATTTATTATTTATTTTTTTATTTTAGCACAAGGCCGCAACATAGCAAAATGTGAAAAAGTGATTCCAAAGACTTTACAAATCCACTGTACTATATTCTGAGGAAACATCTAATCTGACCAAGGTCACCATTTGCATGGAGTTTGTATGTTCTCCCCGTGGATTTCCTCTGGGTTCTCCGGTTTCCTCCCACACTCCAAAGACTTACTGGTCGGGACCTTAGATTGTGAGCCCCATTGGGGACAGCTTGATGCTAATGTCTGTGAGGCGCTGCAGAATATGTCAGCGCTATATAAGTGCGTAAAATAAATATTGCTGTCCCAGACTCACAGGCACCCAGAATTGACTTGGCCTTGCTGTCAATTAGAGACACCCCAATAGCAGACAACACCACAGACCAGATGATGAGAAACTTCAGACTAAGCACCTAAGTGCTATGAATATCTGAATTTGGAAAAGATAAACATGTTTGGACCAGAGTTCATGCAATAGATGAAGAAAAGGAATCGGGCTCACAAATCATTTTCGGAGCCTCTTATCCGTTACTTTATCAGAAGTAGAGCTTCTGTTGATCCTAGAGACTCTGGGCCCTGGCGATCACATGACTGCTGGGACCAGAGCACGAGGCAGCATTGCAGTCTCTGCTCAGACATGTTTCAAATGTCCTTGCAAAGGTATTGTATGTACCAATAATGTAATGACCCAGACATATAGCGTGAACGGGTGGTCGGCAAGGAGTTAAATATAATAAAAATTGCTCTAAACCTGCCATTAGAAAAATTTCCCAAAGAAGGTAGCCTTTCTTCAAGATAGACGAGAGGCTAGACCATGAGGCGTTGCTTGCAGGGAACATTTCAGACACCAGTCCAGGACAGAAGGGCTGGATAAACTACATATTTCCAATATTCAAGCCTGATGTGTCATTAAAACCAGTTTTAAACATTCAACCACTCTGCATATTTCTAAAACAGAAAGGATTCTTTCTAAAAACACAACCGGTGAGATTTCTCTTGGAAATAGTAATTCTCTCTAGAGATAGACTTAAAGGACACTGTTCGTTCAACCTTTGTAGCCTCCAAACACATGCATTTACTCAACTTCAAATGGAGAAACCTCTGAGATATTAAAAGCTTATCCCAGGAATTGAAAACTCTTTTAGGCCTCATGCACACGACCGTTGTTTTGGTCCGCATCCGAGTCACCTTTTTTGCGGCTCGGATGCGGACCTATTCACTTCAATGGGGCCACAAAAGATGCGAACAAGAGTAGGCATTTCTACAATGGTCCGCCCGTTCCGTTCCAGACCGCAAAAAATGGAATGGTCGTGTGCATGAGGCCTTACTTACTTATCTGGAGGACATTTTTTCCTTTCAGTAGGTGGGCAGCAGCTCCCATGAGACAAACACCTGAATCTCACAGTCAAGATACATTGCAATTTGCTCTTGTTAATCCCTTCCATGCAAAGAAAATGTTACGTCAGCAGCCCATGTCTGTCACATCCCCACTACTTCTTATTGGAACATTATTTGTTGAATTACTACTCCCATTTTTGCCATCACCACAACTCCCATCCTCTCCTTGCTCTGCGTGCAGTTGCATGGCTGCTGCTAATTGTTAATCAGCTTCTTGTATAAATGCTGGATTGCCCTCACCACCTCCGCTCAGCTCTTCTCACATTAATAGCCATAACTTTATAAACCACCAAAAATATATAGTACGGGTAATTATGATTACAGGAATAACAAATACTATTTATTATATTTAATAAAGAACGGTAATACTATAGGGCAGTGATGGTGAACCTTTTAGAGACTGAGTGCCCAAACTGCAACCCAAAGCCCAGTTATCACCAAGTGCCAACCCAACAATGTAACCTGAATACCAATACATATATATCTTCTATATACTTTATGACTTAGCTATAATAGCCTGCCTACATTCAATGCGCTGCCTGTGCTGTTCATAGTGCGCCCTGTCTGATGAAGGGCAGGAAAAATCGAAGTCATATTGGTACACCATAGACTTTTTCCAGGGCACGGGTGCCCACAGAGAGGGCTCAGAGTGCTGCCTCTGGCACCCGTGCCATAGGTTTGCCAACACTACTATAGGGCATAAAAAAAATCCCATCTTTACAGAACTTTTCTATAGAGTGGAGTAAGGGTACTTTCACACTAGCGTAATTCTTTTCCGACATTGAGTTCCGTCCTAGGGGCTCAATACCGGAAAATAACTGATCAGCTTTATCCTAATGCATTCTGAATGGAGAGCAATCCACTCGGGATGCATCAGGATGTCTTCAGTTCAAGTATTTTGCCTTTTCAGGACAAGGATAATACCGCAGCATGTTGCGGTTTTATCTCTGTCCAAAATTCCGGAACACTTGCTGGAATGCCGGATCTGGCATTTTTCCCATTGAAATGCATTAATGCTGGATCTGGCCCCGAGTGTTCCAGCTAAACGGATCCGGCATTGCGGTCTGAGCATGCTCAGACTGCAAAAAATGTGAAAAAAAAATGCCGGATCCGTTTTTACGGATGACACCGGAGAGACGGATCCGGCATTTCAATGCATTTGTCATACGGATCAGGATCTTGATACGTCTGTCAAATGCCATCAGTTTGCATATGTTTTGACAGATCCGGCAGGCAGTTCTGGCGACGGAACTGCCTGTCGGAATCCTTTGCCGCAAGTGTGAAAGTACCTGAAATAGGCAGCCATTTACTGTACAGAAGGTCTGGGGTTCAAATTTCACTGAGACCTGTAAAATAAAATAAAAATTCTATAAAATTTTTTACTTTCCAGCTTTTTTCTTCTAAAGATTACTGTTTTCTGCAAAGTTATTATTACTAAAAAAAAAGAACAAAACAAAAACCATTAAAGTAAATTTTTATACCTTTCATTTCAATAATATACAATTTATTTAGTATTATGCCTGTGAAGAATATAGCTGTCACGGCACGCTATGCCAAATACCACCTTTCCCGACTCACCCCTCGGATAAGTTCCTATGCTCGCTTCCCTGTGGGCTGATATAGAAGGCTGTCCCCAGAATACCCCAGGCTACACAGAACCGGATATAGTACTCTATCCTATAGGACCACATCCTTATCTGCTAGGACTATCCCACCTACAGCACCGCAACTGCAGCCCAGCCAATACACCGCTGTACACACATTAGATTACAATACTAAATATAAAGAGGTTCCGTCAACAGGACAACAGCTATTAAACGGTTTAATATAATTTAAAGACTATGAACACTTTGGTGACAATTTTTTGTAATTATTGCATTGTACTCATTTTGAGCTAAAAATAATTTTTTCAAATGTTCTTTATTAAAAGTGATGAGCCGTTTATCCTGCACAGCCTTCAGTTTTTCTATTAGTAGGATCTGTATTTTCTCTCTGCTCAGTCAGGCAGGGAGCTGATGGGCTCCTTATCTCTGATATTGGACCTTATAAGCACTCATTAAAGCCCAATTCCTACCTTACTGATAAGAATGTGGCTTAAATAAGTGTTTAGCACCTTTTAGTAATTTAGAGATAAGGGTTACTAGATAACAGGCACAAAGTGAAAGTACCAGTCACACAGCTAGAGAAACAATCCTTTGTGACACAACAGCCAATATTTTTAATAAAGACTAATTGAAAAAAAATGAATTTTTAGCCCAAAATGAGTAAAATGCAATCATAAAAAAATTGTCTCTGAAGGTGTACATAGCATTTAACTTTGTGCATACAAGTTAGGCTACTTTCACACTTGCGTTTGGAGCGGATCCGTCTGGTGTCATCTTCATCCTCTTCGAACAAAAGCAATATAGTGCCCAGCCATCCCGTAATCCTCCACTGCCTTGCCCAGTCTCAGAAGAAATCTGAGGTCATAAACCACACCTCACAACCAATACTGTACAACTCAGCATTAAGCAGGAATATTGTCATGTACAAGTGTCTTAGTTCGTCACAATAGTTTTTTAAGCGCAGAAAATCCAGCCCTTTCAAAAGGGAAGTTATATAGTGTAATGGTAACCTTTACGGAAAGTCTGGGGTTCAAATCCTGATGAAGATGTCTCCTGATTTTGGCACATGGAAATTCTGCACAAAAATTGTTACTTTTTGTGATTCTACACCGCTCTTGCCACTTTTGAAAAGTGAGTATGAAAGTAGGAGTGGTTAGCCAAGGAAGTAGGTTTACACCATTTCTAAGAAATATGACCTTTAGAATAAAAACTGCAGCAACAGCTCTAGACCTATTTAACCCCTTCAGCCACAAGACGTACCTGTAGGAACCCCTTCAGCCACAAGACGTACCTGGAGGAAATGTATGGAGCACAGCCTAGCACAGCAGCATAATACGGCACCTGGCCGCAATGACGGATATTGGCGATGACACTGAACCTGGTCATTTAACCCCTCAGATACTGCGGTCGATATCGATAGCAGCATCTGTGGAGTCAGGCAGAGGGCGCGGACTACCATGACAGCCTGGGGCCTAATAATGGTACCTCTCATGGTTAACTGCCTGTGAGGGCAAATCGCGGATCCGCAAAACACAGATTCCGGCCAAGTGCATGACACCATTTGGTTTTTAACTTCTGTATAAATCACCTATCCTTGACTGCAAAATGGAAAGGAACAGGAGTTTTTTTTTGTGGGGCAGCGGACTAGACGTGCGGATACAGACAGCACAGCACACTGTGTGCTGGCCGCATCTTTTGCGGCCCCTTTGAAATGAATGGATCCGCATCGATCCACAAAAAATGCAGATCGGATGAGGATAGAAACTACGGTCTTGTGCATGAACCCTGAAGCCAGGCAGAGATTAGAAGATCCTAGGTTCTAGCCTCTTAAGGCCTATATAAAAAGTAACATAAAAATATTAATCACCCCCTTTCCCAATTTTACATATAAAAAAAAAACATGACAGGTATCGCCATGTCCGAAACTGTCTGGACTATTAAAATATAAAAATATTTTTCCTGCACAGTTAATGCCCTAATGGGGAAAAAAAAAAATGTAAACAACTTTTTTGTACTCACTTTCCTCCCCCACAGATTATTTTTTTTTTTTATAACCGTGATCAAAAAGTCGCATAAGTGGTACCAATAAAATCTTTTCTTCCCACACAAAATAAGCCTTCATACAGCTCTATAGACAGAAATATTAAAAAGAAAGTTATGGTGATGCAAAGAAAATTTTGAAAGCGGTAAAAAAAAACCTCATCTATTCTGTGGTGGATGGGCAACCAGGCACCATTGGATTTGTAGAAAGAAATCTGCAGAGTTTCCAACAGGACGAGAGCAGAGCACCAACAATTTTTCCATGTTCAATGCAAGTTGGATGTTTTTTCCTCAGGCCACTGATTACCGATCTACAAGCAAACTCTCGTTCATTAGGCAATTACAGTTTTTAATCAGACTAAAAAAGACGGCACATGGAGGCACAACTTGCAGGCAGCAAGTCGTGCCGCCTAATCATATTCTGCTGCCAGCAAGTAATAATTCTGTATGGGGATGAGTGATGGCTACAGCGATTGCTCCTCCCATACCACGGAGGAGACTGCTGCATGTATTAGTTGCAGTCTCCTCCACTAACGAGCAGGCGATTGTCGGGAAGAAACACTTCCTTCCCGACAATGGTCAGCCTCATCTGCTGGTCCAATACAGGCCAAAGGTCTCATGCACACGACCGTGGGGTGTTTTGCTGTCAGCAAATCGCGGATCCGCAAAACACGGATGGCGTCTGTGCACATTCCGCAATTTGCAGAGCGGCACGGACAGCCATTTAATATAAATGCCTATTCTTGTCCGCAAAGCGTTATGTTATATTTTTTTAGCGGGGCCACGGAACGGAGCAAACGGATGCGGACAGCACAAGGAGTGCTGTCTGCATCTTTTGCGGCCCCATTGAAGTGAACGGGTCCGCATCTGAGCCGCCAAAACGGCGGCTCGGATGCGGACCCAAACAACGGCCATGTGCATGAGGCCTAAGGCTGTGTTCACATCTGCGTTGAAGGCTCCATTAAAGAGTTAGTCAAGAATAGCGGAGAGAAAAGTTCTGCATGCAAGACTTTCTTCTCCGCTAAAAAAACACTCTCCCAAACGGAAACCAAACGGATCCTATTATAATCTATGGGATCAGTTAGGTTGCGTTCATGTCAGTTATGTGCCGAATCCGGGACTTCCGTTTTTTCCTTCTGCTCCTATAACGGAGCAGAAGAATGGAAAATGTTAGTATTGCTATAAATAGAGCCTTAGGGCTTATTCTGTCTGTGTCTGTTTAGCAGAAGTAAAAACCCGGACCGTTTTTGATCCACAGAGGGCCGAGTTCAGAACCTGTGCCAGTGTTTTTTTTCAGATGCAAAAAAAAAAAGTAACTTAAGTGAAAGCAACAGATGAGTGAAAGATGGACCACACATACTGTAGATGGCCTCCATGTGCCGTCTGTGGTTTTCACGGGTGTATTCTCTCCGCAAAACAGACCACAGTAGCGCATGCCCTCGTGGTTTTCCTTCAGTCCAACAGTGTGCAAAAAAGGCCCCCTCAGACATCTGAGTACACACACAGGATGTGCGTGCTGTCCATGGAGCCCAGAGACTGCCGTGTGGGATCTGTAGTCAGCGGAGAGCTGGGTTTTAAGCCGGTGTGGCAGTGATTTGAATTCCCAGTATACTAGCTATTAAGAAGCATGTGGTCCAAAAAATACCAGTACATTTTCTAAGTCTCCTAAGTGCATAAAAGAAAAGGAAGCCGAAACATAAGTGGAACTGCCAGTTTAAACCGTGCAGCAATACCCATAGGAATGATTTTTGCTACTTGCTTTCAACACACCAGTGGTTTCTTAATCTCTTTCTTACATCTTGAGACAGTTTTTTTACGTTTTAATGGCCACCAGTTTTTTACTGGAGCCTCAGACTAGGAGGCTACATCACAAAACAGATTGTCCAACTTTTATTAAAGGGGTTATCCAAAGTCTAAAACATGTCCCCCAATTCCCAGGCCCCTCATATAGAGTATAATTACCCCGCTTCCCGGCACCCACGTCGCTCCTGATCCCTGCACGGCCACCGCTGCATCTCCTCGTCGCGCAGATCAAAGCATCCTCTGATGGGGACGAACCTCCCTAGCATCATGGGTGACGCTAGGGATGCAGCGGTGGCCGTGCGAGGATCGGGATCGATGCAGGTGCCGGGGAGGGGGTTAAGTATAATCTATATGAGGGGCCCGGGAATTGGGGGGCATGTTTTACACTTTAAGTAATTGTCTATCTTTAAGACAACCCATCAGTATCTAATTGGTGGGGGTTCGACACCTCGCAGCCTTGCCAGTCACCTGTTCTGCAGTAGCTCCAGCACCAGAAGTCAGCGCCAGAACTACACAGCCCTGTTCATTGTGTAGTGAAGGGAGCTGGTTTCTGCAGTGCTGCCCCCATTGGAGTGAACTGACAGTGCCAGGCGAGGTGACTAGGTATGCCCTGCCAATCAATTAGGAGAGGTTGGCAGAGACGCAAGGGTGCACAGAGTTGCTTGGACCCTCCCTCAGTGCACTTAAAGGGGTTGTTTCATTTCAACAAAAGGCATTTAACATGTAGACTAAGTTAATTCAAGGCACTTACTAATGTATTGTTATCCAAGTTGCCTCTTTTGCTGGCTTCATTCATTTTTCCATTGAATTATACACTTCTCGTTTCCATGGTTACGACCACCCTGCAATCCAGCAGCAGTGGACGTGCTGGAACACTATAAGAAAAGGCGCTGTCCTCTCTGCATGCCCGCTGTCCCGGCCACCAGGGAGGCTAGCAATTTTTCCTATAGTGTCTGGCTAGGAGGGAAGGGTGTTAACTTACTGCCTGAAAAGGAACGCTTAAAAACTCTTTTATTTCTTCTGTTATCATTAAAATGTGGCTTCTTGCCAAAATAATCCATTCAGGCTGAGTGCAGGAAAGTGGCGACCATCTGTTGTAAACATTCATGAAGTAGCCACCTTTCTGTCCCACACAAATACCGTCATCTACACGGTTGGATACACTGTATCACCACACAGTGTCTCTCCACGTGGATAACAAATCAGACAGAAGGATCTATTGCTAAATCTTTATGCCTGTTAGGCCTCATGCATGCGGCCGTTCCGTGCATTGGGGACCACTATTTGCAGTCCCCAATGCACGGGCAACATCTGTGCGGCCGCCGGGACGGATTAAGACCTATTCAACTTGAATGGGTCCGTGATCCGTCCGCACCGTAAAAAAAGAAATAGAACATGTTCTATTTTTTGGCGGTACGGAGGCACGGACAGAAACACCACTGAAGCATTCCGTAGTGCTTCCGTGGGGTTCCGATCCGTGCTTCCGTTCCGCACTGCATCTCCAGGATGGCGGACCTATTCAAGTGAATGGGTCCGTACCCGTGATACGGGGTGCACACGGCCGCAGTACGGCCATGTGCATGAGCCCTTAGTGAGTGCTATTTTTATAGGAGAAAAGGGTGTTGCCAAAAACACACAATCTCATTATTTCTATCCTATGCAACATATAAAAGGCCTTGTGGAACATGGATATCTAGCGGCCCGTACTGACATGTGGGGACATTGCTTTTCTTTCCTCATTCTTCTACACACTGGGCAGTTACAAATCTAATCGATATTGGCCTAGATAACAATCAGCAAATGTTCCTGTCCCAAAGAACTAGCGAGGCGTTTCTTAAAATGATGAAAAAAAGTTACAAAACTTCCTTGTCAGCTTTATCATTTGAAGAGGAGCTGTCACATCCCCTGACACGTCAGTTTCAGTAACCACCTGCATTCCCCTTGTAATAACCATAATGTTGTGCCCTTCCTCTATTATCCCTGCTGGAAGTTGATGAATAAATATACAACTAGGCATTACCAGTTCGGGGAACCAGTACCACTGGAAGCTCTGATTGGACCATTCATAAACTTCTAGCAGGAATAATAGAGGAACAGCAGAACATAAAGAGTCCTAAGAATAAATCCTCCCGAATTATTTACCAATACAGACACGTCAGGGGAGAGGACAGCTTCTCTTTAACACAGTGTGTATGTGTTTGGGGGGGAGGAGGGGACTTTTTCTGGAATTCATTTTTTTCTAAAGAAAAGATTCTTGTTTGGGCTCAGGTATGTGGCCGCAAAGCAATCGTGGCCTGTTCCATTGTCTCCATACAGAGCGTTGTATGGAGTCCTTGCAGCTCTGTAGTATGGAGCCCCATGTGAATGAGGCCTTGATGACAATGTGTTATACATTTAAAGGGGTTTTCTGAGCTTTTACTACTGATGACCTATACTGTGGATAGGTCATAAGTATCTGATCGGTGGGGGTCCCATACCCGGGACCCTGTCGGATCAGCTGTTTGAGAAGGCAGCGGTGCTCGCATTTGCGGCGTGGCATTCTCTCAGCTTTTCCTAGGCAGTGTAAAGACACGTGGCCTAAGAGCAACTCAGCCCTATAGAAGCGAATGGGTCTGAGCACGATACCAAGCACGTTGTTGTGTTCCGTTCCGCAAAATAGGGTTCCGTTGTTCCGTGATCCGTTTTTGTTTCTGTGTGTCTTCCTTTATTTTTGGAGGATCACCAGACATGAAGTAAAGTAAAAAAAAAGTCTAAGTCAAGTTTGCCATGCAAATGATAGGAAAAAAACGGACGCGGAGGACAATCATGTGTGCCTCCGCGTTTTTTCACGGTCCCATTGACTTGAATGGGTCCGCGAACCGTTTTCCATGAAAAAATAGGACAGGTTATATTTTTTTGACGGACTAGAACCACGGATCACGGACACAGATGACAAACGGTGCATTAGCTGAGTTTTCAGAAAATCACGAAAAACGGCACAACGGACACGGAATGAAACAACGGTCGTGTGCATGAGGCCATAGCGATATTTTTTCTGAAAACTCATATTTCTTTTATGAATTGGTTATAGAGCGAATCAATCCAAGTTTCAGTGAAAAGTCGATTCACCTCAAAGCCAAATTTTTTCGTGCTTAGTGGTAACAAATAAATTTTCCCTGAATGGTGGTAAAAATAAAAATAAATCATACTTACCTCATCAATTTGCTTGCAACGGTCTCTGCCATTTTGATTGAAGATCAAATCTTGTGCGCGGTGATGTATGACTTGAAATGATCCAGAAGATCAGAAGTGACGGAATATGGCGCTCCGATAACCACTTCGGAAACGTACTGCATGGAAAGGAATTAAGAAGACGGTGAACGAAATAATCAAAAGCAAAAATAAAAAAATCTGCTAGTTTGATGAATACTGCATGAAATGATTTCTACCAGCAGACCCTAGATTACAGGACTAGGTAGCCTGTAGGAGCCACAGTGCGGAAATCTCGCCCGTGTGAACCCAGCCTAAGAGACATCATAAAAGTCCAACATATAGTACAAGAAGGGTCCAAGGCACCACCTGATAAATTGTTCAGTGGAGGAGCGCAAAAGCTCATTATAGCGACGTTTCGGCTCACAGGCCTTCCTCAAGCTGCATACAAATCTGATACGTCAAATACTTTTTGACTCATTTTTATTTTTAGGCCTATATAACTAGGTTTTATTAACTTATATTAACTTGCATTATTACTATAATTTATTAGTACTATTGTTAAGTTTGTTGTCTGGCTCATTGCTATAATGTCAGTCAAGGTGAGGAGGGGACGATCCATAAGTACCGTGCTTATCCTAACCTCTCGACTAGCTCATCCACCCGGGGCATGGAATACGCGTCAAGTAATATCGTTAAGTTTACAAAAGTCCTTACAAAACCGCAACGTCCCGTCCGGCTTCGGTATCAATACTATAGGACTGGCCCACTCACTTTTTGACTCCTCAATGACATCTAGCTGCAACATTAGCTGCACCTCCTCCGAGATGGCTTGTCGCCGAGCTTCGGGTACACGGTATGATTTTAACCGGACTTTTGCCTGAGGCTTAGTGACAATTTTATGCTGGATTATGGAAGTGCGTCCAGGGAGGTCCGAGAACACATCAGTGTTCCGACTAACGCCCTCACTGGCCTCCTGAGTCTGTTTAGAGGAAAGGATGTCAGCAATTTTTACTGTGGCAGCCGCTTCTCTTGCATCAGACAGAGGGGCCGGAACCTCTTCCCCTAGAAAACCCGTCCGCGGGCTGTTATCAATACAGGTTTCCCTATCTTTCCACGGTTTGAGTAAATTCACATGGTAAACCTGCTTCAGCTTTCGCCGCCCTGGCTTGTGTACCTTGTAGTTTACATCTCCAATTTTCTTGAGTACCTTGTAGGGCCCCTGCCACCTAGCCAGGAACTTACTGTCCATGGTCGGCACCAGAACCAAAACCCGATCACCCGGTTTAAAGATCCAGAACCAAGCCTGACAATTATAGACCCGACTCTGGGCTTGGAGTCGGCAAATAAATGAACCAACTCCGACTCCTACTAGATTTAAATTGGAATAAAAATTTAAAAAAAAGAAAGTTTTTTTTTTTTTTGCTTTCAAAAAAAATTTATTGGGAAAACTACAAAACATTTGCAATAAAAAGTTTTTAAAATCTCTCAATTCTTAGTGACCCAACTAATTATATATAAATATAAATATATTCAACTCGTCTTTTCATAACATTTAGAAAAACCCTCCCCTCCCTCCCCCCCGATTTGTGTGTCCCAATTTACAAAAAGTTATAATTTGTTACCGTATTTTTCGCCCTATAAGACGCACCTAGGTTTTTGAGGAGGAAAATAAGAAAAAAAATATTTTTAACCAAAAGGTGTGCTTTTGAACTAATGGTGATCTGTGGATGGCACTGTTATGGGGGCATCTGTGAATGGCACTGTTATGGGGGATCATTGTGGGGGCAACTGTGGATTGCACTGTTATGGGGGCATCTGCAGGTGACACATATACAGCATCTTATCTTATGTGTCATCCACAGATCCCCCCCCCCCCCATAACAGTGTCCCTGTGTAGTGAATGGGGGCCGGCATCTGTTTCTGTAATGGCAGCGGGGCCCGGTGCCTGCTTCATTCATAAAGTGGGCGGAGCAGGCGCGTGACGTAGTGAGCTATGCTACGAGCGCCCGCCCGGCCTCATGACTGCCAAGAAGTTAGTAGTAAGTAGTACAGCGCTAGATTTAAGATGATTGGAATACTTTAACAATACCCACAAGTTAGATATGATTACCGTATACTACAGTGAGCGGGGCCCGGTGTAGTAGAATACAGTGACTGCACAGGGCCCCGCTGCCATTACAGAAACCGGCCCCCAGCCCCTCCTCCCTCTCAGCCTATTCACCGGACGGTCGCAGCATTCACCCCATAAGACTCACTGCTATTTTTCCCCCACTTTTGCGAAAAATACGGTACTTCTCTACTGTAAGAATAAAGGCCAATGCATGCAGTGCGTCACGTTACCGCAAAACGAACACGTTAAGTGACCATGAAGAAGCATGCTTTTCATATGCTTCACTATATGGCAAGCGACGCACAGTCAAGGAGTGGCAATACTTATACTTTCCATTGTGTTGTGTTCCGCTGTTACAGGGAACGCAACGCCCATGGTTAACCTAGCCTCTCACTGATAACTGATTAAGTAATAATTTTTTTTGCAGGACTAGAGACACTTGTATAAGTGACAGGAATGGATAGTCAATAGTTCAAGACTGAAGCTGTAAACCATTTGAAAAACTGTCATTCAGCTAAGGCTATAAAAACTTGTAAACTCAGATTGTTAGCTTAAACTTTAAACATGACTATGGGATTCTACTAGGGAAATCATGTTTTATAATAAATGCCCCTTCCCCTGCCCCTTCCTGGATCCTCCCACTGCCCTATCTTCAGCAGAAGATCAGGACACAAAGGAGAAGGCAGCAGCTTCCTAGCCAGTAGTTCTGTGGTAATGACATGTATGCTGCCTTTCTTTCCTTCAAGGAATGAATAAAACACATTTGCATATTAAATACAGAGGAGTCGGAGTCGGAAGTACCAAAAACTGATGAGTCGGAGTATTTATCTACCGACTCCACAGCCCTGTCAACCAGGGGCGTACATAGAAATCACTGGGCCCCATAGCAAGCATCTGAATTGGGCCCCCTAACCCCGCCCATTACCCACCCCTGGCCCGTCCCACCTCCTGTCCTGGCTCCTCCCATGCCACACCCCCATTAAAGAATCCCTAATGCCCCCCAAAATGCCCGGGGGGAGGAGTAGGAGAGCACACTGTCCACTATGAGCCCCCCAAACCCTTAATGCCCCCCAAAATGCTCAGGACAGTGTGCTTTCCTTCTACTCATCTCCCCCCTGGGCATTTTGCTGTAATGGGGGCATTAGGGGTTGGGAGGCAGGAGGCTCATAGAGGACTCAGGGGGGGGCGGAGAGACTCAGAACAGTGTGCTTGTCTCCTACTCCTCCTTCCCCCTGGGCATTTTGGGGTAATGGGGGCATAAGGGGGGCTCATAGAGGATTCAGGGGGGGGGGGAGGCTCATACAGGACAGAGTAGGAGGAAAGCAGACTGTCCTCTATGAGCCCCCAAACCCTTAATGCCCCCCAAAATGCTCAGGACAGTGTGCTTTCCTTCTACTCCTCTCCCCCTGGCATTTTGGGGGGCATTAGGAGTTGGGGGCTCATAGAGGACTCAGGGGAGGGGGCTCATAGAGGACAGTGTGCTTTCCTCCTACAGTGCCTGGAGTGGACAGATAGAAAGGGAAGGAGGCGGAGCGGAGCCAGAGGAGACCCCCAAACATAGAGGGGGCCCCCCCCCCCAGACTGTGACTTACTTCTTCAGGCCAGCCAGCCAGGGACACGGACGGTGCACACTGCTCAGTCACCCTCCTCAAGTCACTTCAGATTCAGAATCTTCCGTACTTCCTCCCTCTCCTTCTGGCTCAGTCAGCACTCAGCTCGTCTCTCCTCAGCTCAGGGGGCAGGGCAGGCACTGACTCTGGTGGGGTGACAGCCGTCGCCGTCGGCGAATTTCGAGTCGATTCTCCCGCCCGCCCCCTTGCGCCGCCCACTGGCCAATCAGCAGTTGCCTCAACAGAGAGTTGCCTTGTGCTGATTGGCCAGCGGCTCGAGCGCCGGGTCAGGAGGAGGGTCAGGTCACGTCTGAGACAGTCTCAGGTCAAGGGGGGGCCCGGGGGGGTGTCTGTACTCTGTGCAGAAGATAAGATGAGTTGAGAAAAGCAGCCGGTCATGAGTGGGCGGGGCCAAATAGGATGGGCGGGGCTTCCTCTGCGCTACGGGCCCCCCAGTGCCGCGGGCCCCATAGCAGTGGCGTGGTCTGCCTCTATGGGCGGTACGCCACTGCTGTCAACCAGTCACACGCCAGGTCCACCCCTAAAACCCTGACACTAGTGAAGCCTCCTTGTATTATAATTAAGCAAAAAATAATAATAATTAATGGGGGGGTATAGAAGATGCTAACTCCAGCACTCTTTTCCCAAAAGTAGAGCCCTCTGCCTGTATCAGCTCCAGTTGATAATGTTTCATGAAGATGAAATTCGAGGAACAGGTTGCCGCCAAGCAGATCTGGTGAAGGGACACCTGCGCTAACTCAGACCATGAAGTTGTCGTTGATCTGGTTGAGTGACCTTCATAAGGCGACACTGAACTTCCTTCCATCTTTCTACTGTATTGTGTATCCATCTGGCAAGAGTGGCCTTGCTCGCTCTGTTACCCTTATTTGGACCATGATGCTGTATGAACAGATTATCCGCTGATCTAAACTGTTCTGTCTTCTCTAGATAACACAAGAAAGCTCTTCTTATATCTAACAGATAAAGTAATGCCTGTTCTTCTCCAACAGGATCTGGACATAGCCCAGGTAAGGTGATGTCTTGATTTATAATATTATTACTGGAAGCCACCTTTGGAAGGGATCCAGGCATTGTTTGAAGAACCAGACAGTGACCCAGGTCTCTGAGCTATGGATCCCGGATAGACAGGTTGGAGCTTACTTATTCTTCTGGCTGATGTTACGGCCACAAGAAATAAAGAATGTCATACAGTATCCCTAAAGAGTAATAACAGAACCTTTGTTACTACCTGGACCCCTTGGTTTGTCTTTCAAGATTCACCGGAGTACCAATCTTTGCTGGCCTAACAAAGTCATCTTTAGCATCTTCGTCTGTTTAATCTATCTCCTTTGCACACTTATTCCTTTGTATCCTTACCTTCCCTTTGTGGTTTTGTCCTGTCTTCCCCTCTAGCTGTCTTTAGTCTTATTATTATTTTTATGCTGATGCTGAGGCCGCATTATGTTTGGCCTTCTTGGTTTTGTTTTCTACATACTATATACGTCGTGTTATTCATGTACTACTATGGATTTCATGTAATACGTACGCACAGACCTTGCTGTGTAGATGATAGCATGTTATCCATGTCTATTTGTCGGCTTGGCTCCGACTTTACCTTTCTGCTAAATATGAATCAATATATTTCAATTTTTGTCATATTTTTGAAATGTAGAAATAAAGAATAAAAAAAATAAAAAAAAGAAATAAAGAATGTCTTTAAGGTCATCAAATGCATAAATGCTTGCTGTAAAGGCTCAAAAGGTAAGTTGGAGAGCACCAACAAAACAAGAGAAAGTTCCTAGGAAGGAAGCAGAGAATGAACTGCTGGATTAGCGATCTTTAGGGCTCTGAAGAACGACTTTAACAGGTAGATATTGGAGAATAATCCCTAAAGGTGAGTGTTTATGGCTGTAAACTGTAACTTCAGATTCTTGAATTTGAGGCCTTTAGTGACACCCTCTTGCAAGAACTGAAGAATGGTGGTTATAGCTTTAGGATACCAAGATTGCCTGGTACACCATGACTTCAAGATCTTCCAGACTCTATATTTAGGTTTTAATGGTTGTAGGTCTTCTGGAGGCTAGAATTGTGCTGACAACCTCAGAGGAGAGGACTAACTAATAAGATGGAGCATCTTCAGATTGGGATGAAGGATCCCTCTCTAGGATAGAAGATTAGGCCGCAGTGGGAGCTTCCAGAAGATCCCTCACGACATCATCAATGCCAGAGAAAACCACGTTCTGCACAGCCAGAATGGGAGTACTGTTATTGCTTCTGTCTTTTCTTCTAATATTTTCCTCAGGATCTTGGGGATTAGAGGAAGAGGAGAAAAAAAACATATCAGTTTTCCCATCCAGCAGATAGAGAGACCATCTGCAGCCAATGCTTGCTTCTCCTGATGGAGAGAGCAGAACTGTTGTAGCTTTGCATACTCCATTGATGCCACGGTATCCAAGTCTGACATTTCCATCTCCTGGACAGATTAATTGAAGACCTCAGAGTTCAGACTACATTCCCCGGGGGGTTATTTGCATTCCAAAGACAGTAGGGGACTCCCAGTACCCCCGTTTGTTTATATAGAAGACAGTCGTAAGGGTGTCTGATTGAACTTGAACATGATTTCCCTGCAAGTGATAACGAAAATGCTTCGCAGCTAAAGTTACTGCTCTTAACTTCATCTTTAAGGATAAGGGCTTGTTTGCAATGCTCTTTACCCAATGATTGCCAACATGGGCACTCTGACTCCATGATGAGGTATCCTTGGTGAGGAGAATCTAGGGCTGAGAAAACAGATAATGACATTTCTGGAGATGAGACAGAATTAACCACCACTGAAGGTCTTAACAGGTCGAGGAATGAATGGACACCGTATTGTCCAGGTCTTTGTGAGCACCATTCCATGATGCCAAGATGTTGCTCTGGAGATTATCTCATGTGAGCCTTGGCCCATGGAACTGCATCGATTGATAATATAAGGAGCCATAGCACTCTCATTGCTTTTCTGATGGAGATCGTGTGGCAAGTGGAGAGGTGAGCGATTTCTCGTACAATCTTCCATCTTATTTTTACTGAAAGTTTCACAGACATAGTGTGAGAGTTCTGCATGAAGCCCAAAACCCTGATGTTCTGTGTTGGGATCAGGTGTGATTTCTTGAAATCTATCAGAAAACCGTGTTCTTGTAAAACTTGTATCTGTGCAGATCCTGCAACAGTAGAGTTGCAGAAGATGCTCTCAGTAACCAATTATCTGGGTAGGAAGCCATAGTAACTGCTCTTAATCTCAGGACTGCTGATAGAGTCACCACTCTTGGGGTACCACAATCCCAAAAGGTAGACATATGAATTGGAGCTGTTGCAGACCTGTTCTTGAGTGTAGAGCTATCTGAAGATATTTGAGATGCTGGGAAAGTATTGGTATGTGTAGATACACATCCATTTGGTGTATTGTTACAAGATAATCTCTATTGTATAATAGAGGCATCCCTGAACTGATTGTCTCCATCTTGAACTTTTGTCTGACCAGAAATCTGTTCAGGTAGGTAAGATCTATTATGAGCATCCATTTGTTTTACTGGCTTGGGCACTAGGAACACCTTGGAGTCTACTCCTTTTACTCTTTCTGATGGCAAAACTTTCTTTTAGGCTGACTTTTGAACGCATTGTAAGAATAGTCTGGGCACCACCAGCGACTTAATCCTTATTATTGTGAACTTGTCCTGAGGAGGAGAAATGAACTCTAGTGCTTAGCTTTCTTGTAGTGTGGAAACCACCCAGGTGTCTGAGGAAGTGGCTGCCCACTGGAACCAGAATTTTTGTAGACCGGGCCTTCAGGAGGCCCTAGAGGATTGGCGTCATAGATCAGCCGATTTTTTTATTGCTGCCCCTTTTCTTGAATGGTGAGCCTTTTCTTTTGTATCTAAATCTTCTTTGTTGTTGGAAAATCTAAAAACCTTTTTAAATCTGGAAATTTAGCTCCTTTTCTCTCATTCAGGGCTTCCAATATCTAGTCCAACTGTGGACCGAACCTGTGCCCTCGATGAAAGGGCAGGTTCCAGAAATTTTATGTATTTATTTATTTTTATAAAATATCCCCAGGCCATTGTTTGATCCATAAAGAACATCTGAGAGTGGGACAGGGCCACAGCCCTGGAGCAGAACCTCTCACATTCTAAAAGGGGCATCATAGAGGAATTCTGAAGCTGCCTTGAGTAGGAGGAAAATAGAATACTTGGACTTTTTTTATTTTTGACAGCTTAAAAAAGTTGATGTAATGTGTCCTTCTGAAGAAGAAACAACTCCTCTGGGTCATCTGAGTCTAAGGCCTCATGCACACGACTGTAGTTTTTGCGGCTCAGATGCGGACCCATTCACTTCAATGGGGCCGCAAAAGTACAGACAGAAAAGGAGTTAATCGTTCAAAAATATGTAGTAGTTAAGTCTGCATACCCCTTAATTCTGCAAATAGCCTTGGTGTTTGAGCTCTATAAGCAGACATATAATGCTAGACAGGAAGGAGTTAATTCTTCAGGTATAACTCTGCAAACAGCAATGGAGCTTGTGCTCTATAAGCACACATAATACTGACAGCTTCAATTCCAGCAGAAAGGCTCAGTAAGGAGGCAGAAAACAGCACCTTGCAAAGGGTTAACCCCTGAGAAGTACCTGCAGACAGTCAGGACAGCAGGGCAATAAGACTTGAGACAAGCCATCACAGGCCGGTGGCCATACTTAGGGTTGAGTGGTCTGGCAGAGTGCATCTGCAGCTTGAATCTGCCGGGAGGATTTACTCCACACTTCCTGTCACATGACCGCTGGGCTTCCATGCCTGGCCATCTCTATTAGTCCTGGCTCCCCACAGCCAAACAGCGCATGCACCAGCGTCCCTGCACTTGCCGGGTAATGCCCGTTCTCAGTCTGGCATGTGTGCACAAACTATGGTGCCTCATACACCGAGGAGGAGGTTAGTGATAGCGCAGTGCGGCAAGGGACATGCCCTGTGTAAAAGATGTGCGGTTGATTACCACCAAGGGAAAGGCGCCATCTTAGTACACCTTCATGCTTAGTACACGCTCCCTGTATACAGCTTGGAAAGTTTTATATCCCTCCAGGATACAACATCTGTCTCTTCTGAACCTAAGAGAAAAAAGAAAATACAAGGAGGTGTCACAGCCAGACATCTGAGAAGCTCTGACAGACGTTCTTCAGAACCTCCTGCTTGAGGTTCTTTTGTTTTGTCATCTCGTTTCCCTCTCTCAGCTGTCATCTAGTTGCACTGATTGCATCCCTTTAAATCCCCTCCCATACTGAATCACTTTGCGGTTTATACAACTTCCTGGAGTGTGTACATGCTGGATGCTACAACTTATGCTTCTACTGACAAGTCAGTTCATTTATTTGTGTTTTCCTGTTTGCTTGATCTTAGGTGACCCTGACTCCCTCCGTATTAAGTGTAGGGAGCCGGTGGTCGTGTCCCCTCACTATTATAGGGTGTTCAGGTGTCATACAGTCGAGGCACGAGGGCATGCAATTTTCTATCATAGAGATCTTTGCATGGGCTAAGAAGACAGGGAGAGTTTCAGGGCTTAAATAGGGGTCACCCTTTTGTTCCTTAGTTTCGGATCAAGCCAGTCGGATCCTTATTTGTAACTTCTTGTTTTCTGTTACACCATCCGTGACATTATAAACCGCCAAAACCGTCTCAAGCATGGATCCGGTTTCACTTTTGACTGAACACATGCGGGGTCTTTCATTGGAGGTAGCAGATCTCCGTAAAACTGTATCTCAGTTTCAGGTGACCGGTTCAGCTTGCGTTGTTCTGAGCCTAAGATCTCGCTCCCGGATACGTTCTCCGGGGGTAGTGAGAATTTTGTTTGTTTTAGAGAGGCTTGCAAACTCAATTTTCGCCTACTTCCCCATTTCTCTGGTGATGAGGAGCAGAGGGTGGGGATCATCATCTCGCTGCTCAGGGATAACGCTCAGTCTTG
This sequence comes from Bufo gargarizans, assembly GCF_014858855.1. Lineage (NCBI taxonomy): Eukaryota > Metazoa > Chordata > Amphibia > Anura > Bufonidae > Bufo > Bufo gargarizans. The sequence continues at coordinate 78,340,874 of NC_058085.1, read as the reverse complement.
GGCCTTTTCGCTGCCGGTCGGGGCACGGCCCCTCCGTTCAGTGGATGAATTTTTTTTTTAGCCCTGGGTCAGATATATGATGATCCGGATCGTATTGCTCTGGCTGAGTCTAGACTACGTCTTTTATGCCAGGGTAAACAGTCCGCAGAGATATACTGTTCAGAATTTCGTTCCATCTGTTACTATTGGCAAGGTTGATGCGGAAATTGAAGGTTTTCCGTTTGCTTGTAATTCCCGTTTTGTCCTACCTGCCAGGGTGGCGCTAAAGTGCAAGAACATTTTTGTGAGATTTGTGTAGATAGTGGAGCAGCTGTCAATCTCATTGATAATCAATTTGCTATAACACATGGGTTCCAGGTAGGCACTTTGGGAAAGGATATACCTGTTTTTGCTATTGATTCCGCTTCACTTTCTCAGAAATCGTTAAAGGGCATAGTTCACAATATCCGTTTGATTGTGAGTGATACTCATGTTGAGCATGTGTCATGTTTCGTCCTAAGTGGGTTGCCTACTCCTCTAGTGTTGGGGCTACCCTGGCTCACTAAACATAAACCCACCATTGATTGGCAAGCGAGGCAAATAAATGGTTGGAGTGACTTTTGCAGAGAGAATTGCCTCACGACATCTGTTTCAGAGGTTTCTACTAAGACTGTACCATCTTTTCTCTCTGAATTTTCGGATGTGTTTTCTGAGAGTGGTGTTCAGGAGCTGCCCCCTCACAGGGAGTATGATTGCCCTATTAATCTCATCCCAGACGCCAAGCTGCCTAAATCTCGTTTATACAATCTCTCCCAACCTGAAAGGGTCGCTATGCGTACTTATATCTCTGAGAGCCTGAGAAAGGGACACATACGACTCTCGAAGTCACCTGTTGCCGCTGGTTTTTTCTTTGTTAAGAAAAAAGATGGTTCTTTAAGACCTTGTCTGGATTTCAGGGAGCTGAACAGTATCACAATTCGTGACCCTTATCCGCTTCCTCTGATCCTGGACCTGTTTAGCCAGGTTGTTGGGGCTAAAGTTTTTTCCAAGTTGGATCTAAGAGGGGCATACAACCTGGTCAGGGTCAGAGAAGGAGACGAATGGAAGATGGCCTTCAATACCCCTGAGGGCCATTTTGAGAATTTGGTTATGCCTTTTGGTTTGATGAATGCTCCAGCCGTCTTTTAGCATTTTGTGAACAGCATTTTTTATCATTTAATGGGGAGATTTGTACTAGTGTATCTAGATGACATTTTGATTTTTTTCTCCTGATTTCAAAACTCATAAGGACCACCTACGTCAGGTCTTGCTCATCCTGAGGGAGAATAAATTGTACGCTAAACTGGAAAAATGTGTGTTTGCGGTTCCAGAAATTCAATTTCTGTGGTTTCTTCTCTCCACTTCTGGTTTTCGCATGGACCCCGAGAAGGTCCGCGCTGTGCTTGAGTGGGAGCTTCCTGAGAATCAGAAGGCGCTGATGCGTTTTTTGGGTTTTGCCAATTATTACAGGAAGTTTATTTTGAATTATTCCTCTGTTGTTAAACCACTCACTGATATGACTAGAAAGGGGGTAGATTTTTCCTCCTGGTCGGTAGAGGCGTGTAAGGCCTTTTTTAGTATCAAGGAGAGTTTTGCTTCCGCTCCCATCTTGGTACAACCTGATATCTCTCTGCCCTTCATAGTTGAGGTGGACGTTTCTGAGGTGGGAGTGGGTGTGGTCTTGTCTCAGGGTCTCTCTCCTGCCAAATGGCGACCGTGTGCCTTTTTTTCGAAGAAACTCTCCTCCGCAGAGAGAAATTACGATGTGGGAGATAGGGAGTTGTTGGCCATCAAGTTAGCTTTTGAGGAATGGCGCCATTGGCTAGAGGGAGCCAGACACCCTATTACCGTGTTTACCGACCATAAGAATCTGGCCTACTTGGAGTCAGCCAAGCGTCTGAACCCGAGACAGGCCAGATGGTCTTTGTTCTTTTCAAGGTTTAATTTTATTGTCACGTTCCGCCCTGGGGTTAAGAATGTGAAGGTGGATGCCCTGTCACGTTGTTTTCTGGGAGGTGGGAATTTTGAAGACCCGGGTCCCATTCTGGCTGAAGGTGTGGTGGTCTCTGCTCTTTATTCTGAATTGGAGGCAGAGGTTCAGGCAGTCCAGGCAGAGTCTCCTGATCTTTGTCCTCCTGGGAGATTGTTTTTGCCTCTCGCTTTAAGACACAAGGTTTTTAAGGAGCACCACGATACTGTCCTTGCTGGGCACCCGGGGGGTAGAGCCACAGTGGATCTCATCGCTCAGAGATTCTGGTGGCCGGCGCTTCGTAAGTCGGTTGAGGGTTTTGTGGCAGCCTGCGAGACCTGCGCTCGTGCCAAAGTCCCTCATTCACGGCCATCAGGTCCTCTTCTTCCATTACCCATTCCTTCCCGTCCTTGGACACATCTGTCCATGGACTTCATTACGGACCTGCCTCGTTCCTCGGGGAAGACTGTGATTCTGGTGGTCGTTTTAGCAAAATGGCGCATTTTATTTCTTTTCCTGGGTTGCCCAATGCTAAGACGCTGGCGCAGGCATTTATTGATCACATTGTCAAATTGCATGGTATTCCTTCAGACATAGTCTCTGATAGGGGCACGCAGTTTGTTTCCAGATTCTGGAAGGCTTTCTGTTCTCGCTTGGGGGTTCGGTTGTCATTCTCTTCTGCTTTCCACCCGCAGTCGAATGGCCAGACAGAGCACGTCAATCAGAATCTGGAGACATATCTGCGCTGTTTTGTGGCGGAGAATCAGGAGGATTGGTGTTCTTTTTTGTCCCTTGCTGAGTTTGCTTTAAATAACCGTTGTCAGAAGTCCTCTGATAAGTCACCATTTTTTGGTGCATATGGGATTCATCCGCAGTTTGGGACATTCTCTGGAGAGGGGTCTTCTGGTTTACCTGATGAGGAGAGATTCTCCTCGTCTTTGTCATTTATTTGGCAAAAGATTCAGGATAATCTAAAGAGCATGAGTGAGAGATATAAGCGTGTGGCGGATAAGAGACGTGTGCCTGGTCGGGACCTGAATGTTAGTGATCTGGTGTGGTTGTCTACTAAGAATATCAAATTAAAGGTTCCCTCCTGGAAGTTGGGTCCTAAGTTTTTTGGGCCTTACAAAATCTTGTCCGTCATCAATCCTGTTGCCTACCGTCTTGATCTTCCTCAGACTTGGAAGATCCATAATGTTTTTCATAAGTCCCTATTAAAACCTTATGTCCAACCCATTGTACCCTCCTCTTTGCCTCCTCCTCCTCCGATTGTGGTTGATGGTAATCTTGAATTTCAGGTCTCTAGGATTGTGGATTCTCGTGTTGTCCGCGGTTCTCTCCAGTACCTCGTTCATTGGGAGGGTTATGGTCCTAAGGAGAGGATGTGGGTCCCAGTGACGGACATTAAGGCCACTCGTCTCATCAGGGCTTTCTATAGGTCCCATACTGAGAAGGTGGGCTCTGAGTGTCCGGAGTCCACTTATGGAAGGAGGGGTACTGTCACAGCCAGACATCTGAGAAGCTCTGACAGACGTTTTTAAGAACCTCCTGCTTGAGGTTCTTTTGTTTTGCTTTCGTTTTGTCATCTCCTTTCCCTCTCTCCGCTGTCATCTAGTTGCACTGATTGCATCCCTTTAAATCCCCTCCCATACTGCATCACTTTGCGGTTTATACAACTTCCTGGAGTGTTTACATGCTGGATGCTAAAACTTATGCTTCTACAGATAAGTCAGTTCATTTATTTGTGTTTTCCTGTTTGCTTGATCTTAGGTGACCCTGACTCCCTCCGTATTAAGTGTAGGGAGACGGTGGTCATGTCCCCTCACTATTATAGGGTGTTCAGGTGTCATACAGTCGAGGCACGAGGGCATGCAACTTTCTATCATAGAGATCTTTGCATGGGCTGAGAAGACAGGGAGAGTTTCAGGGCTTAAATAGGGGTCACGCTTTTGTTCCTTAGTTTCGGATCAAGCCAGTCGGATCCTTATTTGTAACTTCTTGTTTTCTGTTACACCATCCGTGACAGGAGGCTTCCCTGGTGTCAGGGTTTTAGGGGTGGACCTGGCATGTGATTGCTTGATTAATTTAGTTTTTTAATTAAGCTTGTTAACCTGTCTCTTCTGGTTGTACCTAGGGGAATAAAACCCATATGTATTTTGTGCTGCCGTAGGACGCCCATGAAACGTTATTTGTTCATAGTACAGCGTATAGTCATTTATTGTAGTAGTCGCTACCGTAGTAGTAACATAGCGCAAGTAGTTCAGTTCAAAGTAAGTGCAACAAGAAGGAAGTTAGTTAGATTAGTATTCTATAGTATAAATAGGCGGAGTTATCAATAGATGACGCACACCAATTTATGAATTTGAATTATTGATTTTAACCAAAATATAATAATAATTAATATTTCCTTTTAACATCCCTCACTTCCTGTCACGGCTGAGGATGGGGAAAACCCTCAGCCGTGCGGTGCCAGGAGATGGTAGGGTTGCCACTTGGCCAAAACCACAGAATTAGGGAGCAGGTCACCTCCTAGCGCTTCCCTAATCCGACCCTGACTCCTAGCTGCATGGGCCGCCCTTAAAGGTAGAGGGCCCATACTCGGGAACCTTGGATCCCTACTGACCCTCCGTCGGACCCTGAGCTAGGAGCTGAGTAGACAGCCCGTTCCTCCTGGACACCGAGAAACAGGAGTCTAACTTGGCCAAGCTACAAGGGGAAACAGAAACAACTTATGGCAGTGACAGGCAAATGCAACCAACACATCACTCACCTGCCACAGACAACAAAGCCTGGAACCCATGTGCAGGTGCTGCAGTTCAGATCACCAACAAACACAGCACACACCAGACATCACACAGGAACCCAGGACCATAAGCTGCAATGATAAGGAAACCCCACCCAAACCTTGCTAACACCGTGAAACAATATTTTATGACCAGAAGGGAGGCCCCCCACTGGCAGATGGTAAAGTAACCAGGAGGATGTCTCCAGCAAGCATGGCTGAAGCACCCTCTCTGACTACTGCCTTCCACTGAGGCTATATAGGGCCAAGTAGCCACACCCACAGTCAGACACACCCAGTGCACACACACACTAGGAAGGAAGTTAACCCTTCCAACACCAGGGAAGGGAAAACATCTACTTAAAGGGGAAGTGCACACAACACATATAACACCCCGTGCACACTGATAAAAGGCACACCTATAAGGAGAGGTTGCCAGGTGCAACCGCATGCCTACTGCAGCAAGCTGCCTAACACCGCTCAGGCTGCTCTGCTGCCACATACCCAATGTTGCCAGCGGCAACCACAGGTGAGGCAACATACAATAGCCCTCACCTGTGATTGAACACAACACCAAGACCGCAGGCAACTGCATGCGGCCACAAGAGTCACGACCATGACCAAGGGTCGTGACACTTCCCATACACACTTGCTGTAGCCAGTAGCTCCCTGCCAGCCAATCAGATTGCATTACTGAGAGACACGCCTCCTCACTCTGAAGCCTAATGTAGGCATGCAGTGTGGAGGACCGCCCCTCTTTCTTCTGTTTATACTAAAAGGAAGACAGACAAGCCCTAGCAACGGTCTTTTAATGAGGCAGTGGAAAGGGACAGAGGACATTAATGTTATTATAAGGTAATTACAGATCTTTTGACAAACATTGACAGACTAACTCAGGTATACATGCCTAGCTCTAATAAAAAGAAATATGACAGTTACACTTTAACTTTCCAGTAGTTATGGCAGCAACAGGAACTCAGCCGAGAACCAAACACCAGCAAACCACAGATACAACTGAAGCTATAAACCGCACAGCATTGCGGGAGAAGCAACTATAAGTTAAATGATCACAATAACAACCTGGAGGTTAGAGGTGCGGCCAGCATCAGAAACAACACAGACGCCTATTGATCCACAAGGAAACCTGTCAGATCAAAGCACGTGTTGCCAGTCTCACAGATCTTCTGTCACCCACTGTCGCGGGGACATCCGTATGTCTTGGTAAGTCCGTGACAATGCCTCAGCAGTTGAGTCTTTTCATGGAATGTCAAAATTCTAGAAAAAATGCTTGAATTCATCCTTGATTTCTATAAACGGTGGGTTCACTCTGGTCATTCATGATATAACTGGAGCCCTTAGCTCTTTCCAGCATGCAGGCTAGTCTAGTGTGACTTAGGAATATCGCTGCCTTTAGGTTTTTAAAGAAGAATCCAGTTTCTGTCCGATATGTAGAAACCACCATTTAAAGGCAGTATCTCTTTCCCATGACGGCTTGGTGAGGCATCACAAGATCACATCTATAGAAGAAAACCTAGCAGTGTATACTGTAGATCATACATGGATGTTGGAGAAACACATGTGCAGGGCTAATGCACAGGAGAGGCAGCAGACTGTGCCTTGTGCAGCAGCATGCCTGCATGGGCAATGTGTAAACGCCACCCACCACAGTGAGCAGCCAATATAATTGGCCGGTAACAGTGTTACATCATCTACAGGAAACAGCCTGGAGGAGATTAAGTTGTCACCCAGTACATTCCTGATCTGTTGTTATACCGTGGTGCTGGCATTGCCCTATATTACATCATTCAGAAACCTGCCAGTGAGAGCAATGGCACCAGACATCATGATGACAAGTGAAAACCCCTAGAGCAAACTATGGTTTTCCCATTCACGGTGTCCAGGATGGCTGAGTGTGCCAAGGCTAACTTTGAGGAAGGTGTTCTGCAGAAACGCGGAGCCATCTATACTGTGTATTCCGCATATGCATTGACGATGTACTGGAGTGCTTTCTCTGGACTCCTGTGCGGTGCTGGGATCTATCCATATGTCTTGCGGTAGAGTGGTGACAAACATACCGCGGAATCAGGCCAGTGCCAGCTCCAGTATTGACCATATGTCAGGCCAAGTGTTGCTGCCAAGTCAATGTACTAAGGTCAAAGATTGTAGGAATGTGGAGCTATGACAGCATGGATGTTAGGGGCTGGGATCTTGTCTAAAGTAAACTTCTGCTGTTTGCCTTTAATCGCAGCAGCGCGGTATTATTAAAGGGAATGTGCCACCACTATGCTGGACTATTAACTGCAGGAGTACATGAGCAGTAGTAGATAAGGAGCCTAGATTGCTATTTTATATTTTCTGCCCCTCGCTCGTCTGCTGCCAGTGTTTAGAGCTGCGCTGAAATACTGCCATGCCCTGCGCACAGGAGTCCTCTCCGTTGTGTTAGCGTAGCACAGCAGTCCGGACTGTGTATTTCACTGCTGCTTCGAATGCTCCCTGTGAGGTAACAGAAGGCAGGAGGACAATAAAAAATGGTGATCTGGACTTCTACTACTGCTGTATGGATTATTGAATTGTGTTGAAAGATTCCCTTTAAAGGGTTGTGCAAGAGTGAGGGGAGGTACCCAAACCTCCCACTTTAATGGACCTGTGAAAGAAAGATGACTTACCTCCTTCCCAACGCTCCTTTTCCTCCAGGCCTGAAGTGCTCCCCTGGGCTCCTTCGGTTAGACATCGCTGCAGAGGTGACCGGCTCCATTTACATCATGACAAACGGTCACATGATCTAATAATGAATGACCATATAACAAAATAATAGCAAGGACAGGTGCACTCTGCGGTCTTACTAAACCCTCAAATTGATTTTAAAATTGAGGGATTAGCCAACATATCCTACGGTGTAGGACATGTCTGAGCTCGAGCACCGCGCCAAGGTTTCTCAAGTAGCTCGGGACCTAACACTCACCTACCTGAGCCATGTGGGCAATACCAAGGGCCAGTGGGCAAATTACAGGAGCATGAGGCCGACTCACAAACAACTCACCAGTTACCTCCAGCATGTAACCATTCTACAAAGAAAGACAAAAAGGGGGTCAGTCAGCACATACCAAACCGCAGGAGCACATTGCTATGGCAGGGAACAACATTAAAAGACAAAACATGCAATGCGACAACTCACTGCACATACACCGTACATAATTGCATAATAATTACAAGTGCTACACTATAAGTTAGAGATACTTGGCAAATCGTTTTGTATAAAATTATTTGAGCCCGTCTGCCGCACGTCAAGGCGATCTCTGTAAGACGGGTTCCTAACACTAAATTCTACCTGTTAAGTGCCATGACGGCTACCATACACTTCAGGGAGTGTAGGTTCCACATGCATGCTGGGTCTGCTTCAATAACTGTCATTTTGGGTGCCAAAATGGCCTCCACTGTATCAAATGAGTGCAGGTACCAACATGCATGCAGGCCCATTCCACAATACCCCCGGCGCCAAATGGCCACCAAAGACTGCAGTGAGAGTCCACAAACTATCTCACTCCTGGTGCCAAATGGCTTCAGTGAGTGAGGGGGAGCAGGCCAGACTATATACTCACACTAATTAAAATCAGCCAATGGGAGGAGGGAGGAGTCTGCGAGTCCCACTCAAGACTGGCTGATATGGCCCAGGCCTCACAGGTGCACCTAAATGTAGCCTGTAGATGTATGCATTTTTGCTGGGGATCGTCATTAGCAACGGGCCACAAGTGCAGGATTTGCTCCCCTAAATATATGCACAACTGCATGTGGGTTTGAGCACTTCCTGCCTGTTTAATACCACGCCATTTTTTTCAGTTTGTATATAGAGATGCCTGGAGGTAATTCCATCCACAGGCTACATTTAGGTGCACCTGTGAGGCCTGGGCCATATCAGCCAGTCTGGCGTGAGACTCGCGGACTCCTCCCTCCTCCCATTACTAGCATAGTTACATGCTGGAGGTAACTGGTGAGTTGTTTGTGAGTCGGCCTCATGCTCCTGTAATTTGCCCACTGGCTCCTGGTATCGCCCATACGGCTCAGGTAGGTGAGTGTTAGGTCCCGAGCTACTTGAGAAACCTTGGCGCGGTGCTCGGGCTCAGACATGTCCTACACCGTAGGACATGTTGACTAATCTCTCAATTTTAAAATCAGTTTGAGGGTTTAGTGAGACCGCAGAGTGCACCTGTATTTGTTGTTGTTTTGTTATATTGTTATATTGATTATTACATCCGCACTTGTTACCTTGTGTGAGATGTCTATTGTGCTACTTCTGGTTCGCCGCGGGCATCCTCCACTGTATGCATTTTGCTGGGGATCGCCATTAGCAATGGGCCACAAGTGCAGGATTTGCTCCCCTGTATATCTGCACGACTGCATGTGGGTTTGAGCACCTCCTGCCTGTTTAATACCACGCCATTCTTTTCAGTTTGTATATAATGAATGACCCCCTTAGTCACTTTACTTTTAATACGACTATTGTAAACTTTTTAATTACATTTTGCCTGTAGTTGTTCGCTTTGATTGCCCTCTTCTAATAGTTTGTAATCTAATTTCCTCACTTCTCCCTAACACTACGGAGCTCGCTAGTCGGAATTCAATCAGCGGACCCCCGTGCGGTAAGGAAACCTGCGTACACAAAGGAAGCTGTTTCCTGAAATGGTAGTGAAGTGATCTCACATCTGTCTGAAGCACTTCCATTAATTGTAGATCATACACATTGGTGCTCCGCAGTGGGACAGTGGGCAAATAAGCACGCCACTCTTAATCCGTTTAACACAAGGTAAAATATAAAGTAAAGAATATTGAAAGTGAAATGTACTAAGTAATTCAATTCTGTTCACGTGCCGGCTTGTAAATAGCTTCACGCAGTGACTGTCATATTCCTTTTATCTGATTTGCATGGTGGACTTGCATTGCTTTAGCGGAAATGTCTCTGAGACATGCCAAAGATCACCTGAAAAGTGAGCCAAGATACACTTTTAAAGGGCATCTGCATGAGCTCTTGGCAGCTGAAGACGTCTGTGTTGGTTCCATGTTCATATGTGTCCGCACTGCTGAGAAAAATGAGGTTTTGGTATATGCAAATGAGCCTCTAAAGGCAATGGGGGCGTTGCTGTTACACCTAGGGGCTCAGCTCTCTGTAACTACCACACCCTCTGCACTTTGATTGACAGGGCAGGAGTGATGATATTTTCACTGCAGAGGGCGGGGCAGTTGCAGCGAGAGCAGAGCCTCTAGGTGTAACGTAAACGCCCCCATTGCACCTAGAGGCTCATTTGCATATAATAAAACATAATTTTTCTCAGCAATGCGGGCTCATAGGAGCATGGGACCAACACAGATGCCTTCAGCTGCCAAGTGCACATGTAACAGGTGTCATAGGGATAAATCTGCTGACAGATGCCCTTTAAGAATTAGTGAGCCTGAATCAGCAGACTTTCCTGAACGGATTCAGTGTCATACAGTCATGTGGTATATACTGTATATTGAATATATTTAAAGGGTTGCTCCTGCTCCTAGAGACTCTGTTCTCCCACCTCTGGCCACGCTCTGCTACACTAGATTGACAAGACTAGGCAGCGTTGTTCTCCTCCTACCGGCTCTGTCTGCTGTGGAAATCTCGCGGCGTTCAGTATTGGGCGCAGGCGCAGTGAGTGAAGCCGGCAGCCAGCGAGCGTCCTTTACTCACTGCGCCTGCGCCGAATACTGAACGGGACGGCACAGGCGTGAGACTTCCACAGTAGACAGGGCCGGAGGTAGGAGACCAACGCTGCCTAGCCCTGTCAATCAAGTGTAGCAGAGCGTGGCCAGAGGTGGGAGAACGGAGCCTCTAGGAGCAGGATCAACGCCCCCTCCTAGAGGCTCATTTGGATATTATAAAAGTTTTGTTTTCTCAATAACGCCGACACGCAGTGAGATAGCACTAATATAGTTATGTTCAGCTGACATTAGTACATCACTAATGTCAGCCAGGTTAATACCCATTTTCCTGCTGACAGAAACCCTTTAAAGGGGTTGTCCAGGATCAGACAAATATGCCTGCATTTTTCCAAAAACAGCACCACACCTGTCCACAGGTTGTGTGTGATATTGCAGTTCAGGTTCATTTTATTCACTTCATACAACCCATGTGCTGGACAATTTTACAAGCCCAGCTAGTAAAATTTTATATTTTCCTTTTTTTTTTTTTTATGGAGGTCCGGTCCGAGTAATTAATTTTTTTTTGTTACTCATCTCACTGATCCACCGCTGCTCCCGTTCTGACGTTTCCCAGATACCTCTCTGGTCTTTTCTTCCTGAACACTCTCAACATGGTCAATAGTGACCATAGCCATTCATTACCTGCAGCGGTCAGTGATTGGCTTCATGGACACGTTTCTGCAGCAAGAAGGAAATAGAGAGCAGCAGGACACTCGGGAAGTGTCAGAAGAGGAGCAGAGGGCTCCATCCACTGACGTTTCCAGTGCAGCTCACCTTTCATTCACTGAGCCGCCACTACACAGTGTATGGAGCCTTCTGCTTCCAAGTCCTTACACTATATAGATTCCAGCACGGGCTGCTGCCCAAAACAGCAGATCAGTGGGGACCCCCTTCACCTACTTCCCCAATCTGCTATTGATGACCTATCCTGGACACTCACCCATGAGATAAGAACGTATACACACTGGCACATTGCCTGCGCAGGAGCCTTCCGGCACACTGTTCTAGCAGACAAACGGAGAATCGTCCGGACACAAACCGCAGCATGCAGCTCTTTGTGTCCGGCTGACTCTCCGCTTGTCTGCCCAAAGAACGTACGGATCTCCGCCAGACCCCATTATACCTAATGTATCCAGCAGTGCCGGATGAGGAGGATTCCGGCAGGCTGTTCTCTGCCAGAACAGCCTGCGGAATTCACTGCGGACACGTGAAAGTAGTCTTACACGGCTATGTATGCAGCTGTACCAAGACATGGCTGTAGTTTTGATCAGTGTGAGATCCAAATAGATAGGTTTTGTCTTATGAGTTCCACACCTGTTTGGAAAGATGTAGATTCTAGAACCAGAAAACACAGCAGTGTGAATGCTGCCTAAAAAAGAAGGACAAGGGATCAAGGTCATGAGCTTGTACTTCTAGTGTTTACTGCCAGAGGTGTCTTAGGGCAGGACGAGCAGGATTTCGGCTTGGTTGGATGTGCTGTAACACGTGGGTGACCGGCTGTACAACGTGGAGATAAATGACTGCTGCACAATAGGGATGTGCTGTTTGCATAATCAGGTGTGTGCAGTTTTTACTTACGACACGTCATGCCACAATAAATGGGCGTCCCCCAGACAAGTGTGTGACAGATCACTACTGAACGGCGAGAAAAGATCCTGTTTTCCTTGTCTTTCTTAACACATTGTCACTGAAGCTTTAATTGGAGAAGTCCTCCGCCCCAAAAAAACCTGGATAAGGCCTTATGCACACGACCGTATGTATTTTGCGGTCTGCAAATAACGGATCCGCAAAAAATACGGATGACGTCTGTTTGCATTCCGTATTTTGCGGAACGGAACAGCTGGCCCCTAAAAGAACAGTACTATCCTTGTCAGTAATGCGGACAATAATAGGACGGGTTCTATTTTTTTGCAGAACGGAAATACGGACTCACGGAAATGGAATGCACACAGGAGTAACTTCCATTTTTTTTGCGGACCCATTAAAATGAATGGCTCTGTATACGGTCAGCAAAAAAAACGGAACAGACACGGAAAGAATATACGTTCGTGTGCAAGAGGCCTTAGTTTACTATTTTACCTTCTGTGCTAGGAATGCTGTTGTATCATTATACATCTACACTGGGTTTTGAAATTGGATTTTTTTTTTTACGGAGAATGGGTGAGCTGCAAAAAAGGGATCAAATATATTCCATATATACCTTTTTATAGCCTAGTGAAGAAGATCAGTCTATTTTTTAACTGATTTAAAGGGGTTGTCCAGCGGGGAAAAAAGTTGTCCAAATAACTGTTCAGAATAAAGTATACTATTTGCTAATTTACCCTTTGTAAGAAGGTACCTGGAATCATCGTGGATGGAAGGTATGTGTCACCGAGGTTCCTGGCCTCGGAGAAGTAAGAGCCGGTATTTTATGTGTCAGCAGCAGCTATTGCTAATTGACACCTTGAGAGTTAGCATGGCTGTCATAGATGATCCGGGGCGGCTCTTACTGGGAGTAGTCAAAGTGCTGGGTGGGTGACTACCCCCCCCCCCCCCCCCATGTTCCAGGCCGGGTTTTGCCAGGCATAAAAAACAGCCAGCACTGCCAGTTGTGGTGGATTTACCTCCCTCTGAAAGTGGGCTGTGCTGGGATTTGAGGTTTGAACCGGGCTGGAGGACTCAGGCCCCTCTAAAGGCAAACAGGCCGCCTATGAACTTGATGATGCCGAACTGCTAACAGGGTGTGGATTAACACCCAGGAGAAAAGGTGACACTTTGAAAAATGTAAAAAGTTATGGCTTTGGGAGGGCTGGGAGTAAAAAATGAAAACAGAAAAAACTGAAAATCACTTGGCCTTGAAAGGGTTAAAGAGAAGCTGTAATCATGAAATGCAGTGCAGTCTACAGGCAGCATGTTGTACGGTAGAGCAGCAGGAGTCAGTAAAACTTGCTTAGGAGTCCATCCCTGTCTAAGTGTGTATACATAGATGGCTGTCCATCAGCGATCAGACCAGCCACATGGGCAACGGGGATCAGAAAGAGCAGAGATATAAATGTATAAATGACATGTTATACAGACTATATATCAGTCTGCTCTGTACCCTGCTGCATGCACCTCATGGTGACAGGTTGTCTTTAATTTTCAGCAGGAACTTGGATTCATGACAGTGTTCACAATGCTTACTCTGCAATAAATATTGGACTTTTGATTCCTTGATAGCAGATATGGAGTGCAAATAAAGGCAGAAATGAAACTACTGTTTGCCATATGTAGAGAACCTCTACTTTCAGACCACCCACTTTTTGTGGCCTTTTAGGTCATGTTTAGTGACTAGTCTTCTTTTTTCTGTGCCCTTGGAGGAGACAAACACTACTCCCTTCTGCCACAAGTGTCCCTCAGCATGTGGAAGAAGATTGCACCCCCAAAGCTGCAGCAAATTGCATTCGTGTTTGGTAGCTGCTTCCATTGAGACTTCTACCTCAAAGCCCTGTCCTAAAGGAGGTTTTCCAGGGTTAGTGGGTCACAATGGCCTAAAAACACCAATCCCCCGCTGCCGCCGTTCCAACGCTGCCAGTTACCCACTGCTCTATACTTCCGGGTCCTGTTTTGACACACAGGAAATTCCTTGATATGCCCGCTCAGCCAATCACTGGTCCAGGTGGGTAACTGCAGCAGCGACATGGACTTTAGGAGCCTGTAATTTGGGGGTGACTTATTGACTTCTATTGGAGAGTGTTGTGGGAATGCCCTGTGACCTGTGCAGAGGTCCTTGTGCAGGGAGGGGGAGGAGGTGAGCTGTGACATCACCTTTTGTGGTCTTATCTACTACTTTCAAAGGTTTATAATATGCACAAAGTTAACAGTAAAAATAAAATGTTGGGGGAGCTGCATGAGATGGGAGGGGGAGGAGTACAGGGAGGTGTCTTATGGACTCGCAGCACACGGAAAACATACACTTACAGGAACCAGCGGGGGAGAATGAAAAATGCAGTGTTAGGCTACTTTCACACTAGCGTTCGGGCGGATCCGTTCTGAACGGATCCGCTCATAATAATGCAGACGGAGGCTCCGTTCAGAACGGATCCTTCTGCATTAAAATGGCAAAAAAAAAGCCAAGTGTGAAAATAGCCTCGGACGGATCCGTCCAGACTTTCAATGTAAAGTCAATGGGGGACGGATCCGCTTGAAGATTGAGCCACATTGTGGCATCTTCAAACGGATCCGTCCCCATTGACTTAGGCTACTTTCACACTTGCGTTCGGGGCTCCGCTTGTGAGTTCCGTTTGAAGGCTCTCACAAGCGTCCCCGAACGGATCCGTCCAGCCCTAATGCATTCTGAGTGGATACGGATCCGCTCAGAATGCATCAGTATGGCTCCGTCTGTCCTCCGCTCCGCTCAGCAGGCGGACACCTGAACGCTGCTTGCAGCGTTCGGGTGTCCGCCTGGCCGTGCGGAGGCAAACGGATCCGTCCAGACATACAATGTAAGTCAATGGGGACGGATCCGTTTGAAGTTGACACAGTATGGCTCAATTTTCAAACGGATCCGTCTCCCTTTGACTTTCAATGTAAAGTCAAAACTGATCCGTTTGCACTATCATGAACAAAAAAAAAAAAAAATTATTTTTTTTTTTGTTCATGGTAATGCAAACGGATCCGTTCTGAACGGAGCCACCGTCTGCATTAATATGAGCGGATCCGTTCAGAACGGATCCGATCGAACGCTAGTGTGAAAGTAGCCTTACATTGTAAGTCTGGACGGATCCGCACGCCTCCGCACGGCCAGGCGGACACCCGAACGCTGCAAGCAGCGTTCAGCTGTCCGCCTGTCCGTGCGGAGGCGAGCGGAGCGGAGGCTGAACGCCGCCAGACTGATGCAGTCTGAGCGGATCCGCTCCATTCAGACTGCATCAGGGCTGGACGGCTGCGTTCGGGTCCGCTCGTGAGCCCCTTCAAACGGAGCTCACGAGCGGACACCCGAACGCTAGTGTGAAAGTAGCCTTAAAGGGTTGCCCAGAAATATTGATCATCTGTCCTCAGGATCTTACCAGAGAGGTATGAGAAGGAGCCACGCTCATCTTTCTAGGCCTGTGATGCCATGTCCAATGGTCACATGGCCATGGTGAAACTCAATCCTAGTCAAGTAAATGGGATGGAGCTGCAATACCAAGCACAGCAACGGGTGCGGGGGGCTGCGTCCAACACACGGATTGTGTTTTCCGGGTCGACCACTGTCATGTGTGGTTTATGTAAGGGTGTATGCCAACAGGCCAGTAGTGCGCTGCATGGGCAAAAGCACAACAATTTTACTGCTAAATTGCCAGGCTTTTTGATGTTTTTATTTCTTTTACAAGTAAAATACATGTAAAAACCGCATAGCTGAAATGTGCCAATTGGTGGTAAAAGCACCTTACCAGCTACCTTCTTGCCCATAAATGCCACGCGGCACAACTTACCTATGATCTTGGCAGCATAATCTGTTCTGCAGTTACTGTGTGCCGTCTTTGGAGAGGATCAGTGGAATAGTGGTCATGCCTTCTGCAAATATCCTCTTGGTACAAGAATAGCACCTTAGGGTCATACGCTGCAGAACACCATCGGGGAATCCTAGCAGCACTCTCTATCAGAAACCTAATAGAACATCTCACGAGAAGCCGCACAACCAGTGTCATTGATATTACATGGTACAGTCGGTATTTTAGGCGCAAATTCGCACAGTGCAGTTTGTTGCAGTGTTGCTGAAAAGTAAAAAAAAAATTGAATTAAAGAGGTATTCCCATCATAGACATTGAGGGCCTAACGCTAGGATATGCCCCAATGTCTGATGAGACGCAAAGGGCAGGAAGGCACACCGCACGGCTGTCCTCCATTTAATCTTGTACTATACTATAGAAGTAAATGGAACAGTGTCCGCGCTTGCGCAGTGCCCTTTCCATTCATTTCAATGAGAATTCTAAAAATAGCCGAGTGCACCACTCCGTTATTTTTGGCGCTTCCATACAAATGAATGGAGGGTGGCCATGCATGCCCTCCGGCACTTTGCAGGCTTCGTTCTAAGTATAGGTGCGGGTCCAAGAGGTGGAACCAGCACCTATCAGACATTGGGGGCATATCCTAGGGATGTCCAAGATGGGAATAACCCTTTAAGCCTGGGGAAGGTCTGATGCATCCCTCTGCCAGTAGCACACTGAAATGTGGACTGGGTTATAAAGTACAGTATGTAGCCTTGTCCTTACACAAGCCCCCAGTCTGCCAAAGCAACTGATCAGTACCCCACAATTTCACTGCAAGGGCTTTGATCAGAGGAACTGACCGTGGCATCTGAGGTGTTAAATGACCTGGATCAGAGTCATCACCAATCCTGGTTATTTCGGCTGGGTGGCTGTATCGTACATTGGGATGGTAAGCATCAGAAAATTAGGGAATTCTGAGTTTATAGGAGTGAGACCCCTATTTAGGAGCCTCATCCATTAGAGTGGTTAAAGCCAATCTGAACAAGCAGAGCTTCAGTGTAAAGCATGAAGGAGCGGCCCAATGGGTGCCTGAGCCACTGATGAGACTGCAGGATTTCAGACTACCCAGGACACCCATTAAAGAGGGGAGTTACTGATAATAGTTGGCTTGTCTGGCTAATGGAGGGTAATAAAGCAAGGCAGGCCAGTGGATGGAGGCAATTACATGTAAGCACTTCAGTCATCTTACATATATGATATACAGGTGAAACTTGAAAAATTTGAATATCATGCAAAAGTCCATTTATTTCAGTAATGCAAATGAAAAGGAATTGCATTAATGCAGCCTAAAATTTGAATTTTGTGAAAAGGTTCAATATTCTAGGCTCAAAGTGTCACAATCTAGTCAGCTAATTACTCCATACCCCCTGAGCAAAGGGGACCTCAAAATTGTGACTTTGGGGTTTCATAAGCTGTAAGCTATAATCATCCAATTTATAACAAAGAAAGGCTTGGAATATCTCGCTTTGCCTGTAATGTGTCTCTCATATGTTAGTTTCACCTTTTAAGGCTACTTTCACACTAGCGTTCGGGGCTCCGCTTGTGAGTTCCGTTTGAAGGCTCTCACAAGCGCCCCCGAACGGATCCGTACAGCCCCAATGCATTCTGAGTGGATGCGGATCCGCTCAGAATGCATCAGTTTGGCACCGTTTGGCCTCCGCTCCGCTCAGCAGGCGGACACCTGAACGCTGCTTGCAGCGTTTTCGTGTCCGCCTGGCCGTGCGGAGCCAAACGGATCCGTCCAGACTTACAATGCAAGTCAATGGGGACGGATCCGTTTGACGTTGACACAATATGGTGCAATTTCAAACGGATTCGTCCCCCATTGACTTTCAATGCAAAGTCAGGAGTCCCCATCAGATCGGAGTTTTCTCCGATCCGATGGTATATTTTAACTTGAAGCGTCCCCATCACCATGGGAACGCCTCTATGTTAGAATATACCATCGGATTTGAGTTACATCGTAAACCTCAGATCCGACAGTATATTCTAACACAGAGGCGTTCCCATGGTGATGGGGACGCTTCATGTTAGAATATACTGAGAACTGTGTACATGACTGCCCCCTGCTGCCTGGCAGATGCTGCCAGGCAGCAGGGGGCAGACCCCCCCCCCCCTCCTCCTGTAATTAACTTATTGGTGGCCAGTGCGGGCCCCCCTCCCTCCCCAGTATTAAATATTACCAGTGCTGCGGCCTCCCCCTCCCTCCCTCCCCAGTATTAAATATGACCAGTGCGGCCTCCCCCTCCCTCCCCAGTATTAAATATTACCAGTGCGGCGGCCTCCCCCTCCCTCCCTCCCTCCCCAGTATTAAATATGACCAGTGCGGCCCCCTCCCTCTATATTTATTGGTGGCCGGGCCAGTGCGGATTCCAAGTATTGTGAGCAGTGCGGCCTCCCCTCTCCCCCCCTAATTAAAATCACCCCCCCCCCCCATCATTGGTGGCAGCGGAGAGTATCGATCGGAGTCCCAGTTTAAATCGCTGGGGCTCCGATCGGTTACCATGGCAACCAAGACGCTATTGCAGTCTTGGCTGCCATGGTTACTTAGCAATAAATACAAGCATTATACTTACCTGAAGAGCTGCGATGTCTGACCGGCCGGGCGCTCCTCCTACTGGTAAGTGACAGGTCTGTGCTATAGGCAATGCGCCGCACAGACCTTTCACTTACCAGTAGGAGGAGCTCCCGGCCGGTCAGACATCGCAGCTCTTCAGGTAAGTATAATGCTTGTATTTATTGCCAAGTAACCATGGCAGCCAAGACTGCAATAGCGTCTTGGTTGCCATGGTAACCGATCGGAGCCCCAGCGATTTAAACTGGGACTCCGATCGGTACTCTCCGCTGCCACCAATGATGGGGGGGGGGGGGGGGATTTTAATTAGGGGGGGAGAGGGGAGGCCGCACTGCTCACAATACTTGGAATCCGCACTGGCCCGGCCACCAATAAATATAGAGGGAGGGGGCCGCACTGGTCATATTTAATACTGGGGAGGGAGGGAGGGGGAGGCCGCACTGGTCATATTTAATACTGGGGAGGGAGGGGGGGCCGCACTGGCCACCAATAAGTTAAATACAGGAGGGGGGGGGGTCTGCCCCCTGCTGCCTGGCAGCATCTGCCAGGCAGCAGGGGGCAGTCGTGTACACAGTTCTCAGTATATTCTAACATGAAGCGTCCCCATCACCATGGGAACGCTTCTGTGTTTAGAATATACTGTCGGATCTGAGTTTTCCGAAGTGAAAAATCAGATCTGAAATAAACAGTTATGCAAACGGATCCGTTCTGAACGGATGCAAGCGTTTGCATTATAGGAGCGGATCCGTCTGTGCAGACACCAGACGGATCCGCTCCTAACGCAAGTGTGAAAGTAGCCTAAGTTGCATTACTGAAATAAATGAACTTTGCACAATATTTTTTCATTCACATTTTTCGAGTTTACCTGTGTGTGCAGCCGCAAACCTTCACCTTCATTAATCTTCTCCAATATCTTAGCCCACAAACCACAGAGCTATTCCTTTGCATAAATGATGAGTCTGTGGCTGAGACGCTTGACTTGGAGCTGACATATTGATTATTGTATGGTACAAACATTACAGGGTTAAAATCAGTAGGAAAGGAAAATGGCGAGATAAGCCCTGGTTCACACTTACCACCCGATAATATATGTTGTCATCAGCAGTCACTGTAACCTCCGGCACTCCAGCTCTTCTGAAACTACAACTCCCAGAATCCTACTTTCACTTCTGTGGGAGTCACAAGAACAGCCAAGTAAGTTTGCATGCTGGGAGTTGTAGTTTCACAACAGCTGGAGTGCTGAAAGTTGCTGATCCCTGCTCTAGAGCCTCCAATATTGAAAACCATCCATTCCTTACTGGAAGAAAAATCCATATTTTGATGAAACATTGTGTATATAACGAGGGGTAATCTCTAACACAGGGATGGCCAACCTGAGGCTCTCCAGCTGTTGCAAAACTACAAGTCCCAGCATGCCCAGACTGACTACAGCTAGCAGCCTACAGCAGGGCATGGTGGGAGTTGTAGTTTTACAACAGCTGGAGAGCCGCAGGTTGGCCATGCCTGCTCTAACACATACTCCCAGGTCAAGAGCGCGCACACAGATTATAATCTATACAGAAGCCTTCTTTTTTCTAATATGCTTTCACTTTCTGATAGAATAAAAAATATCCATTCCCTTACGTCCTAACCAGTGGCACAGATGGGGTATTCTGCCCCTGTGGACTGGTTAGGACAGGTGGAAGTTTTAATGAACAATAAAAAAACACTGGCATGCACACGCCCTCCCTGCCCCCAATAAAGAAGGGCGTAGCCCTCATGCTATTGTGTTTTTTTCTGTCCTGCGGACAGGACGGGACGGGTGGTGCACCCCCCCCCCCCCCCTCGGGTGGAGAGAGTGTATTTTTTTCCCCTTTGATATTTTAGTCCCTTTGGGAACTAAGCCGCCGCTCCTATGCGGCCTGAGGATGCGGCATGTCTCGGGCCTTGGACTAGTTTCCGCTCCTGCGCTGAGCCCTATCACGATTGGGCTTACCTCTTTGCCAGGTGGTGTGGCCGGGGTAGGAGCGGGAGCAGCTGGAGCGGCGGTAGCGGCGTCCGCATGTTCGGCTGGGCGCCGCCATCTTGCGGAAGTGACGTCAGGTGACGTCACTTCCGGGTCTTTCTCCGGAGCACTGCAGCGCGTCCGGGGTTGTATTTTTTTGATTATTTAGGGCCGTGGGGGGCCTTTTGGATGTTCAGGTTCCCTCTCTGGGGTCCATAATTATATTTTGGTCATTTTAGACCAAGTCATAAACTTTTAAGATTACCCCGCCCCCTTTGTGGGCGGGACTTTCTTTTTGGCGCCTAAACAACCTATTTAAACTTGGTGAAGCTCCAGGTTCAGTCTCCTGGAGCGCAGCTTGCTGTCAACCTTGAGTGTGGTTTGGTGCTAGAGAGTTTTGCTACCTCTGTGCTGAAAATCATTGTTTCTTACTATAAGAGCTTGCTAGGATCTTCTGGGTAAAGATCCTGAAGCTTGCGATTAAGCTCTGTTTTCTTGAATTTTGCTAAATTCATGTTTCTTTTAATTTTCAGCCATGTCGTCTACCGGTGACGGAGAGCGAGAGCCCGGCAGGAAATCCGCGGGCAAGAGGCGCCACCTGCAGTGCCATGACTGCCAGATTGTCCTGGAGGACTCTTATGATTTCTCCCGCTGCCCACCCTGTAGGGCCAAGTCACTCCCCCAGTTGGAGCCATCTGTCCACGACGTGGTTGATTGGTTGAAGGGGTACATGGAGTCCAACATGACCCAGGTCAACGCCTCCATCCAGGAACTGAAGAGTGCCCTGGTCGCCAAGCGTCATCGTCCCTCCTCCCCCCATCGTGCGATGGAGGTCTCGGGGGGTCAGGAGGCGAGGGAAGGTTCCGCCTCCTCCTCGGACGAGGAGGATGGATTCTCCTATTTTTTTCCCGCTGGAGAAGGCCCAGCGGCTACTAAAATCCGTCCGGTCGGGGAACCAGGACGTTGACAGGGGGAAGCCTCATCCTCTGCCTCTAGGGGGCCTAGGGCCTTTAAAGCGGATGATTCTCTCCTATCTCTGATGAAAACAGAGTGGAGAAAGCCAGAGAAGGGTCCAGTGTTGACCAAAAGGTTCAAGGCCGTGTTTCCGCTCAAAGAGGATCAGGTATCTTCCTGGGGGCCTGTCCCGAAGGTGGACATGGCGATTGCGAAATTATCCAGGAGGACCCTGATCCCTTCAGACGACGGGTCAAGTTTGTTGGACCCAATGGACCGGAAGGCGGACTGCGCCCTTAGGCGCGCCTATTCCTCGGCCTCCGCCTCAGTCGCGATTGCATCGTTCGAAGTGGCGAATTTTCTAAAAACAAGGTTCTCCCAAATTGAGTCTGACCTGGACCATGGGGTCTCTAGGGACGACATTCTGGCCTCATGCAAGACGACCAGCCTTGCCATTGATTACTTGTGCGACGCAGCTCCACAACAACTGAAGCTGGCATCTAAGTCTATGGCCCTTTCAACCGCGGGCAGGCGTCCGCTTTGGTTGAAACCCTGGAAGGCCGATACGACCTCAAAGCACAATCTTTGTGCCATGGCGT
The DNA here is from genome assembly GCF_014858855.1 of Bufo gargarizans. Lineage (NCBI taxonomy): Eukaryota > Metazoa > Chordata > Amphibia > Anura > Bufonidae > Bufo > Bufo gargarizans. The sequence continues at coordinate 78,318,780 of NC_058085.1, read as the reverse complement.
ATGAACCCGGCAAACTTTTTGGTGCAGAGTTGGACCAAATAATGGAGGGGCTGTCGGACAAGAAGGGCAAGTCCCTTCCCCAGCAGTCCTTTCGTGGTCGGGGCAAGGGGAGGGGTTCCAGAGCGGAACCGCAACCCATACCCCAGAGGAATTGGGGTTCCCGTAGAGGAGGGAAATCCTCTCGGGGTTCTAGACCCCCCAAGAAGTCCTCGGCGCTCTGATTGCGGGCCTCCCCGAGGCTCTTGGTATTTAGCCGGTCTGACTGGAAATCTCGGGCTCCCTTCTCCCCACATTCCCGTAGGCGGTCGCCTACAACACTTTCTACCTTGTTGGCAGGATCATATCCAGGACAGTTGGGTCCTGCGTGTAATTTCTCAGGGCTACCTGGTAGACTTGAGCAGTCGGCCTCTGGACAAATTTGTCCAGACAAGGCTTCTTCCCAGCAACAAGCAGAAGATTCTAGAAAGTTACGTACTAGAATACTTCCAGAAGGGGGCCTTAGAAGAGGTTCCTCTCCAAGAGATGGGAACAGGTATCTACTCCCCAGTTTTCCTGGTACCCAAGAGTACTGGAGGGTGGAGAATGATTATAGATCTGAGGTTCTTCAACCGTTTCATAAGACAAAAGAAGTTCCGTATGGAAACTATCCAGTCAGTGACCAATCTTCATATGTCGGGAGATTTCTTGGCAACCTTGGACCTCAAGGATGCTTATCTCCATATTCCACATTTTCAGTTTGTGGCCCTCCCGTTTGGGATTTCTTCAGCCCCACACACTTTCACCAAAGTGATGGTCTCTGTGGTGGCCGCACTAAGACTTCAAGGCTTGAGCATAGTTCCATACCTGGACGACTGGCTCCTCAGAGCTCCTTCCCAAGCGATCCTGTCCCAACACATCCAACAGGCTGTTACATTCCTACATCAGTTAGGATGGATAATCAATTGGGACAAATCCCAACTTCAACCAGCCACCTCAGTAAGGTTCCTGGGGTTCATGGTGGATTCAGTCAGGATGACGATTCATCTCACTCCCGAAAGAAAGCAATCCGTACAACAGACAGCCCATTCCCTCTCTGTACCAAAACAGGTAACGATTCGAACGTGGATGAGGATGTTGGGACTAATGTCTTCAACCGCAGAGGCGGTGCCTTGGGCATTATGGCATCTACGTCCGCTCCAGTCGGAAGTATTAGCCAAGTGGAATCACAGTCCGGTAGGACTCAATTCCGTGCTCTCCCTGCCTTACAAAGTCTGATCCTCTCTGAGGTGGTGATCCCACCTCATGGACGGCAAGTCCCTGATCCAGCCCTCTTGGATCATACTTACTTCAGACGCATCCCTAGTAGGCTGGGGTGCGCATCTTCAGGACAAGACAGTCCAGGGAACTTGGACACCTCAGGAGAGGTTATTGTCATCGAATCTCCTGGAGATCAGAGCAATCAGGCTAGCTCTTCTTCATTTTGCTCCCATCATTCGAGGGAAGGCAGTGGAGGTACAGTCAGACAGCATGACCGCTGTGTTGTATATCAACAAGCAGGGAGGCACGAGGTCACAAAGTCTCCTGAGAGAGATAGGGGTGATCTTGGATTGGGCAGAACTGAACCTCACCCACTTATCAGCCGTTCACATTCGCGGAGTTCACAATGTGATTGCGGATCGCCTGAGCCGAGGTCTTCCAACCGGAGAATGGTCACTTCATCCAGAGGTCTTCAAGGAGATAACACTCAGGTGGGGCATGCCAGAGATCGATCTCATGGCAACGAGGTTCAACACCAAGGTGGAGAGGTATTGCTCCCTTTACAGGGAGGACAACCCGGTGGCAATAGATGCACTGTCAATCCCATGGAGGTTCAGGCTGGCCTACATCTTCCCTCCAATTTCCTTGATACCAAGGGTCTTGATGAAAATCAGGCAGGACCAAGCGTCAGTTATCGCCATTATCCCATACTGGCCGAAAAGAGCTTGGTTTACCCAACTCCTACAGATGAGTCGGGGTCAATTTCTGAGGCTTCCCCCAGAGAGAGTACTGGTGTCGGGGGGCACCCAGGTCTCCTCAAATCTTCAAATGTTCAACCTGACAGCCTGGAGGTTGATCAGCCCCTTCCAAGGATAGAAGGGCTATCGGGGTCTGTCTTGAGAACCCTGGAGCACTCCAGATCAGAAGCTACCAACAAGGCCTACTCCAGAATCTGGAAGATTTTTTCGTCCTGGTGTTCTAGGCATCAGCAAACATCCGCTGAAGCTTCCATCCCGATGATCCTACAGTTTCTACAGGACGGTCTGGACAGGGGGCTATCACCCTCTACCCTTAAAGTGCAGATCTCAGCAATCTCTGCTTGTCTCAACAGAGCTGTTTCTCAAGACCCCCTTATCAAAAGATTCCTGAAGGGAGCCTCAAGATTAAAGCCTACAGTCATCAGACCCATCCCTGTTTGGGATTTATCGGTCGTGCTCAGGGGGTTATCATCTCCCCCCTTTGAGCCCCTAGAGGAGGCGGGATTCAGGTTCCTAACCTGGAAGATCACCTTCTTGTTGGCTGTTACCTCTGCAAAGCGAGTTGGGGAACTCCAGGCTTTTTCTGCCTTTGAGCCTTATACAAAGTTCCTGCAGGATCGGGTACTCCTCAAATTTTTACCTACCTTCATCCCGAAGGTTCCCTCCTTTGACAATATTAACCAGGTGATCTTCCTACCAACATTGGCTCCATCCCCCTCCTCTGAGGAAAGAGGGCTCCATACCCTCGACATTGCGAGATGTCTTAGGATTTACCTGGAACACTCCAAGGTATTTAGGAAGGATGAAAACCTCCTTATCCTTTTTTCCGGTACCCATAAGGGGAGGAAAGCCTCTAAGCCCTCCATCAGTCGCTGGATTAAAGAGGCAATTCGGGAGTCTTATATGTCTCAGGGCTCGGAGCTCCCTGAATTTGTAAGGGCCCACTCTACTCGAGCAGTGGCCACTTCTTTTGCAGAGAGAAGCTCAATCCCATTGGATGTGATCTGTAAGTCAGCTTCTTGGAGTTCTCACTCCACTTTTATCTCACACTATAGAGTGGATACTAGAATACATAGTTATTCCTCATTTGGCCGGACAGTGTTATCTTCCGCCAGGCATGAGGACCCTCCCATGGGGGTTTCTACTTGCTAAATCCCCATCTGTGCCACTGGTTAGGACGTAAGGGAATCGTTAATTTCTAACGATAATTTGTTTTCCCTTAGTCCTAACAGTGGCACACAAATCCCCCCCCTTGTTTATTATTATTTTTTTGTCTACTTGTTATTACACAATAGCATGAGGGCTACGCCCCTCTTTATTGGGGGCAGGGAGGGCGTGTGCATGCCAGTGTTTTTTTATTGTTCATTAAAACTTCCACCTGTCCTAACCAGTCCACAGGGGCAGAATACCCCATCTGTGCCACTGTTAGGACTAAGGGAAAACAAATTATCGTTAGAAATTAACGAATCCTGGTCACAAGATTATGGTGGCTGCCATCTTGCCTGAGCTGTGGACAGCGGTTTCAGAGAGTTGCTTTACAGCAGGCACCTGGGTATAAATCAGAAAATCATTCATTGACATTTATGGGATAGTGTTGTGGGCATGCTCTGTGACCTGTGCAGAGGTCATTGTGCGGGCAGGGGGAGTAGATAAGCTGTGACATTGCCTATTGTGAAAGGTGGATAATGTGTAATGCATGCATAGGGGATCTATCATTGTAATCAAGACTGCAGTAAGGAGATCTGTACAGCCTATTATTAGGCTTAGTGGCCAGTGCGAAAACTGCAGGATTTGAGTTGTTGTTTTTTTTCATGTAGATATTGACATGGAAAATTAAAAATAACAACACCCAAAATTCTTGAAGTCAAGTTTTTATGTTAAATATATTTTTAAGCAGTAGCCTGTTTTCTGATGACACATTCCCTTTAAAGCTGAATTCTTTGACATCAGGAGCCAGAATGATGACTGACGGCAATATCATCTCCAGATTTAGCAATCTACACATTAGCCAGCAGACAGACCGTCTTTGTTCTTGAAACATGTTTTCCTTTGTGCAGGCCAAACAATAGACCCTTGTAGAGGTCTGAGCCGGCTCCAAATCCAGCATATAGTCCAGCAATCATCTGGATGGCTTCCTAACAGGAGACAGTGCCACAGGTGCGGATGTGTAGGAAACCTGGCGCACGTCTTAAAGGGACCCAAGTATCCTGCTGGTTATTCATCAGGGCACCCTCGAGGGTGAGGGTGCTTTTATTACACAGTAGATGGGCGCAGATGAATCGGAGGATTGGCATATGGGGCCATCACCTTTTATAGACAGAGGACCAAAAAATAATAATAATGGTGAGGGACGGTTCACACCTCCACTCAACTGATCTGGCAGGCTGTTTTGGAGTTTATCGGATACCACCATTCACCGTGGGACCTCATTAACTATAATGGGATTCCAAAATTGCCACTTATGCCGGAAAGTGGCTGAATCCCCACCGAATCCCATCTTAGTCAGTGGGGTCTCTGGTTAGGCCGGACCCAGTTAACTCTGGTAGGCTGATCTTTGCCGAAACAGCCTACCAGATGTTAAACGGAGAGGTGACCCTACCCTTAGGCTGCGTTCACATCTCCGATAGAGATCATCCAGCCGCCTGATCTGGCATAAATGTTGGGTATCGGACGGTCAAAAAAACTGTATTTGTCCAGCCGAAACCTGGCATTTATGCCAGAAGGCGGCCAGATTACTGCCAGACCTCATTACAGTCAATGGGTATCTGTCGGTGAACTCGAGATTCTAGCAATGCTGGATCCGGTGAACTCCAGCCGGAAACATTCACCGGAGATGGCACCGTGGCCTCAGCCATAGCTGAACCGTACACATAGCGGTTACAGGAGACCAGTGTATATTGTAATAGTCAATTAGCTAAAAAAACACCATCTCCAGATTTCTCCGTCCATACAGGGTCTGATGGAGCGTGTCACAAGTCATTTGAAATCTGACTTGGCATGTCTCCTTACGAAATGGGAAGTATGCATTTCAGTGTCTGACCCAATACACCCTGTACAAATGTAACATATTGAATATATATAGCCAGCGATCAGGCTCATCGGAGGCACACACTCGCTTTAAAGGGGTTGTCCTATGTAAAAGTTGTCCTTTTGTAATTAAACATTTCTATAAAATGTATCTGTATAGCGCCATCTGCTGTTTGTTCTTTTTCTTATTTCTCTGTCCGCCTCACTAGTGGACGCACATGCTCAGTTCCATCGTTCAACTGCAGCAGAGAGGACACACCCATTGAGCTGCCAGCTTGATATAAATTTAGCAAAGCAATGAATAGGGAGATTTCTGGATCCATGTGAGGTCCAGAGCTGGTTCTAGCTTTGTCTCATTTTCATCCTTTACATTATAGGATAACTGGATAATAGGCGCACGTGAAAGGCGGGCAGTTTGTACGTACAGATTTGTGACCTATAAACAGATGTTTGTGTGGCCTATCCCTAAGGAACACACTTTGCAGTCGGGTGTGAAATTCCAGTGCTAAAATATCTCCTGAAGCTTGAGCTCATGTCAGACTGTTAAAGAGCTCAGCGCTCGTGTTTCTCCTCTACAGTTTCTCAAGAATACTTCAAGGCACTTCAACCACGTACGTGTCCAGTGGAAAGATTTAAAGGCGGCATACAGTCGTCTCCATGCTAACTACAGGCTACCAATTAGCTTGAGGTCTAGCCAATTCCTGTTAAAAAGTCATAGCCAACCCACCTTGAAAGACCTGGATTTAGATAACATGGGCGGACATAAGTCTCTAATCCCATACTTCCCAATCCAGCTCACAGGGAACACCCCAACAGGTCACATACCTGAGGATTTTCTTAATGCTGCTCTTTATGTAATAATGATATTACTTATTAACACATGTTTTCCCTATGGGAAATCTCAAGACATGGACTATCGGTTCCGAGGACTGCTCTTCTTCAACTCCTTTTGAAGGGACGTCTATTTTTTGTGGAAAATTATTGTTGCAGTGGAAAACGCAAATTGACATATGCCCGTCCTGGGAATGATTCAGAAGAACAACGTCGGCATCTGATGGTCATTTAGAGGTCAATGCTAGGAGCCTTTTCCCAGTATGCACTGAGTGGTGTGAGCGTGGTCTTAAAGGGGTATTCTGTTAAGAATTAATGAATGGAGCAGTGGTCTATATGTGCACTACAGCTCAATTCAAAGTTTATGGGACTACCGAAGACGGCCAAGTACCAGTATAGGGGCAGTGTCCCGAAACGCGCCATTTGGACCATACCTTGCTTTTATTTACGTTCTTTAATTTTTGTCTCGTTTGGATTTTATTTCCAATAAAGTTGGATTCTTTTCAGAAGAAGCGCTGGAAAAGGGTGTTTTGTGTTCATCTTCTGGATTTCACTGAATTTGTCACTCTTCATGAATGAGAACATCTGAGCCGGGATGGTGCAGAGCTGGGCATTAATCATCTACACAACCAAAGTCCTGATGAAATAGCCTGGCTCGTGACTCCATGTCATGACCTTGTACATGGACTGCTCTGTGGAGCACACTGACCCAAGCGCACTGTGAATATGAATACTGGAAGGTTGACGCAATCGGGACGGGGATCTGCTGAGCCCACACCACCATTAGAGTCCGTCAGAAAAAACAGGAATGGATTCAAAAGAGAAGTCGTATCTGTTCTTTATACGTTCTCTCCTTTTATGATCCGCTTCCAAAACTGCATCAGGAAACCTGACCCTTACTCAGCTATATATACATACAGGATATACAATGCTCTACTATAGGGATGCTCCCACCATGCCCTGCTGTAGGCTGTCCTGGCATGCAGAGACTTGTAGTTTTGCAACATTTGGGGGGGTCGCAGGATAGACCTCCCCGCTCTTCTACAACACCCCGCACTGAAGTACATCAGAAGTGAAGGTAAAAGCCCAGGGAATCAGTCATGTCACATACAGTTATCCCATCAAACACATCAGCACTGACATGAAATAAAGGGGTTGTCTACTGTCTCCCAATGGAGCGGAGCCACAATCCTGTAATAGACACAACCCATGGACAGGTGTGGCGCATTTATTTTATTTTTAAAGCAGCTAATTTTCTAATTCTGGACAACTCTTTAACTACAGTGGTTATGCAGGAGGATCCTAAGGAGAGGTCATCAATATCTGACTGGCGGGGGTCTAAACCTACATTGCAAGTGGGATTTACTCCAAAAAGTAAAATTACATTTCTTTTACTAAATCCAATTAAACCATAATCGCATTAAAATCCAAGGAATCAACATGGTTGTAAGAGAGGAAAACAGTTAAAAACAACCAAACTAGTAGGGGACTTACTCACATGCAGACCAGGGCAAGTGTATGTACAGTACAGACCAAAAGTTTGGACACACCTTCTCACTCAGAGTTTTCTTTATTTTCACGACTATGAAAATTGTAGATGCACACTGAAGGCATCAAAACTATGAATTAACACATGTGGAATTATATACATAATAAAAGTGTGAAACAACTGAAAATATGTCATATTGTAGGTTCTTCAAAGTAGCCACCTTTCGCTTTGATTACTGCTTTGCACACTCTTGGCATTCTCTTGATGAGCTTCAAGAGGTAGTCACCTGAAATGGTCTTCCAACAATATTGAAGGAGTTCCCAGAGATGCTTAGCACTTGTTGGCCCTTTTGCCTTCACTCTGCGGTCCAGCTCACCCCAAACCATCTCGATTGGGTTCAGGTCCGGTGACTGTGGAGGCCAGGTCATCTGGCGCAGCACCCCATCACTCTCCTTCATGGTCAAATAGCCCTTACACAGCCTGGAGGTGTGTTTGGGGTCATTGTCCTGTTGAAAAATAAATGCTGGTCCAACTAAACGCAAACCGGATGGAATAGCATGCCGCTGCAAGATGCTGTGGTAGCCATGCGGGTTCAGTATGCCTTCAATTTTGAATAAATCCCCAACAGTGTCACTAGCAAAGCACCCCCACACCATCACACCTCCTCCTCCATGCTTCACGGTGGGAACCAGGCATGTAGAGTCCATCCGTTCACCTTTTCTGCGTCTCACAAAGACACGGTGGTTGGAACCAAAGATGTCAAATTTGGACTCATCAGAGCAAAGCACAGATTTCCACTGGTCTAATGTCCATTCCTTGTGTTCTTTAGCCCAAACAAGTCTCTTCTGCTTGTTACCTGTCCTTAGCAGTGGTTTCCTAGCAGATATTCTACCATGAAGGCCTGATTCACACAGTCTCCTCTTAACAGTTGTTCTAGAGATGTGTCTGCTGCTAGAACTCTGTGTAGCATTGACCTGGTCTCTAATCTGAGCTGCTGTTAACCTGCGATTTCTGAGGCTGGTGACTCGGATCAACTTATCCTCCGCAGCAGAGGTGACTCTTGGTCTTCCTTTCCTGGGGCGGTCCACATGTGAGCCAGTTTCTTTGTAGCGCTTGATGGTTTTTGTGACTGCACTTGGGGACACTATCAAAGTTTTCCCAATTTTTCGGACCGACTGACCTTCAAGTAATGATGGCCACTCGTTTTTCTTTACTTAGCTGCTTTTTTCTTGCCATAATACAAATTCTAACAGTCTATTCAGTAGGACTATCAGCTGTGTATCCACCTGACTTCTCCACAACGCAACTGATGGTCCCAACCCCATTTATAAGGCAAGAAATCCCACTTATTAAACCTGACAGGGCACACCTGTGAAGTGAAAACCATTTCAGGTGACTACCTCTTGAAGCTCATCAAGAGATTGCCAAGAGTGTGCAAAGCAGTAATCAAAGCAAAAGGTGGCTACTTTGAAGAACCTGGAATATGACATATTTTCAGTTGTTTCAAACTTTTTTGTTATGTATATAATTCCACATGTGTTAATTCATAGTTTTGATGCCTTCAGTGTGAATCTACAATTTTCATAGTCATGAAAATAAAGAAAACTCTTTGAATGAGAAGGTGTGTCCAAACTTTTGGTCTGTACTGTATATATGTATTGTAGTGGAATCTGCCTAGATATAAAGATGCCTTAGGGGTATAGCGACTTCACAATAGGCCGCACATAAAGTCCGGTGTGTTAGAATGGAGGCACAACGTTCGTGTGCAAAAAGCTGTAATGCACGATTGTTTGGATAGAAAGGTTTAGTAATATCTCACTTTGTCGCTGCACTTTAGTTTGCACTTCATTAGAATGTCCTTCTTGCACTTATTTTATTATTTGTTTTTCACTATAGTGAGAACTTTATTGAGCAATTCATGCTTTATATTTTTATATAGTTATAATTTTCTTCATGATATAATTTATGAATTTCAGGACATGGACTTGATATTGTCTTTTTAAGATATAAACTTGTACACCTCTGAGGGTCTTTATTATTTGTCTATTGTATAATGTGATATACCGTATACATTGAGCTACTCGTGTCCTTATAGTTATGATGTATGTAGCTGTGTGGCTATTTGGTTTTCTAATTGGAGATTTTCCTTTCCGTTTTTATTTATATTTTTTAGGCTCCGGTTTTCCCCGCGACAGTTTAGGCATAGTCACATGACCTTTGTGATGTTTTTCTTCACTCTCGCGAGATCAGTGGTCACATTTCCACAACTGCGGTCATGTGATCGGCCGTATGGTGGCTCTCGTCCTGTAGGATTGGGGATCACATGTTTGTTTGATCTCTCACGAAGTGTACATGTTTCCATTTGCTCTTTTGGTATCACGGGATTTGGGGAGCCACTTTGGATACCCGCGTGATATTGATCACGTGGCGCCATTACTACTGGCTGAAGCAATCAGACCTCCGATTGGAATAATCAGTGCAGGATATATATATATTCACTTTTTCCCTGACAAAGCCGTTGGGTAAGTGGGGGACCTTCAGGCAGATATCGGGCATCTGATGTACGGGTTTTTCTAACATCCACTACCTTGTGATATCGGACTTTATGTGCGGCCTATAGCAAGGTCGCTATACACCTCAGGCATCTGTATGTCTAGGCAGATTCCACTGCAATATATATATATATATACTGTACATACACTTGCCCTGGTCCGCCTGCGAGTTAGTCCCCTACTAGTTTGGTTGTGTTTAACAGTTTTCCTCTCTTACAACCATGTGGATTCCTCAGATTTGAATGCGATCATATTTTGATTTAATAAAAGAAATGTAATTTTACTTTTTGGAGCACTTATTTTGTGGTGAGAAATCACACTTGCATTGTAGGTTTAGATTAAATTTGGGTGTGCCCACATATAGGGCTGGTTGAGTTAGGATTTATTGGCGCTCCATGCGAGTGCTGATTCCTGGTCATGCTGCGGAGCGGCAGTGTAGTGTCATCACAAGTACATGGAGCGAGTACTCGTCGTTACAACAGGCAGTGTAATGGAGCAGCACTCGCATGAAACACTGTCTTCTCTTCAAACAGCTGATCGGCAGGGGTGCTAGAGGCCTGCTGATCAGATATTGATGACCTATGCCATCTATATATAATGCCTGCACAACCCCTTTAAGGTCCCCTCCATACACGAAAAGCAAAGTCAGCTGAACCTGCCAATTTTAATAGGATGGGCGACAACATTCTCGCTCTGGATCAGACATGCTGGATTTCCAAATGAGTGATCCTTTATTCTCCCGGGATAAAAGTCATTGCTAGATCCCAATTATTTCACTCGCCCCATTAAGAACACATGCATGCTCAGCGGAGGAGACGGCGTTTAGGAAGAATAGCTTTTAAAGGCATATGGGCCCCTTTAAGGAAACCTTGAGTCATTTGGAATCATTAAGCACCTGATCACTTCATCATTCACCCGTGACACTAAAATAAGGCAGAATCATGTGAAATATTCCCTAATAAAAATACAGTAGAAGCGTAAAGTGTGGGAAGATGCGTTTTCAATTGTAGCTTTACAGTGCCCCCTGCTGGTAACAGCTGGAATAGGTCATTAGGGGGAGGTGTGCGCACAGATACAGAATTAGGCCTCAACCACACAATCGTATCTGTTTAAATCAGACACACGGACACCTTCAGAGCACCTGGTGGTGTCACCACAGACACGGGTGTTCGAGAGAGGCCTTATTTAGCATAGTATGATCCTCTGGTTAGAACTTTGCCATAGCAGCAGTGTAAAGTATGATGGACGACATACAGGAGAGCACTGGGTCGCCAACTGGAATCATTTTATTTATCATAAAAAGGAAGCAGATGACGTCGGGATCATGCGATCCTGGCTTCTGTGAAATGTTACAGACAAAACAAATACAAAATAAACCACATATTGTCTCTGTCCGTGAGAAACGATCGCCACCCCACCCCCAAGACTTCTCCCGACTGCAATGATACAGATACCCCCCAGGAGGCCCCAGGGTGGGAAGATTGAATCTGAGAGGAAGGACTTGAAACCAAGGCAATAAATATTGATCCGAAAAGGAAAAGCACAACTTCCCCCTGGATGTAAAGCCGCCCGTTTGAGCATAACCCCCACATTCATATGTCAGTACTAGCGTTAGTAGGGCAGATCTCTAGGACATTGAAGCAGGCCGACTACAGACAAGCAGCTCCGTAAGACTGGCACATCACGCACTCAAGCCCATCTACTAGAAAGTGGGTGTTCCGGCCCCCGGGTGGAGGACTGACATCGGACAGTGTCGTATCTCACATTTGGTCCTATAGAAACCTGCACTGGAGCGAGAAACAAACCTTCGGGATCATTGTGGCAAGACGTGGAATAAAAGGAGCGTTTGCAAGGGATTCATCTGGTTCTGGGATGATCCCCATGCGGCAGGCAGACTTGAAAGCGAGGCACACATGAAACCAAGGGGGCACCGGGCAATGCCCCTACTGCAACAAATGCAAAATCATTAAGGCAACACGGCAACGAGAAAAGAAAAAAAAACTGAAATAACACAGGCAATGATCATAAGGTAGAATATAAGAAGGGTGGACGGCGAGAAGTACCTCGGAATGAACTCTCAATGACTAGGCCGGGCACGATAACGAGAGCAAACAGGGGACACGCTCCCGCCTCCCTGTCATCCTGCAGTATACATAAAAGGGGTAGGACAGGGCAAGGCAGCGCCCACACAAGGCAGAAACGTCAATCCCACTTGGCATATTTTTTTTTTTTTTTAAGGGGCATAAGGTAGAGCTTGTGGGGGGAGACACCACATGGTACAGAACTGGGACACAATCCGGCAGCTTCTCTCAGAGAGTCGGAGGGCTGTTATAGACCACCGCCAGGGGCATCTCTGGGCAGACCTAGTTCTTCCAATCTTTACAGATGTTCAGGTTCCACTCCCAGGAGAGGTGATTTTTCTTATCGTCGTCAGTGAAGAGAGACTTCATATTGTAACAGGCTCTGGCCAACATACCCTTGGGGGCTTCCTCCACCGGAGTGAGAAACTCATACTCATCCGCACGGGGGCCGTAACTTCCAACCATGTAGTTTGTCTTGTCCACTAGAAGAAAAAGACTTCTGTTACTGCAAGGTGAAGACAGGTCCGGAGAACCTGCCCCGCGACAGGACAGGTACCAGTCACCTTTATACAAGCACACGACTCTGCTGTCTGAGCAGGACATGATCCGAAATGTGAACAGTGAGTGTTTGGAGGCAAGCAGAGATCTTGAACAAGGCAATGAATTGAATAACTTGTCATGATGGCCATTAACCCCTGCTCTATTGTAATCATTAGGCAGTACCAGCACTGCCATCATCCAGACTTGGCACGTGAGGAGGATGGGTCTGGAGGCGGACGGGTCACACATAATCCAAAATACACATTTCGGGGGGATTCCAACCACTCACCTTATCACCTGCAATATACTTCAATGGATTCGCTTCTTAGCAATGTGTTCACAGAATAGCACTTACCTGCAGACACTCATGTTCAGACTGGGATGTATGGTTAGGTCAATAAGGAGACGGCTATCAGCACTCATTGTTCCCCCCCCAAATACATACAAAACCTCCATTTATCTAATGTGTATGGCAGACTTAAAAGGGGTTTTCTAAAAAAAAAAAAGCAATACCCACATGTTGGAGGTGGATGTCTAGCTTTAAAGCCAACAACCCCTGGGGTCTTCCTAAATGTCACTGACAACTGAGGCCTGTGATTGGTCACAGTCACAAGCCGCTTCCCGATTCTGTGGGGACCGAAAATGTGCAGGAATGGAGCCGTGGCGGGACCACTGACAACTGAGTGGGTTTATTTTATGTTCAGGGGAGCACCCAAGGGGTTGCTGACTCCAAAGCAGACAACACCTTGAAATCCCTCCTGCGCTGGACATGTCGGGGACAGCGATTGGCTGCAGCGGTCACTAGGTGTGTGATGGGGGAGATTTAACTGCTGATTTTTATTTTATTTTAGCTCAATTCCTGCTGTTACACCAATTTTTTTTTACATTTGTCAGAAAATGTCTTTAAAGAGGCATTACAATCATAGAAATGTATTGTATATATCCACAGGATGTCTAATAAATGTGGGCCCTACTTCTGGGCCCTGCCATCCCATCCTCTGAAGGGGTTCCTTCGACCCCCACCATCAATCCCGCCTGGTGAAATGGCAGCTACATCTACGTGGAAAGGTGGGCTTGCATGGGTGCAGGTCTCTACATTCACCTCTATGGGACCCGTTCTGGAAATAAGTGGGGGTCCCAAAGGCGGTACCTACCATTTATTTTGTAGGGCTGAGCCTGCTGATTAAAAACAGACCATTCTTATGCAGATTGGTTGCTTATTTTGGGTGAGAAAAACATTTTTAATCCATATGTAAAGTTAAAGGGGTTCTCTGAGATTTTGATACTCATAACCCGTCATCAGATACTGATAAGTCATTAGTATCTGACTGGTGGGGTCCGACGCCGGGGACCCCTGCCGATCAGCTTTCTGAGAAGGCACCGGCTCTCCTGTGAGTGCCGTGGCCTTCACAAGGTTATTCCTAGGCCAGTTTCAGCACGTTTATCGGTCACATGACCTAGGCACAGCTCAGCCCCATAGAAGTAAATGACTATAACGACGCTGTGCTTGGTGAGCTGTGAGAAGCAGAGGCGCACCCCCACTGATCAGATACTGATGACCTATCCAGAGGTCATTAAAAAAAATATAAAAAAAATATCGGAAAGCCCCTTTAAGTGCACCAAGGGCAGACCCAAGCCACTCTGTGCACCTTTGCTCCTCATGCTCCCCTCTGCCAGTCCATCGCTCTCCTTGAATGACGGGGACAGATTACCGCATAGTCATCTTGCGTGGTCTGTCAATCAAGAAGGAGAGGGAGGTTCTGGCAGGAGGAAGCAGGAGAAACGAGTGCACAGAGTGGCCGGCGCCCACCCTCAGTGCACTTAAATGCTCATTCCCATATGGATTAAAATACTTTTCTTCAGAATTAAGCAACGGATCTACCTAACAAAAGGCATGTTTTATTTAATCAGCAAGATCCACCCTACCAGACATTCTGCCTGGTTTAATAGGGTTGACTCTGCTGACGTGATCTTTAAAGGCTCACGCACATAAACTTATTTTTTTCCCGTGTCCATTCAGAATTGTTATTTTTTTTTAGGCCTGTATGTAGAACAATTTACTTTAATGGCGCCGAGAAAAAAAAATATATATCCGTAATTTGCAGACTGCAAAACATCCAACGGCCGTGTGAATGAGCCCTAAGACATAAGGATTAGGTCACGTAAGGTGAGCGGTAGAATGGAGGAGCAGCACTTACATCTCACACCTTTCCTGTACGTCTGCTGCTGATATTTCAGTCCGGACACAATCTCCTTGTTGACCTGTACAGATAGAGAATAGGTGACATTGAGCTCCAGCTGAGGCGGCCAGGCCCTTGTACACAGCGCAGCGCCCTCACCTTAAAGCTGATTTTGATTCTGTACTCCACGCCTTCTTTAAGGGAGAATGATTCTTTCTTAAATTTCTCAAGGTCTCCTGGTGTGAACAGTACAAAAAATAAAAAAATAAATTCAGGCACATGCTGTATCCTCAGCAGGCTTTTTAAAGGAGTTGTCCCAACTTAAGAACGTATCCCCTATCCATAGCACAGGGGATAAGTAACCGATCTGTGGGGGTCCGACCAAAGGGACCCAGAGTGAATGAATCGGCGGTCATGCCGGCAGAGTACGCTGTTGCTCCATTCAACTCTATGGGACTACTGAAGAGAATCTGCACTTATCTATCTCAGACAGTGCATGTCTGACCACCGCTCCATTCACTCCTTGTGATCGGTGGGGGTCCCAGTGATCGGACGCCCACCGATCAGATACCAATCCTCTATCCCATAGCTAGGGGATACGTTCTCAAGGTGGAAAGACTTGAACTATCCAATGCAGAGTAGCCTACCTGTTAGATCCAACTCGAGGGGGCCTGGAGCATCTTCACAAACCAAGGTCAATTTGGTGACGACGACATTTGGAACGTTAGGATCTGAAAGGAGAGAAAAACAGACATCAAGCCCTGTACAGACTGTAGGGCTGCAGCTAGTGATGAGCGAACTTCTGTTTTAAGTTCGGCTTCCGGTTAGCGGAGAATCCCGATATGGTTCCCGATATGGATTCCGACTTCCGTTGTGGTCCGTGGTAGCGGAATCAATAATGGCCGATTATTGATTCCGCTACCACGGACCACAACGGAAGTCGGAATCCATATCGGGATTCTCCGCTAACCGGAAGCCGAACTTTAGACGCCGAACTTAAAACAGAAGTTCGCTCATCACTAGCTGCAACGATTAATCGATGTAATCGATTATATTCGATAACTGGATTCGTTGTCGACGAATCCAGTTATCGAATAATCGCCGATTCGTTGCTATGCGGGCGGGCGGTCGCTGCATCTTTATTTTACCTTTTTACAATGACGCTCCTGTAACAGCCAGGCAGAGCGGACGGCGGCGTAACGTCACTCACTCACGTGACACGCCTGCTCCGCCTCCTTCAGTCATGAGGTGGGCGGAGCAGGTGCGTCACGTGAGTGAGTGACGTTACGCCGCCGTCCGCTCTGCCTGGCTGTTACAGGAGCGTCATTGTAAAAAGGTAAAATAAAGATGCAGTGATTAGTCAGACTTATAAGCATCAGGGCCGGGGCTGTTATGGGGAGGGGGGAGGATCTGTCTATGGCACTGCTATGGGGAGGGGGGTCTGTGTATAGCACTGCTATGGGGAGGGGGGAGGATCTGTCTATAGCACTGCTATGGGGAGGAGGAGGGGTCTGTGTATGGCACTGCTATGGGGAGGAGGGGGGGTCTGTGTATGGCACTGCTATGGGGTGGAGGGGGGGTCTGTGTATGGCACTGCTATGGGGAGGAGGGGGGGTCTGTGTATGGCACTGCTATGGGAAGGGGGATCTGTGCACTGTTATGAGGAAAGGGATCTGTGCACTGTTATGCCCATAACAGTGCACATATCCCCCTCTCCATAACTGCGCCGCCCACAGATCCCCCTCTCCATAACTGCGCCGCCCACAGATCCCCCTCTCCATAACTGCGCCGCCCACAGATCCCCCTCTCCATAACTGCGCCGCCCACAGATCCCCCTCTCCATAACTGCGCCGCCCACAGATCCCCCTCTCCATAACTGCGCCGCCCACAGATCCCCCTCTCCATAACTGCGCCGCCCACAGATCCCCCTCTCCATAACTGCGCCGCCCACAGATCCCCCTCTCCATAACTGCGCCGCCCACAGATCCCCCTCTCCATAACTGCGCCGCCCACAGATCCCCCTCTCCATAACTGCGCCGCCCACAGATCCCCCTCTCCATAACTGCGCCGCCCACAGATCCCCCTCTCCATAACTGCGCCGCCCACAGATCCCCCTCTCCATAACTGCGCCGCCCACAGATCCCCCTCTCCATAACTGCGCCGCCCACAGATCCCCCTCTCCATAACTGCGCCGCCCACAGATCCCCCTCTCCATAACTGCGCCGCCCACAGATCCCCCTCTCCATAACTGCGCCGCCCACAGATCCCCCTCTCCATAACTGCGCCGCCCACAGATCCCCCTCTCCATAACTGCGCCGCCCACAGATCCCCCTCTCCATAACTGCGCCGCCCACAGATCCCCCTCTCCATAACTGCGCCGCCCACAGATCCCCCATAATAGTGTCGCCACAGATCCCCCATAATAGTGTCGTCCACAGATCCCCCATAATAGTGTCGTCCACAGATCCCCCATAATAGTGTCGTCCACAGATCCCCCATAATAGTGTCGTCCACAGATCCCCCATAATAGTGTCGTCCACAGATCCCCCATAATAGTGTCGTCCACAGATCCCCCATAATAGTGTCGTCCACAGATCCCCCATAATAGTGTCGTCCACAGATCCCCCATAATAGTGTCGTCCACAATTTGTTTTAATATGGCCTTTGAACATAATTTTTCAAGTAAGATCATATAAACCTCTGTTTTGTAATTTTGTCGTTTTTCCCGATTAATCGTAGAAATTAATCGGCAACTAATCGATTATTCAAATAATCGTTAGCTGCAGCCCTAACAGACTGATCATTCAGAAGTCCCTGCCCGCGGTCCCACATACAAAGTCTAGCATTTCATGGGACGTTAAAGGGGTATTCCCATCACAGACAATGGGGTCATATTGCTAGGATATGCCCCCATTGTCTGAGGTGTGCAGGTCCCACCTCTCCGTTTTCGGGGATATGCCCCCATTGTCTGTGATGGGAAAACCCCTTTAAGAATGAGGGAGTGATGGAGGACGCCTATGTGAGCACCCGAAACAGTGCCACGACTTACCCACTGTGCTGGGAACGGGGCCTAGCAGAGCCTCCTTGTACTTGCGCAGACTCTCATCATCCTGGTCCAGAGCTTGTATCTCCTCGATAGTTTTCTGGGCTGGGGGCCTGTAGTTCACCGAATGCTCGTCCTCCTCGTTCTCCGCTGCAATCTGCGCCAGTTGCTCTGAAGTGGGTTCGTGTTCAGCCATGTTTAGAGAGGGCGCCCTATAGTTAAAGAAAGAAATCAACTTTAACGGTGTAGTCAGACCCGGCCGGACATCGCGTGAGGAGAGTTAACGGGGTTGGGACAAGTTTTTGACGCTATCCCCAATGCCAGAGATAGTGGAGCGCTGTCCGGCGCTCCCATAGAGAATGGATTGGCAGTGCACATGCATGACCTGCCACTCCCATCAGAGTAGAGGAACGGGACCCCTGTTATCATGAATGCTGCCCCCCCCCCAGCAATCTAAGAAGAAAAGATGGTTCCAGCACTTTTAATAACTCAGTTGCCTTTCTTTATTTCTTGTAGCCTGTAACTCACATGGACACAAACCTTCAATCAACTAGTTATAACCTATCATTTTGCCACCCAGGGTGCTGTAAAAATCCGAGGAGTCTTTGACGCCATTGTTCTGGCGTGCGTTTCCCCCCACAGTGCAAAATGCGCCAAATTTATCACACACAGTGCATCAATTTAGTAAATTTGGCGCATTTTACTTCGACATGGCTCAGCAAAATTGTGTCTGTGTATTCTATGGGGAGAGCGGAAAAAGCTGCTGCCGGACACTTCAGGCTGCGGCTTAACTTCCAGCAGGACAAAGGGATTATGCAAAAATATTCACTTTGCCCGATGTGGAGTCTGGAGCTGTAGACTAATGTGTATGGCAGCCTTATGGTCTCCGGTCTAGACAATGTCCCACCGCTCTGCTCCTGCAGCGGAGACATCACATGCATCTTTCATGGCACCTCAGCAGCCGATCCCTGGCCTCAGCAGCCGATCCCTGGCCTCAGCAGCCGATCCCTGGCCTCAGCAGCCACATACCTTTCACCCACGTGGCCATGGCAGTCACAAGAACAATGAGTGCAAAACTAGGAGCTTCCAGAGCGCCTGCTCCATAGTCTGCATCACTTCAAGAAAAATGCTTAAAGGGGTTGTCCGGGTTCAGAGCTGAACCCGGACATACCCTTATTTTCACCCAAGCAGCCCCCCTGATGTTAGCATTGGAACATCTCATGCTCCGATGCTCTCCTTTGTCTTGCACTAGATCGAGCAGGGCACGGGCTCTTTTGTTTAAAATAACACTGCCGGGCGGAGGCTAAGGGGTGGCTAAGGCAGCGCTAAAACTCACCCATCAGTGCCGGTGACATCACTGGGCTTCCTGGCAGCCCCATGGAGAGCCCGGTATGTCACCGGAACTCTTGAAAATGCCTTTTCCCAGGGCAAAAGAGAGCATTGGAGCATAAACTGCTCTGATGCTTAAGTCAGGGGGCTGCCTGGGTGAAAATGGGGCTATGTCCGGGTTCAGCTCTGAACCCAGACAAAAACCCCTTTAAATCTGAGGGTGCCCCTGCTGACAGTTGGGGTTGTGGGGAGGAGTGAGGGTCCTTGCAGAGTTCCCACCTGAATGATCAGCCCAGGGTCAGACCCCACTACATCCAAAAAGGGTGTCCTGGACACAATGAGTCGGCCCCTGGGAGCTTCTGCTGACTCCAGGGCATGGGACTACAGTGATGCAAGTGGGTTTCATCTGAAAGAGGAAGTGTCACACTGTTTTTACTGGGAGCGCCCCTCCCTCACCCTGCTTGCCTGGACCATGGAAGGATGGACCTTATAATGTGGACAGGAGGATCTACATAACATACATGTGTCATACATGTGTAGGAGTAAAAGACAAACAATGCAACAGCACTGCAAACACAAACAAAACAAGTACATATAATGTAAAAATGCTAATGCTGCGTTATAAATGTGAGATTTTTGGCAAATACATTTTGTACGAAATTATTTGTGTCCGTCCACCAACGACAAGGCGATCTCTTTAGGGCGGGAACTTAACACTAAATACTACATCCACTGGTGCCATACCGGCCTCCATTAAAGGGGTTCTGCACTTTCATTTAACTGATGATCTATCCTCTGGATAGATCATCAGCTTCTGATCGGCGGGGGTTCAACACCCGGGACCCCCGCCGATCAGCTGTTTGAGAAGGCAGCGGCACTCCAGCAGCGCCGCGGCCTTCTCACTGTTTACCGCCAGCCCACTGACGTCACGACTAGTATCAACTAGCGTGGGCGCGGCTAAGCTCCATTCAAGTGAACAGAGCTTAGTCCCGCCCACGCTATTTGATACTAGTCGTGACATCACTAGGCCAGCGGTAAACAGTGAGAAGGCCGCGGCGCTGCTGGAGCGCCGCTGCCTTCTCAAACAGCTGATCGGCAGGGGTCCCGGGTGTCAGACCCCCGCCGATCAGAAGCTGATGATCTATCCTGAGGATAGATCATCAGTTAAATGAAAGTGCAGAACCCCTTTAAATGCAGGATCCACATATATGCTGAGCCCACTCTGTATTTTACCTCCCCTGGTGCCAAATGGCCTCCAATAAATACAGGGCCCCACAATGGCACCACAGGAGGTATAATACAGTGTGGGCTCAGCATGCATGGGGAACCTGCATTCCCTGAATTTAATGGAGGCCGGTACAGCAGCAGTATTTAGTGTAGGTTCCTGTCCTAGAGATCGCCTCGCCGTTGGCAGACAGGCACAAATAATTTTGTACAACATGTATTTGCGAAGAATCTCACATTTATAGAGCAGTATTAGCATTTTACATTTTCTATTGTTTTTCTATTTGCAGATTGTTGTTGAATTGTTTGTCTTTTGTTTTTGTGCCTCCAGCCATGGCAATGTATTGGGATGTGCTGACTGACCCCCAATTTTGTATATTTCAGAGACCCTGTGGGCACAGCTGCATTCATCTATAATGGACTGTGGGCATCTGCATGGTCCCCGAGGATGAATGATGGACACAATGGAAGCAGCACAGCCACCCCAACCCCCCAGGGTGGCTACACATAGGAAGGTGTCTGTCTGACATTTGGTGCAATATATATATATATATATATACAGGTCCTTTTCAAAAAATTAGCATATTGTGATAAAGTTCATTATTTTCTGTAATGTACTGATAAACATTAGACTTTCATATATTTTAGATTCATTACACACCAACTGAAGTAGTTCAAGCCTTTTATTGTTTTAATATTGATGATTTTGGCATACAGCTCATGAAAACCCCAAATTCCTATGTCAAAAAATTAGCATATCATAAATAGGTTCTCTAAACGAGCTATTAACCTAATCATCTGAATCAACTAATTAACTCTAAACACCTGCAAAAGATTCCTGAGGCTTTTAAAAACTCCCAGCCTGGTTCATTACTCAAAACCGCAATCATGGGTAAGACTGCCGACCTGACTGCTCTCCAGAAGGCCATCATTGACACCCTCAAGCAAGAGGGTAAGACACAGAAAGACATTTCTGAATGAATAGGCTGTTCCCAGAGTGCTGTATCAAGGCACCTCAGTGGGAAGTCTGTGGGAAGGAAAAAGTGTGGCAGAAAACGCTGCACAACGAGAAGAGGTGACCGGACCCTGAGGAAAATTGTGGAGAAGGACCGATTCCAGACCTTGGGGGACCTGCGGAAGCAGTGGACTGAGTCTGGAGTAGAAACATCCAGAGCCACCGTGTACAGGCATGTGCAGAAAATGGGCTACAGGTGCCGCATTCCCCAGGTCAAGCCACTTTTGAACCAGAAACAGCGGCACTGGACTGTTGCTCAGTGGTCCAAAGTACTTTTTTCGGATGAAAGCAAATTTTGCATGTCATTCGGAAATCAAGGTGCCAGAGTCTGGAGGAAGACTGGGGAGAGGGAAATGCCAAAATGCCTGAAGTCCAGTGTCAAGTACCCACAGTCAGTGATGGTCTGGGGTGCCATGTCAGCTGCTGGTGTTGGTCCACTGTGTTTTATCAAGGGCAGGGTCAATGCAGCTAGCTATCAGGAGATTTTGGAGCACTTCATGCTTCTATCTGCTGAAAAGCTTTATGGAGATGAAGATTTCATTTTTCAGCACGACTTGGCACCTGCTCACAGTGCCAAAACCACTGGTAAATGGTTTACTGACCATGGTATTACTGTGCTCAATTGGCCTGCCAACTCTCCTGACCTGAACCCCATAGAGAATCTGTGGGATATTGGGAAGAGAAAGTTGAGAGACGCAAGACCCAACACTCTGGATGAGCTTAAGGCCGCTATCGAAGCATCCTGGGCCTCCATAACACCTCAGCAGTGCCACAGGCTGATTGCCTCCATGCCACGCCGCATTGAAGCAGTGATTTCTGCTAAAGGATTCCCGACCAAGTATTGAGTGCATAACTGAACATAATTATTTGAAGGTTGACTTTTTTTGTATTAAAAACACTTTTATTTTATTGGTCGGATGAAATATGCAAATTTTTTGAGATAGGAAATTTGGGTTTTCATGAGCTGTATGCCAAAATCATCAATATTAAAACAATAAAAGGCTTGAACTACTTCAGTTGGTGTGTAATGAATCTAAAATATATGAAAGTCTAATGTTTATCAGTACATTACAGAAAATAATGAACTTTATCACAATATGCTAACCTTTTTAGAAGGACCTGTATATATATATATATATATATATATATATATATATCGTGGACTGCGCAGACTGGCATGGTGTGACTGCTGCCAGGAGGTCTTCACCCTTCACTGCTGTCACCAATCCGGCCTTAGAGATAAATCAGATGACAGGTTACCAGCCTGGTTACTAGGGGGCGGAAACTGCCTAGCAACCACAGTAGTGCCCAGGAACCAGATTCTTCGGGTCTCCAGCTCAGGACCACCTGGGTGCTAGGCACAGCAAAGGACCTGCGGTACCCCATCACAGGCATAGTCCTCGATGGTATTTCCTGGAAGCCCCCTCTGATCTGTCACAGATCTCATTGGTGGAGGCCACAAGTCGGACTGTGATTGGCAAGTTCTGGGATTGTCTGACACAAGGGGCGAGGAGAAATACTAACATTCCCTGAATTATAGGAGCTCAGATCAGGGCATGTGCCTGTGCACCGGCTTGCTGACGGTTTCCTATCACAAGCAGCAGAATTGTGAATGCAGCTCTGGGTTATGACATAGGCTGCATGATGGGAGCAGTCGGCGATATGCGGTGATGTCGGGAGCATCTTCACCAGTGCTCAGAGATCACAGCCCGACATGTCAGGGGGTGAGACACACCCTTGATGTCGGGATACATCGGGGGGATAACTGCAGTCATGGCTCTCCAGCACAGTCTCCTATAGACGCATGTATGCAGGGAGCCTCCCCGCCATGACAGCCTGGACCCGGCTCAGCGGTCAGTCCGCTCCGGGGCCACAGCCCCATGGACACCACCACACTTACCGCTGCCGGTCCGGTTCCCCGCTCTTACAGCTCCCACCCTCTGGAATGGCGAATGATGGCGGTACACGCCCCGTCGCGCGCTCTCCTCTTCCTTCCCGGCACCTGCATCACTTCCGCCTGTGGCGGCCATGTTGGTACACCCGCGCAGCTAAAAGCCGTGACCGTAAAGCGAGCTGTACAGCCTCATAATGGGAGGAGCGCGGCGTTGCCAGCCTGCCTCCTGTAAACACACCTGAGGAGGCCTACGGGAATTTCACAAAAATGGCGCCTTCCTGTATGAAAACTAATGAGGGCCAAAGGCCCGAGTTGTTGTCCATAGCATCCAATCAAACGGCGACTTTCACTTTCCTGTGGCTGGTTAAAACATATAAGCTGTGATTTGATTGGTTGGTTTCTCCACATGGGTCTGTGGGAAAAGTGGAGGTGGAAATAACACCGTGTAATGTAAGACCTTAGGGCTCGTGCACAGGACCGTATTTTTCTTCAATGTGCTATCTGTATTTTTTTTGCGGCTAGCATATTGACCCATTCATCCCTATGGAGCTAGGCACACATCCGCATTTTTTGCAGATCCGTTTGGCCATTTTTTAGATTCATACGTAGGGCTCATTGACACAAGCATATGACCGCCGTGCCCGTTTTGCAGACCGCAAAATACGAGTACCGGCTGTGTGCACTCCTGTGCTGCGGTGCAGATCCTTTGACTTGAAAGGGTCCGCAATCTGCAAGATACGACAAAAAATAGGACATGTCAGACCTAAAAGCCCACAGAAGAGCGCCCGAGTGGGCTTCTGATCCGTGCCTCCACACCGCTATCTTGCAGATCGCAGACCCACTCACGTCAATGGATCCGCAGCACGCAGTGCACACGGCCTCTTCCCGTGTTTTGCGGTCTGCAACACGGGCATGGCGGCCATATGGTCATGTGAATGGGCCCTAACCAATAAGCCATGCCTTCGGTAACAACCCAAACCAGCCCAGAAACACCCATGTGTGGGTGTGGTTTTCATTAGCCATGCCCATTTCCAGCCTGGGACAGCGCAAATTTGCTGGGACACTCTCTGACTATCAGGGATAATACTGGCATGATGAGAGGGATAAAAATGTGGCATGCATAGGGAAGGCACCCATATTTTGTGTATCTGTGGTTTGCGGACCAAAATACGGATACGGTTGTGCGTGATGGGGGCTATGGGAGAGATTTATCAAGAGGGAATGTTTACAGTCAGCTTGGCAGGAGTTCTCATTGCCGCAGTTTATCCAGTATGGCATGAGGATTGATCTGATGCGTCTGCTTGAGATGTTCCCCCGCTTTCTACGGACTAGGATCAATTTGTACAGCTTTCGAAAAAGTCACAGTTGATAAATCAGCTGGGCAGTCTAACCGCGACCACGTTCATCGCTCACTTTTCAAACCTGGAGTGAGTGGTGTAAAAATACAACAGTTTTACACACACCAGCCCGGCCTATTTTGCAACTTTAAAGCGTACCTGAGTTTAAAAACAAAAAATATATATTTCTTTAATCATAAGGGCTTATGCACACGAACATGTGCCAGCCCGGGTCCGACTGTAGGGCCGCTGTATGTGGACGCACGACTTATTCACTTGAATGGGTTCCGCGATCTGCATCCGATGGTCTGTACTGCAAAACAGTAGAGCGGACACTACTTTTTGCAGTGTGGAGGCACAGACAGAAAACACATGGAAGCACTCCGTAGTTCCATACCGCCACCTTCCGTACCGCAGACCCATCACACCCGTGATGCAGTGTACAAAAGGCTGGTTCCCATAAATTGCAGACCTGCTATTTGTGGGCAGCAATTTGGGCACCGGCCGACAACGATCATGTGCATGAGCCCTAACTGTGAAGGAACAGGTCTCTTTATTCTCTGTTTCAGCTGCACAGTTAGATGCATTTCTCACACAGGAAGGGGGTGTATCCCTTCTGTGAAATCTGCCGGCACTGCTGTGATGTGTTTTCCCTTACTTCCCACTATGTTTGGTTTAATCTCCGGAGAAGATAAGCAGGGGAAAATAACACAGACACACAGGAGGCTCCTATGATGTTCAGAAGCTGTGTAGAAGCAGTTCTTCTATCAGGCTTAGGATCTAACCTAGCTCTGACAAACCCCACTTCCTGTGAGCCGACTTCTGGGTTTCTAGGGACAGATCTTTCCTGACAACAGGCAGTGGACTGCAGATTAGGTGGAAGTGAGACCCCTAGTGGCCATGATTTTATAGCTTTTTTTCTCTTCACTCATGACAGCACCATGGAGAGCGGGATCCACCCCACAATTGAAGCCTCAGAGCAAATTCAAAAGGGAACACCCACTTCCTCCCTCAGTGTGGTTTCTTGTCCTCCGGACAGAGGAGCCTGAAGACTCCAGGGCTGTGAAACACCTTATGATGGATTGAATTTAGGTTATATAGCAAATATTTGTGTTGTGTGGTTGGCATGAATCTGGTGACTTTAGCATGATTGATACATTTGAATCTTTGATATTCTTTGGCTTCAGGGCCTGGTTGGCTTCCTCGTGGCTCCAGGGCCTGGTTGGCTTCCTCGTGGCTCCAGGGCCTGGTTGGCTTCCTCGTGGCTCCAGGGCCTGGTTGGCTTCCTCGTGACTCCAGGGCCTGGTTGGCTTCCTCGTGGCTCCAGGGCCTGGTTGGCTTCCTCGTGGCTCCAGGGCCTGGTTGGCTTCCTCGTGGCTCCAGGGCCTGGTTGGCTTCCTCGTGGCTCCAAGGCCTGGATTACTGACTTCAGGCCTTCCTGGCTGATTGCCTTTGATCTTCTGTCGGTTTGGCTAAATACTGATGCCTGCTTGGCTGAACATCTGTGCGCCTATGCCTGCTTGGCTTAGTCTGTGCCTGTCTGGCTGGCTGGCTGGCTGACTGACCTTGAGTCTCTGCCTATCTGGCCGGCTGCCTTTGGGTCCAGGCCTGTCTGGCTGTACTTGCAAAAGGCTTCCCGGATCATGTGCTGAGAAAGGCGTACCAAAGAGCACTTACTTCTGATTGCACAAGTCTATTGCATCCGAATGGACCTTGTAGCGAAAAAAATGTGATACGCCTGATTGGCACATATGACATGGGGGCGGAGGAGATCAAAAGAATTCTGATGAGACATTGGGGAACCATTCTGTTGGACTCAGATATAGCCAAAGTGGTGACCCCCAATTCTCAAGTAACTTACCGCAGAGGACGCAACATACGGGATCATGTAGTGCTTAGCCACTAGTCTGGGACAACTACAGCACCAACTACTTGGTTGAAACCACCTAAAGGCTCGTACCATTGTAGTGGATGCATCGCATGCCCGTATATCAGGCAGGGCCACACATTTAAAGGGCTTCTGTCACCCCACTAAAGTGATTTTTTTTTTTTGGGCTGGTGAAATTAGTTATATTGCGATATATCACAATATAATTCTGTCACTTACTTTGATCCAGCAGTTTCTTCCAAAAACGAAGTTTTATCATATGTAAATTCGGTCTCTACCAGCAAGTAGGGCGGCTACTTGCTGCTAGCTGCTGCAGAAATCTGCCCCCTCGCCGTGTTGATTGACAGGGCCAGCCGGGATCTCCTCCTCCGGCCAGCCCTGTCGGCATTTCAAAAATCGCGCGCCTCTGTGGGTTCGGCGCAGGCGCTCTGAGATGAGGAGGCTCGTCTCCTCAGCACTCCCTCAGTGCGCCTGCGCCGATGACGTCTTCTATTTCGGTGATGTCATCGGCGCAGGCGCACTGAGGGAGTGCTGAGGAGACGAGCCTCCTCATCTCAGAGCGCCTGCGCCGAACCCACAGAGGCGCGCGATTTTTGAAATGCCGACAGGGCTGGCCGGAGGAGGAGATCCCGGCTGGCCCTGTCAATCAACACAACGAGGGGGCGGATTTCTGCAGCAGCAAGTAGCCGCCCTACTTGCTGTTAGAGACCTAATTTACATATGATAAAACTTCGTTTTTGGAAGAAACTGCTGGATCAAAGAAAGTGACACAATTATATTGTCATATATCGCAATATAACTAATTTCACTAGCCCAAAAAAAAAAAATCACTTTAGTGGGGTGACAGAAGCCCTTTAAGAGTCATGTGACTAACAAAATGTATGACATTAAACAATTTGTGAATTGTGCAGCACGTTCATAAATATGGTTCAGGTTCGCATAGCAACTCCAATCTTATAACTAACTTCAAATACAACTACAATGATAAATGTCCCCCACCAATGGAAGCCAGAATCAAGGTGGGACAGGGTCCTAAGGCTGGGTTCAGACCTGATCGTACTGAACGTATGCGCGATTGTACGGGCGTTTGCAATCGCGCATACAGAGACAAGCGAGCGCCCATTGTCACACGTTCCCGCTGAAGTCTATGTACGGGAACGCGCGACAAGATGCCCCAAAGAAGCTCCTGTACTTCTTGGGGCTTCGGGCGTTTTACAGCGCGATCGTACGCGCTGTAAAACGCCCAGGTGAGAACCATGCCGATAGGGAAGCATTGGTTTCTCCTTGCTGAGCAGTTTTACAGCACGTAGGAACGCGCTGTAAAACGCTCGGGTCTGAACCCAGCCTAAAGACGGCTTAACGTGGAAGTGGTCGTTTTTTGCTGCCAGCTGTAATGCAAAATTACATCAGCAAGTCCCAACCCCCAATTATTCTCGGATCACCCCAGGGTTGTATTGTGACCCCAGCTTAGTTTTACTTGAAGTGCCTGGGGCCCTGCCTCTGAATCTGGCCTAGGGCCACAGGCACAACTGTATCCACAAAACACAGATACCATCCACGTGGCATCCACATTTTTTTGTGTGAAACCATTGGCTTTAATGAGTCCTCATTGTGCATACTAGTATAGGACTGCAGAACAGAGATGCAGAAAGCAGGTCCCCAATATACAGGCAGAGGCCGTGCGTGCACCGTATCACAGATGCGGAGCCATTCACTTGCATGGGTCCGCAATCCAGAAGATACGGAGCAGAATGGCAAAGCACTATGGAGTGCCTCCGCACCGCAAAAAAAGAAACGATAGAACAGGCTCTATTTTTTTGCAGTACAGTTGGATCACAGACCCATTCAAGTTGAACGGCTCTGCATCCGTCAGCACATGCCACACACGCGGCGTACATTCACACGCTGCGCGTTTTGTTGCAGTTTTACCTGACTGAAATCAGTCCCATTTACCTCAATGGAGCTTGCAGAAATCCATGCGCTCACCTCCCTTTAAAATGAATAGAACAGATTTTCAGTCACAGAAAATTCTGCAACCAAATCCAAAGCGTTTGACGGTACCCTAAGGGCAACTCATGTTCTGTTCCTCTTCTCCAAAGTCAATGGGCCAGATTTATCATTAGCTCAGGTCAGAATAATGGAGTGAAAAAGTCCCAAACGCTAAAACTGCGCACAAATTCTGCTCTGCACTATGCTCGCCAGTTTTCTGAAAGTGGCCGTGTTTTCTTATGTAAATTAATCTCTAGACAGATTTACTATTGGGACTATTTAAAAAGTCGCAATTTCACTCCAGTGAGGACCATGCTTATTTTATGACTTTTTAATAGAACATGCGACTTTTGTAAAGCTGCTTACTGACGGATAAACTGCTACCGTCAAACCACATTTATTACAGTCTTAAAGGGCCGATCATAAATCTGACTTGGCTAAAACTGACTTTAGCCATATGTGAAAGTGGAGTGAGCTGTCAGTCATCATAAATCTGGCCCAATGTGTTCTGGAAGTCAAGTTCCTAATAGACTATGGGGCACATAAGACCAGCGCTTTCCTCTGCGCTGCTGGAGGATGCACCCAATTCATTTTGGCTTTATTTGCACCAGAAAACTGTAGTAAATAAAAAAATAAAAAAAAAAAAAAACAGGGCTGGCCACTCCCCTTTCCAAAAAGTGACAGTGGGTGTAAAATCACAACTTTAATTCCCCCCCACCCAAAAGCCACAAACCTATGTTCCTGAATTTTAAACATCAATTTTCTGCCAAATCTTCCCCTACATATATTTCAGTTTCCAAGAGCTCTGCTTGCTGTCATTGACTATGAACATTTATTGCCTTCTTCCAGTAGAACACTAGTGTTGAGCAAATCTGGATCAGACAGCTTTAGGCCTCATGCACACGACCGTTGTGTGCATCCGTGGCCGTTGTGCCGTTTTTTTTCGCGGACCCATTGACTTTCAATGGGTCCGTGGAAAAATCAGAAAATGCACCGTTTTGCAGCCGAGGCCGTGATCCGTGTATCCTGTCCGTCAAAAAAATAAGACCTGTCCGATTTTTTTGACGGACAACGGTTCACGGACCCATTCAAGTCAATGGGTCCGTGAAAGAACATGGATGCACACAAGATTGGCATCCGTGTCCGTGATCCGTGGCCGTAGGTTGCTTTCATACAGACGGATCCGAAGATCCGTCTGCATAAAAGCTTTTCTGATCTAAGTTTTCACTTCGTGAAAACTCATTTCCGACAGTATATTCTAACACAGAAGCGTTCCCATGGTGATGGGGACGCTTCTAGTTAGAATACACTGCAAACTTTGTACAAGACTGCCCCCTGCTGCCTGGCACCACCCGATCTCTTACAGGGGGTTATGATAGCACAATTAACCCCTTCAGGTGCGGCACCTAAAGGGGTTAATTGTACTATCATATCAGGGCTGCCAGGCAGCAGGGGGCAGACCCCCCCCTACCCAGTTTGAATATCGTTGGTGGCACAGTGTGCGCCCACCATCGCCCCCCCTCCCTCCCTCTATTGTAATAAATCGTTGGTGGCACAGTGTGCGCCCACCATCGCCCCCCCCCCTTCCTCCCTCTATAGTTAAAAATCGTTGGTGGCACAGTGTGCGCCCACCATCGCCCCCCCCCTCTCTCTATAGTAGTAACAACCATTGGTGGCAGTGTGCGGCCTCCCATTCCCCCCCCCCCCCATCATTGGTGGCAGCGGAGTTCCGATCGGAGTCCCAGTTTAATCGCTGGGGCTCCGATCGGTAACCATGGCAACCAGGAAGCTGGGAGGCCGCACACTGCCACCAATGGTTGTTACTACTATAGAGAGAGGGGGGGGGCGATGGTGGGCGCACACTGTGCCACCAACGATTTTTAACTATAGAGGGAGGAAGGGGGGGGGCGATGGTGGGCGCACACTGTGCCACCAACGATTTATAACAATAGAGGGAGGAAGGGGGGGGGCGATGGTGGGCGCACACTGTGCCACCAACGATTTATAACAATAGAGGGAGGGAGGGGGGGGGCCCGATGGTGGGCGCACTGTGCCATTCAAACTGGGGAGGGGGGGGGTGTCTGCCCCCCCTGCTGCCTGGCAGCCCTGATCTCTTACAGGGGGATATGATAGTACAATTAACCCCTTCAGGTGCGGCACCTGAGGAGTTAATTGTGCTGATCACGGCCCCCTGTAAGAGATCGGGTGCTGCCAGGCAGCAGGGGGCAGTCATGTACACAGTTTTTCAGTATATTCTAACCTGAAGCGTCCCCATCACCATTGGAACGCCTCTGTGTTAGAATATACTGTCGGAAATGAGTTTCACGATGTAGCTCATATCCGACAGTATATTCTAACGTAGAGGCGTTCCCATGGTGATGGGGACGCTTCAAGTTATGTTCGGGTGTCCGCCTGGCCGTGCGGAGGCAAGCGGATCCATCCAGACTTATAATGTAAGTCAATGGGGACGGATCCGTTTGAATATGACACACTATGGCTCAATTTTCAAACGGATCCGCCCCCCATTGACTTTCAATGTAAAGTCTGGACGGATCCGTCTGAGGCTATTTTCACACTTAGAAATGTTTTAACAATATAATGCAGACGGATCCGCTCTGAACGGAGCCACCGTCTGCATTATGAACACAAGTGTGAAAGTAAAGGGAATCCTGACTTTACATTGAAAGTCAATGGGGACGGATCCGTTTGCAATTGCACCATATTGTGTCAACTGTCAAACTGATCCGTCCCCATTGACTTGCATTGTAATTCAGGACGGATCCGTTTGGCTCCGCACGGCCAGGCGGACACCAAAACGACTTTTTTTTTCATGTCCATGGATCCTCCAAAAATCAAGGAAGACCCACGGACGAAAAACGGTCACGGATCACGGACCCCGTTTTTGCGGACCGTGAAAAAAAACTGTCGTGTGCATGAGGCCTCATCCGAACCAGATTCGTTAGAAAACTTTATTAACAATATAGCCTCCTTCCTACCGTAAAAGGTATGGGTTCCACAGAGGTATTTGCGAGCTTGCGGCAAATATCGCAAGACTTGCTTCATCTCACGTCTAGGACGTGACACTTTGTTTATTCGCATAAATTACGGTGTCAAGATACAAAGCTGAACTCGACCTTGTTAGACAGGAAGCAGAGTTTGCATCGGATTTTCACACTAATTTAGGCGAACAAAGTGTGACATCATAGACGCGAGATGAAGAAAGTCTCACGATATTCGCCGCAGGCTCACAAAGACCTCGGTGGAGCCCATACATTTTACGGCAGGAAGTAGGCTATATTGTTAAAGTTTTCCAATGAATCTGGTTCGGATAAAGCAGTCTGATCCAGGTGGCCATATTGGTAACAAAACGAACCAGATTCACTCAAAACTAGTGATGACAGAAGCACTCAGTTTGTTACAAGAACTAATGGAACAAGCATGCACTTTCGTATAACCCAAAAAAACTTCCCATATTGATGACCCGTCCTCAGGTCGTCTATCAGTTCAGCTGTTCACAGAGACCACTTGTTCCTCTGCGGTCGGCATTGCAGAGGTAATTAAAGCCTTTGCCCCAGTCAGTGAATGGGATGGACTGTAGCTACAATTACAGTGTTGTGTCTTCAAACAGCTGATTGGCATGGGTGCCAGCAGTCAAACCCCCCAGTATTGATAACCTATACTGAGAGTAGGTCTTCACTATCAGAAACTGGACAGTCCCTTTAAAGACTGTTAGACAATAAAACTCATCTGTGTTTCCTACACACCCATTCATTTGCATTAGATTAGGGAATTTGAGAGATCATTTGCATCCAATACAAAGTTCCATATATTTTCCAGAAACCCAGAGCAACATTACCCAGCCTACAATAGGTGCTCTCCATAAAGAGCATACACTCTGGACTCCAACCAAGGCCTCTCAGACAGCTCAGCCAAACTCTCTGCCTAGCTGTAATACAGGGGAACAATTAGAGATGAGCGAATGTCATGGTATGAAATTCGTTCACGCTTAGTTTGGTGGTAAAAGCAGAATTGCGTTATGGATTACATTACCACAAACCATAACGCAATTCCATGACAGAACGCCTTTAGAAGCATTCCATCATAATATCAAAGTCTATGGGCTGCAAAACAGATCCGTCCCGTTTCCGTTATGCAGGGGAGTCCTCTCCTACACAACCGAAACGTGACAGATCCGTTTTGCAGCCCATAGACTTCTATTATGACGGAATATCTGAATGCTTCTAAAGGCATTCAGTCATAGAATTGAGTTATGGTCCATGGTAACAGAATCCATAATGAAATTCTGCTTTTACCACCAAAAAAGTGAACGAATTTCATAACATTCGCTCATCTCTAATTGTTCCCCCGTATCACAGCTAAATCTGAAGTTCACTCATCACAGTTGCTGATGAGACGCTCCAGGCCGCTGGGTTACACTGGCCTTGAGGAGGCCTGCACTGCTGGAGGATAAGTTAGGACACCAGAATGTAGTCTATGGCAGCTCGGAGCAGCGGTCTCCGCGCACTGGTGGTGTGAAGTGGTAGGGTCTATTCACACATCCGCAAAATAGGTCCGCAATTATGTGGAACAGGTGTGGACCCATTAATTTTCAATGGGGACAGAATGTGCTGTCCACATTTGTGGATCTGCAATAAAACAAACATGTCCTATTCTAAGAAAAAGGCATTTTCTATGAGAGTGCCGGCGATGTGCTATCCGCAAAATACATAGCACCCATTGCCAGTGTCCATGTTTTGCAGATCTGCAAAACACATACAGACGTGTGAATGGACCCTTACCGTATGAAACAGATTTCAGAAGTAAGTCATTGTTGGAAAATTATATCTGAAGGCAAAACGCAGCTTTGGAAGCACAGTAACAAATTAGAGGACTTTTTTAAAGGGTTGTCTGACTTCAGCAAATTGCTTTCATCTTGTAGACAAAATAGGAACTAATGTATTGCGATTGTCCATATTGCTTCCTTCGCTGGATTCATTTTTCTGTCACATTATACACTGCTAGTATCCATGGCTATGACCACCCTGCAATCCATCATCTTGCACACTATGGGAAAAAGTACCAACCTATGCCACAGTCCTTACTGGCATCTTTTCCAGTAATGTACAAGCACAACCACTGCTGCTGGATGACAAAGTGGTTGTAACCATGGAAACAAGCTGTGTAATGTGATAGGGAGCCAATATGGACAATCACAATACATTAGTAAGTGCCTTGTATTAACTCTCTACTTGATAAATGCCATCGGCCAAAGTGAGAACTTCTTTAAAGGGAGTGTCACCAAAATGTCACCTCCTGCACTGCTTACATGATGCTGTAGCACAAATATTTGAATGGTACAGAAGACGGCATATCCCACTGGATTGGAGTGTTCTTTTCTCCCAATGTTCATAAACAGCAAAAATATGGCTACGCAAATGAAGGCTCACAATTGCCTTGGGGTGGCGTTCGGCCAGTAAGCGACTCCTCTGTAATCCCCGGTTAGCTGGTGCCTACAGTGGTCAGAAGAGTGCGCATGCCTGGGGGTGAACTGCACAAGCACAGCATCTCAGCCACTCAACAGGATGAAGCTGGGATTACAGGGCAGGCCAGATGAGGCGTTACACCTGTAGTGGGCACAAGAGTTCTTTTTTGAATATTAAAACCATGTTTTTGCCGTTTATGGCAACTGGAAAAAAAAAGGTACCATTTAAATCACGTTTATTTGTGCCATGGCATTATGTAAGCAGCGCAGAAGGGGACATTTTGGTGAAAGAAACAGGGGGTCAACATCCAGATGGCGACTGTTCGTTTTTTCTTCCTTTTCATACGAATTATATTGGTTGTGACGGGGTGAGTCACTCAAACCATTGCCACGTTTGCTAAAGAGGGAGAGCCACTATAGACTTATTCTACTATTTTGGTGATAGACTCCCTTTAACACCGGGTACATTGCTTCAGAAGCCCTCCATGATTAGCGGGTACTAGCAGAGGCGTGCTGCATTACATACAATATGCTGACAGACTGGGTTTGCCAGATCCCTTACCAAGTCCACTCGGCAGCCATAAGGCTTTTAAGACACAGCCACATGTGGCGGCACCACTGCAGTGCCCAGGTAGTGTACGACAGTATCATGTGACTAAGGCCTCATGCACACGACAGTTTATTTTCACAGTCCGCAAAAACAGGGTCCGTGACCGTTTTTTCGTCCGTGGGTCTTCCTTGATTTTTGGAGGATCCACGGACATAAAAAAAAAGTCGTTTTGGTGTCCGCCCGGCCGTGCGGAGCCAAACGGATCCGTCCTGAATTACAATGCAAGTCAATGGGGACGGATCCGTTTGATGTTGACACAATATGGTGCCATTTCAAACAGATCCGTCCCCATTGACTTTCAATGTAAAGTCTGGAGTTCTTTTATACCATCGGATTGGAGTTTTCTCCAATCCGATGGTATATTTTAACTTGAAGCGTCCCCATCACCATGGGAACGCCTCTATGTTAGAATATACTGTCGGATATGAGCTACTTCATGAAACTCAGATCCGACAGTATATTCTAACACAGAGGCGTTCCCATGGTGATGGGGACGCTTCTAGTTAGAATACACTACAAACTTTGTACAAGACTGCCCCCTGCTGCCTGGCAGCACCGATCTCTTACAGGGGGATATGATAGCACAATTAACCCCTTCAGGTGCAGCACCTAAAGGGGTTAATTGTACTATCATATTCCCCTGTAAGAGATCAGGGCTGCCAGGCAGCAGACCAATCTTGTGTGCATCCGTGTTCTTTCACGGACCCATTGACTTGAATGGGTCCGTGAACCGTTGTCCGTCAGAAAAAAAAAAAATATAGGACAGGTCATATTTTTTTGACGGACAGGATACACGGATCACGGCCTCGGCTGCAAAACGGTGCATTTTCCGATTTTTCCACGGACCCATTGAAAGTCAATAGGTCAGTGAAAAAAATACGGAAAACGGCACAACAGCCACGGATGCACACAACGGTCGTGTGCATGAGGCCTAAGCCAGAAGAACCCACAGTGAACAGAAGCCACCCCCAAACAAATGAAAGACAAACCCAGTGATGCAGACCCAACAGGATTTAATAGTTACAATACTCGTGTGCCCCTTGGCAGATGCCAAGTCACATTGGTTTAGAAAAACAGGAATCCTTTCCTGAACGTGCAGCCACGGGCGGCCTCCCACCAAGAACAGGAGCAAAATCTACCAAACACTTGTATTTTATTAGAAGTTGAAGATCACCCGGCTCATGACAACCAATAAAATTTGTCCCAAGAAATATTTCCATACAAAAAAAAAATAAGTCTGCATAATAAAAAAAAAATTATCTGCAACTTTACATGAGTTTAAAACCTATCAGAAATAAAAGCAAAAAACAGAGGTGTGTAGAAACAACTTCAAAGCCAGAAGTGCAGGAACAGGAGGGGAGGGATTAGCTGGTGTCCATCTGTGGAGAAGAGGAGACAGGAATGAGCAGCTGCCCACACGTTACATGCAACAGCTGCAGCCACCACGGGGAGGGGCAGGCTGCAGAGACCAGTTACCCCAGGAACATGGAAAACTCTGCCCAACACCAAGCATATGGCCGACACTGGGGGTGGTGATAAATGAGGCAGCATACCAGGCAGGCACCTGTGAGGTGGGTCTGCAGGACGTTTAGGGCTCATGCACACGTCCACATCATACATTAATTTCAACGGGGCCGCAAAAGATGCGGACAACACACCATATCCTGTCCGCAAGAGAGAACATGTCCTACTTTTGTCTCTATTGCGGAAACAGATAGGATATTTGTACAGAAGTTAAATAGTGGCATGCAGTCAATCGGGATCCATGTTTTGCGGATCTGCGACTAGCGGACCGCAAAATACACTTATGGCCGTGTGCATGGCCCCATAACCCCACCGTCATTCACATGCATGGGATGCAGATGTCACTGGATATCCTGCTCAGGAACTATGAAATAATGAAGAGTGCCAGAAAAGGACATGGATCATACTTAGAACCCGTTTTGTAACAGCCAGGATACCCCTTAAAGAGTAAACCATTAGATATGTGGGGGTCCTACTGCTCGAAATCAGTGACCTGGTACCCCTCAGAGGTGAACGGAGCATCAGGTTGGGCATGTGCACTGCTGCTCTATTCATCTATATGGGAGCTGCACTCTGCTGTGAAGAGACATGGCGCAGTAGTGCACATGCCCGACCTACTGCTCGGGGGGGGGGGTACATGGTCCCTGTTCTCATGATCGGTGGACCTCCACAATCTAATAGTTATCCCTTATCCTATCGATAGGGGAGAACATGTAACAGGAATAGCCCTTTAAAAGGGGCAGCACAGGAAAGTAATACTGATGGCCTATCCTCAGGCTAGCCATTTAGGAGACTGGGTGGGGAACCAACACCAGGACAAGCAGTGGTACCTACATTATTCTGCAAGGGACAGGGGTGGCTAGTTCTGGAACAGCCTCATCTGATATTGATGGGCTAGCCAGGAGCTCTGTATTAGCTGCGAGACAGGCGGTCCAGGAATTTATTCTGAAACGGAGTTAAAGGGGCTGTCCGGGTTCAGAGCTGAAACTGGACATACCCTTATTTTCACCCAAGATGCTCATGTCAAGGGGCTGCTGGGATGAAAATGGAGGCATGTACAGGTTCAGCTCTGAACCCAGACAACCCCTTTAAAAGGCAGAGTTCACACGTCAGTTATTTAGTCAGATATTTCCATCAGTTGTGAGGCAAAATCAGGTGTGGGTCAAAAACACAGAACATGTGCAGACCTTTCCATTATACCTGATCTGTGTAGGCTTCACTACTGGTTTTGGCTCACCATAACTGATGGAAATAACTGACCAAACAGAATTGTGAACTCAGCGTAAGGGTCCATTGAAATGGAACAGGTGAGGACCCATTCATTCTCTATGGGACAGGAATGGATGCAGACAGCAGTGATCTGACCGCATCCGCATTTCTGGAGAGCGCCCCCGACTTTCTGGTCCACAGAGCATGCCCTATTCTTGTCCGCAATTGCAGACTAGAATAGGCAGTTCTACGGGGGCGCCGGCCAGGTGAATTGCAGATCTGCAATACACTACGGGCATGTGGATGGACTCTAGTCATGAGTTTTTGAATCTGGTAGAGCATACCAGATTGGATCAACAGCAGGATAACCTGAACTTGACTTTTCACCCTTTCCATGTCATGGCGCTTTATATGGATCACTCCCATCATGCAGCACGGGCAGTGTTCATATTATAATCCTACTATACATTGACCCGAGGACAGTGCCCCCATTACTCACCCGGGCATTGTAGGCGTCCAGCTGTGCATCCAGCTCCTCTGCCGATAACTGTTGCTTTGTGTTTCTGCCTGCTCCCCGTCCACGGCCCCGGCTTCCACCCCTGCCGCCTCCTCTTCTGATCCCACCACCCACACCAAACCCGGTGGGGCCCCCTCGTGGTCTTGTCATTCCACCTCTACTTTGACTGTAAGAGAAAGCAAACCTAGCATCAAGAGGCTCCTACAAGCAGCACCCACCACTCAGGGGGGAGTCCTACTCACCTCTGTATAGGTCTTCTCTGTGCTTCTATCTGTGATGTAACCAACTGAATGTTCATAGGACGACCTATAGGACATAAGAGATCGGTCACCGGCTCATCACCCCAGATGAGGCAGCCGCGTGTGGGGTCGGACGAAGGCTGCATCTTACCATCTAACGGTACGCCGTTGTACTGTTTCATTGCCTTTAGTGCATCCGCTTTCCTTTCAAAGTGCACATCGGCAGTACCTAAACTTCTGCCGGATCGGTCATAGTGAACGGCTGCCTTCTTCAGGGTGCCAAACTCTGCAAACAGCTCCTGCAACAGCAAACACAGCAAGTTACCAACTGGACAAAGGGCAACCAAAGAGGGACTAGAAGCAGGGATATGGTGGAGGATCACTACAGAGGGTTCATCACAGCTACCAATCAAACGCAAGTTCATTTTTTAAAAGCCCTTCAGATAACCAAATTAAATTGCTGGGGTCCCGTGGAAACTTATCACATACCCATTGGTCTAACCCCAACCAATCAAAAGTGGGGCATATGCCCCTATGAATGACCGGTATGAATCTAATTTTTCTAAAGCCCTTCCAAAAACCAGAAGATTACACTGCTTGCTATCCACTACAACCCCTTCAGGCAACCGTATTTTGCGTCCGTGCACAATGTACTGCACACATACCCAAAGTCTCTGTTTAACCTGAGGCTTCATACACATTTCTGTGGAGACCTGCACTACTTTGGTCCGCCATGCAGACCAAACGCGTCCATTGAGTCTATGGCTCTGAAAGTGGCAGACAACACGGATGGAATCCATGTTGTGTCTGTTTTTCACTGAAGACTAATTGGGAGATGCTCTGGAAATTATTTTTAAGGCTGATCATCCATGTGTCATCCGTATTTGGCGTAGGGTAAAAAAAAAAAAACAAAAAAAACAACCAACAACAACATTGACCAAAAACAGATCCTTCACGGATATCCTCACGAAACACAGATGCTTTATTTCAAGGACGGCAAACTGACAAATGTGGACGAGGCCTTGGATGCCCCATTCATTAGCAATCGCAGCATCCACGTTGTTACAGAAAGAATGGACGCGCCGTCTCCCATTGGCGCACCACAACTAAGATACTGATGTCTTTGAATAGCAGCCTAGGGCTAAGGAGAAAGTATCTGTAGCAAGCTGCACCTCCCTGGTGCCTCCTGCAAGCCGGTATAGCACTGATTGAAATACATTGCTTATACAGCGATCAAAAGACTGCAATATTAACCACTTCTCGACCACCCATTGACTAAACGTCCTTGGGCAGTCAGCATCTCTAAATGGACGTTCTGGAACTTCCATTCAGAGATGGCAGCTGCCATCGGTGACATCAGGGCACCCCCAGAGAGAAGGCAGGGAACGTTCCTGGGTGTCCCTGCCTTCTAGAGCGCTGTGTATATAGATTAGGAAGTGCTATGCAGCTTCCTGTCCTGGCCCAGTCATCATGTGATCACCAGGAGAGTGCAGGAGCCGTCTGGTCTTTCACAGACCTCGATCAGCCCTGTACTGAGGCTGTTACAGGAGAAATCAACATAGTGTGAGGGGGAAACACTAGGTATCACCGCGTCCGTAACAACTGGCTCTAAATATATCACATGATTCACCACTTTCGATTGACAAAAAAAAAAAAGCCATTTGTCACCTTATATCACTAAAAGTGCAACACCAAGCGATCAAAAAGGCATACGCACCCCAAAATAGTACCAAGCTAACAGTCATCTCATCCCTCAAAATATGAGCCCCTACATAGGACAATCGCACCAAAAAATAAAACTATGGCTCTCAGACTATGGAGACACTAAAACGTGATTTTTTTGTTTCAAAAATGCTTTGTGTTAAAAATAAAAAAACTAGACATTAGGTATCGCCGGGTCCGTAACAATACATATAAAAAGCACATGACCTAAGGTGAAAACAGTAAAAAAAAGTTAAAAACCTTACATCACAAAAAGTATAATACTAAGTGATCAAAAAGTCATAATCAGTCCAAAATCGTACCAATCAAACCATCATCTCATCACGCAAAAAAAAATGATAGCCTACCTAAGGGCGCTTTCACACTTGCGTTTTTCTGTTCCGGCATAGCGTTCCGTCGTCGGGGCTCTATGCCGGAAGAATTCTGATCAGGTATATCCCCATGCATTCTGAATGGAGAGAAATCCGTTCAGGACCGGAAAGTTTTTGGGCCGGAGAAAATACCGCAGCATGCTGCGCTTTTTGCTCCGGCCAAAGACCCTGAACACTTGCCGCTAGGCCGGATCCGGAATTAATGCCCATTGAAAGGCATTAATCCGGACTTAAGCTAAACGTCGTTTCGGCGCATTGCTGGATCCGACGTTTAGCTTTTTCTGAATGGTTACCATGGCTGCCAGGACGCTAAAGTCCTGTTTGCCATGGTAAAGTGTAGTGGGGAGCAGTATACTTACCGTCCGTGCGGCTCCCGGGGCGCTCCAGAGTGACATTAGGGCGCCCCACACGCATGGATGACGTGATCGCATGGACACGTCATCCATGCTTCTGGAGCGCCCCGGGAGCCGCACGGACGGTAAGTATACCGCTCCCCACTACTATGGCAACCAGGACTTTAATAGCGTCCTGGCTGCCATAGTAACACTAAACGCATTTTGAAGACAGATCCGTCTTCAAATGCTTTCAGTTCACTTGAGTTTTTCCGGATCCGGCGTGTAATTCCGGCAAATTGAGTACACAACGGATCCGGACAACGCAAGTGTGAAAGAGGCCTAAGACAATTGCCCAAAAAAAATAAAACTATGGCTCTGAGAATATGAAGACCTTAAGGGTACTTTCACACTGGCGCTGCTGGATTCCAGCAGGCAGTTCTGTCGCCGAAACTGCCTGCCAGATCCGGCAATCTGTATGCAAACTGATACCATTTGTAGACAGATCTGGATCCATGTCAAATGCATTGCAATACCGGACCCGTCTCTCTGGTTGTCATCCGGAAAAACAGATCCGGTATTTATCCTTTTCACATTTTTAAAAGGTCTGCGAATCCATTTTTCTGGGAACACTTAGGGCAATACGGCATTAATACATTTCAATGTAAAATAATGCCGGATCCGGCACGTGTTCCAGAGTTTTGGACAGAAAACACCACAGCATGCTGCAGTATTTTCTCCATCCAAAAACTGTACAGTGACTGAATTAAGTTTTATCCTAATGCATTCTGAATAAAAAGTATCAGTTCTTTCCGGTATTGAGCCCCTAGGATGGAACTCTATGCCGTAAAAGTTTAACACAAGTGTGAAAGTACCGTAAAACATGGTCTTCAATACACTAAAACAGGATTTTGTTTTAAAAATCCTGTTAGTGTAAAACTTTAAAAATAAAAGTATACATATTAGGTATTGCAACATCCGTAACGACCTGCTGTATGAAAATATCACATGACTGAACCCCTCAAGTGAACACCAAAAATAAAATAAAAAATTGCATCAAAAAGCCACCTTACATCACACCAGTCATATGCACCCTAAATTAGTTTTGCGAGCCTCTAGGTGCTGAATCTACACCCACATGGCACCTAGAGGCTCATTAGCATATTGTGTGTATTCTAGCAGAACGGCTGCAGGGACAAGTGTAAAAAACACTTATGTAGTGCCAACATTAGCGCATCGCTATTGTCAGTCAGCTACATAACAAATGATGATGGTCGAAGCCCTTTAAAGTGGGTTTTGGAAATTCTGAAAAATTTCAAGATTTGCTTCTAAACTTCTAACATCCCAAAACATAAAATGACATTCCGAAAATGATCCAAACATGAAGCAGACATGGGGAATGTAAAGTAATAGCCATTTGTGGAGGTATTACTATATTCTAAGAAGTAGAGAAATGGAAATTCACCAATTTCTAAAAAAAAAAATTGTTATCTTATTTATATAAAAATGAAATCTTTTGATTCAAATTTACCACTGTCATGATGTACAACACATGACTAAAATAATAATCTCAGAATGGCCTGGATAAGTAAGTTTTAAAGTTATCACCACATAAAGTGACACGGTCAGATTTGCAAAAATTAAAAACTCAGTCTGGTCCTTAAGGTGAAAAATGGACTGGTCCTTAAGGGGTTAAAAAGGTAAAAATAAGTTTAAAAAGTTATACACCTTGTTTCCACTTGACACAAAAGGAGTAGGTCACACTTCTTGGC
The DNA here is from genome assembly GCF_014858855.1 of Bufo gargarizans. Lineage (NCBI taxonomy): Eukaryota > Metazoa > Chordata > Amphibia > Anura > Bufonidae > Bufo > Bufo gargarizans. The sequence goes on along the minus strand of NC_058085.1, from coordinate 78,276,589 downwards.
AGGTAGATTTTCCAGCGCAAAGTGTTCCATCAGATCTCCCTACCCCTGAGTACACACAAATCAGGAGCAGTTCATCCTTACCGCAGAGCCGAGTGCAGAATATCGAGGTCACCACATAGCAGAGCTGAGGGACACCAATATCCAGCACTCAGCTCTACGGTAAGGATGAACCGATTTCTGCGCACTCAGGGGTAGGGAGATCTGATGGAACATTTAGCGCTGGAAAAGTGTGCACGTGCGGTGTACGGTTTCGCGCATGAAGGCATTCTCCCGCGGCGCTGCAATGATTTTTGCTAATCCAGTGGATATGCGCAGCACCGCACACATCCTCCTCCAGCTGATTCCTGTGCGGCCGCGTCACTTCCGGTATAGCGTTCTGCCAAGGGATAGAAATCTGGCAGAACACCGGCTACAGCTGTCACATGACCCATCAACCGATTTCTATAACTAACTTGCCCTGCAACAGAAAAGCCCCTCATACGGCTACATCAACAGAACACATTATGGCCAAAACAGGCTAGTTACTAAAGGGTTGTGCTCACCTTTATAGTTATAGGGGATAACCCACAGATTGTGGGTAGTGTTGACCAAACGTGTGTCTTAAAGGGGTTCTGTGCTTTGTTTAAACTGATGATCTATCCTCTGGATAGATCAGCATGCGACACCCGGGACCACCGCTGATCAGCCGTTTGAGAATGCAGCAGCGCTCCAGGAGCGCAGTGGCCTTCTCACTGTTTACCACTGGCCCACGACTAGTATCACTGGCCTGGGCACGGCTAAGCTCTGTTCACTTAAATGGAGCTTAGCCCTGACGTCACTGGGCCAGCAGTAAACAGCAAGAAGGCCGCCGCACTCCTGGAGCGTCACTGCCATCTCAAACAGCTGCGGGGGTTATGCTGATGCGGTTTAAAATAACTGCAGAACCCCTTTAAGTGCGGCATACAATATTTGGGTTATGGATCCAGCTACCACACAGGCCTATAGGAGACATTCCGTCAGAACAGAAGTCTATGCGGCTATAGATCTCTATTATGACGGAACACCGTACAGAACGTCTTCTAGGCCTCGGCGGTGCGCGCTGTTATGGCCCGTGGTAGCCGAATCCATAATGGGATCTTCAATAACCCGAGTGCTCAGTGCCCAGCCCCAATGGGTGAGCACGAGCCTTTCCCTCAACATTCTCTATAGGACTGGCGGGGCACCATTCATATTTCTGGCACATCCACAGACAGAATGAAGCAGCTGAGCACACACCCCAATAGGAGGGGGGAACATTCCTGGGACTGGTGGGGCCCAACAGACCCCCTACGAGGAGTTCTCTTCTATCCTTGGCACTACCAAGGGGCCAGCTGTAGGACCACCATGCAGGAAACAGTAAAGGGACTGCAGCACCCAGGGAATGTGAACGCCTGTACAACAGGGTAACACTCCCTGTGGCTCCATCATATACCCATTATGGGGCCCCCTCTGCAGACACATGTGATAAGCAGAACCTATATACATCACATTATGGTATAGGGGCGCTGAGGTTCAGATCCCCCTGCTGGTCCGCCAGGCTCAGGCTGGTAACAGCGTTCGCCTTAAAAGGTTTGACCCACGATAGCAACTATCCCCAGTTGTCAGTGCCCCCCCAAGTTTCCACATGGGAGTAGAGCAGAGGTGTGCATGGTCATCGCTCCACCCTACAGTCCCATATAGGTGAATGTCTACCTGCTGATCCATCCAAGCGGGCAAACAGACTCCGATAGGCCAATGCCCATCAGACACACATGTCCCGGGACCAGTGATGGCAGAGAAACCTCTGAACTGAATTGGGGGGCTTCACATCTCCCAAATAACCCCAACCCTAGGACAACAAAAAGTAGGATTTTTGCAGTTGTGAGGCGACAACGGCTTGCGAGTCACATGGCGCCCCCCCATTTAATCACCTGCACCCCAGGACCAGCACATACCTGAATGTCCGCATCCGAAACCCCAAAATCCAGGTTGGACACCAGCAGCTTGCCTCCGGTCTCCACTCCAGCCCCAGCACCGTACCCACTGTCAAACATATCGTGCTGCCACTTGTCCGGGAGCTGCTTGGGCTATAAGACAAAATATGGGTTAGTGGGCTCCTGGGGGCCACAGCACATCAGCCCCAAGCCATAGGCACCAGCAGCCAGAGAAAGCCCCTCCCCCACCGGGGCCGGCGAGTATGTGGGGCGCCCTAGGCCACAGGCTGGGCACCCCCTCCTCGCGGCTCCCTCCTCCGGCACCACTGCTAGGCCGCAGGCCCTCCTGCCCCCCCGTGCCCGCCATTCCTACCCTGCTGTAAGGTGCTGGTCGGTTCCTGCCACCTCGGCTGAGCATCGCCCTCGTCCGGACCGGGCCTCCGCCTATGCCTCCTCGGCCGCCACCTCCTCCAATGCGGCCTATTGCTCCACCACGGGAGGCGCCACCTCGGGCCCCTCGACCTCCCCGGCCCCTGCCAGCCGGCCTCTGGCTCCGGTTCATCTTGATAATATCGTCCAGGGACATGTCCATCTTGTCCCCCATGGTGGTCTCGGTGGCGGCTGCACGGGTGTGGAATCACGTGCCCGGGTGCGGTTTCCGCTCTAACAATACAACGACTGCCGCTGAGCCGCGCTTATATAGCTCCGCCCCTTACAAGCCCGCCACTAATGACGACACTTCCGGCTCCTGAAGTCAGGAAGGGCTCTGCGTTCCATGCCTCGCAGTCGCTAGAAGGCCAAGGCCAGGAGTCTGTGGATCACGTGACGCAAAAAATAAAGTTAGACCAGTGCCTCCTGCCAGTGCCAACGGGAAAGGTTACCTACAAACCCGTTCACACGACGTCTTTGGCGCTGTTTTTTCATGTGTTTTGCACGACAAAAAAATGCCTCTAAAAGCCTTCCAATCATTTCTATGCGAAGCAAAACCTGCTGTATCTTGGAGCAGAATCCATGCTGATTCTGACTTTGAAATGAATGGGAATCTGAAACACATCTGTCGCATGAACACACGCTTATTAGGGTATTCACACTAGCGTTTTTTTCTTTTCCGGTATCGAGTTCCGTCCTAGGGGCTCAATACCGGAAAAAAACTGATCAGCTTTATCCTAGGGGGTCATTCACACGAATTTGTGCTGCCCATTGCCGTATTGCGGAGCGCGTTTGCGGATCCGCAATACACGGGCACCGTTCCGTGTGCATTCCGCTTCACGGATGCGGTCCCATTCACTTCAATGGGTCAGCAAATCCGGAGATGCGTAATGGAACGCTACGGAAGCACTAGAGAGTGCTTTTTGGGGTTCAGTTCCGTGCCTCAGCACCGCAAAAAGATAGAACTTGCTCTATCTTTTTGCGGAAAGGACGGATCGCGGACCCATTCAAGTGAATGGGTCCGTGATCCCCATGCGGCTGCCCCGCGGACGGTGCCTGTGCATTGTGGACTGCAATTTGTGGTCCACAGCACGGGCTTCACACCGCCGTGTGAACAAGCCCTAATGCATTCCGAATGGAGAGCAATCCGTTCAGGAGGTCGTTCAGTCACTGTATGGTTTTTGGACGAAGAAAATCCCGCAGCATGCTGCAGTATTTTCTTCGTCCAAAATTCTGGAACACATGCCAGATCCGGCATTATTTTACAATGAAATGCATTAATGCCGGATCCGACCCTAAGTGTTCTTGAAAAACAGATCCGGTTTTGCGGTCTGCGCATGCACAAACCTTTAAAAATGTGAAAAAGATAAGTACCAGACGGAACTGCCTGCCGGAATCCAGCAATGCTAGTGTGAAAGTACCCTTAGGCTAGGTTCACACGTACGGTTCTGAGCCAGGATATAGGTGCCGATTTCACGCAAAAAAAAAACCCCACATAAAGTACTTTCCAATGGTTTTCAATGGGGAATCTGTAGGTTAAGGCTACATGCACACGACCATATGTGTTTTGCTGTCCACAAAAAAAAAGGATGACATCCGTATACCATCCGTTTTTTTCTTGGATCCATTGTAACAATGCCTAAAATGTACAAGAATAGGACATGTTATATTTTTTTGCGGGGCTACGGAACGGACATACTGATGCGGACAGAACACGGTGTGATGTCCGCATTTTTTGCGGACCTACTGAAATGAATGGGTCCGTGTCCTATCTGCAAAAAAAAAACACGAAACGGACATGGAAACAAACAACGTTCGTGTGCATGAGGCCTAATAAGGCCGGATGCGGTGCGATTTTCACACATGGTTGCTAGGAGATGATAGGGTTAAGCGAACCCATTAAAGTCTAACCACTGTATTATTTCCCTTATAACATGGTTATAAGGGGGAAATAATAGCATTCTGAATACAGAATACTTCCTAAAATGTCCATTGAGGGGTTAAAAAAATAAAAATTGAGGTGAGTTAATTTTATTTATTTTTTAACCCCTCAATGGACATTTTGGGAAGTATTCTGTATGAAGAATGCTACTATTTCCCCCTTATAACCGTGTCAGAACACCGATCCCGGTCTGGGTACCACAGTCAGTTTTTTATCACGCTCATGCAAAGCGCATTGCACCCGCGCGATAAAAACTGAACAACGCAATCACAGTCAAAACTGACTGTAATTGCGTGCCTACTCTCGCGGGTTTCACGCAATGCACACGCGACACATCCAGAGCAAATCCGAGACGCCCGTGTGAAAGAGGCCTTTGTGTTATAGAAGAGGGTACCAGACGAGAGACTCTGGGCTGATCTGGTTCTCCATCTTGTCCGTTGTGTGGGACGATATGTTCTCCCAGAGATCCAAAGTTGTCCCAATTTTGGCGGGAAGGACCAGCCATCCAATGCATATGGGGGTGCCCCAACTCCCCGCCGACGGCCGATAGTGGGAAAGGAAGGATCAGCGGTTTGGATTTCGTCAGGTAGTGGCTTATTTCCCTCTAAATGCACTCTTGGAAGAGCCGCGCGTGCATGTATATAAGGGTGCATTCACACAGCCGCACTTCTGGGTCCGCAACTTTGCGGAACGAGTGCGGATCAATTCATTTCAATGGGGAACTGCATCCGTATTTCCGTTCCGCGGCCTCAAAAGAAATATAGAGCGTGTCTTATTTTTGTCCGCAATGAAGAATAGGCATTTCTATCCTAGGGCTGACCGTGTACATATAGCAAAATGCATAACGCACATGGCCGATGTCCGTGTTTTACGGATCCGCAATTTCCGTACCGAAAGACACTTATAGTTGTGTGAATGTACCCTGAGGGGTGGTGGCCAGGTGTTACATCTAACACGGCCCTGACAATATGGGCACGGCGTAGCATAGGCCCCCCGAAGCTCAAATTCAGCTTTGGGAGCAGCGACTACACTTAAAATGTAGCAGCGCAAGCGCGGTCGCTGCGCACAATGCCGACTTTGGGCTTCGAAACCTGCGAGGCTACTTGGAGCAGCTGCACAGGCCCCAGATTGTCGGGACCAGGCTAGATGTCCGTCCCTGTCAATCAACAGGCAGGCGAGCGCTTCTTCACCTGTGGGGCCAATCAGATGATGAAATTTACAAGGAACATCACTCCCATCATTGCAGATGTGTGCCCCCCTTCTATAAATGATTAGACTGCTGAAGATTTATTAAGATATGGTTTTAGATGGAGTAACAAGGCTGATCAGAAATCATTATGGAAGGTGAGGTGGGAAGGGGAGTGACGTCATGTAAAAGCGCCCCCCCTGCTGAGAGATACCAGCCAGAGCCATTGTGTCAGGTCAATGGTCCAGCTGTTGTGTCAATAACGCCATGGGCAGGGTCCTGTGTACTGCAGCGTGCCCCCTGGGCGGCCATCAGCTTCAACCAAGGGAGGGGAAGGGATGTAGATGAAGGGAGGGGTCACTCATATTAGATATTCGGATCAATCTGGACTACAGGCCTTTTAGGGCTCAGGCACACAACGTGTGTATTTTTTGGTCCTTGTGCATTCCGTATTTGGAACAGCCGGCCCCTAATAGAACAGTCCCGTCCTTGTCCGTAATGCGGACAACAATAGGACGTGTTCTATTTTTTTGCGGATCTGAAATACCGACATATGGAAACGTATGTCAGTATTTTTTGAGGACCCATTAAAATTAATGGTTCCCCATACGGTCTGCAAAAAAAATAAAAAATGAACGGACGCAGAAAAATAATACGTTCATGTGCATGAGTCCTTACACAGGACGATAATTGGGAATGATTGGTCGTTGGAAGGCTTGGCCTGTGATTGGTCTGACTAAAACAATTGAGCGCTTGGTTGTCAGGGGATTCTTACGCTGTAGTCGGCAGCTCGCCTGTCTCCTTGTATAAGCAGGGGGTGTGCTGCTGGGGGCCATTTACTATAGTGTCGCCGCCTGTTTTCATGAGTAAAAGCCTGTTTCCCACTGTCTTAGGGTCCATTCACACATCCGCAAAATGGGTCCGCACCCGTTCCGCAATTTTGCGGAACAGGTGCGGACTGATTCATTTTCAATGGGGCCAGAATGTGCTGTCCGCATCCGCATTTGCGGATCCGCACTTCCGGATCCACACTTCCGTTCCACTAAAAAATAGAACATGTCCTATTCTTGTCCGCAACTGCGGACAAGAATAGGCATTTTCTATGAGAGTGCCGGCGATGTGCGGTCCACAAAGTGCTGAACGCACATTGCCGGTGTCCGTGTTTTGTGGATCCGCAATTTGCGGATCCGTAAAACACATACGGACATGTGAATGGACCCTTATTTTGTAAGTCTCATTTACCAACTGATTTTGCGCCTGTTGTGGAGGCATTTGCGCCTATTTTGAATTTTGAGAGTCATTTTCTAACCCATTTGTGTAGGTGTGCCTTTTTTCGTTGTAAAACAGTCTAATTTCTACGCCACCCGAGGGCTGATGTACTTTTCAGCCTCTGTTTTGAGTGGTGAGTTGCGCCACATGTTGCCTACTTTCATGGAGATGTGCGCCTAATTTTAGTGCCGCATGTTCGGAGAAAAACAACCACTAGAGGTGAGACTAAAACCAAAAAAGAAAAACCTGATTTATTAAGGGATAATAAGGCTAAGGCTACATGCCGCCATTTGTCGCACAACATTTCTTGTAATGATAGTCTACGGTGTCGCACTGCAACATGTCGCACAAAAATCCATCCAAGTTAGATTTTTGTGCAAATGTCGTGTCGCCGTTGCAGCATGTCGTAGTGTGACACCATCCAGCCATGTCCAAACTGCGGCCCTCCAGCTGTTCCAAAACTACAACTCCCAGCATGCCTGGATAGCTTACAGCTATTAGAGCATGCTGGGAGTTGTAGTTTTGCAACAGCTGGAGGGCCGCAGTTTGGACATGCCTGCCGGATAGACTATCATTAGTGTTGAGCGAAGCAAAGCATTCGAAGTGGAATTTGGTCTGAAGTTTAGGAAAACTTTGATTTCCAACGAATCCGAATTTCCTTGCGCTTCGTCGTGACGAATCAGTTTTTCCTAAAATGGCGGGCTGCATGTGTTACAAAGTGAAAGTAAGAAGCCCGGGATCGCAAGATCACCCATAATGCCGTGCAGCTAGCCCCTGTGATGGATATCCCCATAAAACCCTCATCCCGCGCGGTCTCTGCTGCTGTCCTGTAAGCTGAGCTTAGGGAGAGACGTGGAAAGCGCTCATGTGCTAGGGACAGTGTTGCAGAAAACGATTAATAGAATATTGGAGAGGAAGAGTGCAGGGAGAGTGCAGGGAGACTACAGGGAGAGTGTAGGGAGAGTACAGGGAGAGTGCAGGGAGACTACAGGGAGAATGCAGGGAGACTACAGGGAGAGTGTAGGGAGACTACAGGGAGAGTGCAGGGAGACTACAGGGAGAGTGCAGGGAGACTACAGGGAGAGTGTAGGGAGAGTACAGGGAGAGTGCAGGGAGAGTGTAGGGAGACTACAGGGAGAGTGTAGCGAGACTACAGGGAGAGTGTAGGGAGAATACAGGGATACTACAGGGACAGTGCAGGGAGAGTGTAGGGAGACTACAGGGAGAGTGTAGCGAGACTACAGGGGGAGTGTAGGGAGAGTGCAGGGAGACTACAGGGAGACTACAAGGGAGAGTGCAGGGACACTACAGGGAGAGTGCAGGAACACTACAGGGAGACTACAGGTAGAGTGTAGCGAGACTACAGGGAGAGTGTAGGGAGACTACAGGGAGAGTGTAGGGAGACTACAGGGAGAGTGTAGGGAGACTACAGGGAGAGTGTATCTAGACTACAGGGAGAGTGCAGGGAGACTACAGGGAGAGTGTAGGGAGACTACAGGGAGAGTTTAGGGAGACTACAGGGAGAGTGTAGGGAGACTACAGGAAGAGTGCAGGGAGACTACAGGGAGAGTGCGGGGAGACTACATGGAGAGTGTAGAGAGACTACATGGAGAGTGTAGGGAGACTACAGGGAGAGTGCAGGGAGACTACAGGGAGAGTGCAGGGAGACAACAGGGAGAGTGTAGGGAGACTACAGGGAGAGTGTAGGGAGACTACAGGGAGAGTTTAGGGAGACTACAGGGAGAGTGTAGGGAGACTACAGGAAGAGTGCAGGGAGACTACAGGGAGAGTGCGGGGAGACTACAGGGAGAGTGTACAGAGACTACATGGAGAGTGTAGGGAGACTACAGGGAGAGTGTAGGGAGACTACAGGGAGAGTGCAGGGAGAGTGCAGGGAGACAACAGGGAGAGTGTAGGGAGACTACATGGAGAGTGTAGGGAGACTACAGGGAGAGTGTAGGGAGACTGCAGGGAGAGTGCAGAGAGACTACAGGGAGAGTGTAGGGAGACTACAGGGAGAGTGTAGGGAGACTACAGGGAGAGTGCAGAGAGACTACATGGAGAGTGTAGGGAGACTACAGGGAGAGTGTAGGGAGACTACAGGGAGAGTATAGGGAGACTACAGGGAGAGTGTAGGGAGACTACAGGGAGAGTGTAGGGAGACTACAGGGAGAGTATAGGGAGACTACAGGGAGAGTGTAGGGAGACTACAGGGAGAGTGTAGGGAGACTACAGGGAGAGTGTAGGGAGACTACAGGGAGAGTATAGGGAGACTACAGGGAGAGTGTAGGGAGACTACAGGGAGAGTGCAGGGAGAGTGTAGGGAGACTTATTCTGCATCAATTTTATTTATTTATTCTTATATCAGCCATAAACTAAGATATGTCATTCAATACCAATAAGATGAAAGCCTTTATTATTGTGGTGACAGCGTGCCAACCAATACCATCCAGTCTTCACCCCTTAGGGGAGCCAGGTCTTAATGGTGACCATCCTCATCTTTTGCTGGCTTTACTTCTTCCAAATCATGCTTCAAAGTCTCCATGTCCTAGAAAAGTCATCAAGATGCAGAGATAGGAGGAGCTGGATGTTCCTGATGACATGTTCTCATCGACATTAGATGATGTGGAAAAAGAGGAAAAGCAGATGGCAGAGGAAGGGCTCCCACCTGTAGGGCTGGGGTTGGAGACGTGGGTATGCCAGAGCTGACTAATATTCTGTGTTCACTGTCAGATAATCTGCAGGAGATTGCAGGCCAGAACAGTGATAATATGCCTATTGTGCCCCCATCATACCAGCCAAACCCACACCAGCAACAGCCCCTGTTTAAAGGTGCCACATGGCCATTAACAATGAAGAAGGACTATACAGTGCGGTCTTTAGTATTAAATGAAAGGCAGCTGCGGGCTAGTTGACTGTGCGGTTCTTGACCGCAGCATGGCCGCTCCGTGTGGCCATACCCTAAAGCAGACTGGCCTGGGTATACCTGATTTATAGCGATTCAGCAACTAATTAAATTAAAAATTAAATTTCTTGGTTAACTTTGGCGTAGTCGCGGAATCAATTTTGCTCATCTATATCATTGCAAAAAATGTCACGCGACAAATGTCGTTGTGTAGCCCTAACCTAAATGAGACATAAATTGAAGACAGGCGTTGCCAATTTTGTACTCCAAACAAAGGTGAGCTTGATAAATGTGCCCCTTGATTAAAATGCTTAAATATTACTTTATGATAAATGGATGCCCAAATACCTTTCATTATTTATAATGGCTTGTTTTGTCTGGGGGGCAATCATCAGGAGAAATAAAATGGCTGCCGCCTATTAGTTTACACAAAACCTGTCCTGATCACACATGAGGACAAGTTACTTCACAACACTGAGGTAAAGACCTGCCTCATCCTCCTCTCTGCTCTCTACTTGTCAGGGATTATGATCCTGAATACAGTTTAGTATAATATTTAGCTGAATCTCTGTAGGAATGCAGATCATGAGGAGACATGAAGTACAGAGAGGGCGGACAGGACAGACTGTGGTAATGGAGACTGCATACAAGAGCTGCTGCTCATTAGCCACATCTGCTCATGATCTCCATTCCTACAGAGATTCAGCTAAAGATCCTATCAGCTGTATTCTGGATCATAATCCCTGACAGGCAGAGGAGGATGAGGCAGCTCTTTAGCTCAGTGTTGTGAAGTACCTTGTCCTGCTGTGTGATTAGTATAGGTTTTGTGTGTAATAATAGGACGGCGGCCATTTTATTTCTCCTGATGATTGCTCCCCAGCCAAAACGAGCCATTATAACTAATGTAAGGTATTTGGGAATATATTTATAATGATGTAAAATTTAAGTATTTTCATTTTCTTTATTCCATGAGAACCCGTTAAAATGAGCACTTATCAACTTGTGCTCATGGAAATGACTCCGTGTGCATTCCGTTTCCATATGTCCGCTTGGCCTTTCAGCAAAAAAGATGGAACATGACCTATTCTTGTTCGTTTTGCGCACAAGGACAGGCATTGTTACAATGGATCCGCAAAATACACGACGCGGACGTCATCCGTATTTTTTGGCGGATCCATATTTTGCGGACCTCAAAATACATACGGTTGTGTAAAGCATATGACCCGCTTTACAGCTCTGCAGGACGTGTACGTGAGGCGTAGCCGGAGTTCTGCGGCAGGTGAGAGGGGCTGCCTTCAGAGGGGTGAATCCCTTTAATAATGCGTGATAATGGTCTACTTCTCTTTCCCACCTCTCTTCCTGAGGGGCGTACAATTACAGCTGTGTATACAGAACCATATGGAACCCCACAGAGAAGATGCTGGTATTGCAGCTCAAGTCAGAGGAGAACCTGTTCCTGCTAAAATAATCTCATACCTCCCCTATAAAGGGGTGGCCCAGTTTAGAAAATTAATGTATATATATCCTATTAGGTAATTAATGGGGGGAGGGGTGTCCCCAGTTCAGGATCCTCATGTCTTGGCCAGAGTGGAGAGCGGTTATGAAGAGTGTCTCTCGATCTGGAGGACCTGTCCTGCATAACAACCTAATGATATAAATATGTACTGTGTAATGCCTAATTCGCCCTGTGGTGGCGCTGCAGGAAACTAACAGGTTTCAACCACAGCAGTATCTGTGACTGGCAGTGTAATGGAGGGATCTGTGACTGGTGGTGTAATGGAGGGATCTGTGACTGGCGGTGTAATGGAGGGATCTGTGACTGGTGGTGTAATGGAGGGATCTGTGACTGGCGGTGTAATGGAGGGATCTGTGACTGGTGGTGTAATGGAGGGATCTGTGACTGGCGGTGTAATGGAGGGATCTGTGACTGGTGGTGTAATGGAGGGATCTGTGACTGGCGGTGTAATGGAGGGATCTGTGACTGGCGGTGTAATGGAGGGATCTGTGACTGGCGGTGTTATGGAGGGATCTGTGACTGGAGGTGTTATGGAGGGATCTGTGACTGGCAGTGTTATGGGGAATCTGTGGCTGGAGGTGTTATGGAGGAATCTGTGACTGTCAGTGTTATAGAGGGACCTGTGACTGGAGGTGTTATGGAGGGATCTGTGGCTGGAAGTATTATGGGGGTATCTGTGACTGGAGGGGTTATGGAGGAATCTGTGAATGGAGGTTTTATGGAGGAATCTGTGGCTGAAGGTGTTATGGGGGTATCTGTGACTGGCGGTGTACAAGCCTAATTTGCGATCCGGATGTATCAATTATGTATATATACATGAAGTTATGAAATGAAATGATGTAAAACATCAATGAATTAAATTGCATCAAATTTACTCTGGTGTGCCACGAATTTCTTTTCTGTGCTACGTGACGTTTTATCGTCCTCCGTGGGCACCCACCACTAAAACAGGGTGTGCGGGTCTCATCATCCCCTATGGTGGGATCTCTGGCAGTGTAATGGAGGGATCTGTGACTGGAGGTGTTATGGAGGGATCTGTGACTGGTGGTGTTATGGAGGAATCTGTGACTGGTGGTTTTATAGAGGGACCTGTGACTGGAGGTTTTCTGGAGAGATCTGTGACTGGCAGTGTTATGGAGGGATCTAACTGGAGCTGTAATGGAGAGATATGTGACTGGAGGTGTTATGGAGGGATATGTGGCTGGAAGTATTATGGGGGTATCTGTGACTGGAGGTGTTATGGAGGAATCTTCGAATGGAGATGTTATGGAGGAATCTGTGGCTGGAGGTGTTATGGAGGAATCTGTGACTGGCGGTGTTATGGAGGGATCTGTGACTGGTAGTGTTATGGGGGTATCTGTGACTTGCGGTGTTATGGAGGGATCTGTGACTGGAGGTGTTATGGAGGAATCTGTGATAGGTGGTGTTATAGAGGAATCTGTGACTGGGGGTGTTATGGAGGGATCTAACTGGAGCTGTAATGGAGGAATATGTGACTGGAGGTGTTATGGGGGAATCTGTGACGGGCGATGTTATAGAGGGACCTGGACGTGTTATGGAGGGATCTGTGACTGGCGATGTTATAGAGGGATCTGGAGCTGTAATGGAAGATATAATAACTTCAGCAATTGCGTTGCAAAAAAGGAATGCTTTAATTGGTATTTGCGGCTGTGTACAATTATAATTAATCTGTGACTGGAGGTGTTATGGAGGAATCTGTGGCTGGAGCTGTAATGGAGGGACCTGTGACTGGAGGTGTTATGGAGGGATCTGTGACTGGTAGTTTTCTGGAGGGATCTAACTGGAGCTGTAATGGAGAGATATGTGACTGGGGGTGTTATGGAGGGATCTGTGGCATGGCTGGAAGTATTATGGGGGTATCTGTGACCGGAGGTGTTATGTAGGAATCTGTGACTGGAGGTGTTATAGAGGGACCTGGAGATGTTATGGAGGGATCTGTGACTGGCGGTGTTACAGAGGGACCTGGAGGTGTTATGGAGGGATCTGTTACTGGAGGTGTTATGGAGGCTTCTGTGTCTGGAAGTGTTATGGAGGAATCTGTGTCTGGAAGTATTATGGGGGTATCTGTGACTTGAGGTGTTATGGGGGAATCTGTGAATGGAGGTGTTATGGAGGAATCTGTGACTGGGGGTGTTATGGAGGAATCTGTGATAGTTGGTGTTATAGAGGAATCTGTGACTGGGGGTGTTATGGTGGGATCTGTGACTGGAGGTGTTATGAAGGTATCTGTGACTGGGAGTGTAATGGAGGGATCTGTGACTGGAGGTGTTATGGAGGGATCTGTGACTGGAGGTGTTATGGAGGGATCTGTGACTGGAGGTGTTATGGAAGGATCTGTGTTTGGAGGTGTTATAGAGGAATCTGTGGCTGGAAGTATTATGGGGGTATCTGTGACTGGAGGTGTTATGGAGGGATCTGTGACTGGAGGTGTTATGGAGGAATCTGTGACTGGGGGTGTTATGGAGGAATCTGTGATAGTTGGTGTTATAGAGGAATCTGTGACTGGGGGTGTTATGGTGGGATCTGTGACTGGAGGTGTTATGAAGGGATCTGTGAATGGAGATGTTATGGAGGGATCTGTGACTGGCGGTGTTATAGAGGGACCTGTGACTGGAGGTGTTATGGAGGAATCTGTGGCTGGGGGTGTTATGGAGGGATCTAACTGGAGCTGTAATGGAGGAATATGTGACTGGAGGTGTTATGGGGGAATCTGTGACTGGCGGTGTTATAGAGGGACCTGGAGGTGTTATGGAGGGATCTGTGACTGGCGGTGTTATAGAGGGATCTGGAGCTGTAATGGAAGATATAATAACTTCAGCAATTGCGTTGCAAAAAAGGAATGCTTTAATTGATATTTGCGGCTGTGTACAATTATAATTAATCTGTGACTGGAGGTGTTATGGAGGAATCTGTGGCTGGAGCTGTAATGGAGGGACCTGTGACTGGAGGTGTTATGGAGGGATCTGTGACTGGTAGTTTTCTGGAGGGATCTAACTGGAGCTGTAATGGAGAGATATGTGACTGGGGGTGTTATGGAGGGATCTGTGGCTGGAAGTATTATGGGGGTATCTGTGACTGTAGGTGTTATGGAGGAATCTGTGAATGGAGGTTTTATGGAGGGATCTGTGACTGGTAGTTTTCTGGAGGTATCTGTGACTAGTAGTGTTATGGAGGGATCTGTGACTGGTAATGTTATGGAGGAATCTGTGATAGGTGGTGTTATAGAGGAATCTGTGATAGGTGGTGTTATAGAGGAATCTGTGACTGGAGGTGTTATAGAGGAATCTGTGACTGGGGGTGTTATGGAGGGATCTAACTGGAGCTGTAATGGAGGAATATGTGACTGGAGGTGTTATAGAGGGACCTGGAGGTGTTATGGAGGGATCTGTGACTGGCGGTGTTATAGAGGGACCTGGAGGTGTTATGGAGGGATCTGTGACTGGCGATGTTATAGAGGGATCTGGAGCTGTAATGGAAGATATAATAACTTCAGCAATTGCGTTGCAAAAAAGGAATGCTTTAATTGGTATTTGCGGCTGTGTACAATTATAATTAATCTGTGACTGGAGGTGTTATGGAGGAATCTGTGGCTGGAGCTGTAATGGAGGGACCTGTGACTGGAGGTGTTATGGAGGGATCTGTGACTGGTAGTTTTCTGGAGGTATATGTGACTAGTAGTGTTATGGAGGGATCTGTGACTGGTAATGTTATAGAGGAATCTGTGATAGGTGGTGTTATAGAGGAATCTGTGACTGGGGGTGTTATGGCGGGATCTGTGACTGAAGGTGTTATAGCGGGATCTGTGACTGGGGGTGTTATAGAGGAATCTGTGATAGGTGGTGTTATAGAGGAATCTGTGACTGAAGGTGTTATAGCGGGATCTGTGACTGAAGGTGTTATGGAGGGATCTAACTGGAGCTGTAATGGAGGAATATGTGACTGGAGGTGTTATGGGGGAATCTGTGGCTGGAAGTATTATGGGGGTATCTGTGACCGGAGGTGTTATGTAGGAATCTGTGACTGGAGGTGTTATGGGGGAATCTGTGACTGGAGATGTAATGGAGGAATCTGTGACTGGAGGTGTTATGAAGGTATCTGTGACTGGGAGTGTAATGGAGGAATCTGTGACTGGAGGTGTTATGAAGGGATCTGTGACTGAAGGTGTTATGGAGGGATCTAACTGGAGCTGTAATGGAGGAATACGTGACTGGAGGTGTTATGGGGGAATCTGTGGCTGGAAGTATTATGGGGATATATGTGACCGGAGGTGTTATGTAGGAATCTGTGACTGGAGGTGTTATAGAGGGACCTCGAGGTGTTATGGAGAAATCTGTGACTGGAGGTGTTGTGGGGGAATCTGTGACTGGGAGTGTTATGAAGGTATCTGTGACTGGGAGTGTAATGGAGGAATCTGTGACTGGAGGTGTTATGGAGGGATCTGTGACTGGAGGTGTTATGGAGGGATCTGTGACTGGAGGTGTTATGGAGGGATCTGTGACTGGAGGTGTTATGGAGGGATCTGTGACTGGAGGTGTTATGGAGGGATCTGTGTTTGGAGGTGTTATGGGGGTATCTGTGACTGGAGGTATTATGGAGGGATCTGTGACTGAGGGTGTTATGGAGGAATCTGTGATAGTTGGTGTTATAGAGAAATCTGTGACTGGGGGTGTTATGGTGGGATCTGTGACTGGTGGTGTTATGGAGGGATCTGTGAATGGAGATGTTATGGAGGGATCTGTGACTGGCGGTGTTATAGAGGCACCTGTGACTGGAGGTGTAATGGAGAGATATGTGACTGGAGGTGTTATGGAGGAATCTGTGGCTGGAAGTATTATGGGGGTATCTGTGACTGGAGGTGTTATGGAGGAATCTGTGACTGGGGGTGTTATGGAGGAATCTGTAACTGGAGGTGTTATGGAGGGATATGTGGCTGGAAGTATTATGGGGGTATCTGTGACTGGAGGTGTTATGGAGGAATCTGTGGCTGGAGGTGTTATGGTGGTATCTGTGACTGGCGGTGTTAAGGAGGGATCTGTAACTGGTAGTGTTATGGAGGGATCTGTGACTGGAGGTGTTATAGAGGAATCTGTGACTGGGGGTGTTATGGAGGGATCTAACTGGAGCTGTAATGGAGGAATATGTGACTGGAGGTGTTATGGGGGTATCTGTGACTGGAGGTGTTATGGAGGGATCTGTGACTGGAGGTGTTATGGAGGGATCTGTGACTGGAGGTGTTATGGGGGTATCTGTGACTGGTAGTGTTATGGAGGGATCTGTGACTGGAGGTGTTATGGAGGGATCTGTGACTGGAGGTGTTATGGGGGTATCTGTGACTGGAGGTGTTATGGGGGTATCTGTGACTGGAGGTGTTATGGAGGGATCTGTGACTGGAGGTGTTATGGAGGGATCTGTGACTGGAGGTGTTATGGGGGTATCTGTGACTGGTAGTGTTATGGAGGGATCTGTGACTGGAGGTGTTATGGAGGGATCTGTGACTGAAGGTGTTATGGAGGGATCTAACTGGAGCTGTAATGGAGGAATACGTGACTGGAGGTGTTATGGGGGAATCTGTGGCTGGAAGTATTATGGGGGTATCTGTGACCGGAGGTGTTATGTAGGAATCTGTGACTGGAGGTGTTATAGAGGGACCTGGAGGTGTTATGGAGAAATCTGTGACTGGAGGTGTTGTGGGGGAATCTGTGACTGGGAGTGTTATGAAGGTATCTGTGACTGGGAGTGTAATGGAGGAATCTGTGACTGGAGGTGTTATGGAGGGATCTGTGACTGGAGGTGTTATGGAGGGATCTGTGACTGGAGGTGTTATGGAGGGATCTGTGACTGGAGGTGTTATGGAGGGATCTGTGACTGGAGGTGTTATGGAGGGATCTGTGACTGGAGGTGTTATGGAGGGATCTGTGTTTGGAGGTGTTATGGGGGTATCTGTGACTGGAGGTATTATGGAGGGATCTGTGACTGAGGGTGTTATGGAGGAATCTGTGATAGTTGGTGTTATAGAGAAATCTGTGACTGGGGGTGTTATGGTGGGATCTGTGACTGGTGGTGTTATGGAGGGATCTGTGAATGGAGATGTTATGGAGGGATCTGTGACTGGCGGTGTTATAGAGGCACCTGTGACTGGAGGTGTAATGGAGAGATATGTGACTGGAGGTGTTATGGAGGAATCTGTGGCTGGAAGTATTATGGGGGTATCTGTGACTGGAGGTGTTATGGAGGAATCTGTGACTGGGGGTGTTATGGAGGAATCTGTAACTGGAGGTGTTATGGAGGGATATGTGGCTGGAAGTATTATGGGGGTATCTGTGACTGGAGGTGTTATGGTGGTATCTGTGACTGGCGGTGTTAAGGAGGGATCTGTAACTGGTAGTGTTATGGAGGGATCTGTGACTGGAGGTGTTATAGAGGAATCTGTGACTGGGGGTGTTATGGAGGGATCTAACTGGAGCTGTAATGGAGGAATATGTGACTGGAGGTGTTATGGGGGTATCTGTGACTGGAGGTGTTATGGAGGGATCTGTGACTGGAGGTGTTATGGAGGGATCTGTGACTGGAGGTGTTATGGGGGTATCTGTGACTGGTAGTGTTATGGAGGGATCTGTGACTGGAGGTGTTATGGAGGGATCTGTGACTGGAGGTGTTATGGGGGTATCTGTGACTGGAGGTGTTATGGGGGTATCTGTGACTGGAGGTGTTATGGAGGGATCTGTGACTGGAGGTGTTATGGAGGGATCTGTGACTGGAGGTGTTATGGGGGTATCTGTGACTGGTAGTGTTATGGAGGGATCTGTGACTGGAGGTGTTATGGAGGGATCTGTGACTGGAGGTGTGATGGGGGTTTCTGTGACTGGAGGTGTTATGGGGGTATCTGTGACTGGAGGTGTTATGGGGTATCTGTGACTGGAGGTGTTATGGAGGGATCTGTGACTGGGGGTGTTATGGAGGGATCTGTGACTGGGGGTGTTATAGAGGAATCTGTGACTGGAGGTGTTATGGAGGGATCTGTGACTGGGGGTGTTATGGAGGAATCTATGACTAGAGGTGTTATAGAGGAATCTGTGACTGGAGGTTTTATGGGGGTATCTGTGACTGGAGGTGTTATAGAGGAATCTGTGACTGGAGGTGTTATAGAGGAATCTGTGACTGGAGGTGTTATGGAGGAATCTGTGACTGGTGGTGTTATGGGGGGATCTGTGACTGGAGGTGTTATAGAGGAATCTGTGACTGGAGATGTTATAGAGGAATCTGTGACTGGGGGTGTTATAGAGGAATCTGTGACTGTTGGTGTTATAGAGGAATCTGTGACTGGCGGTGTTATAGAGGGACCTGTGACTGGAGGTGTTATGGAGGAATCTGTGACTGGAGGTGTTATAGAGGAATCTGTGACTGGAGGTGTTATGGAGGAATCTGTGACTGGTGGTGTTATGGGGGGATCTGTGACTGGAGGTGTTATAGAGGAATCTGTGACTGGAGGTGTTATAGAGGAATCTGTGACTGGGGGTGTTATAGAGGAATCTGTGACTGTTGGTGTTATAGAGGAATCTGTGACTGGAGGTGTTATAGAGGAATCTGTGACTGGAGGTGTTATAGAGGAATCTGTGACTGGAGGTGTTATAGAGAAATCTGTGACTGGAGGTGTTATGGGGGGATCTGTGACTGGGGGTGTTATGGAGGAATCTGTGACTGGAGGTGTTATGGAGGAATCTGTGACTGGAGGTGTTATGGGGGTATCTGTGACTGGAGGTGTTATGGGGGTATCTGTGACTGGAGGTGTTATAGGGGAATCTGGCAGCAGGTCGCAGTCTCATTGTCCTGGTACGTCCTCCCTACATCACCATTGTCACCTCCTAAACACTGTGCCAGCAGGAGGCGCTATAACACCACACATAAAGCTTCTGCATTGTATTCCGTGCAGTTCTTCCGCTTCACGTTTCGTGTATCAGGTCTTAGATATCGCGGTTATCGCGACTGCAAGAAAGTCCTCTGTGACTGAATTCTCCCACTAATCGTGCTGGTTATACCCACATCAATCATGTCCGCGAGGGATTCCGATTAAGCCACGCCCCTTTACAGCCATAACCAATCGAGGACGCTAGACGCTAGTGTGAGCACCAGACCTGAGTAGCTGATGCCTGATGATTTAAAGGAGAAGCGGTTCTGTGTGACGGGAAGACACAGGGCAGGATGAAGGTTCACATTAAGGCCTGGCATGGCGTCGCCTCCTGGATGTGGGTGGCGAACGACGAGAACTGCGGCATCTGTCGTATGGCTTTTAATGGCTGCTGCCCAGACTGTAAGTGTATGCCCCCTGCCACCAGAGTGCTGTAGCCTGTGCCAGCTCACAGCCATGTACTTCATCAGTCACCCCTCCTCAGGCCCAGTCTTGTTCTGCTCACAGTCATACGTCGTATAGATGGCGGCGCACCCACCGTACATTGGGTCTCCCACCGCGCAGCAATAATTTTGCTACTGAGAGAAAAACATGTGATTTATACTAAAATGAGCTCTGCGATTCCAAATATGAACTCGGAATTTGCCTGACATGGCTAGATTTTAGGGACCCTGGGACTTTCCATTTTTTTTCGTTTTTCACTCCCCGCCTTCCCATAGTCCTGACTTTTTTATTATTCCTTTTTTCACTTAGCCTTATGAGGGCTTATTTTTTGCGGGACAAGTTGTACTTTGTAATGGCACCATTTACGGTTTCATACCATGTAGTAGGAAGTGGGAAAAAAAATCCAAATGGGGTAGAATTGGGAAAAAATGCAATTCTAATAAAGTTTTTTTTTTTTTTTACACTGTACACTATGCGGTAAAACTGACTTGTTATCTTCATTCTCCAGGTCAGTTACGGCTAATATGATACCACACTTGTATAAAGCTTTTTTGTGTTTTTAATTTCTGAAATTTTTAAACCTTTGAGAAAAAATTAAATTATTTTTTATAACCATATTCTGACCCCTATAACTTTTTTGTAGTTATGTGTACGGGGCTGTGTGAGGCTCCTTTTTTGCGGGACGATCTGTTCTTTCAGTGATACCAATTTGAAGTGTGTGCGACTTTTTGATAATTTTTTATTAAAATATTATTGGGTAATTGAAGTGACAAAAAATGGCAAATTGGCTTTTTTTTTTTTTTTTTTGTTACCCGTTATGCCATTTGCAGTATACCATTAATATTGTTATATTTTAATAGTATGGGCATTTTCACATGTGGTGATGCCCATGATATATATATATATTTTTATTGTTTAAGTATTTTGATTTTAAGGAAAAGGCGGTAAGTTTGAACTTTTTTTTTTTTTACTTTTTTTAAGTCACCTTGGGTGACAATAACTGGCAATTATTAGATTGTCAGTTATGTGTTCATCTATATAGACACCATTGAACACTTAATTTGCACTATACCAATACAATGCTGCCACCTAGTGGCCTGTATTGGTATAGTCATCTAATAGCCACCGTTGCCTTCTTGAGGCTTCAGCCTATTTGATCAATGTAACAGGTTACCCGATCTCAGCCGGGGAACACTGTTACCGCAGCGAAAGTGCGCGACTTCCGCTTCCGGACAGCGCAGATGCCGTGATCAATATTTGACCACGGCATCTGAAAGGGAAAATGTATGCGATCAGCCTTATGGCTGATCGCATATATGTGCCGCGGGTCTCTGCTATTTAAAATAGCAGAAACCCGGCAGCTATGGCACCTGCTGCACATGCAAGCGGGCGCCATGTTTGGGGACCGGACTTCTGCTGTACATGTACAGCAGAGGTCCTTAAAGGGTTAAGTTATACATGCAAAGCCTATTCAGTTATAATATGAATGCATTAGATTGGAGATATTCCAATGGACCTGTCTGGACGCACTCAGGCTGATGTCAGCAGTTAGTATATAAGGCAAGCGGGACA
This sequence comes from Bufo gargarizans, assembly GCF_014858855.1. Classification (NCBI taxonomy): domain Eukaryota; kingdom Metazoa; phylum Chordata; class Amphibia; order Anura; family Bufonidae; genus Bufo; species Bufo gargarizans. The sequence goes on along the minus strand of NC_058085.1, from coordinate 78,255,468 downwards.
GATTTTGATAGTGATCTGTTATAGCGCTATCAGTTTTGAAACTTAAGATGGATAAATGCAAATGTGTTAATGATCCAGACAATTTCTGCTACATATGTGGCAAATACACTACTTATGATCAGCGCAAGATTCTGACTTGGCGAGTGCGTCTTGCAGCTTGGGATGCATTTGTGCTCGCAGTGCAGAACTTCCTTGGGAACAGACGAGCTGCAAACTATGAATTAGTAGTCAACATGCTTACAGCATATGAACAACTTGGCTGCCGAATGTCATTGATAGTGCATTTCTATCTTGACTTTTTCCTACCCAATTTGGGACACGTAAGTGACAAACATGGAGAGCGGATCCATAAAGATATTTCTACAATGGAGAACAGGTATCAAGGCCGCTGGGATCCCAACATGATGGGGGACTACTGCTGGTTTTAGCAACGGGAAAAGATGACCGTTCACAAACGCAGATGCCTGAAGCACTTCTAACAATCCTGGGCCTTGCTCAAGTAACGCTACTTTCACACTGGCGTTTTGGCTTTCCGTTTGTGAGATCCGTTCAGGGCGCTCACAAGCGGTCCAAAACGGATCAGTTTTGCCCTAATGCATTCTGAATGGGAAAGGATCCGCTCAGAATGCATCAGTTTTCCTCCGTTCTGTCTCCATTCCGCTTCGGAGGTGGACACCAAAACGCTGCTTGTCTGTCTGACGAAATGGAGCCAAACAGATCCGTCCTGACACACAATGTAAGTCAATGGGGACAGATCTGTTTTCTATGACACAATCTGGCACAATAGAAAACGGATCCGTCCTTCATTAACTTTCAGTTGGTGTTCAAGATGGATCCGTCTTGGCTATGTTACAGATAATACAAACGGATCCGTTCTGAACGGATGCAGACGGCTGTATTATCTGAACGGATCCGCACCAAACGTGAGTGTGAAAGTAGCCTAAGACTTTTAAACTGAAAAACTAGAAAACTTATTTTTTTTTGAAATGTTGTTATTCCGTTACATTTTCATACACTGTTTACTACGCAAACTTTGATGTAGATCAGGTCATTGTTGGAGTAAAACTCTTCAATGCTTTCCAAGGGCTTCATACATCTAGGCATACTACTTATGCACAGCAACATTTCGTGATGTGTTACAACAATTCTGACTTGGGATTTGTAATCCGCGCACTCGATTTAGTATAGGACAAATGGTTTTTGCCCAGTAGCATGTCAATGGCTCTATGCCAAGATCGCATTTAAAGGGGCTATCCGCAGAGCAACACTTGGGGGCACGTTTATTTAGACCGGTGTTTTAGACACTGGTTTGATACCATAGACCAGGGATGCTCGACCTGCCGCCCTCCAGCTGTTGCAAAACGACAACTCCCAGCATTCCCGGACAGCGTACAGCTATCAGCCTACACCAGGGCATGGTGGGAGTTGTAGTTTTACAACAGCTGGAGGGCCGCAGGTTGAGCATGCCTGCCGTTGACCATAAACTCCTCCTCGCCAAGCTCCACTCACTTGGCCTTAAGGGCACTGCCCTCTATTGGTTCTCTTCCTATATCTCTGGCCGCTCCTTTAGTGTATCATTCGCTGGCTCTTCTCCTCTTCCTCTTGATGTCGGCGTTCCGCAGGGCTCAGTACTAGGTCCTCTACTCTTCTCCCTCTATACAGCCCCCATCGGACAGACTATCAGTAGATTTGGCTTTCGATACCACCTCTATGCTGACGACACCCAACTATACACTTCGTCCCCTGACATCACTCTAGCACTACTACAAAACGCAGCAAACTTCTTGTCTTTCCCCCCATCTACTAACTTGCCTAAACTTGATATTTAAATTCCTGTCTGCAGCAATATCATAACTCCAACATGCCTGCTGTCTTGGGGCCACATTTGACTCTGATCTTTCCTTTGTTCCCTATATTCAATCACTTACACGCTCTTGTCGTCTGCACCTCAAGAATATCGCCAGATTTCGCCCTTTTCTTACGGTGGAAATGGCAAAAACTCTTGTTGTTGCCTTGATTCATTCTTGTCTTGACTACTGCAACTCATTACTAATCGCTCTTCCTCTCACTAAACTCTCCCCCCTTTAGTCTGTCCTAAATGCTGCAGCCAGGCTCATCTATCCATCCACCCGCTACACTGATGCCACTAGTCTGTGCCAGTCACTTCACTGGTTGCCCATCCACCACAGAATACAGTTCAAACTTCTCATCCACATCGCTCTCCACAGTGCTGCACCTCCATACATCTCCTCCCTCATCTCCATCTACCACCCTACTCGTGCTCTCCACAGTCCTGCCCCTCCATACATCTCCTCCCTCATCTCCATCTACCACCCTACTCGTGCTCTCCACAGTGCTGCACCTCCATACATCTCCTCCCTCATCTCCATCTACCACCCTACTCGTGCTCTCCACAGTGCTGCACCTCCATACATCTCCTCCCTCATCTCCATCTACCACCCTACTCCTGCTCTCCACAGTGCTGCACCTCCATACATCTCCTCCCTCATCTCCATCTACCACCCTACTCCTGCTCTCCACAGTGCTGCACCTCCATTCATCTCCTCCCTCATCTCCATCTACCACCCTACTCGTGCTCTCCACAGTGCTGCCCCTCCATACATCTCCTCCCTCATCTCCATCTACCACCCTACTCGTGCTCTCCACAGTGCTGCACCTCCATACATCTCCTCCCTCATCTCCATCTACCACCCTACTCGTGCTCTCCACAGTGCTGCACCTCCATACATCTCCTCCCTCATCTCCATCTACCACCCTACTCCTGCTCTCCACAGTGCTGCACCTCCATACATCTCCTCCCTCATCTCCATCTACCACCCTACTCCTGCTCTCCACAGTGCTGCACCTCCATACATCTCCTCCCTCATCTCCATCTACCACCCTACTTGTGCTCTCCACAGTGCTGCCCCTCCATACATCTCCTCCCTCATCTCCATCTACCACCCTACTCGTGCTCTCCACAGTGCTGCACCTCCATACATCTCCTCCCTCATCTCCATCTACCACCCTACTCGTGCTCTCCACAGTGCTGCCCCTCCATACATCTCCTCCCTCATCTCCATCTACCACCCTACTCGTGCTCTCCACAGTGCTGCACCTCCATACATCTCCTCCCTCATCTCCACCTACCACCCTACTCGTGCTCTCCACAGTGCTGCACCTCCATACATCTCCTACCTCATCTCCACCTACCACCCTACTCGTGCTCTCCACAGTGCTGCACCTCCATACATCTCCTCCCTCATCTCCACCTACCACCCTACTCGTGCTCTCCACAGTGCTGCCCCTCCATACATCTCCTCCCTCATCTCCATCTACCACCCTACTTGTGCTCTCTGTTCTGTTAGCGACCTAAGATTAATACCCTCCATAATTCGTACCTCTCACTCCTGTCTCCAAGACTTCTCTCGAGCTGCACCTACTCTCTGGAATACTAGGTCAATTCACAACTTCTCCACCTTCAAACGTGCCTTACAAACACCTCTTTTCAGGAAGGCTTATCAAGCTACCTAAACTGACTATTCCCTGACTAAACACCCCCCCCCCCCCCAACTCCTCTGGCCGAAACTCGATCCTCTAGTAGTCCCAAACCCGAAGCAGATCGCCCGGCACCACTCCTGTCAGTTCAATAATGGCACAAATCCTATCGCAATTAACTACCTTATGTGTCACCCCCCCAATTCCTCATAGATTGTAAGCTCTTGCGAGCAGGCCCTGACTTCTAGTGTTTCAGTTGCATATTAGCAGGTTACTTTTGTTTTGTACATGAACCCTATTAATTTGTAAAGCACTGCGGAATATGGTGGCGCTATATAAATAAATGTTTTTATTATTAAAGGGGTTATCCGACACTAAAAAATGCATTTGTTAGTGTTGGATAACCCCTTTTATCTTGTCTCACTTCAGCAAGTGCCATTTATCATGTAGAGAAGGTTAATACCAGGCACTTACTATTTGCTTCTTTTGCTGGCTGGACTCATTTTCCATCACATTATACACTGCTTGTTTCCATGGTTACAGACCACCCTGCAATCCATCAGCGGTGGTCATGCTTGCACAGGCCTGTGTGCACTCCCACGGTCCTGGCCACCAGAGAGGCTGTCGCTTTTTCCTATAGTGAACAAGCACGACCACCACTGATGGATTGAATAGTGGTTGTAACCATGGAAACGAGGAGCGTATAATGTGATTGAAAAATGAATCCAGCCAGCAAGGAAACAATATGGATAATAATACATTAGTAAGTGCCTTGTATTAACTTTATCTACATCATAAATGCCACTTGCTGAAGTGAGACAACCCTCTTTAATAATAAGGTCCTGTGAGGGCCGTGAATCCATCCAAGCTATTAAGAGGTACAGGCTGTCAATTTTAGACCTGGCATGAGCGGTTATTTGCGCCGCCATCTGCACCTGAAATACGCTTAATTTAGGCGTTTTTCAGATTAGTAAATTACCCCCTTGGTCCCTGTCCACAATGTCCGACCACTGTGCCCCCCCCCCCCCCCCCTCCCCTACTGCTCGCCTGAACCCAGACTCTTCTCACTCTGCTGGTGATTTTTGGGGTCCCAGCGGTCAAACCCCCAATATAAATAATCTATAAATTGCTCATGACTATTTGTAATTGTAATGCCCCTTTAACTTCCTCCTGTCCCAGCGCTGACCGCTCACGTCCTCATAGACGCTGCTGCTCTCCTCCAGCTTGTATAGCGGACCGGCCACTGGCATCCCCTGATGTGTCTTTGCTTTCGGTTGTCGGCTGATGAGCCCCCTAAAAGGCTTGGCCCATCTCACACTTTGGTGGCATCTCGCTATGAAATGCCACCAATGTCTGATAGGAGCAGTTCCCAGAGGTGTCTTAAGAAGGAGGACCCCAAAGTGAACGAGGGCGCACCATGTAAGCCCAGCCACCCTCCATTGACTTCTATGGGAGCGCCGACCATTTCCGGAACTCCCACAGAGGTGACCGGAGAGCGCCGGCGGTGTGCTCTCTTTATTCATTTCTTATAGGCTTCCAAAAACAGCCACGTGCTCTCGCTGGGATCTTTTTGGAACTCTTGTAGAAGTGAATGGAGAGAACACCACACATGCGCAGGGCACTCTTCTTTGCTTTGGTGGCCCCGTTCTAGAGCTAGGTACAGCTTCCACCTTTGGGACCTGCTCCTATCGGCCATTGGTGGCATACCCCAGCGAGATGAATGCATGCCGGTTCTGGCTTCTGACCCTGTGGTTTCTCCCCCTGCAGGCAAGGTTCCTGGAGATGACTGCCCCTTGGTCTGGGGCCACTGTTCCCACTGCTTCCATATGCATTGCATCCTGAAGTGGCTCAACTCCCAGCAAGTGCAGCAGCATTGTCCCATGTGCCGGCAGGAATGGAAGTTCAAGGAGTAGGTCGCCCTGCGATGCCTGGGTTACTACATGGCAGTACTCTGGGGTATGCTGGTCGTTGTAGTTCCCACAGCCGGAGAGTCTCATATGTTACAGGAATAGACACAAAGTTTACTGAAGCTGTGTAATGTACAAATCCCTCCTGCAGGAAGTGTCCCTGCGGGGCCATCTCCCCTCCCCCATCCACGTGTGCCACCCCCGGTGCCCGCTCCTTCACCGCCCTGTGTTCTGCAGAGAAATGACATCATTACCCTTCTGTTTGTGACAACTGATTTGTAATTTTGCCTTGTAAATTGAATAAAACACATTGACTCATTCCTTTCCGAAGGAGAAACTGCTGGGAACCATTTATCGAGACAAGAAATGACAGTCGGTGGAGATTGGTCCCGGAGGAGTGGGAATTATTGAGGGCATATCCATTGAATTCACTAAAATGACATTGGATTCCTTCCTGTTCCTAACTGTTGAAGTTACTCATCACATTTATTCATCCGACTTCAACTTCATCATAGTTTGGTGCGAAATTAACCCTTTCACCACCACACTTGCTGCGAGCCTCGTTCCAATGGCAGTGACTTATAAGGGCGCTTTAACATGTGGCAGAAAACAACGCCAGAAAATATGCAGGTGCCGATCTGTATATTATCCCCACTAACCCCTTTAAAAATGGCATCTGCTCCAGAGCGCAGCGGGCGCCATAGCCACCAGGTTTAAAACCGCAGACACACAGGGCTAAGGCTACTTTCACACTAGCGTTAATGTTTGCTTTGGTGGCCCCGTTCTAGAGCTAGGTGCAGCTTCCACCTTTGGGACCTGCTCCTATCGGCCATTGGTGGCATACCCCAGCGAGATGAATGCTCCAAAATGCATTCCATTCTTATATGCTGCGGTTTGCTTTCCGTCCTGAGATGTGGAGCAAGACGGATCTGTCATGACCCACAATGTAAGTCAATGGGGACAGATGCGTTTTCTCTGACACAATAGAAAACGGATTCGTACCCCATTGACTTTCAGTGGAGTTCATGACGGGTCCGTCTTAGCAGTGTTACAGATAATACAACCGGATCCGGTCATAACGGATGGAGATGGTTGTATTATCAGTAACAGAAGCGTTTTTGCTGAACCCTGCCGGATCCAGTAAAAACGCTAGTGTTAAAGTAGCCTGACACTAATCGGATATTTCACCCCTTAGATGCCGTGGTCGGGTGTGACCACGGCATCTGAGGCGGCTTTCATTTCTTGTGGTAGCCTCAGTCCCTGTGAAGGATCCGAGGCTACCACAGCAGTAGCTCATAACACAGATCATGGTAATTCAGTGCAGTCTATGGGACGATCTAATGACTGCATGTTTAAGTCATGCGTAAAAAATAAAACATTTCAAATCACTCCACTTTCCCAATAATAAAAATAAACAAAAAATAAAGATAATTTTCACCGCTGTGTCCCAATATGCCTGTAATATTAAAATATAAAATGTATTTATCCTATATGGTGAACCCCATAAATGTTTACATTTTGGCTGTTTTTCACTACTTCACTCAAAAACCCCCTCAAAAAAATAAATAAAAATAAAATAAAAGGTGATCAAAAAGCTGCACACATTGCAAAATGGTATTGATAAAAACTACAGACCTCTGTGCAAAAGAATGAGCCCGCACACAACTTCGTAGATGTAACTATATATATATATAAATATAAAGAAAAAAGTTTGGGGTTCAGAATATGGCGATGACAAGAAAAAGTTAGTTTTTCTTGTGTTTTTAATACTGAAAAACAAATAAAATCGAAATATGGTGTTGTTGTAATCGTACTGACCCAGAGAATGAAGGTGACCGGTCACTTTTACTGCAGAGGGAACGGCGTAAACACAAAACCCATAAAACTATCAGGGAATTTCCTTCTTTTTCTTCCTAGCTTTCCACTACATCGTATGCAATATGAAATGGAACCATTAGAAAGTGCAACTTGTCCCACAAAAAACAAGCCCTCATATGGCTTATGTAAGGAAAGATATAAAAAAATAAAATAAAATAAAAAGTTATAGCTTCGGGAAGGTAGGGAGTAAAGGACCAAAACTCGCCATGTCCTTAAGGGGTTAAGGCTGTGACACGCGTTACATGACCAGCGATCGCTGTAGCAGCGCAGCGTGACTGTTGCGTTGCTGAACTCACGGAAGAAGCATTTATGATTCTGGGGTCACAGCAACCTGTGAGTCGGGCTGAGACCCCCTTTAAATGCTGTGGCCAGGGCCGGCTCTATCATAAGGCAGCCCAAGCGGCTGCTTGAGGGCGCAGAGAAGGGGGGGGGGGGGGGCGCCCTGGATTCGCTTGTGTTGACAAAAATCCTTGCACCGGCCCTGGCTGTGGCCGCACTGCTGGTGTCGCTGCCAGGATCGCTGTGTAGCCTAAAAGGGTGGTTCCGCCATTAGGCTGCCACAAACATTCAGGTGACTATTGGAAGGCTGTGACATGGCCGTGAAGACGCAGGCACAATCTAACCATATTGGATTTTTTTTGTGGCTGTCTCATTGCAGTCGCAGCATCACAACCCCATTGACAATCATAAGATGATGTCACAGAGCAACATGGCGATCTTCAGGTCACGCAGTCCAAGATAGGAGATAAGTATCTGAATGGTGGGGTCCGACCACTGGGACGAGGTGTGGTGATTCTGCCCCAACCTCTGGTTATACCTCCTGGTTCTGTCCGCCTTATTCCTCCTGAGCAGTTTCTTGGTCCCGGCTCCTTTTTAACCATTGAATCTTCCTTCCACATTGGATTAGACCAGGGATGCTCAATCTGCTGCAAAACTAAAACTCCCAGCATGCCCTAGTGCAGGGAAGGCCAACCTGCGTCTCTCCAGCTGTTGTAAAACTACAACTGCTGTAGGCTGATAGCTGTAGGCAGCATGGGAATGCTGGGAGTTGTAGCTTCGCAACAGCTGGAGAGCCACAGGTTGTCTATCCCTGCCCTAGTGGCTGTAGGCTGTCCAAGCATGCTGGGAGTTGTAGTTTTGCTGCAGGTTGGGCATCCCTGGATTAGATGTAAACCAGTACTGATGCCATCTGCGGTGGCGCTTTAGCCAGCATGTTAAAATCCCGATCCTTCTTTCCCTCAACCTTGGTGACCACACTTCTAATCCACATTAGATAACTGGGGGTCTGGTGTAAGTATTAGAAACCTCTAGAATCTGCCTCCTCCGCAGTCATTGATTATTCCCCCAGTAATATACAGTATTTAAAAGCATATAGCGGGGGAGGGGCTGAATGGTACCTGATTCACCACCGCAGCGTGACACTACATGACTAAGGCGACATGTTTATAAGACGACATAGTCTTAATTATCCTCAGTGGGGAATGATGGCTGTTTGGTCTGACGTTAGACATGTTATATGATTGGGGGGGCTCCAACTCTGTGTAAGACGGCATAAGAGAATCCCCTCGAGGACATGGATTACTGCAGCTAATAATCTGTTTTATAGCTAAAGAAGGTCTTCAGACTCTCAAAGGGGTTGTTTGAGATCGTCTCAGACAACTCCATTTAAAGGGGTACTCCAGGATTTTCATATTGATGGCCTCTCCTCGGGATAGGCCATCAATGTCCGACGCTCTGCACCCCTGCCGATCAGCTCTTTCACCCTAAGTTCACACCTGAGCGTTTTACAGCGCGTTCAAACGCGCTGTAAAACGCTCAACACATGAAAACCAATGCTTCCCTATGGGAATGGTTCTCACCTGGGCGTTTTACAGCGCGATCGTACGCGCTGTAAAATGCCCGACGCATAATCAAGTTCTTGAGCTTCTTTGGGGCGTTTTGACGTGCGTTTGTGGCCATAGGACACTGCAGTCAATCACACAAACGCGCGTCAAACGCGTGTTTACTATTGCAAAAAACGTGCATAAAAACGCGCGACAAAAACGTGCGTAAAACGCATGTTTGAGAAACGCTCAGGTGTGAAAGCAGGGTCAGGGTAGCTCTAGAGTCGAAAGTCGGTGCCCAATCTACACAGCTCCGTCCATTGTGCCGCCCCACGGTTACCAGCTCCCTCCACTGCACAAAGGGCAGAGCTACACAGTCCTGGAGATACTGTGAGACAGCGGAGACCGGCAGGGGTCTCGGGTGTCGGATGCCCACCGATCTGAGGATAATTCCGCTATATTAAAATTATGGAATACCCCTTTAACGTAGCCACATTTTTTGGGTTGAAACATGGTGTAAATATCTATTTCATCCTTCACTTGGGTCCATTTTCAAATCTGGGAGAAGCTTCAAGGAAAACCCCGTTCATCCCATGGTATCTCTAGAACACCTCACTTGGATAAAAATGTCTTCGGGAAAGTAAGCGCTGAGAATGAATCAGCCTGGGCTCGCCGTACATTCCTTCTGCCGACAGCCACCTCGCCCTGCGCCTCCTTACACATTACATGTATGGTTTGGCCAAGCATGCATGTGTCCTGAACAGGGAAAGAGGAGAAAGCTGGCGAAGGCTTATGTCTCCCAGAGCGGCCAGTTTCCTATCCAGTCTGGCAGTATTTCCCAAACTCACAGCATTCTAATGACTTATAATACTGTGAATTCCTGTACTGAACTGTACTGACAACATTATGTGAGTACAGTTTGGTAGACCCAAGGTCGGGCTGGAACACATAGCATTATAAATCATTATAACGCTGTAGGTTTGTGTCACAGGAGCCTGTGTCACGCTCGTGTGAAACTGGCCACCATGTTGAAAACCAACTACCTGATCCCTACTTCCTCTGACTTCTACCGTCTGGAGACCCCCCTATACACTTTAGATGGTTGGCTTGTCCCACTGAAAGCGGCAGGTTCGGTGAACATTTAGGGCGCCTTCAAAGGCTGCGGATTTTGGGGATTTTTGCAAATCTGTTTCATTCACCTGAATGAGGCTTGGAAATTCTGCAACAAAGTCCTTAGCGTGTAAAGGCTCCCTTAGGCCACCTGCACACGGTGGCAAGTGAACGCACATAAAATCCACACGAAATTCCGTGTGGATTTATGTGCGTTTCTGCAGCATATCTGCACCAAAATCCGCATTGTATTATTGCAGATTTTGTAGCGGTTGTGGCGCAGATCTCACCCTTCTGTTGAAAAAGGTAAAATCCACAGCTAAAACCGTAAACGTAATTGACATGCTGCGGATTTTGAAATCCGCAATGCAGGTCAATTTTTGCACGGAAAAAAAATCTGCAGAGTGTAGATGCGATTTGTGTAATCTTCTACACGTTGCTGGTGCTGTACTGCGCTGCAGTCTTTCTGCATGGGAATCCGCCCGGAAAAACTGTGCATATTCCGCAACGTGTGCACGTGGCCTTGGGGTGTTGTCACACGCCGCAGATTTTGTGGCAGGAAATTCCGCGACCGAAAATCTGTTCCGTTCACCTGAATGGGGATTGTGGAAATTAGGGCCCCATTCTTTTTTAGAGGTCCGTATGGGGAACCATTCACGTCAATGGGTCCACGGAAAAAAACGGAAATGACTCCGTATGCATTCCGTTTCAGTATGTCTGCATGTCCGTTCTGCAAAAATATAGAACATGTCCTATAGAACATTGTGACAATGGATCCGTAAAAAAAAACCTAATGGATGCAACACAGACGTCGCATGGATGTCATCCGTTTTATTGCGGATCCATGTTTTGCGGACTGCAAAAATGCACACGGATGTGTACATGAGGCCTAAGAGTGCTATTACGTGTACACTGTGCATATGTATACTCGGCTGAGCGTCTGTGTTTATTTCAGTGAGGAGCAGAAAATGTCAGTGTCAGACCTAAATCCGATCTACGGTAAGCAAAATGCAAAACCACGCCAGAAATCCGACGATCAGTCTCAGGTTTCTGCTGCAGAGCCCGCAGTGGATTTTTCATGGTATGAACAGTCCCTATGGACTATTGTGCAGATCTGGGGGAGATTTTAACAAATCCACGATATGTCAATTTTTGCTGTGGATTTCTGTGGCAGTTTTCTACCTTTCCATTGCGTAGGGTAAAATCTGCTACAACACAGTAGCGTTTCTGCACCGGAATCCACAGTGCACCAGCCTTGTGTGGCCGTACCCCAGTATGGAGCCAGGACCCCATGCTGGCAAGCCATGCCGACCCGCATCCATCAATGGTCGTACAAGTTTGCGACACACTCGAGTGTGGTTTGAGATTGCACCCTAAAAATCCACCATCTCATTGAGGATGGGGCAGGAGGGATCAGCTGTGCAAAATTCTTGTTTCTAAAGTATTCATACCCAGGCTTCTGGTCAGTCTAAGGTGGCACATAGGGCACCTCTACAACACCACAATGCTGCCCCTGTGCCCGGGTAACATTTCCTAGTGACTGGTGCGATGATCAGGTTTCTTGGTATTATAATGAGCGCACGCCTGCCTGGAAATCTCCTGATGGAACCATTGAGAGCTGTAAAGAAATGTGGATTCCGAAGAGCGTAAATAACGGAGGCAAATTATCCCGTTAACTGCTTGTAAGTAACAGCTGGGCTCCCTCTGTGCCTTGGGGAGGGGGCTAGTGGTGCCAGCTGTGCGGTCCTGCGCTGCAGGGCGGCCGATGAATATTTCATACATGAGGAAGAGTGGCTGCAAACATGTCAGATGGAGAGTAATTCTCTAATATGTGGAGAACGCGCGCCTTGTGCTCTTGTTGCTCGCTTAAAAACGACATGCAATATGGAAAAAAATCTGAGTGGCTTCTATGACTTCTTCTTTCTGTGTGAACCATGTTTTTTCTGCCAAAAACATAAACATGCTGCATTTTTATCCAACCCCTATAATGCCCCCCTAAATGCCCTAGCCCCTCATATTGGTCATACTTACCCCCCTCCCCGGCACCCGCGTCGCTTCTGATGCCCACACGGCCGCCGCTGCATCACCCTGGCGTGTGGATCAAAACATCCTGTGACGGCGGGGGCGAGGTTGGCAGCCAATAGCAGGCTGCGACGGGAGCGAGCCTCCCTAGCGTCACCTGCGATACTGTGGAGGCTCGTTCCCGTTGCGGCTTGTTATTGGCTCCTCCCCCCGTCACCGGATGTTTTGATCCACACGACAGGGAGATTCAGCGGCGGCCGTGTGGGCATCAGAAGCGACACGGGGAGCAGGGTAGGTATGACCAGTAGGAGGGGCCTGGGCATTATGGGGGTTGGATAACCCCTTTAAGTGGTGTTTTTTGTGTTTCCTGCCTTTTTTTTTAGTTCCCACAGACTTGCAGATGACATCTAAAAAAATGCAAAAAGTAAACAAACTGTAGGTTAAATAAATACACTACACAAAAGCGCAGAACAGCATTAAATACCTATGTGTGAACCCACCCTCAGGCCTCATGCACTTGACCATGTCCATTTTATGGCCCGCAAACTGTAGATCCGCAAAATACGGATGTGGTCCATGTGCCATCCACATTTTTCTTTCAATGGGTCCATATTTTGTGGGCATATTCTATTCTGTGGACACACGGATGTGGAAAGCACACAGATGATCCTTGGGCTTTCCAGATTCATATGCCCCGTTTCGCAAAAAGACAGAACATGTTCTATACTTGGCTGCAAAAGGAAGTCAATGGTTGCCCCAAAAATTAGCATGCAGCACGGACACAGCTTGCAGTTATGTCTCAAGCAGATATGTCAGTGATTACAGGTCTGGTCTGATTAGACCAGGCATCCTCAAACTGCGGCCCTCCAGCTGTTGCAAAACTACAACTCCCAGCATGCCCGAACAGCCTACAGGTAGCAGCCTACAGCAGGGCATTGTGGGAGTTGTAGTTTTACAACAGCTGGAGGGCCGCAGTTTGAGGATGCCTGAATTAGACAATTACTGCCACAAGAGGATGTAAAAGCGATTCTCTCACTGCACTATAAAAAGGTTCTCAGAGGCTACTTTTGGGTAGTATACCTCATGGTGACAGATCGTTGACTGCCAGACATGACTCTACAATGCACTGGAAGACATTTTGTCCATATGACAGATTTTGAGAGGAAGCACATTATTGGACTGAGAGAAGCAGGATTGTCATTTTGATGATTTGTAGGAGGTGTTGGGAGAGGTGGTTACGTGAGGGCATGCACATATGGCGAACAGGATCCGGATGGCCAGACAGACCACAAGTAGAGAGGATCCTACGACAAGCATGAGCAGCTCCCACAGTTTCGTTGTTCACCATCCAGACACTGGTGGCGTCTTCATCACACACCCCGGTCTCTGGCCGGACAATTTCCAGGTACTTAGCACAAGGAAATTTGGTGTTGTCGCCCATTACATGTCCTACCATTGACAGCCAGGCAACGTCGCTTTCTTTTTCAGTGGTCTCGTTACCACTGGAACCATATCTCCTTCAGTGACAAATCCAGGTTCTGTTTGGGATCCTAAAATGGTTGGGTTTGTGTATGAAAGCCTTGTGGTGAGCACTTCAATCCTGCCTTTGCTGTGGAGCAACACACTGCCCCATCTGTTGGTGTGATGATCTGGGGAGCCATCGAATTCTCCCATCGGTCACCTCTAGTAGAGAGACGAGGGACACTAACAGCTCAGCGATATGTGCAGGACATCCTACAACCACGTGTGTTATCTCTTATGGCAGGACTTCCAACTGGCATTTCTCAGCAGGATAATGCTCGCCCACAAACACAGCAAGGGTTTCCCAGGAATGCCTCCTCCATATTGCAACACTTCCTTGGCTGCCCGGTCACCAGATTTATTGTCAAGTGCACATTTATAGGACCAGCTGGGTCACCAGCTTCAGCAACCTATGTGTGCAGGATCTAGAGGCCCAGCTGCAACATCTGTGGGCAAATGTGCTGCGGGATACCAGGAACCATGTAGAAAGAGGGAGGTGCTCATGCCGCTCTACAGAGCACTAGTGAGACCTCATTTGGAGTATTGTGCTCAGTACTGGAGACCATATCTCCAGAAGGATATGGATACTTTGGAGAGAGTTCAGCTACTAAACTGGTACATGGATTGCAGGATAAAACTTACCAGGAAAGATTAACCTTAACATGTATAGCTTGGAAGAAAGATGAGGCAGAGGGGATATGATAGAGACTGCTAAATACATAAAGGGAATCAACAAGGTAAAAGAGGAGAGAATATTTAAAAGAAGAAAAACTGCTACAAGAGGACATAGTTTTAAATTAGAGCAGCAAAGGTTTAAAACTAATATCAGGAAGTATTACTTTACTGAGAGAGTAGTGGATGCATGGAATAGCCTTCCTGCAGAAGTGGTAGCTGCAAATACAGTGACGGAGTTTAAGCATGCATGGGATAGGCATAAGGCTATCCTTCATATAAGATAGGGCCAGGGGCTATCCATAGGATTCAGTATATTGGGGAGACTAGATGGGCCAAATGGTTCTTATCTGCCGACACATTCTATGTTTCTATGTCCCAGATCCCAATTTGTGGATAACCCTAATCATAAAATAGGATGAAGGACAGAATGAGCCCCTGAACGCTGTCACACTGACATTGGGAGCCCTGTAATATCGGCAGGGAGCAGTGCCTTTCCCCGCACATTAGATGGTGCATACTGGCATGTGCAGGAGTATGGCTACAGAAGTAGGTGCCACTCTGCAGGCAGCAGTGACCGCCCGCCCTGTCTACCCAACCAGTCAACCCCTCACTACGTCTATGCTTGGACTGGCAGCTAGACACCTCTCCAAGATAAGAAGAAAGGGCATGTGGTTGGCACTATGACTTCAGCCAGCAATAATATGGGGAGAGTTGGCATAGTGCAGTTGTTGACACCAATACAAGGGGAATGTAGTTAGCTGTTCCTTATGCCCTGCATCAGATATTGCAATGGGCACACTGTGACTGTCACTATTATTGTGGCAGACACAGTTGTTTTGCCTTGTGACGGTCAACGTTATGGGGGCACTGCGGCAGGTACTATTATGGATGCACAGGATCTGGCACTGGTTTGGGGAGTCTGTGACTGGTAATCTTATGGCATTAGTTCAAACGAATGGTAGCTGAGCTGCAGTACCTAGCACGGCCACTACACAGTGGATGGAGCTGTACTTCCGGCTCTGTTCTCTGCGGCTGCTGCAAACTGTTGCCAGACCCTTCTCCAATCAGACCTATCCTGAGGACAGAATCAATATCTATAACTTGGGAAACATATTTAAAGGGGGTTTCTGAGATTTTAGGGAAGGCCTGTCCTCCGGATAGGTAATCGGTATCTGATCGGTGGGAGTCCGACACTTGGGACCCCAGTGATCAGCTGTTTGAGAATGCACCGACACGCCTGTGAGCGTCGCTCCCTCCTCCCAGCTCATCAAGAACAGTGCCGTACATTGTATAGTGGTTGTGCTTGGTATTGCAGTTCAGCTCCATTCACTTTTATAGGGCTGAGCTGCTCCTAGGTCACATGACTAGGCAGGAAAAGGGCGCGGCCCTACTGCGAGCACCTGTGCCTTCTCAAATAGCTGATCGGTGGTCGTCCCGGGTGTCGGACCCCCACCAATCAGAAACTGATGGCCCATCCAGAGGAAAACCCCTTTAAATGATAATGGGACCTCTAAATACATTCCTCTGAGGGGCCCATGCTGTAGTCAAGGAACCTGGGACACCGTTCACACCGCTCAGTCTTTTTAGTACTGGACGCCACAGCAGGATTTTGTTTAGCGCTTCTATGTCCTACGTTGTCTGCCGCCCTATATGCTACCGGAAATAAAAACATCTTGTGAGTCACAGCACATTGACCGAGATAAGAAGCAATCGATTCATCAGATGTCGGATTATCCGCAAGTGTCAGATCAGGGGGCAGCTGATATTGGAGATACGAGGAGTAATGGTCTGGGAGATTGCGATGGGGGGGCGTGACAGCGCACACATACGGCGATCTGCCGCAGTGTCTCCCAGGGACACAATATGTTTCCAATATGTTCTCACTTGACAGAATCAGTTATGCGGCTTCTTCCCAATCACTTCTGGTTAGCTGGGGAGCTGTGCACGCAGCATCTGTCACCGCGTAGACCGGCTTTTTGGGTCATTGTCATATTGCAATCAGAAGTACTGATTCTTTATCACTTACTAACCATTCAAATGATATCTGTCACTTGGCAGAACATCTCCATATCCCTCGCCCTGGGCTTCTCCTCAGATCTACTGACTGATCAGAGAGCTGTCATGGGCTTAATATGAGGATAACAACATCCCTCCACCACCCCCCCGCCCCGTCATCTCCCACCTCGCCATCCTCCCCTCCCGGTCTGAGCTGGCATGCACACCCCTCTCCTCTATAAAAGTCTGCTACTCTTTCCTCCTTTAGAACTCTTTCCTCACGACAGCCCAGAGCTCCACGTCTTCGCCATGCTGTCTCTAGGCTCTCGCTCTTCGCTGCGTCTGACCGTGATATGCAGCGCCCTCGCTCTGCTGCTCTCCTGCCAACGCGCCAACGCCTGGTACAAGCAGTCCACCGGCCCCAGCTACTACTCTGTGGGAAGAGCGTCGGGGCTGCTGTCCGGTATCCGCAGATCTCCGGATATTCGGCGCTCAGAGCCTGAAAACGCGGGGGAGAGCGCCGAGAACATGGAAGACAACTTCTTGAACAACTTTGGTAGCCAACGGCAAGGAGCGCTTCTCAAAAGTATGGTGAGTATCTGTTGTACCCTATGGGTTGGTTGCCTGGTCCGAACTGCCATTGTTGTTAATGGGTCTGGTTAGTCTTCCTTTACACTGTGCAGTCTTTTGAGTCGAAGCGAGAAGTGGATCCAGAAAGAAGGAGAAGGACAAGTCCTTCCTTTATTTTTCCAGTTTCTATTCAATACACTTCTGGCTTTGGCTACAAAAAAACTGCACATGTGATTACAGCCGTATGTTAGATGAACGTCGGCTGAACCTGCTGATTTTCGGCGGGACCAGCCGTCCATTTATGTGTGTGTGGCGGTATCCCAAGACTCCCCCAATGGCAGATGTCTGGGGGAAGAAAGATCAGGCATTTCTTATTTCATATCAATCTCAAGATGGAGGAGTCTGGCAGCCGATTATTCCCCTCTCCCCATTAAGAACACATGCATGCTCAGTCAAACTGAGCATGCACGTGCAAGCGGGAGGTCAGGGGGAATAGACAACAACTCTCAAAAGCAGGGATCAGCAACCTCCACCCTCCAGCTCTTCTGAAACTACAACTCCCAGAATCCTCCTTTTACTTCTGTGGGAGTTACAAGAACAGCCGAGTGAGTACGTATGCTGGGAGTTGTAGTTTCACAACAGCTGGAGGGAGGAAGGTTGCTGAGCCCTGAATTTAAGTGCAAGGACTCTTTTAGGTTACAAATGATAACTAAGGGGGGCATTTATAAAACTGGTGTAAAGTAGAACTGGCTTAGTTGACCATAGGGACCAATCAGATTCCACCTTTCATTTTTGACAGCTCCTTTAAAAAATGAAAGATGGAATCTGATTGGTTGCTTGACCACTTAACTACTCCTCTCACTGGGGAATATTGATCAGGAGAGTACAGGGAGATGTTGCCCATAGCAACCAATCAGATTTCACCTTTCATTTTCCAGAGACCCATTGGAAAATGAAAGCAGCATCCTGATTGGTTGTTTCAAGACTATTACACTAAGGGTTTCCATAGGGGAAGTTATTCATATCTCAGCTTCAGCATTCACTTATCCATAATTTTGGCCACTTTTTTTTTTAAAGTAAAAACCAAGTCCATAATAGTCAATGCCCCCCAATGGGTGCAAATCTTTTCTCCATGTTCACAACCTTTGTATGCTGTGGAGCAGGGATGCTCAACCTGCAGCCCTCCAGCTGTTGTAAAACTACAACTCCCACAATGCGCTGCTGTAGGCTGTTCAGGCATGCTGGGAGTTGTAGTTTTGCAACAGCTGGAGGGCCGCAGGTTGAGCATGCCTGCAGTAACAGAGCTCAGAGAATTGTATACATGGTATATCTATCTACCATCATCTATCTATATTATATATAAATATTCCACATTCTTGTCACAGCGCTATGGTATATGTCGGTGCTATATAAATCTCATCATCTCTTCTCTTTCTCCGCAGGCTCTGTGTGTAAAAGATGTCTCCCCGAACCTCCACAGCTGCGAGCTGCTCCCCGACACCTCCAGCACCTTCCAGTGCAAAGCTCAGATTTACCTGTCGCTGGACAGCTCCGACTGCCTCAACCCCTGACCATACCGCCACCCCAGAGACTGCCACGCGCCATTCCTAATTCCGCCGGACCCCTGAGCTTTAGATTAGGGGCCAGACGTTTGTGTAGATTTGTACTTGATTCTGTATCTGCTGCATTAGAACATTATGGTTCGACTAATAAATGAAATACACGGATGACTTGCCTTCTTGTGTGTGCGTGCGTCAATGTGTGCGTGTGAAAAGACCAGTGGCGGTATACGCAATTTCGGATGCAGAGACAAAATCATAAGTGGATGCAGAAGGGAAGAGAAGTGTATTTCTCATTCCTTTCGAACCCAATGTTGGCTTTGGCTAAAAAAGTCGAAATAAAAAATACACATGACTCACCTTCTTGTATCTGGGTGCATCAGTGTGTGCGGGTGATAAGACAGGTGCAGCACACTATGGCGGTATACGCAATTTTGAACGCAGAGACAAAATCAGAAGTGGATGCAGAAGGGAAGAGATGTATACTTCTCTTTCTTTTCGAATACACTTCTGGCTTTGAAAAATTTAAAAACCTGCACATGTGATTCCAGCCTGTATCATGCACGTGAAAAACCGGTATGAGCCCCTGTGAAGTGGAGCGTACTTACCAGGGCTGTGGAGTCAGGGTCGCCGAGTGGAAATGCACCGATTCCATCTCTGACATAAAAATATGACATCATAATGAAGCACATATTTAACCAAAGTGCCTATTACTAATACCTGAGCCTTTTGTAAAGGAGCTGGCGTCTGAGTCGGAGTGCGAAAAAATGCCGAAAATTTGGCTCAAAGCCTTCCTCGGTCTGACAACAACCATCTACGATAATTATCCCCCACGTAGATGTAGCCCACCCAAGGACGTGGCTAATAAACAGGCAAACACCTGCACTCCATACGTATCTAAAGAAAATGCGAAAAGCAGAATTCGCTGGTCCATTACCTCACACACGGGCAGATCTATGAGGTAATACTGAGTGGATGTGACAGGTCTAGTCTGTTAGTAATACAAATCCCCCCCGGTCTCCAGCTGCTGGAATTTACATACAAATAACCTTCTCTCGTGCGGTTTTATTCGCCTTCTAGATCTGATTTATGTCAGCGCCGATCTAATTGCGCTTATAATCTCCGTCGTCCAAATAATGCATAAATAATATCTTGTTCCCGGGCGTCTCCCTCTGATGAACATCTCCCCATCACCAGACACCTGCCAGGGACTCGACGCCAAGCGCCCTCCAGGGGGCGAGAACCGCAGCCGTGTATTCCAGTAAAGGAGCGGTCATCCGTCAATGTATGGGCGCCCAGGAGCGATGATCAGACACTTTGTTAGTAGAAGATATAAAAGTGCCCCCCCCCACACACACACGTCTCAGGGAGTCTCGGTGACATTATCCGCTGGTCCATGGCGCGGTAATTAAGAAGCAGATAACGAGGGTCACGGTGCATCTAATGTGCGCCTTTAATCATCAGATCAATTCCAAAGTAATTTTCCACTTTCTGATTGGAATAACTAAGAAAACTGTACATGATTCCATACCGCAGGCTGTCACCTTGACGGGGACGGACGGGGGCGGATGAAAGCGCACATTTTAGCATTATGTGGGGGGTGGACGACGAGTGCACGATGGGGGTTTTCCAGGTTTTTTTTGTAATTAAACCTTAATCGCTATCTAATGATAAATTCTGCAACTTTGGAATACACTTGATGTTTCATTTCTATCTCAAGATCTCCGTTTACTGTCAGTGGATGAAAACATTTTTTGTTGCATCCAGAGGCTGTACATCCCTAATCTCATAGAAGAGAGGTGGATACAGTCTAGGCCAGGGATCGACAACCTTAGGCACTCCAGCTATTGTGAAACTACAACTCCCAGCATGTGCAAACATGCTCTGCTGTTCTTCTAACTCCCACAGAAGTGAATGAAGCATTCTTGGGAGTTGTAGTTTCTGAACAGCTAGAGGGGGCTGATTCATGGTCTAGGCCTGTGATGGCTGACCTCCAGCACGCCAGCTGTGGTAAAACTACAACTCCCAAGATGCACACTTGCTTGGCTGTTCTCAAAACTCCATAGAAATGAATGGAGCATGCTGGGAGTTGTAGTTTCACCCCAGCTGGAGTGCCGGAGGTTAGCCATCACTGCTCTAGGCAGTCCTCTTAAAGCAGGGATGCCTAACTTGCTGCCCTCCGGCTGTTTCAAAACTACAACCATCCATCATGCCTGGACTGCCTACAGCTATCAGGGCATGCTGGTAGTTGTAGTTTTGCAACAGCCAGAGGGCCGCTGGTTGGGCATCCCTATCTTAGAGCCAATCAAAAGCAGCAGATGTCTCTTAAAGGGGTTTTCCAGTTTGCATCAACATCCTATAAAATAATCATTTATGGAGGCAGCTGTAATTTTGTAATGTATTTCCTTTACCTTTATTACTCCGATCTTCCGTTCTGGGCTGTGGTCACATGACATGACCATGTCCATGCCATGCCCTCTTATTTCCTGTGTAAATTATTTGGTATCATGGACTGGGTCGTCAGTCAGACCAAAGGCTTCACCGTCAGTGATGGCCAGTTCACTGTGTACGCCCGCGAACACATGCGAGCTGCCATCTTAACTCACAAGTCCGGAGAGGCGCAGGTAAGCCCTTTCCTGTGCCTGTGCTGCGAGCCGGTCTGAAACAAATGCGGTCACCGGTTTATCACGGCCATTTTTGGTCCTTTTTCTGGCCATCTACCCATTTTTAATGGCATTTTTGCATTCGTTTTTAACGGCCATTAAAAATGGATGTAGTGTGTTGTCATTTTTTTTTTAACCCAACCCCTGCAGTGCCCTTAGTATAAATAATGCCCCCCTGGACATCCAGTGCCCCCCCCCCTTAGTGCCCAGGATATCTAGGTGCCCAGTATACACGAGCCCTTACATAAATGGTCAGTATGATCCTGTTGTAGTAAGGTCAAGCAGAGACACACAACATTATAAATCACTATAATGCCGTGCGCTACTGCAGGTCCAGAACGGAGGATCACGCTCACACACGGAGTACGATTCCCGCGATGACCTTGCTTGTGTGAAACAGCCCTAAGGGGCAGCGCGCTCGCCAGCCCTTTCAATCAGCTGATCAATTGGGGGGGGGGGGGGGTAGGTGGGTCACATCTCTAGACCATAAAATGGGCTTCCAGGTATTTTGAGGTGGAGATGCTCCTTACCATCATTTGAAATCTGGTGACCACACACGTTTCATTGCCCCTGTGGGCTCAGGATGACCCTCTGGTAATGAACCGGACGCAGCAATGATTTGTCACACCAGCGTCTCCATTATAGTGGTAATTATACGGCTAGACTCCTTCACGTGTCCATTCCTGGATTAGTCATTTGTCAGGGTGAATTATTCTTATTAATGACAGGTCAGGGTTAATCTGACATTCTGCTGCAGCTCTCGCCCCCGCAATCCTCCACGGACACCTGCCTCTTCCACGTACATGCAGGTCTGACAGCTCAAATCAAGGTTAGGTCTCTGATCCCTTTTTTTGGGGGGGAAAGTGTAGTAACGACAGATACGGCAACCCCAGTAATTGTGAGTGGAGTAGTTTGCTATCCAATAAAGGAATATGACTTTTAATACTTTAAAGAGAATAAGAAAATCACAAGAAGGATTAGAAAAGGGTTGTCCAAGATGAGTTATCCTTAGACCATGCCATGAATACCTGATCGGTGGGAGTCCGACACTCGACCAATCTGCTAAAAGTCGGTGCTAGAACTACTCGGCTCCATCCATCGTCTTGTAACCGGAGCTGGGTACTGCAGAGCTGCTCCCATTGAAGTAAATGGGAGCACGGCTGCCGTTACCAGCTCTGTCCACTACACAATGGGTGAAGCTGTGACGTCCTGGCGCTGGAGCTACTCTGGGACAGCTGATGGGTGGGGGTTCAGGGTGTCATACCCCTGCTGATTAGCTAGTGATGGCTTATCCTGAGGACAGGCCATCAATAATAACGTCCTAGACAACCCCGTGCCAGCCGGGCCCGTGCTGCGGTCCACAATGCACGGGCACGACCGTGGGGCAGCCGCATGCCGATCTATTCACTTGAATGGCGTCCGCAATCCGCAGCGCAAAACAGAACCTGTGACTTTGATTGCCAGCTTTGGAGACCATAATCAATCAAGTCAGGTTATATTCACAAACTGTAGGCTTGGTGGAGAAATTTCGGATTTTCACTCCCTGCCTTCCCTGAGCCATATCTTTTATTTTTATCCTTTTTTTTTTTTCAGGACAAATTAAATTGCATTTTCCAACGGCACCATTTAATATTGCATACGATGTAGTGGGAAGCTGGAAAAAAATTCAAATGAGGTGGAATTGGGAAAAAACAAACAAATCCACAACAGTTTTATGGGTTTTGGTTTTCACTCTCTGGTAACTTTTTTTTTTATAGTTATGTGCGAGGGCTCATTTTTTTGTGGGGCAATCTTAACCTTGATACCATTTTGACGTGTGTATTTTGATCACTTTTTATTCAATTATCTTTTTTTCTCTGTTATGTAGGACAAATACATTTATGTTTTAATAGTAAAGGCATTTTGGGACACGTCGACAGCCCCCCTAAAGCAAAAACCCACCAACTATGGCGTTCGCTCCTCTCTGGAGAGGGAGCCATCTTAAAACGACACTACTGTAGTTATACGGCAGTAGGGAAGTGGTTAAATCACCTCTCCTTCACACATAATGAGTGTCTTCTGCTCCGTTGTAAAGCCCTTGGAACAAAAAAAAAGCTAGTTTTTGTACTCGCTATACATATCAATTACCTACAGGGGGGTCTTGAGCTGGGGGCCCCCTTTATGATGTTCATTTGCAGTAATATAGCATATGAACAGGGGGAAATGTATCAAACTGGCGTAAAGTAGAACTGGCTTAGTTGCCCATAGCACCTTTCATCTTCCAAAGGAGCTGTGAAAAAAGAAAGGTGGAATCTGATTGGTTGCTATGGGCAACTAAGCCAGTTCTATTTTACTCTGTAGCACCATCCAGTCGCACTTGTTAGGGGCATAATATAAACACTCATTTAAGCCTCATTCTTATCAGTAAGATAAGAACTGAGCTATAATGTCAGTGAGCAGAGATAAGGAGCCTGTCAGCTCTCCAGATGACAGAAAATCCACAGGCAGCTAGTAGAGCATCTCCGCTCTGTACAGAAAAAGGGTTCCATATTGTTAATAAAGACCAATTGAAAAAATGATTTTAGCTTAAAAAAAAAGTACAATGCAATAATAATAATAAAAAAGCCCCCAAAGGTGTACATGCCTTTAAGGAGTTTTCCACCTGAGAAATGAAGTCTTTAGCTACCATAGCATTGCTTAGACTGGAATCAATGCACGCACTACTCAGCCGAGAGCAAGATTAATCTAGGTATGTACAGGTTTACTGCCTCTGGAAGTGTTCTCATTCACGGACAGCAAACTAATATAAAAATGCAAGGAATTGACATACAAAATCTAGGAGAAAGTTACAGAATAGAGTGATTAAGTGTTAATGACAAAATAGAAATAAGCCCTCTAAGGGCGCTTGACGTGAGTGCTCCATCCCCTCAGCTGCCCGATTCTCTAGACTAGGCACCTGTGGTAATGAGCTTGGTGGAGAAGGTCTCCAGATCATCAAGGCTTCTGCTACCTCGAGCTCTCATTAAAAACAGGGGAGGAACCGCTGATCAGTAATTGCAGATATAATTGAAGGTTGTGAATGAATCAACATCAGACACCAAAGATCAGAACTGGTGGGAGGTCGCCTTCTGTGGGCAAAGCTCCGGCTACAAATACCAGCACTAGCCGTACAAAGTCAGGAAGGTTAAAAGTTTGGAAAGTCATCAGACCTAAACAACGCAAGATAGATGATAGCTCGAAAACAAAAAACTGTCTGCCCCCAGCACAGTCCACCTCCCCATACTGTCTGCCCCCAGCACAGTCCACCTCCTGTACTGTCTGCCCCCAGCACAGTCCACCTCCCCATACTGTCTGCCCCCAGCACAGTCCACCTCCTGTACTGTCTGCCCCCAGCACAGTCCACCTCCTGTACTGTCTGCCCCCAGCACAGTCCACCTCCTGTACTGTCTGCCCCCAGCACAGTCCACCTCCTGTACTGTCTGCCCCCAGCACAGTCCACCTCCTGTACTGTCTGCCCCCAGCACAGTCCACCTCCTGTACTGTCTGCCCCCAGCACAGTCCACCTCCCCGTACTGTCTGCCCCCAGCACAGTCCACCTCCTGTACTGTCTGCCCCCAGCACAGTCCACCTCCTGTACTGTCTGCCCCCAGCACAGTCCACCTCCTGTACTGTCTGCCCCCAGCACAGTCCACCTCCTGTACTGTCTGCCCCCAGCACAGTCCACCTCCTGTACTGTCTGCCCCCAGCACAGTCCACCTCCTGTACTGTCTGTCCCCAGCACAGTCTAACTTTCCGTACTGTCTGCCCCCAGCACAGTCCACCTCCTGTACTGTCTGCCCCCAGCACAGTCCACCTCCTGTACTGTCTGCCCCCAGCACAGTCCACCTCCTGTACTGTCTGTCCCCAGCACAGTCTAACTTCCCGTACTGTCCACCCCCCAGGACATTCCACCGCCTGTACTGTCCACCACCTGTGCTTTGCACAATGCTCAAGGGTCTACCACTGCACTGGATGTAACTCTGTATTAAGATAAGAAGGACCCCCTCTTATTTAAAACCTACAGACAACCTCATTATGTAATTGCTATAAAAAGCAAATATAGAAACCTAAAACCTCCACCGAAATGAACAGAGAGTGACACTGAGCGTCCACTGTTAAATGCTTTCTCAGTGTGGAGAATGCATTATTCTTCCACCACACAGGACAGAGATCCGGGGACCTGTTCTGGAGATAGGTGCAGGTCCCCATGTGATACCCAGGGGATTGTCCGGCCCTGTCATGGTGCTCTGTCAGAGCCAGGCAGCAACATAAGAGATTAGGTGTTGTAGGCTGGCTATAGACATGGTGCTCCCCATATTGTAATAGATCAGGAGGTTCTTCCATTGCTTATCTGAAGGCAACAGGTTCCTGCCGGTAAGTGCCTGATCTGTCAGGTCCTGGACCACCACAACCGTTGACATATCAGAAGTAATAGTGATGATTGAACTGCATTAAACATGTCACCGCTTCAGTGATGCCGTTCATGTCGTCATTATCTACCATATGCACAATTCCCGTACAGCCCATCATCCATCCCACTGCGCACACGCACCGCTGCCAGTGAAAACACATACACGAAGATTAACAATTATAATCATTTAATTTAACACTCTGATAAATGTCTGACCACTGCAAATTGTCATTAAGCATAGACAAGACTCTGGGGGGGTCAATATATTTAGGAGTAATGGCATATGATGGTATAGGCAGAACCGGGTGTATATGGGGAGGGGGGGGGGGGAGCGTGTACGGATAGGAGTACAGATTTACGAGACGATTATCAGTCTTCATCTGCTACAGAATTGATTTCACTAAAGAATATAGAGGTTAAATAGTAGGACTATTGAGCTTTATTTTAAAACCAGTTAAAGTTTATTCCATGTCTGGCTGTTTTGTGCATCCAGCTACTGTAAAACTACTAGTCCCAGCATGCCAAGATGGTTGGCTTCTTTCAGTGCATGCTGGGAGTTGTAGTTTTTTAACCGCTGGACAGCCAGATGTTTTCAACCACTGTCCTAGGAGTAGAGTCGTTAGCAGGATCTGAGCTATGTATAGACGGGTGGTGGAGCCTCACCAGTGTTTAGGATGCTGGGGGCTTTCCTTCCTTTATAACCATCAGCTATACGTACAGTGAAATAATAAGTTATATCAGAAAGTTCCTATGGATTATGTATGATATGTTGGCCCTTGACTGAACCTTATCACCAGTACACAGGTTAGGTGATGTGTGTGATTGGTGGGGCTCCAGCTGCTGGTACCCCCACCAATCATGATAAACTGGGATTCCATGTCCTCTGAATGGAGCACGTTGCCACCACACTGAAGGTCTATGGGACTGCCACAGACAGCCATCTCCGTCAGTCCACTAGAGCCTGCATGGGGCAGCAGTATGCATGCTGGACCACCGCTCCATTCACATGGGGGGATACAGGACCCATGATTGGGGATAATTAGGAATTATCTGACGTCTATGGCCAGCCTTAGGGACACAGAAGACCCTGCTCCTCTCCCTAAACCAGGACTCATAGGAGCAGTGCCGTGTAATCCTCCTTCAGTATTATTCTGATCCTAGCATCGCAAAATAGAACCATCAGAACTTCTAAAAATTATTTTTTCTTGTTGTGCGCATTAGACCTTACAAGGGACCGGTCACGCTGAATTCTTCCAGACGAGCAGTGCTGTGCCCTTAGACATGCCAATCTTGTCCCTGTGAAATGCCAGTGGCACCGCACACTAATAAAAAGATAAGAGGCCGCTTCTTATAGTTAAAAAGAAAGCTCTCTCTGCAGCTTTACATAAAAGGAATTTTCTCATGATTTTAATAAATTACCTAAAAAAAATCTTGTTTTTAAGATGCCAATGTAGTTAGAAGTGGCAGTGCCAGCATGTTAGGGAGAACCCTAGCCTATAATTGTTAAAAGGGATTCACAAGCTGATGACCTATCCTCAGGCTAGGTCATCAATATGAGATGCCCGACTCCAATCAGCTGTTTGTGGAGGGCGCCATGCTCTTGTGAGTGCTGTAGCCTCCATGCAGCTCGCCAAGCACAGCGCCGTACATTGTATAGCGGCTGTGCTTGGAATTGCAGCTCAGCTGGGGCTGAGCGTAGGCCATGTGACCAATGTACGGGACGCTACTAGCCTAGGGCTCATGGAACGCTGTGAACTCTTCATACAGCTGATCGGAGGGGGTCCCGGGAGTCAGACCTCCACCGTTGTCCTGTGGATAGATCATCAATATGAGATGCCCGACTCCTGGCACCCCTGCCAATCAGCTGTTTGTGGAGGGCGCCATGCTCTTGTGAGTGCTGTAGCCACCATGCAGCTCGCCAAGCACAGCGCCGTACATTGTATAGCGGCTGTGCTTGGAATTGCAGCTCAGCTGGGGCTGTGCGTAGGCCATGAGACCAATGTATGGGACGCCACTAGCCTAGGGCTCATAGAACGCTGTGAACGCTTCATACAGCTGATCGGAGGGGGTCCCGGGAGTCAGACCTCCACCGTTGTCCTGTGGATAGGTCATCAATATGATAATCCCGAAAAACCCCTTTAAGGCGTGCATGCCATCTGCTGGACATGACTGGTATAACGCAGATGAGAGGACTCTGTGTGTATGATGGATGAGTGCAGGTTGTAGTACAGCGGAGGATAGCAGTGTGAGTACGAGGAGCAGGCGCTCAGTTTTCTTTGCCCTCTATGATTCTCTCTCGCATCTGCTGTGCTTCCACGACTGCCAGCTCCTTTGCTTCCTTCTTCTGATTCCGGGCTTCATACTCCAACCTATAGGAGGGGTTTCATAGGAGATAATTACAACCACTGTAATGCAAAGGTGGGGTTAATGAAGATACTCGCTGCTCTCCTGACAATACATTGTGTGCCCGGCTGCAGCATAGCACCCCGATCGCTGGACAATAAAAGGTTCCCAGATATATTGAGATTAGGGTGCGGCTACATGGCGACACCCAGAATCGCAGAGTAGCGGCGATCCTATAGAAATGAATGGAATTGCCGTGCGAGTCGCAAGAAATACAACATTGCTGGATTTCTTTGGTGGGAGTGACATCTAATGTATTTGGGAGTGTCCCAACTCTCCCCTTAGGGCAAAAGGCAAGGACAGAAGGAAGGATGGGGCTGTTAGATTCAATCCTGTCCTATTCTTTGTTCTCACTGGAGATAAGCAGCCACCAGAGGTGTCTGGCAGGGGCTTAATCCTCTCTCCCCAGTGTGCCCCGCATAACAGCAAAATTAAAACCTGGGCGACTAGGTATGCTTAAAAGAAACCTCAAAAAACAACCACCTGTCAAAAATCCTGCCATTCCGGGTCCCCAGAAGGGATGAGGTCCTATGACCGATGCTAGAGGCATGTGTCGCTCTTGCACATAAGAACGCTGAGGACCACGGACTGGCAGCAGTGGTCATGTGACTTCATCACTTCTGGTCCTGCGGGGACCCCAAATGGCAATGACAGGGATGGGTGGTGCTGGAACAGCAGAACTTTCAAGGGAGAGAACTGTTTGCTGGTGGCCCTCTGTGCAACCCCTAAATGATGCTGAGGTGGGCAGGTTGCATTCTATGTGGCTGCTAGTGTTGGGCTAGGCCTAGATACAGTAACAGGATAATACTGACCTGTTTTTTATGATCCTCTGCACAATATCATCTGTTGTGAGGTTGTTCCCGCTGTCGACTGTTCGGAAAATTCCTCTGCGTTTCGGCTCCTGAAATAGCGGTACATTTTAATGACAGGAGCGGTATAGTGAGCGCTGCCTGACAGGGACAGCAAGTAGGGAAGACAGCAAATAAGAAGGGGGCCCGGAGGGGAACAGAAAATGAAGTGCTGCTTCATAAACTGAAAAAAATATGACACGTGAAATCAAATTGCTCCACAAACCTCTGGGCTAGAAATATAAGAGAAACGAGGGAAGGATGAGGCGTACGAATATCGGAGAAAACAATAACTGCGGCATAAACTGTAAGCAGTAGATACTCACTGCATAAGGGTCAGATCCATCCTTGTCGGGAAGAACGTCCGTCTTGCCATGACAAACAAGGTCAACCTGAAAAAAGAATCATTACAACGCAATGAATTCTGACTGAGCGCTCTCCTGCGGGAACTACACTACAATCATCCAAAATACTGGGGAACCTGGAGACAAGTCAACACTCTGAACTCCTGTCATGTTCCTCAAACTGTTCCTGAATGTGGCCAGGCATCACCCTGATGACAGAAGCTGCTGCCATCATAGGTAGATGACGTGTCACATCCACATGATGCCAGGACCCAAGACTTCCCATCAGAACACTGCCTCTCCTGGCTTGTCTTCTAACTGTAGTACACGTGGCACAAACACCCGGCCGCCTACATGATGCCAAATGTTATTCCTCAGACAAGGTCACCTTCTTCCATTGCTCCATGGTCCAGTTCTGATGATTATACCGCGCAACAATGATTTTGCTACTGAGAGAAAAACATGTGATTTATACTAAAATGAGCACCGATTCCAAATATGAACTAAGAATTTGCCTGACACGTCTAGATTTTAACCCCTTAAGGACCCTAGGATTTTCCATTTTTGCGTTTTACCACTTCCCGCCTTCCCATAGTCCTAACTTTTACATTTTTCTATTTTTAACATAGCCTTATGAGGGCTTATTTTTTTCTAATGGCACCATCTACGGTTGCATACCATGTAGTAGGATGTGGGGAGGAAAAAACACTGTACACTATGCGGTAAAATTGACCTGTTATCTTCATTATCCAGGTCAGTATGGCTACAACGATACCACACTTGTCTAACTTTTCTTGCATTTTAATACAGAATTTTTTTTTTTTTTTTTTTAAGAACCATATTCTGACCCCTATAACTTTTTTGTAGTTATGTGTACGGGGCTGTGTAAGGGCTTAATTTTTTGCGGGACGATGTCTTCTTTTCAGTGATACCAATTTGAAGTCTGTGCGACTTAGGCTAGGTCTACACGACGACATTTGTTGCGCGACAAATAGGGCGCAACATTTGTCGCGCAACATTTTGTTGCACCAATGTCGCGCGACAATTTTTATAATGGCAGTAGTCTATGGTGTCCCACTGCAACATGCGACTGCGACGCGACAGTCGCAGAAAAATCCATCTCAAATGGATTTTCTGCCACTGTCGCATCGCAGTATGTCGCAGTGCGACACCATAGACTACTGCCATTATAAAAATTTTCGCGTGACATTAGTGCAACAAAATGTCGCGCGACAAATGTCGTCGTGTAGACCTAGCCTTAGTGAGTGCGTCTTGCAGCTTGGGAGGCATTTGTGCTCGTAGTGCAGAACTTCCTTGGGAACAGACGAGACAATATGCTTACAGCATATGAACAACTTGGCTGCTGAATGTCATTGATAGTGCATTTCTTACATTCACATCTTGACTTTTTCCCACCCAATTTGGGACACGTAAGTGACGAACATGGAGAGCGGATCCATAAAGATATTTCTACAATGGAGAACAGGTATCAAGGCCACTGGAATCCCAACATGATGGGGGACTACTGCTGGTTTTAGCAACGGGAAAAGATGACCGTTCACAAACGCAAATGCTGGGCCTTGCTCAAGTAAGACTTTTAAACTGTAAAAACTAGACTTTTTTTGAAATGTTGTTATTCCATGACATTTTCATACACTGTTTACTACGCAAACTTTGATGTAGATCAGGTAATTGTTGGAGTAAAACTCGTTTTATTCCAAACCCTTCAATGCTTTCCAAGTGCTTAATTCATCTAGGCATACTACTTATGCACAACATTTCGTGAATGTATTACAACAATTCTGACTTCGGATTTGCAATCCGCACACTCGATTTAGTATAAGGACAAATGGTTTTTTTCCCAGTAGCAGACAAAGTTTTTTTTTGTTGTTGTTGTGTGGTGTTATGAGCCCATTGTGGGTACTTTCAGCAGTGGACAGGGGTTGGCATGGGCACCAGTCTGTGGCTACACAGCAAGCTGCGATGCCCTGTGTGTACTGTAGCCAGCATTAAACGGAATGGAGCAGAGCTGCAATACCACAAGGACAAGTGTGGCACCGTTTTTGGAAGATAGCAGCCTTGTTTTTCTCATCCTGTGAAATTGTTCGTCAATTTGCCTTTGTTCTCCGCAGTACACCATTAAGCCTTTGGCACCCATGACTATTTCACTGGTTGTGCTTCCATTTTTCATAGGTACTGACCGCTGTATACTGGGAACACCTCACAATACCTGCCATTTTGCAAAATGATAATTTGTCCCTGACAAAGTCGCTGAGGGCCTTACCCTTCCAACACATCAACTTCAAGAACTGCCTGTTCACTTGCTGCCTAATATATCCCACAGACAAGTTTTCTGGGGCGAGGACATGCTCCATTATATTCTGGGGGACTTGCAGGAACGTAGCTCTCCGCAGCTTCCCCAGTTTTTGCAGCCACTGATGAAATTATAGAGCCATGCCCTAACTGTACTTGGCTAGAATACCCCTTTATGTGAACCTGTCCCAACCTACTTCCCGGATTTAACGCACCTTGAAATGATCCAGAAGATCAGAAGTGACGGAATATGGCGCTCCGATAACCACTTCGGAAACGTACTGCATGGAAAGGAATTAAGAAGACGGTGAACGAAATAATCAAAAGGAAAAATAAAAAATCTGCTAGTTTGATGAATACTGCATGAAATTATTTTACCAGCAGACCCTAGATTACAGGACTAGGTAGCCTGTAGGAGCCACAGGGCGGACAATGTCTTAGAAGGTATCCCCCTACATACAGGATAAGTGGGGGATCTGAACACTGGGACCCCCACCATTCACCAAAATGGGGGTCCTGTTCCGCCGAATGAATGGGGCAGCAGGCTGAGCATAATGACTGTGGCAGTGACGGAGATACAGTGCTCAGCAATCTCATAGAGAATGAATGGAGCGGTGGTGCTGCTTCATTCACATCGGGGAACGGGGCTCCCGTTTTCGTGATCCAGTTCCAGTATTCAGACCCCAACGATCAGAGACTTATCCCCTATCCATTGGATAAGGGATACCTTTGTATTGTAAGAAAACCCCTTTAATGGTGGATCTGCACAGTGAAAAGGAATTGTCCCGATTAACACAGCAAGGGCATGGATCTGGTCATTGCATATTCACCATTTTCATTCTGTCCCCACCAAAATCTGGCTCATCAGTTGCAGATCTACTTTGTTCTTTATTCTCACCCTGCAGGCCAAAACGCCGAGAGTCCTCTCATGGATGTTCATGATGGGGTAGTTCTTCCTCTTGTAGTGATTTACTTCCTGCAAGGACAGACGGTCAGTAAAAATGACAAAACCTTCCACTGATAGGAGCCAAACCTGTGATTTTAGTTACCTGGTCGAAATGCAATCCCACAATGACGTACGGCTTCTCCGCCAAGCTGTGGACCGTCTCCAGAAAATCTATGTGACCGATATCTGCAGGAAGTCATGAAGGATCCAAAACCGTGAACAGGGCGGACGCAGAGTCAAAGATATAGAATTTGTCAAGACAGATTGGCCCATAAATCCGTGAGACATGCCTGCCGCGCCCTAAACTGGGGTTTCGGACGACTAGTTTCTAAATGATCCGTCTTTCATGGTTGGCATCTTGGATGGCGATGCCATAAGTAACAAATGTCAATTTGGACTAAATGACTGATTGACTATGGCCTGGTCTGGGCGTTCACTGACAGGATGCAGATCTATTGTTTGGAATGAACAACTTTTCAACTTCATTGTCCAACCAGAAGCAAATAAACCTAACAAGGCGTAGGGGTTGGTAGATAACTGGCATCACTCAGGATCTGTCATATTTGTTTGTGCCATGATAAGACGCCGTTTGGTCTAAATCAGACTTTTTGGCTGTCCCAAAATCTGTTGTATACGGCCAGCTTTACTCTCGACCTACCTATACCCAAAACTAACATAAACAGCAGC
Organism: Bufo gargarizans; assembly: GCF_014858855.1. Taxonomy (NCBI): domain Eukaryota; kingdom Metazoa; phylum Chordata; class Amphibia; order Anura; family Bufonidae; genus Bufo; species Bufo gargarizans. The sequence goes on along the minus strand of NC_058085.1, from coordinate 78,222,277 downwards.
AGGGACTGCAGGAATCTACTGCATTATTGGTCGAAGGCTACAAATTATCTCTGTGTAAAGGCAGCCCAGGCCGCATTTATAAGCCCTACATGAGGGGTCTCTGAGACTGTTGTTGGAACCGGAGCGCTGGTGACAATCTCCATTTTCACCCATTGGACTAGAAGTGTGACTTGCCGGCTGCACGTACATCACCACTACTGGTCAATTGATGGCTGGCAGCAGTGACGTGCATGCAGACAGTATGTCACACTTCCAGCGGGGACCGGAGGTGAAGAAGAAGACAGCTCAAAGCTGCAACCTTGTGCACAGCTTGCACGTATAAAAATGGCTTACCAGTCTCGGAGCTCCGTGTGTGAGCGTGATTCCCCGTTCTAGACACTGCTCGTTTCTTAGAAGAGCACTGATTCACGAGGGGTGATCAATAAGTTATCTACCCCAGCATGTTCTGTCAGTGTTAGAGAGCCGAGCTGCTCTGTGTAGGTTCAGACATGTATGGACATGCAACACACACACAGTAGCAGTTCAGGCTGATGAAAGCACTGGAAATGACAGTATGGAAGGTGCGGGTCTACAAGGAAAGCGAGGGATTTGGAGCTTCGATCGGTGAGTAAATTCCTTACAAAGGAAGAAGCCTAAAAAAAGCCATGAAAGGAGGATTCTGTATATGGTGATGAGGCCAGGCAGTTATAATGGGGTAGGGAATCATTTGAAGATGACACCCCTTTCAGGGCGACTCGTCCAAGCATCTACAGAGCAAGTGTGCCGTAAAGTGGAGGCCATGATTTTGGAAGCTTGTCGGGTCAAAGCCAGTGTTCTAGCTCATGAATTAGGCATTTCAGTTGGCACCGTTTCCAGTATCATTCATGATGGATTGATGATGTCAAAAGGTCAGTGCGAAGAAGGTTGACGCCTGAGCAGAAAACTTGTTGTCAGCAATTTACCCAAGAGAATTTAGACATGCTTAGAGAACATCCGGGAAACTTCTATTCTCAGATTACTACAGGTGCTGAAACATGGGTCCACCACCATGATCCTGAGAGCAAACAAGAGTCCGTGTAACGGAAGCGCAAGGAGTCACCAACGCCAAAGAAATTTCATGTGCAGCAGTTGGCTGGAAAGATCGGGCAGGATGTTTTTTTTTCTGTTTTTTATCTTTGTTCTGTGATTTCTGTTTAGTCTGTAGTATATGCTTGAGGGAGTGGCCCCTTCAGGTGTGAATGCGCTCCTATTTTATCCTGGGAGTAGCTTTCCTCTGCACTTTTGCCCTTTCTATCAAATAGGGCTCTTTCACACGAGCGTATGTCGTGCGTGGAATCCGCTGCGTGAAAGAGTGCCAAGCCCCGCTCCGGACAGCAGAGACACGGAGCAGTAACATGATTGATGATGCTCCGTGCCTCTTTGTGACCTTTTTACTACAAAATCACAGCGAGATAAAGTGGTCATAGGCGACCTTGATTAGGTGGTACATGTAGGTGTGTGCGCTCCTCCTCCCACCAGTTACTGATGCACATAGAGGTTACTAGGAGCAGCACACTATATGTGCGGGGTCTGCGCTCCTGAACATAGAAGCCCAACGGCTTAGGTAGGTTTAGTGTAGGACCCGCCTGACTGAGACCACCTTGGTGGAGGTAGGTGGGCACAGATGTGTTTTGATCAAAATATATTGGCTAAGAGTTTCAGATTTTATATTCTCAGAATGAGGGCTTGGTCCATATATAATGCTAGCATCTATTATCAAAGGATACGGAAGAGATCGAAAGCTCCAGCGACGTATATAATGGTGTCTCCTGGTGCCGGCTCCTTCCCCGAGGCAAACTGCATGATCTTCTGGGACGTCTGAAGGAACTGGGAGACTCCTGTGTATGGACTGCTGCCCCTGGCGTCCTGCGTGACACAACCATTAAGACACAGGTGAGAAAATGGTCTCCGTACATCAGTGCAGAGAGGCTGCGTTTAAGACTGCCCAGACTATTACAATGCAACAAACCCTCAGCTGCGTGGGCAGAAACTGACAAAACGAGAGCGATTTTTTTTATTATCTGAGATTTACAGAAACCAATGGGTAACCAATCACAGCGCAGCTTTCATTTCCTAAACTGCTCAGATAAAATGAAAGCTGCAATATGATTGGTCGGTATGGGACAGCTCTGACAAGTCTCATCTAATGTTCCCAATTGAAGTGACCACGTGAAGAGTCCTTGCAAATGGGGACTGACTGAAATAAGGAAGGAGATTTATCAAGACTGGTGTAAAAGGAAAACTGGCTCAGTTGCCCATAGCAACCAATCAGACTCCAACTTTCATTGGATTTATAGGGGCAACTGTGCCAGTTTTCTTTTAGACCACTTTTGATAAATCTCTCCCAAAGTGTATCACTACAGAACTATTCACTATACAATCTGAATAGCCCCTTTAAAGGGCATCTGTCAGCAGTTTTGTACCTATGACACTGGCTGACCTGTTACATGTGCACTTGGCAGCTGAAGGCATCTGTGTTGGTCCCATGTTCATATGTGCCCGCATTACTGAGAGAAATTATGTTTTAATATATGCAAATAAGCCTCTAGGAGCAACGGGGGAGTTGCTATTGCACCTAAAGGCTCTGTGCATCATTACACCTGGCCCTGTCAATTGCAGAGAGAGCAGAGCCTCTAGGTGTAACGGCAACGCCCCGATTGCTCCTAGAGGCTCATTTGCATATATTAAACCATGCTTTCGCTCAGGAACGCGGACACATATGAACATGGGACCAACACAGACGTCTTCAGCTGCCAAGTGCACATGTAACAGGTCAGCAAGTGTCATAGGTACAAAACTGCTGACAGATGCTCTTTAAGACGGTCACTTCATGACTACGAGACCACGGCTGTGTTGTCCTACCACATGACGGCCTGTGCTGCATCCATTTGTTGCTATAGCAATAAGCTCTGGTGTCAGTAAGTATCCCAGCTACACCAGCATAAATAATTAATGGTCCTTATATCCACTAATGCACTAGACTGGCAGTAACACGACTCCTGGGATCAGGCTGGAGCCTGAAATTCAAAGAAACCACGAGAGTCTCTTGTCGTCATGCACTACTCACCTCTCTGAGCCTCCAGCGGGCCCTCATACCCTCCACGCCGGAAATGCCAGTCACTGGTTGAGGCAGCAACCAGTGATTGGCTTAAGTCCAGCAACTGGCCGACTAGGCATTCCAAGTATTTCTGGCCAGATCTATTAAAAAAAAATATATATCTTCTAGAAAGCATCTGTCAGCAGAATCAACCCTATTAAACCAGGTTGACCCTGTGCATCCTTGCTCCTCTCCCAGACCCTCCCTCTCCTTCTGGACTGACACATCCAGGTGAGAAGCCTATGCAGGAACCCATCCCTGCCAATCGAGGACAGGGAGGAGCTGGGAGAGGAAGCTGGAAGAGCAAGGGTGCATGGAGTGGCTTGGGCCCGCCCTCAGTGCACTTAAAGGGGTTTTCCGAGACTTTAATACTGATGGACTTATGCTCAGAATAGGTTGTCAGTATCTGATTGGTGGGGGTCCGACACTCGGTACCCCTGCCGAACAGCCGTTTCAGAAGGCACAGGCGCTCACAGTAGCGCCTCTGCCTTCTCTCTGCTTAACCTAGGCCAAGTAACGACACGTTCATCAGTCACATGACCTAGGTGCAGCTCAACCCTATAGAAGTGAACGAAGCTCAGCTGCAATACCAAGCACGGTCACTATACAATGTACAGCGCTGTGCTTGGTGAGCTGAGAAAAGGGCGCGACGCTCACTGGGAAGCCTTCTCAAACAGCTGATCGGCGGGGGTCCCGGGTGTCAGACCCCACCAATCAGATACGGATGACCTATCCTGAGGCCAGGTCAACAGTATTTAAAACCCTTTTAACTGCTCGTTTTCATATAGATTAAGAATACTTTCTCTCTTGAATGAAGCAACTGATCTGCATAAATCAGGTAGGATTAGACCTTCTTGGCATGGTGCCCGATTTACTAGTGTTGATCCTGCTGATAGGTGCTCTTTCAGGACACAGCCCAGTTTGGTACTTTATATCTCAAAAGCCATAACTCACAAAATGACAGGATATCGCAGGGGACAGGGCAACGCAGGGGACAGGGCAACGCAGGGGACAGGGCAACGCAGGGGACAGGGCAACGCAGGTCAATGCGATTATAGCAATGCTAAATGTATATATTTTTTAGCGTCCAAAACCAGAAAAAAGCACTGCGGTGCTCACCATCAATCTTGAATTGCAGTTTATTTTATAGTTAATAGAAGGTAGTGGACACAGAGCAGTGCACGGGTGTGAATGAAGCCTCCAGTGACGTGGGGGGAGATAGAAATACCTCCCTCCCATACACGTCACCGGTATATGTGCACATGAATATACAAAAACATATACAGTATACTTTAAAACCAATCATTCAAATGAAAAACAGCCAAATCATTTAACCCTAAAGGTCCCATAGCTTGCGTTCTAATTAGCCATGCGGCTTCTCGCTGGAGAAGGATGCGTTTTCTATCCCCCCCTCTTACTGGGCTCTGGACTTTATCTCTGCATGTTCATGCATGTGCTCAATTATCCTAGTGGCTCAATTTTTATCTATTATAGATTTTTTATGTTCCCTGAAGCGTACATATAGACATCTATGTGTTTTTCCAGTGCGATACCTCCCGCATGGGCAAAAGATCACAAATACCACATACTGGGTGGATAGATTTTTTATATCTTCTACTTTTACTCTGTAAGAGCACTTTTTGATTTGTTTTTGTGTCCCTGTTGGAGCGGTGTGAGGGCTTGATTTTTAAGTTTCCCTGGTACCATTTTGGGCTACACATTTCTATTCCATTTTTAAATGAGAAAAAATACTAAAAAGGTGTGATTTTTTTCCCATAACTTTAAGGTGTGCACCATCCGGGGAAAAACATTAACTTTCCAATAATAAAGGACTTTGTTATGGTGTTTAGCTCGTGTTGCTTCTTTTCGCTCCAATTTTTTTTCCGTTCTTCAACTTTTTCGATATTGTGGACAGGTTACTCCAATAGGAGTAATACTCACCTTACTGATGCCCTGCCGCTCCTGTGCCGAGGCTAGAGTGATGACCACTGCAGCCATTCACTGAGATCAGCTCTGCAGCCAGTGTGCCGCAGTCACATGTTGAGATGACACAACATAACTGGAGCCGGGTAAATGGAGGCTGGCGGGAGACCCATGAAGCATCGGCACAGGAGCAGCAGGGGACTGGTAAGGTGAATATTACTGGTTTTGTTATTTTATAACATTATAAGCTATAGATAAACATTTTCATGGGGCTAGACCACCCCTTTAAAAGGTGTGTGTCCTGGTAAAAGCATCCCTTTAAAGAGGATCACCTTTATGTTAATAAAATATCAGTCCTGGGGCATCTTTGTAACTCAGCATTAAGTCATTCCTCTGTTATTCCTCCTGGAAATGTAGAAAATAAATTGACAACAGGGTGGTACCATTTGCTTGTCGATAAGGAGTGTAATACACAGCCTTGTGTAAGGACACGTCCTGCTGACAACAGGAGAGACTTCAGGTCCATTTAGGCTACTTTCACACCTGCGTTTAGGTGCGGATCCGTCTGGTATCTGCACAAATGGATCCGCACCTATAATGCAAACGCTTAGATCCGTTCAGAACGGATCTGTTTGCATTACCATGAACAAAAAATAAATAAATGATAATGCAAACGGATCCGTTTTGACTTTACATTGAAAGTCAATGGAGGACGGATCCGTTTGAAAATTGAGCCATATTGTGTCAACTTCAAACGGATCCGACCCCATTGACTTACATTGTAAGTCTGGATGGATCCGTTTGCCTCCGCGCGGCCAGGCGGACACCCGAACGCTGCTGAGCGGAGCGGAGGACAAACGCTGCCAGACTGAGGAATTCTGAGCGGATCCGCATCCACTCAGAATGCATTAGGGCTGGACGGATGCGTTCGGGGCCGCTTGTTAGAGCCTTCAAACGGAATTCACAAGCAGAGCCCCGAACGCTAGTGTGAAAGTAGGTGATGGGAGTCAGCATAAGATTCATCGCCTATGTGACATATCTGAAAGCGCGTTACCCACCTTACCAAAGTTGTCTTGGTGAAGCTTGTAATCTTGAGTAGCTTCCTGTGGAAGGAAACGTGGACAGCTTAGAAAACCTGGACATGGATCAGTACCGCACTTCCATTCTACACGTCAGAGCCTCACATTGCTCACTACACTGTGGTGGGCTTTCGTCATGAGCAGCATACGTCCCACCAGGTCGGTAGTGGACACCCCCTGTGTGCGCTGGCATTCCCTGGAAGGAAAAACGAGACCCCCAATGTCATCAAAGTCATTTAGTCCACAGCTCTCTGACAACCGGCGACCACTGCTGACCTGTATCTTCCAGCGTTCTTCACCTCTTCGTACGTGTCCTTCCCATCCACCGTCAGGGTGATGTCATCTGCCGAGCAGGAGAAGAAATGGTTGTGCGTTAAAGGGGATATGCAGCCAGCAATATAGACGACCTATCCTCAGAATAGGTCATCAGCATCCGATCGTGGGGGTCTGACTCCCACTCCCCCCGCAGATCAGCTGTTTGAAGAGGAGGCGGCGCTTGTGCCGTCGCTACTTCCTCTTCCAGATTACACTGCGCGTCATCTCGGAAGAGGAAGTCATGATAGCATGAGCGCCAGCTCCTCTTCAAGCAGCTGATTGGCGGGAGTCGGACCCTCGCTGATCAGATATTGATGAAATACCCCGAGGATAGGTCATCAATATGTCCTGACTGCACCCCTTTAAAGGGGTCTTCCAAGATATATTTTTTTATTGATGACTTTTCCTCAGGATAGGTCACCAATATCAGATTGGCGCGGGTTCGACACCCTGCACCCCCACCGAATAGTTTTTTTGTAGAGAAGGCTGTGCACCATGCCAGCACAGCCTTCTCTTCAAAAACCTAAATCGGTGTGGGTGCGGGGGGTCGAACCTGCGCTGATCTGATATCGGTTACCTATCCAGAGGAAAGGTCATCAATAAAAATGTCTCCGAAAAATCCTTTAAGAATCAAACACGAAAATCTCATCATGTGGTCATTCGATAACGAAGAAGTGGGCAGAACAAGTTGTCCAGGTTTTCTTATCCTCAGGACAGGCTACCAATACCCGGTTGGAGGGGGTCTAACACTCCGCCGATCAGCTGTTCCCCTAACGCCAGGAGTAGGCCCCGAAACTACATAGCGCCATCCATTGTGAAGTGGACAGAACGGCATAGTGCAGCATTGCTTCTACTCAAGTGATTGGAGTAACTGCAGTTACCAAGATAGATGGAGCTATGTAGACTGGCGCCACAGCTGATCCGCGGGGTGTTTGGTGTCGGACCCCCGCTGATCAGATATTGATGGCCTATCATTCTAAAAATCCTGGACAGCCTCTTTAAATAAAATAAGGGTGCATTTACATGATGATATGTATTTTTCGGTCAGCAAAAAATAGGGATGGCGTCCGTGTGACGTCCATTGATCATCCTTTTTTTCGCAGATCCATTGTAACAATGCCCATCCTTGTCCGCAAAACAGACAATGGGACATGTTCTATCTTTTTTGCGGAAATAAGGAATGGACATACGGATGCGGACAGCACAGGGTGTCCAATCCACATTTTTTGCGGGCCCATTGAAATGAAAGGGTCCGCTTCCTATCCGCAAAAAGAAGCAGACCAAAAATATGGTCGTGTGAAGGGGGCCTAAGTTATATACTTCCCTCCCTTTAGATGAAGAAGTCTCCTGCTAATGAGAGGATATCCTGGAAGTGCAAATATGATATACGACCCTGTGCAAGACGTCTAACAGCGCCTTCTGCGTGCGTTCATTAACCCCCTACCTATAATCTTCCTAAATAAGACACTTCATGACCCAGTGTCTTATTATTACACGGGTTTAACGTTCACCCCCATCAGGGTGCAGTCACAATCTCTTCACTATTCCAAGTTACTCACTTCCATGGACGCAGAAGTCACAGTTATACTTGTCCAGGGTCTCCAAGGTGGTGACGTAGGGGGCGGCGCGGACAATCTCATCCACCCACTTAATGGCTTGTACCATCTTGTAGCGTTCCTCCTGCGTGAAGACGGGTGGGCCCTTGTGGCGGGAGATCTCCTCTAAAAGTAAAAGGCATTATACATGAGCCGCCCCCGCCATCAGAGAGTTATTCCTCCATTATACCCTCTGTCATTCACTCCAGTTACCAGTGATAGCGGAAAGGGCCCCCGGCAGCAAAATGTCACGTTAGAAAGAACAGGAGCCAATCTGGGCTCATCTATGATATCCGTACAACCCACACAGGACATGCGATATTTTTACGCCAGAGGAGGGAGAACATGGATGGGATTTTTAATCTTGGACTCTCATCACCAAGATGCAGCGGGCAGAATGATCAGAAAGAAGTAAGAAGAGCCGGGGGAGCGTGACATGTAGAATTAAGATATGGAGGCCGCCGGTGGCATCCTGATAGTCAAGTGCTCGACTGGAAAGATTAGTTCTGCAGGAGCCAGAGCAGGGAGCGCCTAACGGCAAGGACGGATAGTAACCAGTGCATCGGTGGTGGTACAACCTCTAGGACCCCTCCAATCACAACAATGAAAGGACTGGGGTCCCTTTGAGTTAGGGCCCATGCACAAAACCTTATGTATTTTGCGGTATGCAAAAAACGGATCCGCAAAAAATACGGATGACATCCGTGTGCATTCCATATTTTGCGGAACGGAACAGCTGTCCTCTAATAGAACACTACTATCCTTGTCCGTAATGCAGACAATAATAGGACACCCTCTGAGCCCAGTAACGCCCCCCTGCAGTGCCTAGCCCGCCTTAGTGTATAGCCCAAGCACGCCTCCTCGCTATGTAGTAACCTCCCACAGTCTAGTTTAATGGCGCCGCCCCCTCTGGTACGTCAGCTAATTCATTCAAACCAGGCACCTTGAATCTTCAGTTAGTCGGGCTGAAATCTCGCACAGGCGCAGTACCGCCTACTGCCTGCGCCTGGGGCAGGCGCACGGGGATCGCAGACTCATTCACTTGAATGGGTCTGCGATCCCTCGGTTCCGCAAAAAGATAGAGCATGTTCTGTCATTTTGCGGTGTGGAGGCACGGAACGGAACCCCAGAAAGCACTCCGTAGTGCTTCCGTAGTGTTCCGTGCCTCCGGATTTGCGGACCCATTAAAATGAATGGGTCCGCATCTGTGATGCGGAATGACAGCAGAACAGTGCCGTGTATTGCGGATCCGCAAATTCGGTCCGCAATACGGGAACAGGACACCAAAGGTCGTGTGAACGAACCCTTAGAGGAGCATGCTTACCTACTCCCCCACTGCTAAATACTAGCTCCTCTGGTCCCCGCTCTGGTGTGACGGGCGGGACACATGTGCCGCTGCAGCCAATGACTGGTGGCAGTGCTGATATGTCCCCCATGTGTCACATCACTGAGCCCCAACGCTGGACAACACCTTTAAGGGATTATTTGCTGTTTATGCTTTTTTATTTTACATTTTGTGCCCCTTTAAATTCCACCCTGCACATAGAATGGGGCTGACCTCACTTACCGTCTGTGTGCACCCCGGCAATCAGGTAGTCGCCCATAGCCCGTGCCTGGCGCAGCTGGTTGGAGTGCCCATAATGTACCATGTCATAGCTGTAAGAAAACAGAGGATTCTCAGTCATTTACTCCTGGCCAGGGTGGATTTGATTTAAATCACTAGTCAGTAAGGCTTGATTTAAATTATAGTTTTCTACATAAAAAGACTAATTCTTGCTGGTATAACTTATAATATGCAAGTAGATGAAGATTTGTAGAATAACAACTTTTCATATTAGTTTGATTCTGCATTCATAGGTTTGTAGAAGTTAGGATTAAGGTATTTTTCTCAACTCTGTTAATGTTATAACATGTTTGCTGTGAAGAAGAGGCATGTGATCTCTGCTGAGTCAAATTCAGTTTTGGGAACTGCAAAAGTAAACCAAGCATCTGTGATAATATCTTGTAGGCAGAAAAACGGCCCAATAATCTTACAAAAACCTCTGGAAGAGCATGACATTGTGAATGGATTAATGGACATTTGTATTTACCCCAAAAAATACACATATACAGCCTTATTCTACATAATTAAAAAAAACTAAGCATTTTATAAAAAAATAAATAAAAAAAAATAAATGATTTTTATCCACTCTGCTCCTGACAACATAAACCAGTGACGGAGGAACGGAGACAGCCACTGGAAATCAGACGTCAAAATCCACATTACTCATCTCCCTGTAAAATAGGTCACAAAACTGAAAGATATCGGGATTTCTGCAATTACTCTAAGCCAGGCATCCTCAAACTGCGGCCCTCCAGCTGTTGTCAAACTACAACTCCCACAATGCCCTGCTGTAGGCTGTTCGGGCATGCTGGGAGTTGGAGTTTTGCAACAGCTGGAGGGCCGCAGTTTGAGGATGCCTGCTCTACGCTCTCGTTGGTTGAACATCAAGCAGAACTTCATAGAGGAATTCTACGTATACCGCCCCTCACCAAACTATACGCAATCTCATGCTGCAACTTCATAGGGGTTGTGATCCTGAGAGAGATAAGAGTCATCAAACCCCTCGGGGAGGACATTGCAACAGGTCTACATAGTGCAAATTAAAAATGGGAAATGAGAGGCCCAAGGCTGCACCACAAGAGACCCTGCTGGCAAGATCTCCTTCTGATTTCCATCTGGCAACCAGCCAATCAGCGCAGAGGGGGGGTGCCCTGCTCTCCTCATGGATACAGCGGACACTTCCATCGGGAAGGGATATTGTTTTAAACGTAATATTCCAAGAGTTTGTAATTTTTGTTACTTTTTTCTTCATTTTTGCAGTACTGTACCATAGAAAAATACTGTCCTTCACCTTGGGGAGAGCATGAGGAGACTTATAGGCCATACATGCTCCTCTGGAATTCTGGGAAGAAGGGATGCAAATGAGCTTGCAGCAAGCTCCGCCTCTGAGGCCACCAGATGTAAGACAGTTATCCTATAAGTCAATGTTCGACCCCTTAAATATTCCTTGAGACATGACTTGGATAATAATTAAGCCAGCATCTCATCTGCAGACAGCCGTTTCAGGGTGATTGCCCCTCATCAGAGTGCAGAGTATGCATGGCCTATAAGTCTCCTCACACCGATTAAGGTGCTCTCCATTAGGAGACATAGTACCCCCCACACACACATGCCTTCAAGTCCTGACCTAGGCCTCTCAGCCAGTACTCTCTGCTCTGTACTGATGAGGGACAATCACCCTGAAACAGCTGTCTGCAGATGAGGTGCTGGCTTCTTTAATATCCAAATCATGTCTCAGAGCCCATTTAAAGGGTCGAACACAGACTTATAGGATAGCTGCCTTACATCTGGTGGTATCAGAGGTGGAGCTTGTTAAGAGCTCATTTGTATCCCTTGTGTACTATGGCAGCAGTCTGCAGAAATGATAGTACTTCCTCTATAAATAGGTAATCCAAAGTCAGTTTACTGCTGCTGTGAGGGGAAGATCTTATCTGAAGAGTAATCCCCATGATAATAGTAGGTGTAAAACTGTGATAATGGTAAGACGGCTCTATAAGTCACTGGACTGCTCTGGATCAGGACACAAACAGAAGAGCACTGCATCGATTAGTGTAATGTGTGATACTCTAACTGAGCCGCTGCAGGAGGAGCTCTCTGGCCCCAGTGATGGTCTGACCAAGAGAGTTAGGCCTTTTTTACATGAACGTGACAGCTCTGTGCCTGTGCTGCGGACCACATAAGGCAGTTCCGCAATACACGGGTCACCAGCTGTGTGCATTCCGCATCATGGAAGCGGACCCATTCACTTGAATGAGTCCGCAAATCCGGAGATGCGGAACGGAAGCACGGAACGGAACCCCACGGAAGCACTACGGAATGCTCCAGTGGTGTTCCGTTCCGTGCTTCCGTTCCACAAGAAGATAGAACTTGTTCTACCTTTTAGCGGAACGGACAGATCACGGACCCTATTCAAGTGAATGGGTCTGTGATCCGCATGCGGCTGTCCCACGGTCAGTGCCCGTGCATTGTGGATTGCAATTTACCATCCACAGCACGGGACCCTTGCGTTCGTGGGCAAGAGGCCTTAGGGTGCATCCGTTGCTCCGTTCCGTGGGCAAAAAAAATAATATAACATGTCCTTTTCTTGTCTGTGCTTTGCGGACAAGAATAGGCAGTTATATTAAAGGCTGTCCGTGCCGTTCCGCAAATTGCGGAACGCGCACCAATGCCATCCATGTTTTGCGGAACGCAAAACACACCACGGTCGTGTGCATGTAGCCAAAAACTGAATTTCATTATTTTATTTTTTTCTTACGTCAGCCCCTGCAGCGCCCTCAGTATATACTGTATTATGCCCCTGTCTAATGTCCCCAGGACATATACTCACCCCCAGTATACAGTACAGACCAAAAGTTTGGACACGCCTTCTCATTCAAAGAGTTTTCTTTATTTTCATGACTATGAAAATTGTAGATTCACACTGAAGGCATCAAAACTATGAATTAACACATGTGGAATTATATACATAACAAAAAAGCTGTGAAACAACTGAAAATATGTCATATTCTAGGTTCTTCAAAGTAGCCACCTTTTGCTTTGATTACTGCTTTGCACACTCTTGGCAATCTCTTGATGAGCTTCAAGAGGTAGTCACCTGAAATGGTTTTCACTTCACAGGTGTGCCCTGTCAGGTTTAATAAGTGGGATTTCTTGCCGTATAAATGGGGTTGGGACCATCAGTTGCGTTGTGGAGAAGTCAGGTGGATACACAGCTGATAGTCCTACTGAATAGACTGTTAGAATTTGTATTATGGCAAGAAAAAAGCAGCTAAGTAAAGAAAAACGAGTGGCCATCATTACTTTAAGAAATGAAGGTCAGTCAGTCCGAAAAATTGGGAAAACTTTGATAGTGTCCCCAAGTGCATTCACAAAAACCATCAAGCGCTACAAAGAAACTGGCTCACATGCGGACCACCGCAGGAAAGGAAGACCAAGAGTCACCTCTGCTGCGGAGGATAAGTTCATCCGAGTCACCAGCCTCAGAAATCGCAGGTTAACAGCAGCTCAGATTAGAGACCAGGTCAATGCCACACAGAGTTCTAGCAGCAGACACATCTCTAGAACAACTGTTAATAGGAGACTGTGTGAATCAGGCCTTCATGGTAGAATATCTGCTAGGAAACCACTGCTAAGGACAGGCGACAAGCAGAAGAGACTTGTTTGGGCTAAAGAACACAAGGAATGGACATTAGACCAGTGGAAATCTGTGCTTTGGTCTGATGAGTCCAAATTTGAGATCTTTGGTTCCAACCACCGTGTCTTTGTGCGACGCAGAAAAGGTGAACGGATGGACTCTACATGCCTGGTTCCCACCGTGAGACATGGAGGAGGAGGTGTGATGGTGTGGGGGTGCTTTGCTGGTGACACTGTTGGGGATTTATTGAAAATTGAAGGCATACTGAACCAGCATGGCTACCACAGCATCTTGCAGCGGCAGGCTATTCCATCCGGTTTACGTTTAGTTGGACCATCATTTATTTCTCAACAGGACAATGACCCCAAACACACCTCCAGGCTGTGTAAGGGCTATTTGACCATGAAGGATAGTGATGGGGTGCTATGCCAGATGACCTGGCCTCCACAGTCACCGGACCTGAACCCAATCGAGATGGTTTGGGGTGAGCTGGACCGCAGAGTGAAGGCAAAAGGGCCAACAAGTGCTAAGCATCTCTGGGAACTCCTTCAAGACTGTTGGAAGACCATTTTAGGTGACTACCTCTTGAAGCTCATCAAGAGAATGCCAAGAGTGTGCAAAGCAGTAATCAAAGCAAAAGGTGGCTACTTTGAAGAACCTAGAATATGACATATTTTCAGTTGTTTCACACTTTTTTGTTATGTATATAATTCCACATGTGTTAATTCATAGTTTTGATGCCTTCAGTGTGAATCTACAATTTTCATAGTCATGAAAATAAAGAAAACTCTTTGAATGAGAAGATGTGTCCAAACTTTTGGTCTGTACTGTATATACTGGCCCGAACTAGTACCCCCAGTATAAATATATGGCCCCCGGTATGATTGTTTAGCCCCCATAGTGCCCCCAATATTATTATATTGCCCATATTGGAATTTGCTAGGCGAGTAATGGTCTTTTATTTTATTTTTATATATATTTTTTTTCCTTCCTGAAACCGGACAACCCCTTTAAATAAGACTGTCTGGGGTAGTAAAAGTCCAAACAAAAAGGAAGTTAGAAGAGCCAAGACAGGAGGTGGAGCTGATCCAGAAAACCAGCATTTTATTTAAACATAAACCAGTCAGGGAATAATCATATATGCGGCAATACGTGATAAAGATTGATGATCATGTCCCTTTAAAAGTAAATCTACACTTTAAGCCCCCCCGACCCCCCCACCCCTCCCTCATACACATTACAGTCCCATTGGAGGGATCAGCCTGTTTTCAGCAGGAATTGTCAACGCCCTTTGTGGTATGGACGGATGCCAACCTGCTCTGGCACCCGCTTGTCGTAGCCATATTTATAAGCCCCCCGAGTGGCCGCAGAAGTAATTTCTCATATAAAGCCCATATTCACGGTTATTCACCTCCCCCCAACCTCCAGCTGTAATGACAGGGCAGGGGCACGAGCGCTGACTGCCCCCCTGCGGGCATCTCTACCCCTCTATTATCTGCTCTCTTTGTACGTTTCATCTCTTGGATTTTTTCTAAGGGACCACGCGTGTGCGGGATATGGTGGCGCTGTGTGCGGGATGTGGCGGTGCCATGTGCCGTCTCTGCCCGGCAGGAGCAGCCTGTGATTGCAGCACTCTGTGCATTATGCAGCTCGGCACAGAGTTGGCCATAGCCGACATGTGATCTCACCCTCCGCACTGCCCGTGCTGGGGTCTGATCTCCACATTCCTGCACAGGCTGCTCTACAGGTTGTGTCACCCCCTGCAGACGAGGAGCGGTCGGCTGCATACACCCCCCTCCCTGGGCACTAATCACATGACAGCGCTGCAGGCTACACAGCAACCAAGATAGCTCCATAGAGGAGGGTGGAATGACAAGTTATGACAGACCCTCCTCTGCTTGCTGTCAGTGACAGAAAAGAGCTCTATGAGCAGGATAGGTTTTTAACCTCCGCTACCATTTTAGAGGGCACCAGGGCCACCCCACAAGCTGTAAACTGCACGAGATCTCATCATTGTGACATCCTGAGCAATGACACAGGCGACAAGAGGAACCCAAGAGGACGCCGCTTATCTCTACACAGATAATACAGGCACAAAGGTCGCCAAAACAGGACGCGTCGTACCCACGGGAATTACACTGTACAAGCTCCAGGCTGGAACCGTGTACCCCAAACAAGGGCAAAGTCCTCTACAGATCACCACAGGCACAGAAAAGAAATCCCGACTCTGCCAGGGCGCCAACCATAACATGGCACCGGGGCACCTACAGGCAACCAGTCTGGGGTGACAACTGCGCTATCAGTCCACAGCAAGAACCAATTATTCATAGTCATTTTACCACACAACCTCAATTTTTCCCCCCTTAGGATTCTGCAATGTGGCGTCCCTCTGTTATTCCTCCTGGAAATGCATGATAAAATCGACAGCTGGGAGTTACCATTCCTATGGTGAAATGGGCGCGTTTCTACGCACGGTGACATCATCCACTCCCTTCTGACTAGGGGGAACGGTAGAAACCAGATGTCAACGTAATTACACATTTCCAGGAGGAACAACAGAGGAACAGCACAGAGTTCTAGGGAACTGAATGTCCTCTCCAGTTTGCAGAATCTGAATACTTTGGCCAAAATGCACTAATCAGACAAAAAAGTGTAGAAACCCTCGAGAGGACACTTTTTTAAACAGGTTTTTGGGGCAGAACATTAGGAAATCTGGACCCTTGTGTTTTCATTTCTCGCCATCTTGGCCTGCTGTCAGTGAACGGGAACCGTTATAGACCTAATCCTTCTTACAGCTGCGGATTCGCTACAATTGGATCCGGCCTAGACAATCCTCCACACATCTGTTCCCTGTCTATGCTGATGGGTTGCTACAATGTACCAGTAACTGGGGTACACGAGCTGTTCACCCCAGACCGGATACTGAGGAACCAAACGCTGGCACTGGTAACAGGTCTCTGCAAGCAAACAATCGTGCCCCATTCACTGACAGCAAGCACAGATATTAACGGAGGGGAGTTTAAATGTTAAGCGTATTTAGAAAGCTGCAGAACTTTTCCTTTCTGTATCCCGGAGCCATAGGGTAGATCCTGTTACCCAAATTCCGGGTGGGAGGGTGCGGCACCTCGCGTCCTCACCAGACCTTACATAGCAGATGATGGAGCACAGAAGCCCAAGGCGCTGTTCACACAGATGGAAGGCATTTTTGGCTGCAGAACTTACTTCACCAAATCTGCAGCGTGCAAATACCCCCTTAGAATGGAAAGGGATGTGGAGACCTTGAGGCGGGGGGTTCTAAAGGGCTACAAAAAGATGGCAGCTTCATTCCAAAACCAGCGCCACCCCTGCCCACAGGTTGTGTGTGGTATTACAGCTCAGTCCCCTTCACTTCAATGGAGCTGAGCTGCAATACCAGATACAACCTGTGGACAGATGTGGTGCTGTTCTTTGCTGGAAAGCTGCCCTGGAACCAGCCATTAGCTGGCAGGAGAGCTGCATACACATGTGGACACCCCCGATCAGATGACGGGTCAGTCCGGGGTGTACTGCCCCTTTAAGAAGGTGTGCCCCCGCACGCTGACTATGCACACACGCAGCGCGGCTCTTCCTCTCACCAGCCGTCGCACCACACCCGTACGGGCCTCCGGGATGCCGTCTCCTGCAGGGCGGGGTCATCGTGTCCGTTCCGAATCATCTCGGGGAGTTTAATGAAATGTCAACCACCCGGAAACGTCCCACAAGCAGAACAGTTCCTCCCCCGGAAATGACGCAAGGCAAAACCCCCCGCTCCCATAGCAACAGCCAACGCGCCTTGAAGGGGCGGCCATCTTTGTTCCGGGCATCCTTCCACAGTGGGAGACAAGCGCACAGGCAGGAAACAGGTTTGTACTGGAAAGTTTTATTTAAAAACACTGAATGTAAAAAAAAGGTCAAAAGTGCAAATGGGTGATAGGAGGAGGCCTCCCAGCATGACACAGGCAGTAAGGACATGGTCACTTGGCTTTCCTTCTTCCTTTGGTGCATCCTTTACCAAACCAGCCGCCACTGAGCGCCTGCGGGGACTGCTCCGGCCGTGTATCCGGCGTCTCCGCTGCCTCGATGAGCTTACGGCTGTGGCTGGCTTCTTCTCCTGGGCGCAGGGGTACGGCCATAGAAAAGATTGGGTCTAGGGATCTGGAAAAGAGGCTGTAGTCAGGTCAAGGCACAGATACCAGAAGCTGGAAGAGGGGGTCTGATCAGTGGGATCCCCTCTGATCATGAGAGCTGGGGTGGTGGGGGGGTCATTGCCCCTTGTGTGGATGGAGAAGTGGTCAAGCATGTGCACTGCCGCCCCGTTCAAAGTCTATGGACTAGTGAGATAGCGTCCAGTTACCGTCTGTCCCATAAACTTTTCAAGGGGGTGATCCATCTGCTAGGATATCCCATCAGTGTCAGAAAGATGCCGGTTCTCTTCCTCTCCCCACTCACTCCTAACCCCAGAACGAAGGAAAGCTCTCGATGATCGCTATGGAAGATCCAAAAATAGCCAAGGCTGTTTAGCGGAATCCAATAACCGTGAAGAGAGCGCACACCACAAAAGCGCGGCCACCGCTCCATTCGCAGCTATGGGGGTACCAGAAATAGCAGAGCGCGCTTGGCTACTTTCCGAACTCACATAGCAGTGAGCAGACGGTGGCCGCACATGTGGGGCCCCGATCTGGAGAGAGGAGCAGGACCCAGAGGTCCTAGTGATATACCATCAATGTTCCAGAGAGGCCAGCCCTGTGCGTGCTCAACCACTGCTCCATCCACAAAAGGGATGATGACCTCAGCCCTCATGATCAGTAGGGGAAAGGGTGTGCGAGGGGGTCCCCAGCCCATGGATAGGGAACAATTGTTGGTTCTGGGCAACCCCCCCATGGTGGGGGTGTAAGGTTAGCTGTGTGGAGCAACAACACTTCTAGTGATTAGCAATGGGGGTCGTGATGTGACACAAAAGTCAGAGGGGCACATTTACCAGGGTCAGCATCTGTTTTTAGGCAGAAAAATTTAGTTTTTTGCTATGGAGTTAAGGGCTATGTACACCCTTGAGGGAATTTTTTTTTTTCTGATTGCTTATTACTCATTTTGGGCTAAAAATATTTTTTTAAATTTTTATTAAAAATATTTAGCCTTTTTGTCACAAAAGGTTAACCATCGAGCAGTGTGAATCCTACCTTCATTTTGTGCCAGTCATCTAGGGCTGGGTCCACATCTGCACTGGGAACTCTGGCAATCTGTCCCGGCAGAGGAACACACTGCTGGAGTTCGCCAGATCTGGATACCACTTTGCACCGCCGGATCCCCATTCACTGTAATGGTATCCAGCGGTAATCGGCTGCTTTCCATATGCCGACTTTCAGCCAGACAAAAAAAAAGTTTTTGGTCTGGCTGAAAGTCGGCATGTACACCAGATACAGTGACCAGATTACAGTCAGAGTTCACAACACCGATGTGAACCCGGCCTAATACACCTTGGGGGTCATTTATTAAGACCAGAGTTTTAGACGCCAGTCTTAATAGGCCCATGCTCTGGGTCCACCGAAGTTATGTAGAGGCGCTGAACCTTATATAATATTGGCGTATTTCTGATCATAAAATTACCCCCCCCCCCCCCCCATCTGTAAAATACCAAAAGGTCACACTTATCAGTAAGATAAGAACGGCGCTGTGATATATAGAGGTAGTGGAGATAAAACTTAACTGGTTGCTATGACATCGTGCACTTTGTGCCGCCGCAGTACAGTAATACACTCGTATGATCGACACGAGTGTGTTACCGTACAGCAGCGGTGACACGAGTGTGTTACCGTACAGCAGCGGCGACACGAGTGTGTTACCGTACAGCAGCGGCGACACGAGTGTGTTACCGTACAGCAGCGGCGACACGAGTGTGTTACCGTACAGCAGCGGTGACACGAGTGTGTTACCGTACAGCAGCGGTGACACGAGTGTGTTACCGTACAGCAGCGGTGACACGAGTGTGTTACCGTACAGCAGCGGTGACACGAGTGTGTTACCGTACAGCAGCGGTGACACGAGTGTGTTACCGTACAGCAGCGGTGACACGAGTGTGTTACCGTACAGCAGCGGTGACACGAGTGTGTTACCGTACAGCAGCGGTGACACGAGTGTGTTACCGTACAGCAGCGGTGACACGAGTGTGTTACCGTACAGCAGCGGTGACACGAGTGTGTTACCGTACAGCAGCGGTGACACGAGTGTGTTACCGTACAGCAGCGGTGACACGAGTGTGTTACCGTACAGCAGCGGTGACACGAGTGTGTTACCGTACAGCAGCGGTGACACGAGTGTGTTACGTACAGCAGCGGTGACACGAGTGTGTTACCGTACAGCAGCGGTGACACGAGTGTGTTACCGTACAGCAGCGGTGACACGAGTGTGTTACCGTACAGCAGCGGTGACACGAGTGTGTTACCGTACAGCAGCGGTGACACGAGTGTGTTACCGTACAGCAGCGGTGACACGAGTGTGTTACCGTACAGCAGCGGTGACACGAGTGTGTTACCGTACAGCAGCGGTGACACGAGTGTGTTACCGTACAGCAGCGGTGACACGAGTGTGTTACCGTACAGCAGCGGTGACACGAGTGTGTTACCGTACAGCAGCGGTGACACGAGTGTGTTACCGTACAGCAGCGGTGACACGAGTGTGTTACCGTACAGCAGCGGTGACACGAGTGTGTTACCGTACAGCAGCGGTGACACGAGTGTGTTACCGTACAGCAGCGGTGACACGAGTGTGTTACCGTACAGCAGCGGTGACACGAGTGTGTTACCGTACAGCAGCGGTGACACGAGTGTGTTACCGTACAGCAGCGGTGACACGAGTGTGTTACCGTACAGCAGCGGTGACACGAGTGTGTTACCGTACAGCAGCGGTGACACGATGTGTGTTACCGTTACAGCAGCGGTGACACGAGTGTGTTACCGTACAGCAGCGGGTGACACGAGTGTGTTACCGTACAGCAGCGGTGACACGAGTGTGTTACCGTACAGCAGCGGTGACAACGAGTGTGTTACCGTACAGCAGCGGTGACACGAGTGTGTTACCGTACAGCAGCGGTGACACGAGTGTGTTACCGTACAGCAGCGGTGACACGAGTGTGTTACCGTACAGCAGCGGTGACACGAGTGTGTTACCGTACAGCAGCGGTGACACGAGTGTGTTACCGTACAGCAGCGGTGACACGAGTGTGTTACCGTACAGCAGCGGTGACACAGTGTGTTACCGTACAGCAGCGGTGACACGAGTGTGTTACAGTACAGCAGCGGTGACACGAGTGTGTTACCGTACAGCAGCGGTGACACGAGTGTGTTACCGTACAGCAGGCGGTGACACGAGTGTGTTACCGTACAGCAGCGGTGACACGAGTGTGTTACCGTACAGCAGCGGTGACACGAGTGTGTTACCGTACAGCAGCGGTGACACGAGTGTGTTACCGTACAGCAGCGGTGACACGAGTGTGTTACCGTACAGCCGGTGACACAGTGTGTTACCGTACAGCAGCGTACACGTGTGTTACCGTACAGCAGCGGTGACCACGAGTGTGTTACCGTACAGCAGCGGTGACACGAGTGTGTTACCGTACAGCAGCGGTGACACGAGTGTGTTACCGTACAGCAGCGGTGACACGAGTGTGTTACCGTACAGCAGCGGTACACGAGTGTGTTACCGTACAGCAGCGGTGACACGAGTGTGTTACCGTACAGCAGCGTTGACACGAGTGTGTTACCGTACAGCAGCGGTGACACGAGTGTGTTACCGTACAGCAGCGTGACACGAGTGTGTTACCGTAGCAGCGTTGACACAGGTGTTACCGTACAGCAGCGGTGACACGAGTGTGTTACCGTACAGCAGCGGTGACACGAGTGTGTTACCGTACAGCAGCGGTGACACGAGTGTGTTACCGTACAGCAGCGGTGACACGAGTGTGTTACCGTACAGCAGCGGTGACACGAGTGTGTTACCGTACAGCAGCGGTGACACGAGTGTGTTACCGTACAGCAGCGGTGACACGAGTGTGTTACCGTACAGCAGCGGTGACACGAGTGTGTTACCGTACAGCAGCGGTGACACGAGTGTGTTACCGTACAGCAGCGGTGACACGAGTGTGTTACCGTACAGCAGCGGTGACACGAGTGTGTTACCGTACAGCAGCGGTGACACGAGTGTGTTACCGTACAGCAGCGGTGACACGAGTGTGTTACCGTACAGCAGCGGTGACACGAGTGTGTTACCGTACAGCAGCGGTGACACGAGTGTGTTACCGTACAGCAGCGGTGACACGAGTGTGTTACCGTACAGCAGCGGTGACACGAGTGTGTTACCGTACAGCAGCGGTGACACGAGTGTGTTACCGTACAGCAGCGGTGACACGAGTGTGTTACCGTACAGCAGCGGTGACACGAGTGTGTTACCGTACAGCAGCGGTGACACGAGTGTGTTACCGTACAGCAGCGGTGACACGAGTGTGTTACCGTACAGCAGCGGTGACACGAGTGTGTTACCGTACAGCAGCGGTGACACGAGTGTGTTACCGTACAGCAGCGGTGACACGAGTGTGTTACCGTACAGCAGCGGTGACACGAGTGTGTTACCGTACAGCAGCGGTGACACGAGTGTGTTACCGTACAGCAGCGGTGACACGAGTGTGTTACCGTACAGCAGCGGTGACACGAGTGTGTTACCGTACAGCAGCGGTGACACGAGTGTGTTACCGTACAGCAGCGGTGACACGAGTGTGTTACCGTACAGCAGCGGTGACACGAGTGTGTTACCGTACAGCAGCGGTGACACGAGTGTGTTACCGTACAGCAGCGGTGACACGAGTGTGTTACCGTACAGCAGCGGTGACACAAGTGTGTTACCGTACAGCAGCGGTGACACAAGTGTGTTACCGTACAGCAGCGGTGACACAAGTGTGTTACCGTACAGCAGCGGTGACACAAGTGTGTTACCGTACAGCAGCGGTGACACAAGTGTGTTACCGTACAGCAGCGGTGACACAAGTGTGTTACCGTACAGCAGCGGTGACACAAGTGTGTTACCGTACAGCAGCGGTGACACAAGTGTGTTACCGTACAGCAGCGGTGACACAAGTGTTACGTACAGCAGCGGTGACACAAGTGTGTTACCGTACAGCAGCGGTGACACAAGTGTGTTACCGTACAGCAGCGGTTATACAAGTGTGTTACCGTACAGCAGCGGTTATACAAGTGTGTTACCGTACAGCAGCAGTTATACAAGTGTGTTACCGTACAGCAGCAGTTATACAAGTGTGTTACCGTACAGCAGCAGTTATACAAGTGTGTTACCGTACAGCAGCAGTTATACAAGTGTGTTACTGTACAGCAGCGGTGACACAAGTGTGTTACCGTACAGCAGCGGTTATACAAGTGTGTTACCGTACAGCAGCGGTTATACAAGTGTGTTACCGTACAGCAGCGGTTATACAAGTGTGTTACCGTACAGCAGCGGTTATACAAGTGTGTTACCGTACAGCAGCAGTTATACAAGTGTGTTACTGTACAGCAGCGGTGACACGAAGTGCACGGCATCATAGCAACCAATGACGCGGGGGGCGCTCCTGCTCTCAGCAGGATGCCAGTCCAGTATCTGATGGACCGTGTTCCACAGACATGTGAATTCAGCCTAACTGGTAAGACCATTCCAATTTATTACCACAACATGTGACTACAGAATGGTGGAGTATATTTCCCCAGTAACCGGGGGTATCAATGCTGATCTGCGGCCAGGGTGGATTTGATTTAAATCACAATTTAAATCACTAGTCAGTAAGGCTGGATTTAAATCATAGTTTTCTACATAAAGACTAATTCTTGCTGGTATAACTTATAATATGCAAGTAGATGAAGATTTTTAGAATAACGTTTCATATTAGTTTGATTCTGCATTCATAGGTTTGTAGAAGTTAGGATTAAGGTCTTTTTCTCAACTCTGTTAATGTTATAACATGTTTGCTGTGAAGAGGCATGTGATCTCTGCTGAGTCAAATTCAGTTTTGAGAACTGCAAAAGTAAACCAAGCATCTGTGATAATATCTTGTAGGCAGAGAAACTGCCCAATAATCTTACAAAAACCTCTGGAAGAGCATGACATTGTGAATGGATTAATGGAATTTATTTTCCAAAAAAATTACACATATAATGTGTCGGCAGATAAGAACCATTTGGCCCATCTAGTCTGCCCAATATACTGAATACTATGGATAGCCCCTGGCCCTATCTTATATGAAGGATAGCCTTATGCCTATCCCATGCATGCTTAAACTCCTTCACTGTATTTGCAGCTACCACTTCTGCAGGAAGGCTATTCCATGCATCCACTACTCTCTCAGTAAAGTAATACTTCCTGATGTTAGTTTTAAAATAGAGGGGCAAAGGTTTAAAAGTATGTCCTCTTGTAGCAGTTTTTCTTCTTTTAAATATTCTCTCCTCTTTTACCTTGTTGATTCCCTTTATGTATTTAGCAGTTTCTATCATATCCCCTCTGTCTCGTCTTTCTTCCAAGCTATACATGTTAAGGTCCTTTAATCTTTCCCGGTAAGTTTTATCCTGCAATCCATGTACCAGTTTAGTAGCTCTTCTCTGAACTCTCTCCAAAGTATCAATATCCTTCTGGAGATATGGTCTCCAGTACTGCGCACCATACTCCAAATGAGGTCTCACTAGTGATCTGTAGAGCGGCATGAGCGCCTCCCTCTTTCTACTGGTAATGCCTCTCCCTATACACCCAAGCATTCTGCTAGCATTTCCTGCTGCTTTGTGACATTGTCGGCCTACGTTTAAGGCCCCTTTCACACGAGCGAGTATTCCGCGCGGATATGATGCGCGAGTTGAAAGCATTGCACCCGCACTGAATCCTGACCCATTCATTTCTATGGGGCTGTGCACACGAGAGGCGATTTTCACCCATCACTTGTGCGTTACGTGAAAATCACAGCATACTCCTCTTTGTGCGTTTTTCACGTAACGCAGGCCCCATAGAAATGAATGGGGTTGCGTGAAAATCGCAAGCATCCGCAAGCAAGTGCGGATGCGGTGCGATTTTCACGCACGGTTGCTAGGAGACGATCAGGATGGGGACCTGATCATTATTTTTCCTTATAACATGGTTATAAAGGGAAAATAATAGCATTCTGAATACAAAATGCACAGTACAATAGCGCTGGAGGGGTTAAAAAAATAAATAAATTTAACTCACCTTAATCCACTTGCTCGCACAGCCCGGCATCTCTTCTGTCTTCTTCTTTGCTGTGTGCAGGAAAAGGACCTGTGGTGACGTCACTCCGGTCATCACATGATCCATCACCATGGTAAAAGATCATGTGACAGGCCATGTGATGACCGGAGTGACGTCACCACAGGTCCTTTTCCTGCACACAGCAAAGAAGAAGACAGAAGAGATGCCGGGCTGCGCGAGCAAGTGGAATAAGGAGAGTTAAATATATTTTTTTTTAACCCCTCCAGCGCTATTGTACTATACATTCTGTATTCAGAATGCTATTATTTTCTCTTATAACCAGGTTATAAGGGAAAATAATACAATCTACAGAACACCAATCCCAAGCCGGGTTTGGGTACCAAACATGCAGATTTTTCTCATGCGCGTGCAAAACGCATTACAATGTTTTGCACTCGCGCTGACAAATCGCACATGTTCCCGCAACGCACCCGCACCGCCCGTGTGAAAGAGGCCTTAGTCTTCTGAAATAATGACCCCTAAATCCCTTTCCTCAGATACTGAGGTTAGGACTGTATCACTGATTTTATATTCTGTTCTTGGGTTTTTACGTCCCAGGTGCATTATCTTGCACTTAACATTAAATTTTAGTTGCCAGATTTCTGACCATTCCTCTAGTTTTCCTAAATCCTTTTCCATTTGGTGTATCCCTCCAGGAACATCAACCCTGTTACAAATCTTTGTGTCATCAGCAAAAAGACACACCTTACCATCAAGGCCTTCTGCAATTTCGCTGATAAAGATATTAAACAATATGGGTCCCAGAACAGATCCCTGAGGTACCCCACTGGTAACAAGACCTTGGTCTGAATATACTGCATTGACCACAACCCTCTGTTGTCTGTCCCTCAGCCACTGCCTAATCCATTCAACAATATGGGAGTCCACGTACAGCCTTATTCTACATAATTAAAAACTAATCTTTATTTAATGATGGAATAACCTTTGGATGGTATTATATTTTCCTCAAAAAGAGAGATATATAAAATCTGGCAGCACTCCCTTCAACAGTAACCCAGGGTGCCCACGGTGGTCCCTTGACTCAGGACAGAAGACAATGAAGAAAATCCGCAGCACTCCTTGAAGAATAAAATGTGCTCTTTATTCACACATATCAAAAATTGACAATGTTTTGGTTCTCTCACAGAACCTATTTTTGATATGTGTGAATAAAGAGCACATTTTATTCTCCAAGGAGTGCTGCGGATTTTCTTCATTATATATATATATAAAATCATTGATCTTTATCCACCCCATCTGCGGCACACTGTCTGGTGTGGACGCTTTGCTGTTTGTTTTGTGGAAGGTGCTTGCTATATGCAATATGAGACCCGACTGATAAAAAGTTTTGTTATCTCCACTACCTCCTTATATATGCTCATTTGAAGGTTTTGGTAGTCTTGGTGGGGTTATATACCATTTTACCCCTCTATTGGCATATTTTTGTTAAAAACATGATTTTTAGCTTAAAATGAGTACAATGCAATTAGGAATCGACTGATTATCGGAAGTACCGATATTAAGGATTTTGCACATTATCGGTATCGGCATCTAACCTTGCTGATAATGCGTATAAAGTGAATACTAGTGAGCGCTTATGGAAGTGCTCACTAGTATGCATCGGGAGCATGGAAGAAGTGCAGCAAGCGTTTCCGATACTCACCCTCCCTGGTCTTCTTTGATGGGGCCTGCGCTGCACTGTCCTGACCCCGTACAGCATCAGGACGTAGTGCGCGCACTATGACCTGACGCTGCAAGGTGACAGTGCAGCACGGGCCGGAGAACACAGGGGAGCGCGACACCGGACCCGGAGATGAAGAGGAGCCGCGGTGCAGGAGAGGTGAGGAGTTTTTATTTTCTTCATCTGAGGTCTGCTAGGGGTTAAAAACCCAAAAATTCAGTGAGAAGGATTGGGGGGGGGGGGGGGGGGCGGGGGATGGAAATTGGCATTTGGCACAATTATTATAAGTGTAAATTATAAATTGACTACCAACTAAGGACTTTAATAATTTACAATATACTAGTGCCAAATGCAAATTTCCACCTCCTCAGTGACTACCAACTAATATATGTATAAAAATAAATCAATATCAGTCGATCCCTAAATGCAATAATTAAAAAATGCCCCTCAACGTGTCCATAGCCTTTAATGGAAAAACCCCACGCGAGGTATGACCTGATGCCAGGTGTGTTTATGTCTTGGACAATTGGAAAGTTAAGGTGATACGGTTTAGATTAGGGAACGGATCTAAAAATCTAAGTGCTACCAGAGTGGGCACCACCGGGGGGATCCTTTGTTCTTCCGATTGTTGGAGGTTCTCAGCTCACAACCCTCCTCCCCCTCATATTGATATAAGAAGAAGAAAAAATAAATAAAATAAAAATAAATCACCTGTTATAGTCTGGGATGTCCAACTTCAGCTCGTCCATCAGAAGCCGCATGACCTCATCACATTTTCCATGGATTTTCCGGGTGGCTAGTGCATCTTTAGGCGTCCACTGAGGAAATACACGGTGCTGATGGGTGACAGTGGCGCTCTTTTCCCTGCCTATAACATGCCCTGTATATCCACGAGAATGCTACTTCTGAGAGGAAACCACTGTGCAGCCGATGACAACTGCTAGAAATAAGTAGCATTTGTTCTGTGTAGCTCACAATAAACAAAACGCGACCCTATCTGGGAAGGGTTTCTATAAATCACCAAAATAAAGCCCGTTTAGGCTAATAACCTCACTTGTCCCAGATAATAAAACTTAACTTTTACTGCCATTAAAACTAGGGGTGCACCGAAATTCCAGCGGCCGAAAATGCACCTAATCCATTTCGGCCGATATTGATCCATATCGGCAGAAAATAGCGGGGAGGGACTGGGAGGAGGAGCTGGGGGCCGGTGCGTTCACTGTGCTCCGGCCCCCAGCTCCAGTAGTTATAAAATGTGTACAATTAATAAGGATTCTATTCATGAGGCCCCCTCTGCAGTAGAACATTCAATACAGCCACATCCTACTCACAGGGCTGTTATCTTAATGCTGGCCGGCCGGGCAGACGAGCGGCAGCGTCACGACTGACGTCACATGCCTGCGCCGCCTCCTTCATTCAGAAAGTAGGCCGGGCACATGACGTCAGTTGTGACGCTGCCGCTCCTCTGCCCGGCCGCCAGCATTAAGATAACAGCCCTGTGAGTAGGATGTGGCTATATTGAATGTTCTACTGCAGAGGGGGCCTCATGAATAGAATCCTTATTAATTGTACACATTTTATAACTACTGGAGCTGGGGGCCGGAGCACAGTGAACGCACCGGCCCCCAGCTCCTCCTCCCAGTCCCTCCCCGCTATTTTCTATTAATTGTACACATTTTATAACTAGTCTGTACTGGAGCGAAGGGGGGGGGGGGGGGGGGGGGGTGTCTGTGGATGGCACTGTTATGGGGTGGGTGGGGGTCTGTGGATGGCACTGTTATGGGTGGGTGGGTAATATGATTTATTAAATTCATGAAAAAGAATTATTAATAAAATCATAAAAAAAAAAAAAGTATTTTAAAACTATTTGGGCAAAAAGGCAGTTTCGGTTTCGGTCAAGGGGCATCCTGAATTTTCGGTTTCGGACCAGAATTTTCATTTCGGTGCACCCCTAACAAAACACTTTCCTAAATATAAGTGGATGTGAGCAAAAACTAGATTAAAAATATCTCATGCCCTGTCAGTTCTGAAGCTAATTGCTGCATCTGCAATGGTAATCGGGGGTGCACTCCCCATGCTTGAACCAGTGCAGCACCGTCCTATACGTGTTTGAATGAAATAGTGCTTTGTGGCAAACAATGTTTACTCTAGGATAGCTTCACTGGTAATTTGCTACACTAGTTGCCAGAACTGACTCGGACATAGGAATCTAAAAACACTAATTAAGGTCCCCCAACATGTCTCGCCAGCCAACCTGGCTTTATCAGGGGTAATGGACAGAATTTACCCAGTTACCCCTGATGAAGCCAGGTTGGCTGGCGAAACATGCTTTATTTTGGCGATATGCTCTGTGTAACATACAATCCATTCCAGCAGATCTCTGCTCAATTTTAACCCCTTAGTGACCACCCATACACCTTTTTACGGAGGTCACTAAGGGGCCTTAGGCTTTTTTACGGCGGCCCAGTCTAAGCGCTGCATGGGTCCCCCGTGCAGCGGGGACCCGACTCTCACATGAGAACCACGGCCCTGCTCTAACAGCCTGGACCATCAGAAGTGCCGACCCAGGCTGTTTACATGCGGTGGGCGCCATTCCCCGTGGCATGTAAAATGTTAAAGTGCTGACAGAGGGAGCGGACTCCCTCTGTCTCCCATCGGCACCCTGCAATTGCGATCGTGGGGTGCCTATATGTGTGAAGGCTGCCTGGGGTCTGATGCAGCCTTGAGTAATTTCCAGCAGACTGGGCCTCTCTAGCGCAGCCTGCTGGTCAATGTCAGAAAAGCATTGCCATTCAAATGCAATGCACTATAGAGATAGTGCATTGCATTTTAAAAGCAATCAAAAAGCTGTCTGTTATAGTCCCCTTGTGGGACTATTAGGCCCCTTTCACACAGGCGAGTTTTCCGCGCACGTGCAACGTGTGAGGTGAACACATTGCACACGCACTTAATCCTGACCCCTTCATTTCAATGGGGCTGTGTACATGAGCGATGTTTTTCACACATCACTTGAATGAATGGGGCTGTGTGATCTTCACGCATGGTTGCTAAGGAGACTAGGGATGTATTACCCGGGACCCCATTTACTTTATAATTTTCCATTATAACATGGTCCTCTTTGTTTTTCTTGAAGGACCTGCAAAAGGACCTTTGCTGACATCATCCATGTGGTGAGCGCGGCGATGTCAGCGCAGGTCCTGCTGAATGAAGAAGGTGATGACATCAGCGAAGGTCCTTTTGCAGGTCCTTCAAGAACAAAGAAGAGGATCCCGGCTGAGCGACCAAGAGGATGAGGTGAGTAATGTTTTTATTATTTTCTAACCCTCAATTGACATGTTACTATACATTCTGTATTCAGAATGCTATTATTTTCCCTTATAACCATGTTATAATGGAAAATAATAAAATCTACAGAACCCCAAACCCGAACTTCAGTGAAGAAGTCCGCGTTCAGGTCTGGGTACCACATTTAGTTTTCTCTCATGCGCGTGCAAAACGCATTGCACTTGTGCGGAAAAAACAGAACGGAATCGCAGTCAAAACTGACTAAAATTGCGTGCTTACTCGCACGATTTCCCCTGAACGCACCTGCATTGCATCAGGCCCTTGCCCGTGTGAAAGAGGCCTTAAGTGGTAAAAATAAATAAATAAATTCAATAAAAATAAATACCCCCAAAAAAAAGGAATTAGACTTACCGGTAATTCTGTTACCATGAGACCATCATGACGGCATACAAGGAGATTGACCCCCTGACCTCTGTAAGGGCAGGAACAGAGAAAGGTTAAATACCCCCCTCCCACCACCAACACCAGTGTTTCCAAAATCACACAGAGTAACCGGTGGTGACAAAAACAAACAGTGAAAAAAAAAAAAAAAAGGTATTACTTCATACCTTCTGGAAACCCTCCAAAGTTAAAAATAGATAAAGATATGTAGGGAGGGAATAACGTGCCGTCTTGATGATCTCATGGAAACAGAATTACTGGTAAGTCTAATTCCGGTTTTTCCATAGCATCATCACGACGGCATACAAGGAGATATAAAAAATATCAGTTATGGGGGGGGCCACGGCCTGGAGGACTTTCCGTCCGAAGGACAGATCAGAGGATCTGGAAAGATCCAGGCGGTAGCGTTTTATAAATGTATGGATGCTGGACCAAGTGGCAGCTCGACATATTTCTTCCAGGGAGGTGCCAGCTCTCTCAGCCTGAGAGGAAGACATGGCCCTAGTGGAATGGGCCTTAATGTTACCTGGACATGGAAGATTTTGAATTTGGTAACAGAGACAAATAGTTTCCTTGATCCATCTAGCTATAGAAGATCGGGAGGCCTTCTGGCCCTTGTACCTTCCTCCAAAGAGAACTAGCAAGTTGCCGGATTTTCTAAACTTTCCGGTAGCAGAAATATAGTTTAGAACTGCCCGTCTAACATCCAGAGAGTGGAAGGAAGACTGTCATTAGAGGGGTGTTGACAAAAGGAAGGCAGGGTAATTTCCTGGCTCCGATGAAAGCTGGATACAACTTTAGGGAGAAAACCTGGGTCAAGTCGGAGAATGATCCTATCTAGGACACAAAGGTAGGGTTCCCTAACGGATAGAGCCTGCAACTCGCCTAATCTGTGGGCCGAGGTTATTGCAATTAGGAAGGCAGTCTTTAAGGACAATAATTTAATTAGACAATCGGTAATGGGTTCAAATAGTGGTAGAGTGAGACCCGTAAGGACAATATTTAAATCCCAGGAGGAGACACAGTAGGTGATTGTTGGACGGAGTCTGGTAGCTGCTCTAATGAATCTTCTGACCCAACGATGACTAGCTATATTATGGTCAAAAAAACAACTTGGGGCTCAGATTTGGACCTTCAGGGTAGAGGGTCTAAGCCCCAGGTCGAGACCCTGTTGGGTCTATGCAGGTGTGGAGACTTGTCGCCACTCCAGGAACAGAAGCGCTTCCAGATTTTAAGGTAGATTGCGGATGTCACCTTCTTTCTGGAGGCTTTCAAGGTAGTAATAACTTTATCTGACAAGCCCTGTCGTTTTAGAGTCTGGGTCTCAGGATCCATGCTGCTAATTTCAGAAGCTGTGGGTTTGGGTGTAGA
Organism: Bufo gargarizans; assembly: GCF_014858855.1. Classification (NCBI taxonomy): domain Eukaryota; kingdom Metazoa; phylum Chordata; class Amphibia; order Anura; family Bufonidae; genus Bufo; species Bufo gargarizans. The sequence continues at coordinate 78,190,931 of NC_058085.1, read as the reverse complement.
ACTGGACCCTGATGTAGTAGATCCCCCCGCATAGGAAGGGGCCAAGGAGGGAGTATTTCTGGAGAGATACAAACCAGCTTCTCTTTGGCCATAGGGGAGCGATCACGATCACTGTGGCCTTGTCCTGGCAAATTTTCTGGATTACCTTTGGAATTAAAGGAAGCGGATGGAAGGCATAGCATAGTTTCCAATGCCAACGGATGGCGAAGGCGTCCAAGGCATAAGGTCTGTCCCTGGGGTTTAAGGAACAGAATGTCTCAACTTGCGTCTGTTACTATTTGTATTAGGGGAGTTTTCTGCCAGGGAGTCCCCTTGGATACGTTTTCGTGGTTCTTCCACCAGTTTAGAGACTGAAGTACCCGAATTGGTGCCTGTTCCAGACGCCCAGGATCCAAGACTGAAGAGGTCTGAAGGGAATCTGGCACCAGGGAACTGCTGGCATACAGGATGTTAACAGACTCATTGCCTCTCTGAGGAGGACCTTCTCTGAAAGGATTTGATCTTTTGCTGCAGAGTCGAGATCTTGTCTTCGGGAGCCTTCGGGAGTCCAGAATCATGCCCAAAAAACTGACTTTCCTTGAGGGGTGAGGACGGACTTGTATAAGTTTATAATCCACCCGAGGTCGTTTAGGATGGAGAGAAAATATTTCAGATCTAAGTTGACCTGATAGAGATCTTCGCTGAGCAGAAGAAAGTCGCCCAAGTAGGGAACTACCAAAAGTCCCATTCTCCTGAAGAAGGCAACCATCTCTACCACCACCTTGGTAAAGATCCTCGGGGCCGATGAGATCCCGAAGGGGAGGGCTTTGAACTGATCATGATGAATTTTTCCTGTTACATCCTGGACTGCAAACTGGAGCAAACTCTGTGAATCGGCGTGAATAGGAATATGGTAGTAAGTGTCTCGCAGGTCTATTGTACACATGAAGACATCTTTGCTTAAGAGTGGTATCGTAGATGCAAGGGTTTCCCATCCCGAATTTCCGGTAAAGAATAAACTTATGATTATGCAAAATGTGCCTTTTTTCCTGACTAGAAATAATGTTAAATAGTATCCCCGGCCTCTTTCTGGAGGTGGAACTGGGGTGATTACATTCATCTGATGAAGATTCTGGACTCCCTGCCAAAGGTTGGGTTGAAATCGTGTCAGCGAAAAATTTGTTTGGGGGTTTTGAAGACCACTCTATTCAATAGCCTGCACCGACTATTTTGGAGACCCAGGGATTTTGGGAAAAAAAAGATTCCCATTCCCCCAGGAAATTTGAGTCTTCCCCCGACTCTGGCGTCATTGGTTGTCGGATGGTTTCTGGTGGGAGGAGGATTGACCTTTTCCTCTTCCCCCTTTGGGGTAACTCCAACTCCCCGACTTCCCTTTCTCCCTGTAGCTTTTCTCTTGACCAGAGGAAGAGCGAAAGGGAAATCGGCGCCTGAAGGGACGATCCTCCGGAAACCCTTTCTTTTTATCAGCGTTTTTTTCTAAAATTTTATCTAGGACTGGGCCGAAAAAACGTACTCCCCGGAAAAGAGTATAGAGCAAACTTTTAATTTTGAAGTCTTGTCCCCAGACCAGCACTGGGAAAGTGCCGCATCTCTGGCGGAGAATCGGACCAACTCGGCCGAGGCATCTGCCAGGAAGGCAGTAGCAGATTTTAAGAGAGGAAGGGAACTGAGGATTTCTTCTCTAGAAGTTTTATTTTTTTTATATGGTCTTATGGTCTTCTAGTTCTCCCAGCGAGAGAAAGAATAGATCTAGCAACTGAGGTAGCCACAATGTTAGTTTTAATATTAAACATGGCAGCCTCCCAAGACTTCCTAAGGAGGCTGTCGGCTTTGCGATCCATAGAATCCTTGAGTTGGGAGGCATCCTCAAAAGGGAGGGATGTCTTTTTGTTCACTTTAGCAACCTGAACATCTATCTTGGGGATCTCGTTGAAGATTTTGGATTCCTCGGGATCAAATAGTAATTATTTTTAAAGGAAGTAGAGACTCCCAGACGTCTTTCAGGGTCTGCCCATTCTTCTAGAACCATATCTCTAATACTCTCGTTTATGGGAAACGCGTGTTTTTTTAACTCTCAATCCTCTAAACATCTCTTCCTGTACGGAATGGGTGCGTTGTACTTCTTCCTCCACACCCATTGCAGATCTGACCGCTCTTAATAGGTCGGACATATCTTCCATAGAAAAATAGAATCTACGACCACTATCTACCAAGTCCGAATCGGAGACTATTTCCCCCTCTTCTAATGACTTGGCTGAGTGGATGCTCTCGTCCGCTATGGCTTCAGAGTCAGAAGAGGAAGGTGACCTGACACGCTTCCTCTTGGGTTGTGGTAAATCGGGGGGAATTAGCAGATAGGTTGGCTAGCGATGAACAAATTTCCTCCTGTATCACAGATTTAAGTTCTTCCTTCAGAGAGGGTGCTTCATCACGTACAATATTTGATATACAATTTTTGCAAATCTTCTTGGGATAATTGTCAGGAAGTTTGCCACTACTGGAGATACATCCGAGGGATCTCTTGATCTTTTTTTGGGTTTCTTTAGACACCTGAAAGGAGGAGAAGGTCTACTCTGGAGCCAGAGCTGAGAAAAATTGTAAATTTGTGCAAAAAAGGGGGACCTCTCAAGAGATAGAGAGGAGACCCACCATAGAATTCTTAGTGTTAGGCAGACTAACAGTAGCCTTAGACTGGGGGGGAGGGGAAATCAATAATCTCTCCCCCCCCCCCACTTCCTTTCTTGTTTCAGGAGAGGCGGATCAGCAGACTCCCTGACCAAGCAAAAAAACACCCCATAGGCGACTTACGGATGGCGGCAGCGGTGGTTCGGACTCTCTAGGGAATCATGCCTCTGTCCCCCCCAAACCGAATAGGTGAGGGGCTTCAGATTTCTCAAGAGCATCCACTGAATGTCCAGGCCTCCGGAGCGCCAGGAGTGACGTCACACATATGCGCCACAGGCGCCGGGCGCGCAGCCCTGCTGAAACCTCAGTAGGCCAGAAGGGAGCCGTCGCCCTGGGACCAGGCCCCGAATCAACCTGAACGAGTATACCCCACACACCCCTGCCCAGCGTTAGTACTGGGACCGCGGGAGGGCAGGGGGATGCCATGCAGGATGCCAGCGATTTCCACAGGTAAAAGAAAACAAAAAAGGAGATTTTTGTATAACTTACCAGTAAAATCTCTTTCTCGCTCTTCATTGGGGGACACAGAGACCTTGGGGACACAGAGACCTTGGGTATAGCTATGTCCTCTAGGAGGCGTTGACACTAGATAAAGCTGTTAGCTCCTCCCCTGGTAGCTATACCCCCTCCAGCCTGGAGAGAGAGCTTCAGTTTGTGAGAAGCAGTAGGAGAAGCAAGCTAAGAAAAAACACAGAACACCAACCATGGCAAGGACCCAACAGGCTCAAACCATCAACTGCCACAACTGTGACCAAACAACAATACTGGGTGGGTGCTGTGTCCCCCAATGAAGAGCGAGAAAGAGATTTTACTGGTAAGTTATACAAAAATCTCCTTTTCTCGCCCATATTCATTGGGGGACACAGAGACCTTGGGACGTCCAAGAGCAGTCCACAAGGGGGGGGAAAGAAAACACAGACCCATGGAGCCATCGCCCCTGCAGGCAACAGAAAACTGCTGCCTGCAAGACCAAGCTTCCAGAGGCGGTGCCCGCCGATGCATAAGTATGCACTTGGCAAATATTTGTGAATGAGCGGAGGAGGGCAGTAGCCGCCCCGCACAACTGCGGCTGAACCTTGAACCATCCGAGCCCAAGAGCGCTAACCCCTCTGGTGAAAGGAGCCGCAACACTGAAGGGTGGAACCCTGCCCCGGGGACAGAAGTTCAAACAAATGCAGACGTGCAATTGACACCCTGGAGGCCGCCAATGTTATGCGAGGACCCTCCGGAAAGACAAAACCAAGGCGAGCACGTACGCCGGAAGGAACTGGAGGCTGACAAATAAACAGTCAGAGCCCTGACAACGGCCAAACGACCCAACACCTGTTCCTGAGGGTGTGAAGGGGAGGTACGCAGTGATAGAAGGCCAGATTCTTCATTGAGATGAAAATCAGAGATCACCGTCGGGAGAAAGGAAGAACGGCCCCAGGGAAGCTCCTACCCCTGGCAAAACCAGGACAGGTTCAAGGGGAGAATTCCGGAGTGCTAAAAAGACCAAGGTCTGATCCCAAGGCGGTAAAAGGAGGACGGCATGGAGGAACCGTACGGCTATTCCCAGTAGGAAGGAATTGAGGACCCTGGGTGGGTCAGAGGACGCTGGAAGGCCACACAGTGCCGAACCTACCCAGCTAAGAACCAAAGCCCAAGCAAAAAACCCCGGATCCACCCCTGCTAAGGGGAAGCGCTCCACGGAAACGGAAGTGGTCCACCAATGTCCCCCCGAGCCGACCAGGTGTGACGGGAGACTGAGAAGCTGCCTGAATGAGGCATGCCCAACCGCAAGCCAGGAATCAACACATTGGATAGTCAAAGGTAGTGACGATATGAGAATCATTGACGGAAGAACTCCGTTAGCGACCGTGTATCGACGGTGTAGCAAAACCGCTTGACGGAAGCAAACAACCAAACCAAGATTAGAGAAAAACTTCTGCCTTAAGGAGGAAGAAGAGAAGGGGTGTCCCGTTCCAGGAACAAAACTCCATCAACAGACGCGACAGCACCCCCGCACATCCTGGCGTGGGGAGTCTCATAGTCTAGTCACGGAATGCGTAGCGAAAAGGCATGACTACATCGGACAGACATGCCGACACCAGTCAAGTATCGAGAGGTAGAGGTACACACCGGTAGCGCGCCCAGGACCAACGGTAGGAGTCACCTGTAGAAGGAGGAATACAGGAACGCCACAGGCCAACAGTCGGTCCGGAACGAGACCGAAAGAAAAAGAAAAAAAAAACCACAGAACCAAAAACCCTGCATCACATAGATGAGGGGGAGTAGCAACAGAGGAACCACCAAGGTTTGCGGAATGGCCGTGAACCCCGAGCCAGAGAAGGAAGAACGGAAAGAGAAGGGGGAAGGACGAAGTCCGTTCCCCATCCGAGACTAGCAGTATACAGAAGTAGCCACCGGATGAAGCAGGGATGCCATACCCCGCCAAGGAGGAGCCTATGCAGCGTACGCCACCGAATACGGAGACAGAAGAATCCGTCAACTGACGAAGGAGCCGTACAGGAGGAGCCAGATTACGCAATGGCTACTACAGGACCCCCATACCGTAGAGGAATCCGGTAGAAGCCACGGTACCATACCGCCCCAGGGAAGGAGAGCTAACTTTAAACGCTCCACCCGGGAAGGGCGCTGAACAGGAACAACTGCCCAGCAAGCGTCAGGGTAGAACCCCTACCTGATAGAATGCCCCACTGTAGCGACTGCGAGCGCTAGTACCCGCACAGGCTGAATAGGCTGCAAAGCTAAACCAGAGTGCCAACCCAAACACTTCCCACATCAGGAATGGTGGAAGAGAGTAAGGAGTCAGTGTAACACTTGGCCCGTCGGCACGCAAACCAGATATGTGCAATGGTGTACGCACCACTACTGATGCGGACAACACCGTTTCCGATTGGGACAATGGAAACCCATAGAGATGGGAGCCCCTAGGACACAAGTGGGTTTGGGCAGGAGTTATAATCCTGCCCAAAACCAGCTCCAAGGAACACAATGAGGAATAGCCACGTATGCACTGGCGGAACTCATATAGTACTAGAGTAAGTGTACCGAGCACCGTCAAGTACCGACTGTCGCCACGCCCCCAATGAAATAAGCGCAGGCACCTAGAGCCGTGGAATTGCAGAATCTGAAGATGTACAGATACTCCCCCTCTAGTGATCACTAGCGAAAGAGGGTAAGGCAAGTAGTAAGAACAATGACGCGCAACACTCCGCCTAAGGAAGGATAGTGCGACAGTCGGACCGTATCCAAACTGGTGCCACAGGCAGACACCCCACCAGAAGGGGGGTTAATATCCACGGTGAAAACTAGTGCATATGGCAATCCTGTACCCTATGGGAGAGCAATTAGCACCCGAGACAGGAGGTAATGGATACAGTACCCCTTGTGACCAGTGAGAATGGAATCGCTCCACCAATGGAAGGAGCTAATGAACACGGCAGGTACAGAACCCAGTGGAGGTACAATTCCGCCACCTACAGAAGGGGGAATGCACTGAAAATAGTGTTATTGTACCTAGTCCACCCATGGCAGGGGACAAAGTATAAAGGTGAACACCGTATCGTAGTGGTGCAACTATACCGCCTAAGGAAGGGGGTAATGCCCACGACAAGTGCCACTGGCCACCGTAGACGCAACCTAAGGAGATTGATTCGGATTCACGTCAAGGCCCGAATCAGTGATTCTCCTCACCCCCCACTTCGGGCGGACCCACTCCCGTGAGAGAGGGTGCACCCGAGCGTGACCCTGGGAGGAAGGGAGGGGGTGTGGAGATATCGAGGAGAAGTCGACCTGCTGTGGTCCGCTTGCGCGCAGGTATATGCATTAGAAAATCGCCCCTAGCAGTCGCGGACCGCGCAGTTGGGGCTTATCAACCAAACTACCTGGGGGTGGATTGGGAACAGAGGTCCCGTATACAAAAGGAACCCGCGGAAAATGATCAACCCAACAACCCTAGAGGGTGGATTGGGAATTTCCAGTCTTTTCCCCCCACTGGAATCGCGCAGGTGGGGAATTATCAACCAAACGACCCCATGGGGTGGATTGGGAATTCCAGAGGTTCTCCACAGTATGGCTCAGGTAGAGAATATCGACCAAACGGCACCGGAGGATGGATTGGGATCCCGCAGAGATCCTTAACTGAATTGCGCAGGTGGAGAATTACGGGAATACTTCAGCTGTCCTCCTGTGAGTTGCGAAGGTTGAGAGTTATCAACCAAACGACCCCGGAGGGTGGAATGGGAATTCCAGAGGTTCTCCGCTGTATTGAGCAGGCGGAGAATTATCAACCAAACAACCCCGGAGGGTGGATTAGGAATTGTGGAGGCTCTCCGCTGTATCGAACAGGTGGAGAACTACCAACCAAACGACCCCGGAGGGTGGAATGGGAATTCCAGAGGTTCTCCACTGTATTGAGCCGGTGGAGAATTATCAACCAAACGACCCCGGAGGGTGAATTGGGAATTGCGGAGGCTCTCCACTGTATTGAACAGGTGGAGAATTATCAACCAAACTACCCCGGAGGGTGGAATGGGAGTTCCAGAGGCTCTCCGCTGTATTGAGCAGGTGGAGAATCATGACCAATGACCCCGGAGGGTGGATTGGTAACTGCAGCGGTCCTCAACTGCATTGCACCGGTGGAAAGAATCAACCAAGCTTCCCCTGAGGGTGGGTTGGGAACTGTCAGAGGTCCTCCACTGGACTACGCAGGTGGAGGATTATCAACCAAACGGCCCAGAGGGCGGAGTGGGAAACTACGGTAAGAGAGGTCGTCACATGTCCGGGGCAGGACACGGGCCCATTTTTGTGCCGCACAGTCAGAGTGGACATGACTGAGGGGAGTAGGGCCTGAATGGAGGTAGACATTTATTTCCAGCTTCATTTAACCTCTTTTTTTTTTTTTTTTTTTTTTTTTTAAACTGGTCTGCCTAGCCTCAAGTGGATAAGAGGCAGGAAGGGGTTAACAGTGCAATAAGCAATTTTATGTTTCCCAGGCCATCCAACCCCTGATAATCCGGAGCTGGCCCAACAGAAGTGGCTGGCCGGAAAGGGTTAACCAATAACGACATTAGGTCCAGGGGCGGTGCTGATGGGGGCGGGGCAGCGGCAGCCAGGCGGGAAGAATTCGCGCCAGCCCGCCACCCTCCCCCTCTGAGTCGCGGCCTAGCAGGTCGCGAAACCAGGGCCTAAAGTACCGATGCACAGCCATCCCGGACCCCCCCCTCTGTACTGAAGTCAGCCGGAGGGTGGAGGGACCCGGAGCGGAGCGCGACACACATCCCGCCTGAGAAGCCGCACCGCGGCCGGGATGACAACAGGGGAAGGAAGCCTATAGGCCCCAAGAGAAGCCGGGGCCTAAATTTGCAGCGGCGCCCGGAGGACCGGGATGTTCACCCCGCGGCCGGAATCGTGACAGCTGGAGGTCCATGTTAAGTAAGTGCCCCTCGGCGCGAGACTACCGCAAGGGGTCAGATGTCCGCGAACAGCCAGGGGCGTTAACCCTTTCGGAGCTGCGTGCGTGACGCCTGCTCCCGAAAGAGTAAATTAAAGGATACTGCAGCCAGTGGAGACGGACTGCGCCCAGTCTTTCGCCGGAGGTGCCCGGGGAGAAGATACATTAACCCTCTAAGAGCCGGAAACAGTCGGCCTAGAGGGCAAGTGAAAGGGGGACCGCGTGTCGCATGGCGCCCGCCGGATTAACCCCTTCTCTCTTTTAGGGGTCTTGTCATAGTTGATTAAAGCCCCCTGGCCGTTAACCATAGGGCGACCCAGACTGTCAAAGATGGAGGGAGGGGGAAGAGGTCTTCATACTCACCTAGTCCCATGTACTCACCTCTCTCATCCTCTTCTCTTCACCCTCCCGAAGTGGACCCTCAAGGTCACCTTTTCCAGCAGGGTCACCTCCTCAGCAGCTGGCACCGGAGTGGCAGGCGTCTGGTATGGCGGGAGGGTCTTCTCTTTGGCGGACCTAGGTGACCCCTTGGCTGGCGGGATGCAGGGGAGCGAGGCTGCCCTGGTCCACTTTGTCTTCTGTGGGGGAGGCAGCAGTGCGGAATCGGCACTGGCGCAACTCGACCCCGGGAGAACAGGGAGGCGAGGCGACCACTGTTGTCCCATCTGAAAAGGAAGGAAAAAAATAAAATCTTCAGGAGATCCCTGCAGAGCAGGGAGGTCTTGCCTCCTATTGACACTAGAGAAAACTGAAGCTCTCTCTCCAGGCTGGAGGGGGTATAGCTACCAGGGGAGGAGCTAACAGCTTTATCTAGTGTCAACGCCTCCTAGAGGACATAGCTATACCCAAGGTCTCTGTGTCCCCAAGGTCTCTGTGTCCCCCAATGAATATGGGCGAGAAAGTGTCCTGGTTCCTAGCTTCATCTCCCTGCATAGAGGGAGACCTTTCTCTGCCCTGTCCTCTGTAGGGACAGCAAATACTGGTGTTGGGGGGTATTTAACCTTTCTCTGTTCCTGCCCCTACAGAGGTCAGGGGTCAATCTCCTTGTATGCCGTCGTGATGATGCTATGGAAATATATATATAAATAAAATTTAAAAAAAGCTTTTTTTTCCATTGGAAATACACTTTACAATTAAATAAAATAAATCTTCCCAATATGTTTAGTATTGCCGTGTCCGTAACGACCCGGACTACATAAATATCAGGTAAATTATCCTCTAATTAAAACATTGAAAAAAAAAAGGACAGAATTGCTAATTTATTCTTAGTTGCCACCGAAAAAAATGTAATAACAAGCGATCAAAAAGCGCTATTTACTCCAAAATAATATCAATGAAAAATACAAGTGGTCCCCGCAAAAAAATAAATAAAAAAAAAGCCCCCAGACAACTCCATATAAAGAAAAAAAAAAAGTTATAGATCTTAGGATGTGGGGGGTCTGACATCCGGGATCTGATCAGCTGTTTCAGAAGGTGGTGACGCTCGCAGTTGCAGCCTTATCACAGGTTTCCCTAGGCCAGTGACAACACGTTCATCAGTCACATGACCTAGGAGCAGCTCAGCCCCATAGAAGTGAATGGGGCTGAGCATGATACCAGGCACGGACACTATACAGTGTACGGCGCTGTGCTTGGTGAGCTGCAAGAAGGCCGCAGCTCTTACAGGACCACAGCCATCTCAAACAGCCGATTGGTGGGGTGCCCGGGTGTCGGACCCCCACCAGATACTGAGGATAGGTCAACAGTATTAAAATCTCAGAAAACCCTGTTAAATTTGATGCAGGGAAACATACCCAGAAGACTGGGTGGCACTGTTGCCATAAAAGCCCCTTCTTCCCGCAGAGTTTTGCACGTGGCTGCTGGTGTTTGTATGGTTGCCACAGGGACAGTACTGCCTGATTTGTGGCAGAGTCTGGTGACCAATAAGACCACCAGCAACAGTGGTGGCAAAACTTTGCACACAGACTTACCTGCAAATTTACAATGTAAAGCTTTGGCCGCCGTGTGCTAGGTCTATTCATTGCCCACAGACAGTGGTATTTCTTCAGAATCTGAAAGGAGAGATCGCACAGGGTGGTGATGATCGAGGGTAGAAGACCTCACAGTAACCATAAAGACTCAGATACAACACAAGCCATGTGATATTGATATGCTACATGAAGGGGCATTCCATCTCAAAGTGATGGCATATCACTAGGATAACCCTCACTTTATGATCGATGGGGGGGCCGACCTGTAGGATGAATGAAGAGTCTGCAGTGCTGCCTCCTTTCACTGTTGGTGGTAGATGGCAGAAACCAGGTGGACGGGACGCCGTCGTGCTGCAAAAGCCTGCATCAACTCTGCATTACTCTAAGGATTGGTAGGGCCCCCCCCCCCCCCCCATGATGGTGAAATGATAGCATTGGCTAGTGATATTCCATCACTTTAGAACAAGGAAATACCCCTTAAATACAGCTGCTACTACATATGGTGCACCTATGGCTTCCGAAATGTTTCCCAACCACAAGACAGGCACACTGACAGTCTGCAGCTTTCAAGGCTTTACAACAATCGGAAAGTGACAGCTCTAAAGTTAAAAGATGCAAAAATGAGAATGCAATAGATTTGCAGAGCTTCATTTACCTTCAGGCTGGAGCCGAGGCAGAGAATGACATCCGCCTTCTTCGCAGCTTTCACTGCCCCTAACCAGTTGAGCGGCTGTGCCAACTTCCCCCGCTCTCCAAAGTGCACAATAGAGTCCCTCAGTTCACCCCCGCACTTGTGGCAGGAGCGTCCAGTGTTGTGCTTGTGTAGGGCTGTCCTCTCCGTCACGTCAAACAAGCGCACGTACTCCCTGTGTGGCGAACACGATGTACAGACCTGCAAGAGAAGAGAGACCTCTGAGGACCGGAGCACACAAAGCCTTCTGCAGCGTATCTGCTGTTTAATCCAGAACTCCATCCATTCTGCCTGGATTGATGTGATAGCTTCTATGCCAAGGTGATGCCAAGGCCAGCGCACCCCTGTTCACTGTGCATGTGCCAGATGGCGCTGGTGTGTTCCTGCCGCGTGAGGCCATTTATAGCACAATGGGCATGATCACAGCCAGGAGCACACGACTCTTACCATGCTGGCACCACCCAGATGACTCTTCGTGTGCCATCTACTTATAATGTGCAGGAGTTATTACTTTTAAGACATTTTACTGTAGTGGAAGATTTTGACATGGGCAGATCTAGAAAGGTATTACCCCAAAGTTCTAAAATCTAATGACAAGGTCTCTTTAAAGGGGTTCTCTGGGAATAATGACTTGTTCTAACGCACACTTACCTGCTCCCCACTGCTACAATCCTCCGCTGTGTCCACGTTCGGTCCCTGGCTTGTTTTATTCCGGAGTTGCAGCCAATAACTGGCTTCAGTGGTGACGTGGCCGCAAGTGGCACATCACAGCTGAAGCCAGTTATTGGCTGCAGTGGAGCATGTGACCATGCCCATGCAGTGCCATATATAAAAAAAGACTGGGGACTGGTACAAGAACATACAGGAACAAGCACAGAGGACCGGAGTTGGCAGGGAGCCAGAAAATAGGAATTAGACTTACCGGTAATTCGGTTTCCAGAGATCCCCTCATGACAGCACAACAGGAGCTTGTTCCCCTTTGGCCTTCTTGGGACAGGAAACAGAGGTTAAAAGGTCCCCCTCACCTCCACCCACCAGTGTTCTTCCAGATTACTACACCAGGATGGCTGCAACCGGTTTATTAAAATCATAAGAAAGTCTTATATGCAATATTTACATAGTAGTCAGTAAGGGAGGGGATGTCCGGGTGCTGTCATGAGGGACTCTGGAAACCGAATTACCGGTAAGTCTAATTCCTTTTTTCCAGCTTATCCCTCATGACAGCACCACAGGAGACGTACCAACTTATAATATAGGGGGGACCAAGTCTAAGGACAACATATCTCAGATATTTATCATTAGATAAAAATACAATTTCATAGAATCAGGAATAAACCTGAGACAGCAACTTTTTGATTCTGCCAGAAAACTAAATCTTGATGATAGAATTTGTGAACCCAGTCGTAACTGAAATGTCTCTTTATCTGCAGCCTTGACCAACAGATCTACCTCTGTTTATAGACTTAAATACTTAGAGGAAGAATAAATTGTCTTATTATGACATCGGCCATAAAAAGGATGCCCTTTACCTCTAAGCCTAGTCTATATGGCAAGTACTATGGCGTAAAGTGACTCGCTCTAAAACCACATAAAAAATTGTAACATCATATATAACCACTGAAGACCCCCAATACTGAAGACCCCCAATACTGAAGACCCCATTGCCATTCACTCCCAAGAGCTTCATTGTTATAATATGATAACAACTAACTCCAGAACGTCTATACAGTATATTTAAGAAACAGAGCCAAGCTGACCGCACTGGCACATGGCAGGGATGGACATCAACGATGGAGGTAACTAAACTGTATCATTAACTTTATACCGGTCCAGGACAAGCTTGGGATCCCGTACCAGGAGGTGTTGGTATGAACAAAAGGGAGAAGAAAGGAGAAAAGGCCCCATTCCAGCTGCACTGAGGAGCGATCCTACTGAACTCCATTAAGGAACAGCAGATCTAAGCTCCATGAACCGATAACCGCTCATAGTGAGGTAACCACCAGCTGCATTACCCACTTCATCAGGGTTAGGAGCAAGCCAGGGGACCTCCATATAAGAGGTACTGGCAGGCCACTTATAGGGTAGGAAGGAGGAGGATGAACCTAACGATCGAACCCAGGCCAACAGAGAACCCACCTATAGGCGTGGACTCCGCCAGGTGGGTTCCGGGCTGCTAAGGGACCTCTACCCCAAGAGGTGTTAGCAAGGCTATTTGAGACCTGGAAGGAGAGTATGGACACCCCTGATCCTAGTCCCAGCCTTAGGCCCTAAAAGTTCTTGTAGAATCTCTTCAACCCTAGAGCAGGGAACCTCTCTGCGTCTATCCCCTGTAGGGACAGGAAGAACACTGGTGGGTGGAGGTGAGAGGGACCTTTTAACCAGTTTCCTGTCCCAAGAGGGTCAAAGGAGAACAACCTGTTGTGCTGTCATGATGGATGAGCTGGAAAGTACGAATCTTCTATTTACGGCTGTGGGCATTAGATAAAAAGTCATTATTCCCAGAGAACCTCTTTAAAAGGAGCCTTTCTGTATTACCCATTACTGTTTATGGCGTTCCCGGTGTGATGCCAGTGGTCTGTGCCTGCTGGCATCTTCCCTCTCCCAGTGGGCACAGCAGCAAGAATACTCATGGCTCCTGCACCTCCACGGTGCTGGCATCTTCTCTCTTGGCTGGTAAGGCCGCCGGATTGTGGGTTCTCTCTGCTGTTCCACAGCCTCACCTGCTCTGCATATTTCCTTAGGGCGCATGCGCTCTGCCTGGCTCTTCAAGGGCCAGCGCATGTCTAACCAATGCCCAGCCAATGGCTGCTCTTCCTGGGACATATGAGGCACCTTTCTTTATGGAAGGGTACCAGAGCAATAAGGTTCCTAACTTGCCTAATCCCTGCAAAGGTGTTTGTGGCTTCTGAACTCCTGTGCCTAATCTCCGCCTGTTACGGAAGCAGTCTGATATGGCAGTGCAGTATGTATTCATACCGCTTCCTATGCTTAAAGGGATTCTGTCACCAGTTTTTGACCCCCACATTCAAAAATATGGTTATGTGCATGGAGCCCTTGTGATTCCTAATGTGGTCTTATAAGCTAAATCTGTAGGCTCATTAGTGTAAAAAACATTTTATCTAACCTGTCATTCATCTCGGTAAGGTGCCCAGGGGGTTGCTCATGTCTTCCAGATGCCGCCCGCACCCGCCGCCGTTGGTGCCCAGCTCCTCCTTTGCTGTTATCAGCGCTGCCTCAGAATCATTTGCTACTCCTCCGGCTCTCCCTCACTCCCCCCTCCTTCTTCTCTAACATCCCGCGCGTGCGCACAGGCCTGTGCCTGATGCGCCCGTGCGGACTTCTTCGTTCGGCTTCACTGAGCAAAGTGCGCATGCGCCGGCACTTCGCTCAACCTCCCGATGACGGCAGCCTTCAGGTCATCGGGAGGTTGAGCGAAGTGCCGGCGCATGCGCACTTTGCTCAGTGAAGCCGAACGGAGAAGTCCGCACGGGCGCATCAGGCACAGGCCTGTGCGCACGCGCGGGATGTTAGAGAAGAAGGAGGGGGGAGTGAGGGAGAGCCAGAGGCGTAGCAAATGATTCTGAGGCGGCGCTAATGACAGCAAAGGAGGAGCTGGGCACCAACGGCGGTGGGTGCGGGCGGCATCTGGAAGACATGAGCAACCCCCTGGGCACCTTTCCGAGATGAATGACAGGTTAGATAAAACGTTTTTTACACTAAATAAGCCTACAGATTTAGCTTATAAGACCACATTAGGAATCACAAGGGCTCCATGCACATAACTATATTTTTGAATGTGGGGGTCAAAAACTGGTGACAGAATCCCTTTAAAAAGGCAGTATTCTTCTACAGTATTATAGTGCACTTACCATTTGCAATTTTATTACAGCATCCCCCGACTGCCCGCCCGTGCTACGCACATCACCTGAACCAAAGTGGGCTCTGCTCTGAATCAGCAGCGGTGCTCTTTCACAATACATTTAAAGGGGTTGCTGCATTTACCCAGCTTCATGATCCCTTTACTTTAAGAGGAGGGGTCAGTAGTTGGGTCCATCGGTCATTATGGCATCATCTCCCACCAATCATGGAATATAAGGACAGCAGCATATTACAGGGAGAGGGTCACCCTACTGCTAAGGTGCCCATGCACCTCAGATAGCTGATGGCCAAATGTCTATTTGGCCGACAGCTATTCCTTCAAATCCCCCTGTACACATTCAGAACAAGCTACTGCAAGACAAAACATCAGGCAGGTTAAAAATTATACATGCCTGACCCTTTTCCTTACGGACATCTGCCATAAGGGGAAAAGATAACACTTTGGGTCTGTATTCCAGAGGGGAGTTCCTGCCTTGTACATATACCAGTCATGACTGGGGCATGGAAGAGCTCCCATCATCAATACATCGGTCCTAGAATGATGAATAGCCAAATGATGAATATTTTGCTGTTGTAGCAGAGGACATGTCTCCATGCTATGCCGCCAATAATCAGCACGGCACATTCATGGGACCAAGATAACGCCACTTTATTAAAGGTCTCAACAGCCTGAACCTCCGTACCTCAATATACATGTTTCCATGAACTTCAGAGATGGCGTCTCGTGGTAATCCGCTTCGAAGATGAAGCCCGTCGCAGTTCTGGGAGACTACATGCTGCACCTAATGAGACAGAATGGATTTTATCTAAGGTAGCCGTGGATCTATACAACATACGCCCACTCCAACCTATGGGCTAGACACAAGATTCTGCATCAGTTCAGCACTTTTCCCTCTCTGGTGCATTATGCAGACATCATTAAAGAGGTTATCATAGGATGATGGGAGTTGTAGCCTCTTACCAGCCCAGCTTTGTGTAATCTGGCGATGCACATGTGTGTGAAGGTCGGCTCTGCTTCACTTAAATCACCAGTGCTGTGAACATAAAGGGCAAACACTTAATAAAAGTCACCATTAGGGCTGATTCACATGGTCCGGGAAACGCGGGGAGGGCGTTCGGTGCATGTCTGGGACCGACTGCAGCAACCCTGACCCCAACTGACTGCATCCAAGTGATTTATGATATCATCGGATCCAATTGGATTGTGGGTCTATTGTACTGTGCTCACGTGATGATGTACACGATCACAAAGGAGCCAACTGTATGACAAATCATTACAATGCAGCCAGTTTGGGTCTTGGGAGCCTCGTCCAGTCCAAGTGGCCAACATAGAGGGCGTGGTTCCGGGACAGAGTGCGGTCGTGCGAGTCAGTCTGATACGAGATGTTCCGCACATCACTTGGTCTCACCTCACGCTCCTGCCCTTATTCAGCAGAGTCCACACACCCCTTGGTCCACGATAGTCTGGAATAGCAGCTGCCTGTCAGAATCAAGGAGGCATCATTAACTACTCACATGTCATCATCATTAGTCAGTGGACGGAACTACATGGATGGGTTCAAAATACCCATCATAAAACTACCAGACCACATAAAATATAAGTACATTTTATTAACGCATTACATAAGGGACAATCCATACATAGAGAATAGGTGCAGGGAAAGGCGGCATCCACAGGAGGAAGACACAAGTGATTCAATATGGCTTCCACATATAGATAACAGTGAAGTGCATAGCGCCAAAACTATCAACATATACAACACGGAATCAATTACCCATTATGTGCCCCCTCCAGGATGGCAGTTTTCTGATCGGCATTTGTAGTGCGCTATACCATAGACATATTTTTCTTTACATGGCGTTTGCACACGTGAGCATCGGCTCAAGTGATAGTTTTTTTTTTACTGGCTTACGTTTATTCGGCAATCCCATGGTCAGTTGGATAAACAGCGCCGAAAGGAAAATTTAGTTTTAAACAGCGTTTATTTGAAAAAAAAAAAGCACTAAAAAGGTAAAAAAAAAAAAAAAATACTAATTCCATTTTGTTTCGACTACAATGGAGATTTTATATATAAAGAAGACTTCTCTAATGGGGGAGAAAAGGGTCTTTAAGAAGTCACAAGCTGTGCGTTTGCGACTGTCTCTTTTGATGCCGCCCTTGCCACTTTGCCGAAAGGGTGCGTGGCAAGGGCGGCCCAACAGCAAGACAAATTTATCTTCATTTATACCAGTTTTTTGGTGCAAAGAAGCCAGAAATCTGCAGTCGCAGATTTCTGTTTAGGCGCATGGACTGCACTTAACTTATGAGGAGGCCTGCGCTTCGTCATAAATGGGCGGCATCCACTGGCAGAGCAGGGTATATCAAGAGCGGCACAGAAAGCGCCTGTCTTGATAAATCTTCCCTGTGTGTCTCGGGGGATCAGTCACATTGAACCTGCTCCTCCTCACTGTTCTGTGTCTGGCTGTAGGACAAGTGGCTGCAGCTGAAGACTCCCCTGCCCTGCTGAAAATGGGAGAGATCAGAAGAAATGGCCCCTGTGTTCTCTGTGGGGTCCTCTACAACATTGTTATCATGAGTATGTAGAAAATCAAACATTACAGGGGTTTTCCCATCTCAGGCAATGGGAGCATATCGCTAGGCTATGTCCCCACTGTCTGATAGGTGCGGGTTCTACCCCGAGAACGGAGCCCCGAAAGTTGTGGAGTGCGCACTGCGCAGCTGCCCTCCATTTCTCACTCGGATATTTCCATCAGCCCCACAGAAATGAATGGGAGCGGTGACCATGCAAGCGCTTTTCTCGTTATGGATGGGACCTGCACCTATCAAACAATGGGGGCATGTCCTAGCGATATGGCGCCATTGTCTCAGATGGGAATTAGCTCTCTAGGTTTAGTGCTACTGGATGGCCACATAAGACATGGTTGCAGGGAGCCTACTCATTGCAGTGGCTCTCCTAACTCACAAGGGGAGTCCGCTATGGTGTCCCTATGCCCTAATAAACCATGGATGAATGAAAATATATATTAAGATGGAGTGGGGGAGGGGAGTGGATGGGCCACAATGGGGTGTAGGGAACGTCTCGGTACATTAATTCTTCTCTTTTCTATGAAGAAAATAATTTAATAAAAACAAAAAAAGAAGAGCAAATGGACAGGGATTGTCCTAAGCAAACCAACCAAAGTATTTTTCCCAGAAACAGTGCCACAACTGTTCGCTGGCTGTGCCGGGTACTGCAGCTCAATCAGACACTTGAATGAACGAGCTGCAATAGAGCCAACGAGCAAGAGTGGCGCAGTTTCATGGCGTGGGGGGTTGTCGGCCAGATCCAGACTTTATTTTTTCTAAACCCAACAACCTCAGATTCCCAAGGTGTCAGAGATTTTACTTTCTGACGCATGGTCTCCTTCTTACCGTGCTGATCCCGGCCCCAGTGTAGATCACCATATGCTCCGCTCCACGTACGGCGTCTGCCAGCTCCAAAACGTTCTTCTGGAGGATTTCAGGTCCATCAACAACCTAAAAGAAAAAAGTATAAAGATCCTTCAAAATCTATAGTTCGTGCATAATGAGCGAGGCGCTCCGGCCTGCAATATCATGTGGGTCAGTTATGGATACACAACGTTCACAAAGTGCTACCTGGACCATTCATCTAATTATTCTATTAATTTGCCCTTTTAGTGTCTGACGATTTTATTTATTTTTGAAAATGGTCATACCGATTATTTTTCTTCTAAAGCGCTGTATCAGCGCAGGCTGTGTAGTCTCTTCAAACGGTCTTTGCGCAGTGCAGTCAAGTGCATACTACAGAGCCGTCGAATAGAAGTCAATGGAACGGCCGAGATGTAATTACACTGCTCAGTGCTGCGATGTCAATGACAAGAAGGCTGCGCTCGTACTAGCGCTGCTTTCTCTTCAAGGAGCAGGTTGGTGGGGGAGCCGGGTGTCGGACCCCCACTGATCTAATATAGATAACCTATCCAGAGGATAGGTCATCAATATATATTTTTTTTAAGTGGACAATCCCTTTAAGTGAATGGGATTGAGCTGCAGTACCAAGCACGGCCACTATACAATGAGCGGCACTGTGCTTGATATAACATGAAATGACCACAGCCTGATCAGGAGGGTTTTCAGGAGCCAGATCTCCTCCCATCCGGAGGTTAAGTCATCAATATTTAACTCCTGGAAGCCCACTTTAAAAAGGAGTTGTGCCCATATATCAGGGGACAAGCATGTGATCAGCGAGGGTCTGACCGGTGCATGAATGGAGCTGCAGGAGGTGCATTTATGCTGCTGCTCCAGTCATTCTCCAAGAAGCCTGCCAGAGGTAACATGTGCTGGTAAAGTGATGGTGCCCGTACAATGAGCGCTCAGCTCGGACTTGAGGCCTTTATGCACACAACTGTCTATTACATCCGTGCGCGATCCACATTTTTTTGCAGATTGTACATGGATCCATTCACTTGTATGAATCCGTATGTCAGTTTCCGCACATTCCGCTAACTACAGATCCGCTAAATACGGACACCTTCCATCTGCATTTTTCTCTCACCGTTGTCATCTGCAACACAGAAATAATCTAGACATAGGGATGCTGACACTTCCGTGTGTTTTTTGTTTTTGCAGACCCAAAGAAATTTAAGGGGTTTTCCAAGCTTTTCACATTGATGACGCCTTCACCAGCATCGCTTGCTGGGAGCCTTGTTCCAATGACAGTGACTTATAAGGGCTCCTTAACACGTGCCAGAAAATGTTCAGGTGCTGATCTGTACAATAGGGCATTATCCACAATAACCCCCTTAAAAATGGCACCTGCTCCAGAGCGCAGCAGGCGCCATAGTCACTGGGTTTAAATGGAACCCGTCACCTCAAAAAATGCACATTAAACCACCATTACTTTATAGTAGCCCCCAGGCTGTTATTAATCCCTAGTTTCATCCGGTAATCTGATGCTCCATACATGACAAAAACGATGTTTTAAGCGCCATCAGCGCCATCTTGCCGGTCAGCCTGAAGTCAAGGGGGCAGCGGCTTCCTAGCTTCAAGTCAAGGTAAGCACGTCCCCTAACCGTCCCCTGGTGTGTGATTGACATCCTGCAGTGCGGCCAGGGATCGCGCAAGTCTCGCGCGGTGTGCTGATGGAAACCCGGCAACCTGCAGGAGACAAGATCGCGCATGCGAGAGACTTGCGCAATCCCAGGATGTCAATCACACACCAGGGGGTGTGCTTACCTTGACATGAAGCTAGGAAGCCGCTGCCCCCTTGACTTAAGGCTGACTGGCAAGATGGCGCTTAAAACATCGTCTTTGTCATGTATGGAGTTTCAGATTACCGGATCAAACTCATGATCAACAACAGACCAGGGGCTACTGCAGAAGCCACCTTGACGCCTGGTAGATGGGCCCGACACACGTTTGATCAAAAATGTGCGCAAAGAGCTTCCATTTTTCCATTTATAGTAGGTATAATACCATTTTTATTTAGAATGATCCCCATTTCTCAGTTCTATTGTTTGTATGTGAGATGTTGTGCAGCCATTTTTTATCAACCATGTTAGCTTGATGGATATGCCCCTGTGACTATGAATATGAGCGTGCTAGTCTTGTGTAAGATAACGCTGGCGGTTTTTATATGCGTTTTTGAGGTGACAGGTTCCCTTTAGAACTGCAGACACCCAGGGCAAACGCCAATCAGACATTTAACCCCTCAGACGAGCCAGTAAGGTGCCCAGAGAGGCGTCACCCTTCCAGGAAAGAGCCCAGGAACACCCCCAGCCACAATGTGTCCTCCCCCTACTACATCACATTCCAGCTTCTCCCTGCTCCCGGCAGGGGGCGTGCCTGGGCTCCTTCCTGCAAGAGTGACGCCCCTCTGGGCACCTTACTGCCACATTTGCATACCCAATAAACTGGAGTTACAGAGGATAAAACAAAGGCACATCTGGAAATCAGGTATTAAAGGGTTTCTACCACTTCAGTTTGACCAAATTAGCTCTCAGACACTAGCGATCTGCTAGTGTCTGATCTCCATAACCATGCAATTCTCAGACCTTTGTGTGGAGCCGTTTCATTAAAAAACTAACTTTTATTCCTATGCAAATGAGCCTCTAGGTGCTATGGGGGCGTCTTTCCAGCACCTAGAGGCTCGGTCTACTCACACTGTATGCCCGCCCATCTCGTCTTGAATGCCTGCCTCCATCACAGCCATCGGACGAATTCACGCGCCTGCGCCGTTCACTTCTGTCTTCGGCACAGGCACAGTGAGTGAAGGCCGCTCTCCTGATGCCGGCTTCCTCACTGTGACGTAGTGGGCACAAGCGCAGTGAGGAATCCGGCACCAGAAGCGTATCATTTACTCACTGCGCCTGCGCCAATGAGAAGTGAACGGCGCAGGCGCGTGAATTCGTCCGATGGCTGTGATGGAGGCAGGCATTCAAGACGAGATGGGCCGACATACAGTGTGAGTAGACCGAGCCTCTAGGTGCTGGAAAGACGCCCCCATAGCACCTAGAGGCTCATTTGCATAGGAATAAAAGTTAGTTTTTTAATGAAACGGCTCCACACAAAGGTCTGAGAACTGCATGGTTATGGAGATCAGACACTAGCAGATCGCTCGTCTCTGAAAGCTAATTTGGTCAAACTGAAGTGGTAGAAACCCTTTAAGTGCTGTTAGGCCATGGCTTTACTTCATCAGCGATTATCCTGGTGAAGGTAATACAAGGCACTTACTAATGTATTGTGATTGTCCATATTGCTTCCTTTGCTAGCTGCATCAATTTTTCCATCACATTATGCACCGCTCGTTTCCATGGTTACGAGCGCCCATGAGTGGTGGTCGTGCTTACACAATATAGAAAAAAGTAGTAGCCTATGTGAGCTCCCACGGTACCGACCACCAGAGAGGCCGGCGTTTTCCCTATATTGTGCAAGCACGACCACTGCTGATGGATGGCAGGGTGGTCGTAACCACAGAAACGAGCGGCGCATCATGTGATGGAAAAATTAATCCAGACAGCAAAGGAAGCAATATGGACAATCACAATACATTAGTAAGTGGTTTGTATTAACGTCCTCTATATGATAAATGCTCTTTACTGAAGGGACGCAACCCCTTTAAGGGCTACGTGTGTGTGATCTGTAAGAAATGCGAATCAGAAACGGATGCCCAATCCGACCGTGTGCATGAGGCCTATAGAACATGTCCTCCTCTTTTCAGTATTGCAGACGACAATGGGATGAAACACGGAGGGTGTCCATGGTTTGCGGATGGATATATGGAAACGGTCGTGTGCATGAGGCCTCAGAAGGGAATTAAACGCAATTTACTAACACACTTTTTGAATGAATCGCAGCTTTCTGTAAATGAATAAAACCATTCTCATTTGCTGAAAAAGCTGTCCTGGCACCGGCCGGCCCACCGCTGGGTGTATTCAGATGGGGCAGTTACAACTGCACCGGAAAAATGCACTGTGGAAACGTAAAATAAGTGTGAAAAATGCTGACGCGGTTATTAACGGCACGCACCAGTTGTACGCTGCTCCTGGACGTCACATGGCGCTTTTTTCCAGCAATGCAGATTGCAAATAGACACACGGAAAAATCAATGGCGGTATATACAGTGCGGTGGATTCCCCACTGCGCGCACCGGGAGGCGGTTTTGCGTTTTCCGCAGCGTGAAGACATCAGGGTCGGGGCCGGCGTGTCAGCTGGGGGGCGCTGCAGCTGAAATTCACGCAGCCAAGTAAGCTGTAGACTTTCACTGACTGCAAGCAGAGCTACTGAAAACCCTCGGTCCTCACAATTGACAGGGTAGAACAGTCCTGCAGAGCCGTCATTAGGATGGAGCAGCAAGGTGCACACATTGAAAGGCTTCATTCACACGGGTGCGGACGGTACCGCATGCAGTGCAGACACCCACCTCCTGCTCCCGGTACCGGAGCCGTTCTCTCCGCAGCCCCTGCTTCTCCAGCTCCTGCACCAGCTCCGCATAGCTCTCCAGCAGCTCCCGATCCCCGGGACTCCGCTCGGCCGCCGGCTTGTGGAAAATTCGGGAGATCTGCAGGGAGACAGCCGGTCAAAACATAGAAATCATCGACTCCATCAGCCGCGGACACCTGCCCGGTCACTAATACCTGTCTCCGCCGCTCCCGGTGCTGCTCACGCCGCACAATTTCTTCACGGGCTTCTGCTTTTCGTTCCGCCCGGCCCATAATACCGGTAACTTCTGTGCTCAGAAACACCTTCCGCTTCCGTGAGCGGCGCCGAAACGGATGTGACGTCATCACTGCTTCTGCAGAAAGAGCCGTCACGTGGCTAGCAACAGAACGCTCGTGTGTAGAAACGAGAGCCCGCAGGCGGTGCCCCCCCTGGCAACCAATCAGAATCTAGCTCTCATTTGTCTATAACAGATGAGCAAATGATATCTAAAACATGATTGGTTACCTTCTGCACACCTCTTAGGCTGTATTTACATGATACTTTTTTACTTAATCAAAACCGCATGTTTTAATGTGCTTGAATTATAACAGCCATGCTACAAAAAAAATAAAAAGCCACAGGTGGAGCAGTTCTAGGCAAAACTGCATGTGGGTTTATTGTAGTGCAGCCCAAAACACCTCATGTAAATGCACCCTTTTTCCATTTGAGAATCGGCATAATTTTTATACAGCAAACAGTTGTGAGGAAAAATCCCCAGAATCTGTGATGGAAATTGGAAGGTGACCCTACAGATTTGCAGTTTGCACTGACATGGATATGCACACGGATTAGATCCGCGTCAAGACGTGGGTTGTCATTACTTGATGCGGATTTTAAACCTGTGTGAAAAAACAAAACAAAAAAACACACGGCCACGTGGACGGTAATGCAGATTTCCATGAAAAACAACAGGATGGAGATTTCACATGACTTTTGATGCGGAATAAATGTCAGAAATCACTTGAAAACTCGGCCTTTGTACCAGCAAAGATCATCTACAGTCTGAGGCGAGTTCCCATGTAGAATTTCATTTATAAATCCGCAGAAAGTTAATACAAGGCACTTACTAATGTATTATGATTCTCCATATTGCTTCCTTTGCTGGCTGGATTCATTTTTCCATCACATTATACATTAAAACTTACCAGGAAAGATTACAGGACCTTAACATGTATAGCTTGGAAGAAAGACGAGACAGAGGGGATATGATAGATACTTTTAAATACATAAAGGGAATCAACTCGGTAAAGGAGGAGAGAATATTTAAAAGAAGAAAAACTGCTACAAGAGGAGATGGTTTTAAATTAGAGGGGCAAAGGTTTAAAAGTAATATAAGGAAGTATTACTTTACTGAGAGAGTAGTGGATGCATGGAATAGCCTTCCTGCAGAAGTGGTAGCTGCAAATACAGTGGAGGAGGTTAAGCATGCATGGGATAGGCATAAGGCTATCCTTTATATAAGATAGGGTTAGGGGCTATTCATAGTATTCAGTATATTGGGCAGACTAGATGCCGACACATTCTATGTTTCTATGCTTGTATCCAGGGGTTACGACCACCGCTGCAGCGCTGATACGAGGTGACCGGGTCGGGAGCTGCTGTGCATGCGCTATTTCCTATAGTGTGCAAGCACGACCACAGCTGCTGGATTGCAGGGTGGTCGTAAACCCTGAATATGAGCAGTGTATAATGTGATGTAAAATGGACCAAGCCAGCAAAGGCGGCCATATGGACAATGACAATACATGATGAATGCTATTTGCTGAAGTGACACAACCCCTTTAATACGCTGCGGATTTTCCTTCTGAAGATCCACAGCTAATATGCTACGTGTGCAGGAGGCTTTAAATATAAAATCACAGGACAATTCAGTCTGACATGAGCGCACTTTTTGCGTTGCGATTGTGGCAATTAAGATTTACCATTCAGTTAACAGTGGGTAATAAGCAGATGGCTCACTCCGAATTGCCACAGTTGGTGCACAGGTTCGAAAAGACACACCCCTAATTCTGTGCTATAAATAATGTATGAAGTGGAACCGGCACTCAAACAGTCGGAGTACACGTGGGATTGTTTTAAATTTATAAAACTTTTATTAAATAATAACTATTTGTGCACTTCTTAAATAAGTATAAAAGCATAAAAATGGTATAAAAATGGTACACACATTCAGTTCGAGACTTGCAATAATCAAAAAGCAATCGTTATTATACTGTCTTGATAGTTTGCTGTACCATATAACACTGCATCCGTATCCCACTTGTTTAGTGTGACTGATGAATCGCAGTCTTCTATGGCCAAGCGGTTTGTTTGTAGGGCTATTTGTTTAGCTCCTTGTAGATTGACAATTTGAAACCAATAGTTAAATTAAAAAAAAATCACTGCAACAGGTGCACAATGTGACTTTCAAGCAATAGTTCGTACTAAACAGTGTATCGGTCCTCTGCCATGATTCCCTTAAGGCTCCAAGTGTGCCACCCAAGCAAGATCAATAGTCCGATATGATTTTTAAAGTCCCACCTGTGTTGGTATCGTCACAGGGGTATGGCGTAGCTCCACATGTATTTCTATCGATTGTAAGTTTTACTCACTGTGTCCCGTATGGTCTCACTATGTATATCCCGTAATCGGTTGCTGCCGTGGCGTCCCACGCTTCCACCTTTCTCCGGTATGTTTGTCTTACTTCCGGCTTTGTCAGGATCTCGCCTTTGATCTCGCGAGAATCTTGTTTCGGATAGTTGTTTCGTGAGTCCCAATACGTGTGTGTGAGTTGACTAGCGTTCTTCCCGTCTGTTAGGATTATCGATTCTCGGTCCTTTAGTACATGGCCATGCACCGTCTCACAGGTAACACCCAGACGCGTTTCGAGATGCTATCTCTTCATCAGTGGGTTGCCTGTGAGTGGTGATGTCTTGGTTCTTATGCTCTCATCTTGATTGTTTAATTGGTCACACTTGTTTTCGCTGCGAGGTCCCGTTCACAATTGGTTTTATTTTTTCTCTGTGATTCTGTTATTTCCTCAGTTTTTCACCATCATTAGGGATTTTGTTGTGCATCAGTTGCTTTTAAAATTGTCATATAGTATCACATTATACGATATGGCATATAATATAGAAAATATAATATAAAATGTAACATCAATTGGATGGTATACCATGTAGCATAAGACAGGAAATATAAAAAGCAATATAGAAAGTTTTTTTTCATAAGTGTATCTCTGTCAGCCAGAAACTATATATCTGTCTTTGTTTTCTATTACTATTTTTTGATAAACTATTTCTTTTTTTTCTTTAGATCCTCAATTATACCAATTTGGTATCTGCTTTTGGGGACAAATTTTTCCATGAATTTTTCTTCTTGAATGGGCTTTCTATTTTTCAGAGATTTTACAGTTTTTATGTATTTCATAGGTGGTTCATCTGCCCTTCAATAAAGATCTCATTCTGTTTCATTCAAGACAGATTTCTCATATATATATTTGTCTATAGCTGTATGAGATAATTACGCATTTTTATGGGGGGACAGATTTCTCATAATGCTGTCTATCTCTTATCTATACCTTTGTTTATAGTTGTATAGGGTCATCCTGCATTTTTATGCAGGGACCCTTATAGGGGGACAACCTTGTCAGAGGGTTTCTATTTTTAGGGATATCAAAGATGTTTCCGTCAAAAATCCACCTACATATCGTAGCTCGTTCTTTCTATCAAGTTTCTCGGTGTAATTCTGTGTTTCCTCTACTTAACCCCATACGTACAAATGGATCCATATTTTATATAAACCCAAAAATTTCCAGATCTGAATTTAGTCCTGCAGGGAGAAGACTCCCAAAGTCGTATATTCTCCTGGACTCTGCCCGTGACATTCTCATAATGTGATTCCCTCCCCTCCAGTGTGTGTCCACCTTCTCCAGGGCCATGAACGAGAAACCCCTGGGGTCGCTGTTATGTACCAATTTGAAATGGTTAGATAGGGAGTGTTTTTCATATCCCTTCCTGATGTTATTTAGATGTTCCGTAATTCTGACCCTCAGGGGTCTCTTCGTTCTGCCAATATATTGTTTCTGGCAGGGGCACTGGAAAAGGTAGACAACACTGGAGGAATCACACGTTAGGAAACCCCTAATGTCCATTGTAAACTGATTTTGAGTAGATTGAGCCCTAGTGGTGAGCCCTAGATTGAGCCCTAGAGGAAACACAGAATTACACCGAGAAACTTGATAGAAAGAACGAGCTACGATATGTAGGTGGATTTTTGACGGAAACATCTTTGATATCCCTAAAAATAGAAACCCTCTGACAAGGTTGTCCCCCTATAAGGGTCCCTGCATAAAAATGCAGGATGACCCTATACAACTATAAACAAAGGTATAGATAAGAGATAGACAGCATTATGAGAAATCTGTCCCCCCATAAAAATGCGTAATTATCTCATACAGCTATAGACAAATATACAGGTCCTTCTAAAAAAATTAGCATATTGTGATAAAGTTCATTATTTTCTGTAATGTACTGATAAACATTAGACTTTCATATATTTTAGATTCATTACACACCAACTGAAGTAGTTCAAGCCTTTTATTGTTTTAATATTGATGATTTTGGCATACAGCTCATGAAAACCCCAAATTCCTATCTCAAAAAATTAGCATATCATGAAAAGGTTCTCTAAACGAGCTATTAACCTAATCATCTGAATCAACTAATTAACTCTAAACACCTGCAAAAGATTCCTGAGGCTTTTAAAAACTCCCAGCCTGGTTCATTACTCAAAACCGCAATCATGGGTAAGACTGCCGACCTGACTGCTGTCCAGAAGGCCATCATTGACACCCTCAAGCAAGAGGGTAAGACACAGAAAGAAATTTCTGAACGAATAGGCTGTTCCCAGAGTGCTGTATCAAGGCACCTCAGTGGGAAGTCTGTGGGAAGGAAAAAGTGTGGCAGAAAACGCTGCACAACGAGAAGAGGTGACCGGACCCTGAGGAAGATTGTGGAGAAGGACCGATTCCAGACCTTGGGGGACCTGCGGAAGCAGTGGACTGAGTCTGGAGTAGAAACATCCAGAGCCACCGTGTACAGGCGTGTGCAGGAAATGGGCTACAGGTGCCGCATTCCCCAGGTCAAGCCACTTTTGAGCCAGAAACAGCGGCAGAAGCGCCTGACCTGGGCTACAGAGAAGCAGCACTGGACTGTTGCATGTCATTCGGAAATCAAGGTGCCAGAGTCTGGAGGAAGACTGGGGAGAGGGAAATGCCAAAATGCCTGAAGTCCAGTGTCAAGTACCCACAGTCAGTGATGGTCTGGGGTGCCATGTCAGCTGCTGGTGTTGGTCCACTGTGTTTTATCAAGGGCAGGGTCAATGCAGCTAGCTATCAGGAGATTTTGGAGCACTTCATGCTTCCATCTGCTGAAAAGCTTTATGGAGATGAAGATTTCATTTTTCAGCACGACCTGGCACCTGCTCACAGTGCCAAAACCACTGGTAAATGGTTTACTGACCATGGTATTACTGTGCTCAATTGGCCTGCCAACTCTCCTGACCTGAACCCCATAGAGAATCTGTGGGATATTGGGAAGAGAAAGTTGAGAGACGCAAGACCCAACACTCTGGATGAGCTTAAGGCCGCTATCGAAGCATCCTGGGCCTCCATAACACCTCAGCAGTGCCACAGGCTGATTGCCTCCATGCCACGCCGCATTGAAGCGGTCATTTCTGCAAAAGGATTCCCGACCAAGTATTGAGTGCATAACTGAACATAATTATTTGAAGGTTGACTTTTTTTGTATTAAAAACACTTTTCTTTTATTGGTCGGATGAAATATGCTAATTTTTTGAGATAGGAAATTTGGGTTTTCATGAGCTGTATGCCAAAATCATCAATATTAAAACAATAAAAGGCTTGAACTACTTCAGTTGGTGTGTAATGAATCTAAAATATATGAAAGTCTAATGTTTATCAGTACATTACAGAAAATAATGAACTTTATCACAATATGCTAATTTTTTGAGAAGGACCTGTATATATGAGAAATCTGTCTTGAATGAAACAGAATGAGATCTTTATTGAAGGGCAGATGAACCACCTATGAAATACATAAAAACTGTAAAATCTCAGAAAAATAGAAAGCCCATTCAAGAAGAAAAATTCATGGAAAAATTTGTCCCCAAAAGCAGATACCAAATTGGTATAATTGAGGATCTAAAGAAAAAAAGAAATAGTTTATCAAAAAATAGTAATAGAAAACAAAGACAGATATATAGTTTCTGGCTGACAGAGATACACTTATGAAAAAAAAACTTTCTATATTGCTTTTTATATTTCCTGTCTTATGCTACATGGTATACCATCCAATTGATGTTACATTTTATATTATATTTTCTATATTATATGCCATATCGTATAATGTGATACTATATGACAATTTTAAAAGCAACTGATGCACAACAAAATCCCTAATGATGGTGAAAAACTGAGGAAATAACAGAATCACAGAGAAAAAATAAAACCAATTGTGAACGGGACCTCACAGCGAAAACAAGTGTGACCAATTAAACAATCAAGATGAGAGCATAAGAACCAAGACATCACCACTCACAGGCAACCCACTGATGAAGAGATAGCATCTCGAAACGCGTCTGGGTGTTACCTGTGAGACGGTGCATGGCCATGTACTAAAGGACCGAGAATCGATAATCCTAACAGAGACGGGAAGAACGCTAGTCAACTCACACACACGTATTGGGACTCACGAAACAACTATCCGAAACAAGATTCTCGCGAGATCAAAGGCGAGATCCTGACAAAGCCGGAAGTAAGACAAACATACCGGAGAAAGGTGGAAGCGTGGGACGCCACGGCAGCAACCGATTACGGGATATACATAGTGAGACCATACGGGACACAGTGAGTAAAACTTACAATCGATAGAAATACATGTGGAGCTACGCCATACCCCTGTGACGATACCAACACAGGTGGGACTTTAAAAATCATATCGGACTATTGATCTTGCTTGGGTGGCACACTTGGAGCCTTAAGGGAATCATGGCAGAGGACCGATACACTGTTTAGAACGAACTATTGCTTGAAAGTCACATTGTGCACCTGTTGCAGTGATTTTTTTTTATTTAACTATTGGTTTCAAATTGTCAATCTACAAGGAGCTAAACAAATAGCCCTACAAACAAACCGCTTGGCCATAGAAGACTGCGATTCATCAGTCACACTAAACAAGTGGGATACGGATGCAGTGTTATATGGTACAGCGAACTATCAAGACAGTATAATAACGATTGCTTTTTGATTATTGCAAGTCTCGAACTGAATGTGTGTACCATTTTTATACCATTTTTATGCTTTTATACTTATTTAAGAAGTGCACAAATAGTTATTATTTAATAAAAGTTTTATAAATTTAAAACAATCCCACGTGTACTCCGACTGTTTGAGTGCCGGTTCCACTTCATACAAGATTTACCATTCAGTTTGGGTGTGTGGCCTGACCATACAACCACAATCTGTGACTTATCCCTGCCGCCCCGCTCTCCATCCCTCATCTGCCTCCTCCACAACACCAAGGAGCCCTTCCGACAGATCGGAACCAAATATCAGTGGGGTGAGGCCTGATCCTGCCTTCTGAGCTCCGGCCGGGGGAGCCTCAGATTGCCGTACAGCAGTGTTCCCCAACTCCAGTCCTCAGGACCCACCTGCCGTTCATGATTTCAGAAGATCCCACAGAATGAATGCACTGACACTAATTATATCAGCTGCTCAATACTAAGCAAATCCGGAAAACATGACCGGCAAGTCGGCCCTAAGGACTGAAGTCGAGGAACACTGCCGTATGGGACATCCGTGCTCAGGGAATCGCTTGCTGCAAAAGCAAACATAGCTGCCAGTGGGCACCCAGCCAGAACGCCCGGCGACCACAAAATGCCCCTCTCACCATTCCTGCTTCTGACTACAGACCTCTTCCTGTGCTACCATCTTTGGCACCCTGCCACATGCTCACCAGCCCAGGACGCCACCCGACCCCTGGACCAGGGGTCGGGTGGCGTCACTGACAAGGACACCGGCGAGAATTTCGTGCGGGTGCAATGCGCGAGGTGAACGCATTGCGCCGGCACTTAATCCGGACCCATTTACTTTAATGGGGCTGTGCACCTGAGCGGTGATTTTCACGCATCACTAGCAGCAAGCTCTATATTGATAAGTGAATGGGGCTGCGTGAAAATCACAAGCAAGTGCAGATGCGGCGCCATTTTCACGCATGGTTGCTAGGTGACGATCGGGATGGGGACCCGATCTTTATTATTTTCCCTTTTACCATGGTTATAAGGGAAAAAAGCATTCTTAATACAGAATGCTAAGTAAATTAGGGATGGAGGGGTTAAAAAAAATTAAATAAACTCACCTCATCCACTTGTTCGCAAAGCTCGTCTTCTTTCTTTCTTCTTTGAGGACCTGGGAGAAAAGGACCTTTGGTGACGTCACTGCGCTCATCACATGGTCCATCACAATGGGCACACTGATAACACTACAGAGCATCTTAAAGGGGTCCTCTAAACCAGAATTTGTTTTCATTTGCTGGAACTAATTTACAAGCCATTGAAATGTGGTGTTTGATACAAGGAAAATTATGTCTTTTTTTTAACATTGCGCTGTAGGACTGTAGGGTGCAAAAAATTATGCGGCGTTGGTGAACACATGTGCTGTGATGGGGGCTTGATGCTTCACATAATGGGTCACGGCTATGCAAGATGGGGCAGGATTTCCAAAAGTGGCGTCTGGTCACACCCAGAAAAAGTATTGCCGCTATCATTTCTTCCAGGAGCCTGCTATTCGAAGTTAGCAAACATGTTTTATGGGCCAGAGGAGAAGGTAACTGCCATGTCACCCCGGTTTTGTAGATGAGCCGTTTTGAAGAACATAAACCTCCATGATGCTTTCTTCAGCTTTAAGGCTACGGTGACACAGGTCGCGGCCAGGATCCCAGGGGCATCGCAGTGTAGCGGTAATCCCACAGAAATAAATGGGATCCTAATGCGACTCGCATGTTTGCAGCGACCCAACACGCTAGTTGCATGGAAGTCCAACACTGCTGGAGGTCACAGTAAACCGGAGAGCCGCCCTGCGATCTTGGCCGTCACCAGTGTCACCGTGTAGCTGTAGCTGAGAAGTCACAGGATGAAGACACTTGTGGGACCACGATCTCCTGCAGGTAGATCTGCCTCGAAACCTCGGCCAAAAAACGTTGTGTGTCCGTACCCTTATAATCATTCTGTTTCTGATCTCGACCTTCAGTC
Organism: Bufo gargarizans; assembly: GCF_014858855.1. Lineage (NCBI taxonomy): Eukaryota > Metazoa > Chordata > Amphibia > Anura > Bufonidae > Bufo > Bufo gargarizans. The sequence continues at coordinate 78,158,961 of NC_058085.1, read as the reverse complement.
TGAGCATCTCCTTCCAGAGTAGCCGCAGTTCCCACTACTTCCTGTCATCAGTTGTAAATAGGTTTTGTCACCGGCTCCTTATCTCTTTGTACTTACCAGAAAGGGCCTTAAAAGGAGACTTCCAGCGGGATATTTTTTACACTCAATATTGATAGAAAACTATGGGGCACATTAATGAAGACTGGTGTTTTAGACGCCGGTCTTAATAAACCCTGCGCTGGCAGTGGATTGCCAAAGTTATGTCGCCAGCCTCTCCATAACGTCGGCGTATCCACAGCCGATTCTAAATGTAAGCCAGCTTCCTTACCGTCTTACATTTAGACCATTTTCGACGCCTATGATGAATGAGACCGGTCTTCTGGCCCGTCCCCTTCCCCGCCCACTTTTTAAACCCTGGCGCGAGTGGAGCAACATGGCGTGCAACAGAATTGCGTCTGATATACACCACAAAAGTGCAGTGCATCTGTTCGTTAATGATCCCCTATCATTTTTATTTATTTTTTAAATATAATTTTTGCCTTTTTTATTGATGTTCTGTGGGCTCGACCTCAAGGGGTTGATCTGTCTTCACCCACCCGATCTCATAGGAACTTTCCAGTTCAGGATGTACATGGAGCATAAATCACACCCCAACACACGGTCAACACACCCCAAATACTCGCCCCCCTGTCGTTATGGCTGATGCAATGCCAATCTTTTAACACAAGCCCACGCCGGCACACACCGCTTTTAGGCATCACTCTTCGAAAAGAATACCGAACAGAGATTTGAACCTAGCCTAAAAGTAAGGGCTCATACCCACGAACGTAAGGGCTCAGTGCCCATATTGCAAACGGCAATCTCCTATATCTTGCTAAACTTAGGTACAGATTCGAAGCCTACGGAAGAACTACGCAGCGCTTCTGTGGACTTTTGGCTCTGTGCCTCTGGATTGCGGACCCATTCAAGTAAGTGCCCGTGCATTGCGGACCGCTATTTGCCCTCCGCAGCACAGGCATGGAGCCCTCACGTTGGTCTGTATGAGCCCTAAGACAAGTGTAAACTTAGAGAAACTGTTTATCCCAGTGGCTGATAAATCGGAAGCACCTATAAACTGTCCAGTCTAACTTTACACCACCTGTTTGTCAGCTTAGCTTACTCCAAAAAAGGACAAGAATCGTGACACATTTTGTGCGCATTGTGCCATATTACAAACGAGTAAAACATAAGTCTGAAAGTGTCTAAAACACTTACCCTGCTTTCACACCTGAGTGTTTCCCAAACGCGCGTCAAAAGCGCGTTTTTGACGCGCGTTTCTGACGCGCGTTTCTTGTAATAGTAAACACGCGTTTGACGCGCGTTTGTGTCATTGACTGCAGTGTCCTATGGCCACAAACGCGCGTCAAAACGCCCCAAAGAAGCTCAAGTACTTGTTTGAGCGTCGGGCGTTTTACAGCGCGATCGTACGCGCTGTAAAACGCCCAGGTGAGAACCATTCCCATAGGGAAGCATTGGTTTTCATGTGTTGAGCGTTTTACAGCGCGTTTGAACGCGCTGTAAACTTAGGGTAAATAAATGTGTTGTAAAGCATGTACACCAGGGTTTTTTTGAGCACAAAATTTCCCTCCCACATTGTCCTCCTGCATCAGTAATCTCCGAGAGATAAGTTCTCAATGGCAAGGTAATCTCAGTTTATGCTGCTGCACAAGGAATGGTTTAATCGCATGGTAATTCTCATTATAATAGTAGGTGGAGGTCTGGATGGCTGACAAAATGACAGCTCTACTGGCCTTCTGACAGGCCTACTGTCACGGTGAGGAGTGGGGGAAACTTGCCACCGTCCAAAGTCTGAAATTTAGGAAAGCCACTAGGCCTGGAAGCCAGGATAAGGGAGATGGTCTCCTCCTATCGCCACTCTCATCCTATCCCTGACCTCCTAACCGCATGAGCGAACCCAGATGGTAGGAGGGATCATGCACCGAAACCTGGGCCCTACTCACCCCATCGGTCCCTGCAATATGGAAGTCAGAAATAAGAGACAGCCGATTCATCCACGACACAGATAAATCAGAGTCTCCAACAGGCCTAATAACAAGCATGAGACAGCAAGCAACAACAGAGCAGCAGGTAAGTGTCCTGTGGCCAGATGAACACAAAAAACAGAACAACAAGATCACTTACCGGAAGCCACAGCTTGCTGTCATGTAGTTCCCCCTCCGGGGAACCCCAGGGACCCCCTTCCGGAGGTACAACAAACAGGACATGTCTAGCAACCATGCGGAATAATCAACCCTTAAGTGCAGCACCACACATAACAATGGGAAAGGGTAGACATAGGCAAGGACCTAGATGTCCCACAAGGCAGCCCTCAAGGACATGGCATCTGGAAATGCCCAGAAAGGAGCATTGCATCCAGCCACAAAAAAGGCTGAAGTGAATCTAACCTCAGGCTCTCAACACCAAGACTATAAGAGCCAAGAGGCCACACCCAGCTCCACCTAGCACACAACTAAATCCACAGCAGCCAGATAGTTAACCCCTCCAGCACAAGACAGAGAAGGGAACCAGGAATATAAGGGGCTGAGCACACACATGCTGACAACATGACACATTGCCACAGGCAACCAGCATGCAGTGAACGTGTCACGGCGAACAACATCGAGACCGTGACACCAATATACAGATACATTGATTAGTATAATGTAAGAAGCTCTGACCAGCCGTACTACTGGGATAGTACAGGTGCTCTAATAATCCCTATATAAGAGTGAGCAGGTAAGTGCTGTTATGACTGTACACTAAGGCTATAGCAGTGGTATACGTAGTGGGTTTAGAGGGTGCACTTAGAAAGGCCTGCATATACTATAGACACTAATGGTATCAAAGTCCTCCCTTGCATCAGGGTTGGTTTTTGGCAAACCCCTCTCCTGGCCAGACCGACAAAAAAGAAGCACACTTACCTGCTCCACACTGCTGGCTCCAGCTTCACCCCCTAAGCTGCCTCTCTTGGGTCCCCCGTTGTCAACATCTGCTTTGATGCCAATCACTGGGTGCATTGGAGCCCTGCTCCCTTTGCATCAGATCAACTGGTCATGTGATGCAAGGGTGGCAGGTCACTGCTGCAGCCAGTGACTGACTGCAGCAGTGTCAAAGCCGATGTTGGAACCCAAGCGAGGCAGTCAAGGACGGAGATAAAAGGAGCCGGGATCCAGAAGTGGGGAGCAGGTAAGTATGTTTCTCTTTTGCAAGTCTGGCCATTAAGGGGGCTTGCTAACCCCCCCCCCCCCCCCCAAAAGGTGGCCAACCCCTTTAATAACGCTGCTGACTTTCCTTACAGCCAGGCAATACTGACCCCTTATTTTCTGTTGTATCGCCAGCGTACTCACATTCATTTGACTCGAATCCAGCTCTTTAGAAGATGTTTATTGGCAATATACAATATAAAATAGACCTTATATCAAACATACATAATATACAACAGAGGCACACCCAAATCATCGTCCGTAGCGCCCAACAGGCCTGGAGACGCTCCGTTCTCTGCACCTCCTGGACAGCTGGAGACCACGGCTCAGAAATGGACATCCCAAATATACAGGAATAAATAACATCATATACCCTTTGTATGTACAGATGCAAATGCTACAATAATTTAGCAATAAATACCGGTATATATGTTAGTGATGCAACCTGCATCTCTGACTCGGAGACAGATTTTCCCGAAGGTGCGACCACATAAAAGCCTTGCGGTGAGGAGCAGAAACCTGAACGTTCACAGTGAGACCATTGCATGGCTGAACATACTGTAATGAGGGGCGTCAAACAGCCCCCGATTATCCAAGATCCATGTTTTCTTGCATGGGGATCCAGCTCCATACCTCCTCAGAGACAAATGCCCGATTCTCCATCTTCCCACCCATACGTTATAGGGTGAGATATATCCTGGTTCGTTATAAAAGCACTTGAGATATTAAATAAAAAAGGGCTGTCCGGTTTAGAAAACACGTTTTTTATATATCCCGATAGGGGGTTTTGAGTTAATAAAGGGGGAGTGGAAGAGCGACTACAAAGAGCGCCTCTCGCTCCGGAGGGCCACTCCTGTCCTGTATTACATAGACCAGCCGCTGGTAAGTAATGCTTCATCCCTTACTGAGAACACATGCATGCTCAGCTGACTGTAGCATGCAAGTGTATATGACAGCAGTCAGATGAATTGCTTGGTCACTGCTCTCTTGAGTGCATGTCCGGCCTTATGAGGCCAGTGCTAAATGCAGCCATCGAGGATGTTGTATTATGGGGGAAGTAGTCAAAGAGCACTATCTATCTACAGATGACGTGGCAGAACATGGCAAGATACGGGCACAGCTAGCTTCTGCGTCCATGCATTCAGCTGATCAATGTATAGTTACAGAGCGCCTGATTACGTCAAATGTTTGCGGTTCCAACGGCCCATGTGTACATTCTTATTTCTCAGTATTACGGACATCATGTCGTGTGAGTTCAGTAAGTATGGGGGCTGGGCTCTGCCTTAGGCCTCATGCACACAACCATTGTGTGTTTTGCGGTCCGCAAACCGCGGATCCGCAAAACACGGATGGCGGAACGGCATGGACAGACATTAATATAACTGCGGACAAGAATAGGACAGGTTATATATTTTTTTGTGTGGACCACGGAACGGAGCAACGAAGTGCTGTCCGCATCTTTTGCGGCCCCATTGAAGTGAATGGGTCCGCATCCGAGCCGTCAAAACTGCGGCTCTGATGCGGACCAGAACAACGGCCGTGTGCATGAGGCCTTAATTAAATGCTGAAAAATGAAGCTCCATGAGTATGATGCTGCTGTATGATCTATGTATATGATCAGCACTAAGCTCTGGTCCCTAAAAAAATGAAGAGAGAGGGATTCTGAGACAAGGGGCCTTCTCATCTCATACATTGGTGGCATATACTGCTAGGATAGGCCACCAATGTCAGAGAGGTGAGGGTCCCACCTATGGGACCTGCTGCTATCTCCGGAACAGGCTCCCAAAGTGAATGAAAGCACACTGTGCAAGCGCAGCCACCCTCCAGTCACTGTCATGGGAGTTCAAAAAATAGCGGAGCGCTACCTATACACCATTCATCGCTGGCTCGGCTATTTCTCGCAGTCCCATAGAGGTGGTCGTGCGTGTGCAGTGCGCTCCCAGGATAGGTCATCAATATCTGATTGTCGGGGTCCAACTCCCAGCACCCCCGCCAGTCAGCTATTTGAAGGCACTTGGACATGCGTTGTGGTCTCTTCTTACTAATCCATGCATAGCGCCGCACATCATATAGTGGCTGTGACTGGTATTGCAGCTCAGTTTTATTCACTTGAATAGGACTGAGCGGAGCCTAGGCCATTTGACGGGTGGACATGAGGAAGAGACAGCAGTGCTTTTCCAAGTGCTCCTTCCAATAGCTCAGTGGTGGGATGTTGGGAGTTAGAACCTCAATGATCAGATACCATGAGTATAGGTCAGCAATATTTAAGTCCCTGTTCTATAGGCAGCAATTGGGATGGGGTAAACTTTTTCATCATGCTCACCCTAATACTGCCTTCCTGAATGAAATGTTATGGGCAGGTTGTCCTGCATGTACACCACTGCCACCTCTACCAGAAAGTCTCATGACTGGTGCAGGCGACAGGGTACGGATAAATCTGGTAGACTGCGGCTCTCCACTGTCTGTCAGCCCTTTAATGGGATATTGTCTGTTTAACGTCAGCAGATCATCGACGTGCACATAATAAAAAGAAGCACAACCTACAATCCGATATAAGAGATGCCAAACGTGTAAACCGGCGGCAGCATCAAGAGCAGGAGGACTGTAGCTTTGTGTTAGTCCTGTCTACACCACCACATTCACCATCCATGGTCCTTTCTGTGTACAACACACCAGATCCCTCCTGGCTGATACCCAACTTGTTGTATAGATGGCAATAGTAATTCAATCACTTTACAGTGCAAATTATTAAGATTGGTGACATCACCAAAATATCCAGTGATGTCACTAATTGCTGGAGTATTGATATGCTAAGTACTCAACTCCATAAGTAGGTGAACCCCATGTCTACACGGCAACCAGGTACAACACTGTCAACTTCTGAATGATGGACTCAATGGGACCAGAAATATGGAAGACCAGGAGTCGAAGGCGGTAACGTGAACCAGCAGATTTTAACTATTACACATATCCTTTTGGGCCAGAAGAGCTCACATGAGGACTTGGCAGGGGCACCACACCGTATAATTATACCACACAATAATCTGTTAGGAATTGTCTATATATATATTTTTTTTAAATCTGCACCACTTGGTTTAGTCTCCTTTCTGTGGTCTTCTGGTCCCTGTCCTATAAACCTCTGGGTGGTCAGGGTCACGTGTTCTACTGCAGCCAATGACTGAGCTAATTGGTGATGTATTAAGTCACCACTGAGGCCAGTCATTGGCTCCAGAGGTGCAAGTGGGCCAAATTCATACAGGAAGCTGACGGACAGGGACCAGAAATCGGCGGCGGGGAGCAGGTGAGTATGGATTTCTCCACAGGTCCTAATAGCCAGAGGCAGATTTATAAAATAAAATAGACAATTCCTGACTATACACAATAGATTACAGCGGGGTTGGCTGATCATCTAATGTGTATGGGGGCCTCCTAACTCCCCCCAGCAGCAGCTGTCGGAGGAGTTAAGGATGGGGTAGCTGGATTTCAACATGCCCAATCCTTTTATTCTTGGGGAGGTGTATGGCAGCAGCTTACTCCCAATTCAGAACACATGCATGCTTGGCCGAGCCAAAAACATCTGTGTATGGATGGGGGGAAAGGGAGGAACAGCTGTCAGACGACACGCAGCTCTTGAGCATGGCTAGCTGTCATCTAAGCATAGCACAGTTTTCCTCAGTTTGCAACTGCCGTGATCAAAGGTTGCATATTGTGATGCCTGACCATGAATATCCAAAAAAAGATTGGCCCATGGGCTCCTCTCAAGACGGTCCCACCAACATGACTATGCAGACATACTGTACTTTCAGGCTTTGATGGATGTTCAGGAAGAACCCCATTGTCTTTCAGAGAGGAAGCCTCACGCGAAGATCTTCTACTTGAATTATGGATTGGGCAACATAGTCACAAACGAGCAGAGTGGCTCTTCCCATCAACGTCACCATCAATGCAGTATGATATATTATTTTTGGCACAAAAACGCCACCAACTTCAAAGGATATTCCACCACATTGAGAACAAACCATCACGTTCACTAACCCAAGTGAAGACTGCACACCGACCACAACGGAGGAGGACACACTCTGACAACACAGGACAGCAAGCTGACCCACAGGCTGGAAGACTTCACACTACTAACGAACTGAACGATCCAAAAAGGAGCAGTAAAGTCCAACATCACAAACTACACAACACGCAGGAGAACTGCACACAAACACACACCAGTCACAAAAGAAGCAGAACCACCCGACGTCACACTGTACAGACGGAGCCACAACACCGCGTACTTCAAGTATATGGACTGCGCATACCGACCCAAGACGTGGAGCACAACCGGACTTCACACTGTACACTGAAAGCTCGACAGGACGGGAAAACTCAAAACACAGACAAATCCTATGGACTCTTTCAAGTGTGGAAACTACAGCCGGCGTTGACTCTGCATCTCCGTCACTCACCATTCTGGTGGACTGAGTGCTTGAACACTTGGTCAGAGGAAGCTTAGTGAGAGACCTCCCACTATTCGTCACTTTCCCACTTGCTGCAAAGACACAAATGCCGAAATGTTGTATTCCCTGCCAAAGCACCCAACTTCTCCCATAGACGATACCTTGTTCCACTGCTGGAAACCTTTCCGGTAGCTAAGGAATTCTTTGGGTACTTGTGCTTTGGGAAACGCTATGGAAGGTCAGTAGCCCCATCGTTTTTTCCACTCCCCCCTAAGAATGTGCCTCAGTTTTAGACTTCACTATGGTAATGACACTAGTGGCGGCTACTTTTCCTGGTATAAGAGGCCTCATGCCTGGTGGAAACGCTCCCCTGGGAGGGTTGATGGGGCTTCTGGCGACAGTCCTGGCAAAGTTCTGCAGAGCTTCATACTTTGACCTCAGAGAGTCCAGTTCCTGGCGCATGCTGGCATTCTCGGAGGCGAGTTTCTCCACCTCCTGCTGCAGTTCTGCCTTCTGCTTCTCCAGCTCTTCTTTTTGCGTCACCCGCTTCACCCTGCAGCTTGCCGCATACCCGCGATTTTTAAGGGTGCGCCGTCGCTGCTTCAGTTGGATGATCTCTTCCTTGGACAAACCACGGAGATGTTGGTTCAGCTCCCGCACAGACATGGTGACCAATTCTTCGTCTGTAAGGCTGGTGCCATTCTCCCCTGGCTCCCTCTTTACCTAAAAATAAACAGGAGGGGGAGTTGAAAAGATCTGCCTAAAATAAAACTATACGGAAACACTCCTGCGCTGTATATAAGTGACCCCTCAAGCGTCTGATAACCATCTATAACTGGATGAATTAAGTGTCTTGCTGAATCCCTGCTCAGCCCCTGCCCTGGTCCTCTCAATTGACATGAACTACTTTTCTGCATCATCCACTGTCTGCAAATAAATGTTGCGCTTGCGCGGTACGGGTGAACCCTGCCACATGCGTAGAGCGTGTCTGCACCTTCTGAGTTTAGAGGAATTATTTTTGTGCAGCACATGCCGTGAAATGAATAGGGAATACGAGGACCCGCGAGCTTGGGACTGGTGCAGACGCATAACAGAAGGGAATACACTGTGCATGCGCCACTTTTTAGTACTGAAGGATAACTCATATCAAGCAAAGAACCAGGGGACGGGGCTGAGCGAAGATTCAACAGGACACTTCATTTGTATAGGCACATCCAGAGGAAAATTTGTTTACAGCGCAGGAGTTTAGGTTAGAGAAAATGGTGGAAATGGGGGAAATCTTGGTGACTAAAATAAAAATAGAAACTAATGTAAAAAATTTAGCACCCATTTAGGATTTTCTGCCAAGAAAAACACAGATGACAAATCATTACAAATTTTTACAGTTACAATAGTCACACTGAGCTTTTTCAATGTGAAATGTCGAAAACACGTGCTATCCACCCTCCACTGATTTCAATGGGAAAACTACACGGTAATTTACAATGTGCTTGTTTTCAGCTCCTGGTTTTAAAAATGGCTGCGTGGAAAAAGAAGCCATGAGTTCATTCACAGTGTGTATTCTGCCACAAATCCACTTAAATGAGTAACAGTGGATTCTGCATAGTTTTTTCAGCACAGAAAAAAACCCATCTGCACAAACGTATTTTGTTTCCGTGTCCGTTCCATGTGCATTCCATTTCCGTATGTCTGTTCCGCAAAAGAAATGGAACATGTCCTATTATTGTCCGCATTACGGACAAGGATAGGACTATTCTATTAGGGGCCAGCTGTTCCGTTCTGCAAATTACGGAATGTACACGGACATCATCTGTATTTTTTGCGGATGCGTATTTTGCGGACTGCAAAATGCATACGGTTGTGTGCAAGAACCCTTAAAGGGGTTGTCCAGGATTAGAAAAACATGGCTGCCTTTTCTGAAAAACAGCCCCACCCCTGTCCACAGGTTGTGTGCGATATTGCAGTTCTGCCCTATCGACTTCAATGGAGCCATGCTGCAATACCAGACATCACCCGTGGACAGGGGTGCCGCTGTTTTTGGAAGAAAGCAGCCATTTCTTTCTAATCTTGGACAACCGCTTTAATACTGATGACCTAAGGACAGGTCATCAGTATCTGATTGGTGGTGGTCCAACACCCAGGACCTCTGGCGATCAGCTGTTTGAAGAGGTTGCTTTTGTCGCTGAGACCCATGGCCCCCTTGCAGCTTAGGGGGCCACTTTAAGAGAAGAAGGAGGTCATATGTCATGGTCAGGAGCCACTTACCTTCAGAGCTTTGCTATTTCCCTTGCTGAGAGTCGTCATACCCTGGGAACCGTGTGTCAGCAATCTACAGACAGAGGAAGCAATGCGTTAGTGTGACCTCCAAAACCCGCCGTGTTCCCGCATGAACTCACCCCCCCCCCCCCACCTCTTGCTGTCCATGTGCCCCCGGGTCCTGATCTGTGACCCTGTTAATAAGGACTTTTCCCGTTCACAGGGGACAAACCAATTCCAATCCCCGGAGAATTGAACTTTAAAAATAGGCTGGGAGGGAAAGCGCAGCCGAGCAGGCGAGTCATGCTGAGTCAGCACCGCGCTGTATCAGAGAGCGGCACGCTGTATCCTGTGCATGTGCACACAGTACACACACAGGCGTATACAGGCTGCCTGCACACATACAGCTGCACCAACAGATTAAAGGGGCAACCCCCCTACATGTGACGTGTAAAACCTATCACGCAATGTTGTATGTACTCTTAGATCACGCAGGCGTCATACATACTCTGATCCTGGCTGGATGAATACCTTTATATATACTTTAGTAGTGTTTCGCGGTCTGGAAATTGCGGATCTGCAAAACACGGATACTGGCCGCGTGCGTTCTGCACCTGGCCGCCACTATGATAGAAAATGCCAATTGCAGACAAGTATAGGACATGTTCTATCTTTTTTGCGGGGCCGCGGAACGGAAGTACGGATGCGGAGAGCACATGATGTGCTGCCCTAGTCGTGTGAATGAGCCCTGAACATGGTGAACATGGTCTTTATTAGAAGCCACACAGCGTTTTCACGGGTCCTTAAAGGGGATGAACTTCCCTCAAGGTACTTTATCAATATCAGATTGGTGGGGGTCCGACTCCTAGCACCCCCACCAATTACCTGTACTGGCCCTAAAGACTAACAGAGTACTGAGTGGAAGCAGAGAGCGCCATACGCTGTGTAGTGGCCGTGCCGGAGTACTGCAGCTATGCTCCCATTTATGTGACCAGGAGCGGAGCTGCAGTACACCGGCGCTGGAAACTACTATCGGGCGCCATTTGTGACACAAAATTCATTTTTTTTTTGAATTCTGCGCAACAAAATGACTTCCGTGTCACAAACCTTATATGCAACAAAAAGATTTCCGTAAAGACACAATGAGTTCTGTGATTACTACATTCATTGTGTGTCATAAAACACATTGGGGGAGATTTGTCAAACTGGTGTAAAGTAGAACTGACTGAGTTGCCCATAGCAACCAATCAGATTCCACCTTTCATTTTGGACAGCTCCTTTGGAATATGAAAGGTGGAATCTGATTGGTTGCTACGGGCAACTCAGCCAGTTCTACTTTACACCAGTTTAATAAATCTCCCCCCACTGTGTGTCACAAAACACATTGCCCCCCATAGTGTACGGTGCCTTCTGCTTCCACTCTGTACACTGCTCGTTCCCACCGCTGTGCAGCAGATCGACGGGGTTGTGTCGGACGTCAAACCTGCACTGATCTTATATTGATGTCCTATCCTGAGGGTAGCACGTCAATATCTCTACCCCTTTAAGTGGCGTCCCCTTGTTAGTCAAGTCTTCAGTGCCAACTGCCTGCGCTTATGGCTGAGGGGAATGTGAGGTGACCCATCTACCATCGCCTTCCATAGGAACAGGCTGCACCTGCGCTACTTTCCTGGGACCACACAGTCATCTGCTCATGCGCAGCTCCAGGTGCAATGCATTTAAATGGTGGTGATGAGTAAGGTGGTGATGGGTAAGGTTGCCATTTTTAGGTTCAGGAGCAGCATGTGGTCGGCACAGAAGACTTCTCTAACAGAGGGGCAGAACTTATAATAAAGATATACTAGTAAGACGGCTGCACTCAGGCCTCAGACGTGTGACTAGATTATATTCAAAGAGGCCAACCCCTTTAAATAAAAGGGAGTGTGTATTCAGGATTCATAAAAATGGTGCAGAACATATAATAAAGACCTTGGACTAGATTATTAGGAGGACAACCCCTTTAAATAAAAGGGAGTGGTCCTGCGGGCCCCGTCAAAATGGCGCACAACTTATAATAAAGACCTTGGACTAGATTATACTGTATATAAAGAGGCCAACCCCTTTAAATAAAACGCAGCAGAACGTATAATAAAGAACTTGGACTAGATTATACTTAAAGAGGACAACCCCTTTAAGAGCGGGGGTCCCCCTACCCTACCCCCCTCAAAGTAAATGCAGAGGTGGGACATGCACCTATCAAAGCTCTATGGCCTCATGCACACGACTGTTGTGTGTTTTGCGGTCTGCAAATTGCGGATCTGCAAAACACGGGCGGCGTCCGTGTGCGTTCCGAAATTGCCGAACGGCACGGACAACCATTGATATAACTGTCTATTCTTGATCGCAAAATGGACAAGAATAGGACATGCTATATTTTTTTTTGCAGGGCCACGGAACGGAGCAACGTTGTCCGCATCTTTTGCGGCCCCATTGAAGTGAATAGGTCCGCATCCAAGCCGCCAAAACTGCGACTCGGATGCGGACGAAAACAACGTTCGTGTGCATGAGGCCTATGGGGAGTCTGAGATGAGACTACCCCCCCCCCCCAGCTCCTATAGCCCACCACCAGGGGTGCACCACCAATGAGGCCAGGTGAGGCGATCGCCTCAGGCAGCACCAGGTAGGGGTAAGAAGGGGGCAACAGAATGGCCATGGGCGATGAGAGCTTTTTTTATTGTGGCAAATGGGTTAGGTTAAGGGCTCTTAAACACTTGCGTTGTTCTTGTCTTCCGGCATAGAGTTCCGTCGTCGGGGCTCTATGCCGGTAGAATCCTGATCAGGATTATCCCCATGCATTCTGAATGGAGAGAAATCCGTTCAGGATGCATCAGGATGTCTTCAGTTCCGGACCGGAACGTTTTTTGGCCGGTGAAAATACCGCAGCATGCTGCGCTTTTTGCTCCGGACAAAAATCCTGAACACTTGCCGCAAGGCCGGATCCGGAATTAATGCCCATTGAAAGGCATTAATCCGGATCTTAAGCTAAACGTCGTTTCGGCGCATTACCGGATCCGACGTTTAGCTTTTTCTGAATGGTTACCATGGCTGCCGGGACGCTAAAGTCCTGGCAGCCATGGTAAAGTGTAGCGGGGAGCGGGGGAGCAGCATACTTACCGTCCGTGCGGCTCCTGGGGCGCTTCAGAGTGACGTCAGGGCGCCCCACGCGCATGGATGACATGATCGCATGGACACATCCATGCGCATGGGGCGCTCTGACGTCATTCTGGAGCGCCCCGGGAGCCGCACGGACTGTAAGTATACCGCTCCCCCGCTCCCCACTACTACTATGGCAACCAGGACTTTAATAGCGTCCTGGCTGCCATAGTAACACTGAATGCATTTTGAAGACTGATCCGTCTTCAAATGCTTTCAGTTCACTTGCGTTTTTCCGGCGTGTAATTCCGGCAAATGGAGTACACGACGGATCCGGACAACGCAAGTGTGAAAGAGGCCTAAGAGTTTCAGTTTCCGCCTCGGGCAGCAGAAAGGCTAGGTGCACCCCTGCCCACCACCATTGCGTGATTTCATGTCACGTGTCCAAAAACCACATGTATGAAATCTGCCATATCCGTACCATACAATGGAAAGTAGGATTAGGCGGCTCCCCTTTCCCCAGGATTGACCCCCGTACAAGCCGGACACCAGGTGCATTGCAGGGCCCCGCCGCTCATGGCGCTGTGCTGTAAAGCACTTACTATAGGGACCAGTCGTATGAAATGGCGCCACCTAGTGGGAATACAGAGCTGTGCAGCTCCCATCATGACAATGCATCCATACACCAGAGCTACTCACAGCTGACTGTTCGCTACAGTTGCATCCTGACCCCATTTGTATCTGTATCTACACTTTATATGATTTGAATAATACAATGTTGATTTCACAAACTTTTGCAGCCGCCCGGTGCACGTACACGACTCAGATGTAGCAGAGCCGAAGGGGTGTCAGGGTTATTCCTGCAGCTCCGCACTACACATGATGAATAATAGATGAGGAGTGATGGAGGGTGGGGGCACAGGGGACGGGTGGGCGCACACAGGGGGCATATCACACTAGGCGACCCCTTGGTGGTGGGTGTCGGGGGAGACACATGACATACACCCGGGCACAACATGACCTGTCACCTGCCCCAGCTAAACCCGGCGAGCACCTGTCAATCACAACTCCGCCCCTTCGCCTTCCTCATGACATCACGGCCGCGGTGACGTAACGCATCCTGTGCAGGGAGGACGGCGCAGGGACCGAGCGCTGCCGGTGAGGGTCACGTGACGCACAGCCCCGGAAGTCGACGACCCGGTCGCCTCTTGTCTCCGGCGCTGAATCCCCGGTAGATGGCGGAGCCTAGTGGGTTAAAGGACGTTTGTTGATGTCAGGGCCACGTGATCGGTCACGTGCGTGGGAGGAGTCAGGGGGGAGCGTGCATGCAGCAGAGCTGAATGGTTGTGCTGGCGGTCTAGCTCAGTGTAAAATGTGCATGCAGCAGAGGTGAGACTGTATGACGTATGTGCAGCAGAGCTGTGTGTGCAGGGTGTGGCGAGAGAGCAGAACTGTGCCTGTGTGCACCTGTAATGTGTATGTAGTATTGGTGAGACTGTACGACGTATATGCAGCAGAGCTGTGTGTGCAGGGTGTGGCGAGAGAGACTACAGATAAGAGCCAGGGGTGCACGAGAGGGGCTATCGAAGGGCTGAAGGGAAGGGGTTAGTAGAGATGAGACTGTGAGCATCTGTATGTAGTAGTTGTGAGACTGTATGACTTATATGTAGCAAAGCTGTGTGTGCAGTGTGTATAGAGACAGCAGAGCTGTGCCTGTGCAACTGTATTGTGTATGTAGTAGTGGTGAGACTGTATGACTTATATGTAGCAGAGCTGTGTGTATAGAGACAGCAGAGCTGTGCCTGTGCTACTGTATTGTGTATGTAGTAGTGGTGAGACTATGACTTATATGTAGCAGAGCTGTGTGTGCAGTGTGTATAGAGACAGCAGAGCTGTGCCTGTGCAACTGTATTGTGTATGTAGTAGTGGTGAGACTGTGACTTATATGTAGCAGAGCTGTGTGTATAGAGACAGCAGAGCTGTGCCTGTGCTACTGTATTGTGTATGTAGTAGTGGTGAGACTATGACTTATATGTAGCAGAGCTGTGTGTGCAGTGTGTATAGAGACAGCAGAGCTGTGCCTGTGCAACTGTATTGTGTATGTAGTAGTGGTTAGACTGTATGACTTATATGTAGCAGAGCTGTGTGTATAGAGACAGCAGAGCTGTGCCTGTGCTACTGTATTGTGTATGTAGTAGTGGTGAGACTATGACTTATATGTAGCAAAGCTGTGTGTGCAGTGTGTATAGAGACAGCAGAGCTGTGCCTGTGCAACTGTATTGTGTATGTAGTAGTGGTTAGACTGTATGACTTATATGTAGCAGAGCTGTGTGTGTATAGAGACAGCAGAGCTGTGCCTGTGCAACTGTATTGTGTATGTAGTAGTGGTGAGACTGCATGACTTATATGTAGCAGAGCTGTGTGTATAGAGACAGCAGAGTGCCTTTGCAACTGTATCGTGTATGTAGTAGTGGTGAGACTGTATGACTTACATGTAGCAGATTTGTGTGTGAAGTGTGTAAATAGGCTGCAGACAGCAGAGCTGTGCCTGTGTGCACCTGTAATGTGTATGTAGTAGGGTTGAGACTGTATGAAGTATATGCAGTAGAGCTGTGTGTGTGTGTGTAATGCGCAGGCAGCAGAGCTGTGTGTAATGCGCAGGCAGCAGAGCTGTGTGTGTGTGTGTGTGTAATGCGCAGGCAGCAGAGCTGTGTGTGTGTGTAATGCGCAGGCAGCAGAGCTGTGTGTGTGTGTAATGCGCAGGCAGCACAGTTGCAAGTTGCAGAAGGGATGACTGCAGCATATGGATGGGACGGTTCCTTCTTGATCTTTGCCCGTGTAAATGGCGTCTAATCAGTACGGACACCCGCTCACCAGTCTGTATATCGCCGATTTGCTTCCCATTGGTATATTCACCGTGGAATGTGTGTGCGGCGAATATGCTTCATTTTACAATACCAGCCGTAACGTGGATGTCATTTTAAAAATTCAGTGAAAAAAAAAACATCTGCAAAATAAATTGCGCTATAGTATGAATTCTAAATCCACAGTGCGTCAATTTATGATGTGGATTTCCCCTTTTGAAACGAGTAGGGTTAAACCTGCGTCCAGTAACTTGTGGATTTTGGTGCGGAAATGCCCCACGTGGCCATCCATACCTCTACTGAAAAGGTGAAGGGAATCTGTCAGGCCCCCTCCTGAGGTCAGCGGCAGCAGGACTGTTCATGTAGTGCTGTCCTTAAAGGGCTTCTGTCACCCCACTAAAGTGATTTTTTTTTTTTTTGGGCTAGTGAAATTAGTTATATTGCGATATATGACAATATAATTGTGTTACTTACTTTGATCCAGCAGTTTCTGCAAAAAACGAAGTTTTATAATATGTAAATTCGGTCTCTAACAGCAAGTAGGGCGGCTACTTGCTGCTAGCTGCTGCAGAAATCCGCCCCCTCGTCGTGTTGATTGACAGGGCCAGCCGGGATCTCCTCCTCCGGCCAGCCCTGTCAGTATTTCAAAAATCGCGCGCCTCTGTTGATTCGGCGCAGGCGCTCTGAGATGAGGAGGCTCGTCTCCTCAGCACTCCCTCAGTGCGCCTGCGCCGATGACGTCTTCTACTTCGGTGATGTCATCGGCGCAGGCGCACTGAGGGAGTTCTGAGGAGACGAGCCTCCTCATCTCAGAGCGCCTGCGCCGAATCAACAGAGGCGCGCGATTTTTGAAATACTGACAGGGCTGGCCGGAGGAGGAGATCCCGGCTGGCCCTGTCAATCAACACGACGAGGGGGCGGATTTCTGCAGCAGCTAGCAGCAAGTAGCCGCCCTACTTGCTGTTAGAGACCGAATTTACATATTATAAAACTTCGTTTTTTGCAGAAACTGCTGGATCAAAGTAAGTAACACAATTATATTGTCATATATCGCAATATAACTAATTTCACTAGCCCAAAAAAAATAATAATCACTTTAGTGGAGTGACAGAAGCCCTTTAAAGGGGTTCTCCAGAAATGATTTACAATGGCTGCCAGCAATCTGACCTAGAATGTGAGCAGGACTGGTTGGGATCTCACGACGCTCTGGCTCTTACATATTGGTGAGTTTTCCTGTCAGGCTGCTCAGCCATGATGGCTTATCACAGGCGGGATCGCATCGTTACCATCTATTGTAGAGCATTGTAGTGAGGCCACGTCCCCTCACCCCCATAAACCAGTCCTCCTCACATTATAGTACTGGTTGCTGGCGACCATTTTAAATCATTCCCAGAGGACCCCTTTAATAGCGCTTGATAGTCTTCTGCCATGTTGTTGCTGTAGAGTCTGTGCAATCATCCTCTGCTGTACCCCCCTCTTCTCACAGTACGTTTCAGTTTTTCACTGACGTGTCCTGTCTGCATTTTCTGTGGACACCATTGATTTTATTCTGTCTGTTCACATTTCAGTATTTATCTTACTGACAGTGGGTCAGTAAAAAAAATAATAATGGGGACATGCAGTACTTTGATCCGTGATGCGGACCAAGCAAGCCCATTGAAGTCTATGGGTCAGTGAAAATCGCTGACACACATCCGTGTTGCGTCTGTTTTTCACTGAAGACGGAAAGGAGATTCTTCGGAAATTAATTTTCAGCTGAGCAACGTCAGTGAATTACGGATTTCACACGGATGGTAAGAACGCACCAACAATAGATCCTTCACGGACATCTTAGCAGATGAAACGCGTATGCTTTTTTCCACAGATGTGTCACTGACACGGAAATGTGGACAAGGCCTTAGAGAAACCATCAGGGAGAGGGAGGAGAGCCTGCAATAGGTCATCACACACTCCTTACCATCCTTGTCTGGAGGTACAAGGAAAAGACATCCCTGAAAAGCTGTAGAAGGGAGGAAGCTGAGCTGATACATGAGCTAGTGAAGGCAGCAGCATCCTAGACACGCAGATCCACACGTCCATGGGAGAAAAGTTTGAAACTGGTAGTAAACTGGGTATCGGGTCAAAAATGAATGACTGCAGGCTGAAATTTCATTCAACTTTTTGTAAAATAATAATGTGTCCCTGTTAGGTTGACACCAGAACACACATGGTGTTCACATGGATACCACGAGCAAGTGTTACTGTACTTACTGATGGTTTCCAGATCACCACACCAGAGGCAGAAACCTGAAGCTCCACTCCGGGAATACTGCTCTGGAGCTCCGTAACGCAGCTTCCTACAGTGACATCGCTGCATACATCATACTGACCGCTCAGATCATGGGTGTCATGGACCTTGAATGAATGCCCTTTTCTCTTACACCGGAGGATGAAAGTGCTTTATTGTCTTGACAAACCGTTTGATGGGAGACGTAATTGTTAGTGTGCCGTAAACCAAGGTAAATATACAAAAATAAAAATAAATGGCGCAGTTAAGCATTTACATCTCGGTTTTTTCTTTGCCTGTATTGAAGGTGGTGCAGAACAAGAGATCTGGCTATGAATGAGTTAATGCAGTGAAGAGCTAATGGGAAATGATATGGATAGAGAGCTTATTGCGTAGCACGCTCTATGAAATGCATACAGAGCGGTAAGATGGGTGCGCGTGGCAGCAACACATCACCTGGCGGCACAGTCTTAGCAGAATTTATGGGAACATTAGGATAAAATTATATAAAATGTTTTACAGTCAATTTTCTTGAACTTTCTTGATTTAAAAAAAAACAACCAAATATTAGGCTGTAGTGGGAAGGCGCAGGGTGCCCCCCGCCGACGGCCGCCGTCCAGCTCGTCAGTGGATTTGTTTGATGAGGGTTCCTTCCTGGACTCTCTCAGAACTTCTTCAATCCTGACCTCTTGTTGTTGAAGAGACTCACTTTGGCTCCTGAGGAGGCGGTGGAAACCAATGGCGATTCTTGCTGCACTTTGCTTAGGGTTGTCTTTTTGATGGCAGCGGCAGGGATTTTTTCCTGGTCAGCGTATTGCTGGAGCTCCCTGAGATGGTGGAGAGACACACAAGGTTGACGCAGGATTATATAAATGGTCTGCTTTCTTTTTCTTCCCCAGAAACAGTGCCACTTCTGTCCATAGGCTGTGTCTGGAATTGCAGTTTATCCCCATTCAAGTGAATGACAATAAGACAAGCCATGGATGAATAAGGCGCTGGTTCGTGGGTAAAAAAAAAAAAAAAGCTGAAACTTTTTCTAATTCTAGACAACCCTTTTTAGGAGATGGGATTTAAACATCCCAACAGTCACATTAAAATTGTAAAAGCTCTCCTGAAAATGTCGCTTTTTTATTGTAGATTCTGATTGATGGGTGAAGGGGGATTGATAACATGCACTAAAGTCCATGCTAACCCCCCCCTCCCCTATTGGGGTAATGTGCAGGTAAAACAGGGAGATAGAAACTTTTCTTTCTCTCTTCCTGAAGCCTGTCGGCTCCCCCACTGCCTTTCCTCCTCCAGTCTGGCAGAGATGTCAGCCAGCGGACGGGAGGGGGCTATTTTAAAGGGAACCTGTCACCGAGATTTCGTGTATAGAACTGAGGACATGGGTTGCTAGATGGCCGCTAGCACATCCGCAATACCCAGTCCCCATAGCTCTGTGTGCTTTTATTGTGCAAAAAAAAACCGATTTGATACATATGCAAATTAACCAGAGATGAGTTTTGTACATGAGATGAGTCAGGGACAGGACTCATCTAAAGTTAATTTGCATATGTATCAAATCGTTTTTTTTTTACACAATAATAGCACACAGAGCTATGGGGACTGGATATTGCGGATGTGCTAGTGGCCATCTAGCAACCCATGTCCTCAGCTCTATACACAAAATCCCGGTAACAGGTTCCCTTTAAGATCACAGGGTTAGGTTATGTACATGAAGAGATACAGATATTGGTATTTGGGGTCAGGAATGAAAGCTGCAGGTATATACTGCTTTCAATTGGACACATTTCTAAGTGCAATGCTTGTGGTCTTGTTTAAAAGACTAGATTATCAGCTTTAAAACAAGACCAACACTGTGGCTGTCGCCCAATGACAGTGTAAGAAATCGACCCTGAGAAGTGCACTCCTCTTCTGCGGACACAAAACCCCTGAACAGTGTTTGTTCAAAACAGTTCAGGACGATCAGTGGGAGGTTAAAGGGACATTCCCACTTTAGAAATTTAAAGTGAATCCCCAGGATATGCCAATGTCTGGTAGAAGTCCCCAGACCTCTGGTGACTAAAGGGAACCCACTTTTCCCAATAGTTGGCGACTCATGACCATGCTTTTCTGATAAGGAATACCCCTTTAACAGAATAGCAACTCAGGCTTTATAAGAATAAGGCTACATGCGTATGTCCGTTTTGCTTTTAGCGGTCCGCAAATTGCAGATCCGCAAAACACAGATGGCGTCAGTGTGCGTTCCGCAATTTGCGGAACGGTGCGGACAGCCATTAAAATAACTGCCTAAGAATAGGACAGGTTATATATTTTTTTGCGGACCACGGAACGGAGTGCCGTGTGCTGTCCGCATCTTTTGCGGCCCTATTCAAGTGAATGGGTCCACATCAGAGTCGCAAAAACTGCGGCTCGGATGCGGACCAAAACAACGTTCGTGTGCATGAGGCCTAACAATCGGATGCAAAATGTGTTGACGCTTCCATCAATTCCCACAGTTTTACCATTAACAGACGGTTTGACATTATATTTCCATTCATGAACGGACTTCAGTGGCAAGAAGATAAATCGGAGGTGGGCAATAATGGATCTGAATGGGGAATAGTTACTGCACCCCCTACTGGAGGAGGAAGCCTTCACATTCTTACCTGGTATACTCCTCTTAGGGGTGGGGTCTGGGTGCTGAGATCCCCCCCTTCGAATGACAGTGTGAACAGTTGCTAACTTTAAAAATACACTAAAGTGGTTGTCCGAGCGTTCGCAATGGGGGTCCGACACTCAGTATCCCTGCCCATCAGCTGTTTGAAGAGGCTTTGGCACTCCGGGGTGCAGGGAGTTGAACCTACACCAATCACATAATGGTGGCCTGTCCTGAGGATATTAAAGGGGTATATCACTATCGGCTATTTTCGGCAGCCCCATAGAAATTAAAGTAGGGCGGCTGCGCAGTGCGCCCTCAGTCACCTTCCCAGCTCTGTTCTCGGTGTAAGTGCGAGTCCCAGAGGTGGGACCCGCATCTATCAGACAATGGTGGCATATCCTAACGATATGCCGCCGTTGTCTTTGATGGGAATTCTCCTTTAATATCCTCGGAAAACCCCTTTAATTTCTACAGTAGGTGAAAAAGCATCTCCTGTATTTTCAGCTGTGCAACACTGCCACCTAGTGGCTCTGGGGCTACGGATAGGTAAATCTAATGCAGACAGCCTCGGTCTTCCAGGGCTTCTCATATCCTTTCATAGGATAGGACAAACCACATGCATCAGCTATCCACAAGATGTATGATTCCTGTGTGACGGACCACTGGGACCCCCACCGATCTACAGAACAGTGGCCCCCCGAGCCAAGACAGAAACATTTTCATACTGGTGGCTGAACGCTGACCTGGTTCTGATGCAAGATGCCTCCACAGCGTTAATGAGAAGGGAACGGAATCCTCCACTCTCCAAAAAGTGCAGAGCGTGAATGGTGGCGCCCCCTGGTGAGCACACATTGTCCTTCAGCTGTCCTGGATGCTGCTCCGATTCCAAAAGCATCTTTGCTGCTCCCTAATCAAAGATCAGACAGTCAATAAATCCGTCTTCATGAGAAAAGAAGCTGAAGCAGAGAATTAACGTTACTGACCAGCATGGCCTGCGCGCCTAGACGAACAGCAAGCCGCCGGGGCAGGCCCATCTTTACCCCGCCATCGGCAAGTGCATCCAGAGCGGTGAAGGCCTGAAAAGAAAAGCCAAGCAGAGTCAAATCTCACGCAATCCCCAAGACAACCACAATGGTGACCATGAGCGTTGTCAGACAACTCTTAACCCAGAAAGTAAAAAAGACTGCACAATGGTTTTGCTTGCTAAGTGCCTGGTTGTGGAGCGGTGCGGGCGCAACTATAGTCTTAACAAGTTCAAGATGGCTGCCCCCCCCCCCCCCCATTCTTATGTTCAGTCTTTTTAGTACATGTGTCTTTTGAAAGCCGTAACTTTTTTTTTTTTTTGTTTACATAAATCAATTTAGCACCTTTTTTCGGTGATGCACTGAGCTTTATTTTTTATGTAATTTCTAGTTAACTATTGTTTTTATATCTGAAAATGAAAAAAAAAAAGAAGTATTTTTCACATTTTCTTTTCCCATATTAAGTCCCCTTTCTTTAATGCTTATTTTTGTAAAGGGGGATATATCGTTTTTAGTCAGCGTGGGTTGGACTAAGAAGCTTAAATGTGGCTTTTTTGGTCTTTATTTTTAATTTTACTTTGTGCCCCACTTCCCAAGACCATACAAGACCTTTGGTGGTCATTTTAGTGATATATATATATAGTTTTCTTATTGTTAAATTATGGACATAGGGAAGTATTAGCCCCATATATAGGAGGAGTATACTCCCAGGAGGTGTTCAGCCTTGTTGCGGAGCTGATCTAGGTCTGCTAAGACCCGGCAGCTTGTGCAGTTACCTGATCCTCAGAGATCACATGATCATTAGGACTGGAGCAAGAAGCAGCATTGCCGCTCCTGATCTATGTACACAGTGATCAATAATGGAGAAGGCAGGTATTAAAGGGAACCTGTCATCACCTTTATGCTGCCCTTACTAATGGCAGAATAAAGTAGAGACAGGTGAGTGGATTTCGGCGGTCTTTCATTTATAAGTTAAAAGCAAGTTGTTGTCGAGAACCGACATCACAATCATTGCAGACTGGGCCTGGAAAAAAGAGTCACGGACACCTGAGAAGAAATAAAGTATTGAGGCACTCAGGTTGAGAGTTTTGCAATTCAAGTGAGGTTTATTTCATAATCTCTGCATCATCCATTTTCCTGTGCAAACCACGGGCAAATGGATGATGCAGAGATTCTGAAATAAACCTCACTTGAATTGCAAAACTCTCAACCTGAGTGCCTAAGTTAGGGCTGCAGCTAACGATTATTTGAATAATCGATTAGTTGCCGATTAATTTCTACGATTAATCGATTAATCGGGAAAAACGACAAAATTACAAAACAGAGAGGTTTATATGATCTTACTTGAAAAATTATGTTCAAAGGCCATATTAAAACAAATTGTGGACGACACTATTATGGGGGATCTGTGGACGACACTATTATGGGGGATCTGTGGACGACACTATTATGGGGGATCTGTGGACGACACTATTATGGGGGATCTGTGGACGACACTATTATGGGGGATCTGTGGACGACACTATTATGGGGGATCTGTGGACGACACTATTATGGGGGATCTGTGGACGACACTATTATGGGGGATCTGTGGACGACACTATTATGGGGGATCTGTGGACGACACTTATGGGGGATCTGTGGACGACACTTATGGGGGATCTGTGGACGACACTATTATGGGGGATCTGTGGAAGACACTATTATGGGGGGATCTGTGGACGACACTATTATGGGGGATCTGTGGACGACACTATTATGGGGGATCTGTGGACGACACTATTATGGGGGATCTGTGGACGACACTATTATGGGGAGGGGGATATGTGCACGGCGTAGTTATGGAGAGGGGGATATGTGCACTGTTATGGGCATAACAGTGCACAGATCCCTTTCCTCATAACAGTGCACAGACCCCCCTTCCCATAGCAGTGCCATACACAGACCCCCCCTCCTCCCCATAGCAGTGCTATACACAGACCCCCCTCCCCATAGCAGTGCCATAGACAGATCCTCCCCCCTCCCCATAGCAGTGCTATACACAGACCCCCCTTCCCATAGCAGTGCCATAGACAGATCCCCCCTCCCCCTTCCCCCTAACAGCCCCGGCCCCGATGCTTGCATCTTTATTTTACCTTTTTACAATGACGCTCCCGCTCCTGTAACAGCCAGGCAGAGTGGACGGCGGCGTAACGTCACTCAATCACGTGACGCGCCTGCTCCGCCCACTTCATGAATGAAGGAGGCGGAGCAGGCGTGTCACGTGAGTGAGTGACGTTACGCCGCCGTCCGCTCTGCCTGGCTGTTACAGGAGCGGGAGCGTCATTGTAAAAAGGTAAAATAAAGATGCAGCGACCGCCCGCCCGCCCGAATAGCAACGAATCGGCGATTATTCGATAACTGGATTCGTCGACAACGAATCCAGTTATCGAATATAATCGATTAATCGTTGCAGCCCTAAGTGCCTTAATACTTTATTACTTTGATAAACGGCATAACAAGCCCTTGATTGGCACCGGTGACACCCTTGAACGAGTGCGGTTCCTCACTTTACTACGGACACCTGAGAAGAGTCCTGGTTATTCA
The DNA here is from genome assembly GCF_014858855.1 of Bufo gargarizans. Taxonomy (NCBI): domain Eukaryota; kingdom Metazoa; phylum Chordata; class Amphibia; order Anura; family Bufonidae; genus Bufo; species Bufo gargarizans. The sequence goes on along the minus strand of NC_058085.1, from coordinate 78,134,528 downwards.
TGAAGTCCTGCTCTCCTGCATACCTGCTGATGACTGACCGTCTTCTATCTAGTTTTCTCCCTTTCTCTCTAGGAGAGAACTGCCAATCATCAGCAGACGGGTGAGAGTGCAGGAGATTAGGAATAACCAGGACTCTTCTCAGGTAGATTTGACTCTCGTCAAGGCCTGGGCTGCAATAGTTATGAGGCTGGTTCTCAGCAACCACCTTTTTTTTTAACTCATCACTGAAATCGACATTCTTGTCACTAATGTATGCTGCCCTCAGTGAGGTCAGCATAAAGTTGAGGACAGGTTCCCTTGAAGGCAGATCCAGCTTTTAAAATATCTAATGTTAATTAAAAGCAGCCCCTTAACAGAATCAGTGGACATCTCAGATCCAAGAAGGACTAAGACATCTTGACCCTTCTGTCTGCACTTACGTAAGCCGGTCCACTTCCACTGAGTCCAGTGACAGCATCAATCAAGTCCTCCTCCACCTCGGTGCAGAAGCCCACACTCTGCATCAGCTGCTCCAGCAGATGCCCGTCCTCCACCTCGGCGTGGGTCCCTGTGGCATACACGGTGGCCCCCTCTCTGACAATCACAGGAGTATTGGTCATGCAGCGGATGACTTTGGGCGCTGGGTGGAAGCTGGACAGTTTCTGTAGGGTTGCAGGAGGATTAAAGGGTTGAGAGCGAGAACGTCTGCTACACGCAATGGGAATGCATATAGTGGGTGGTCAGAATGACATTACCTTCTCGATGGTGCTGATGGTGACACCGGCGGCACAGGACACAACCATGTGACGATCCTCAATGTCAGTGCCAATCTCATCCAGCACAAAGGGAATAATGGGAGGCTTCACGGCCAGGAAGAGGACATCGCTGTTCTTCACCGTCTCCTTGTTACTGGTGGTGAAATTTATACCCAATTTCTGATGATAAAAAAAGGAGTAAAATGAGTATAAACTGCAACTTTATCCAATGTCCTAATCTTACCCAGCATGTAATGTCATATTGGTTTTGATCCAACAGGAAGCACATGCCTTAAACCTGTTATTCCATTTTCTATTCCTAAAGGGTTGTCCAGGATTTCAAGAAAGTTGCGTGAAACTAAGAATTTACTAAAGTTTTAAATCGGACACAAATATTAGTTTTTCACAAAGTTTGCAGTTTTTGTGTTTTTAGATGTTTTTGTCAGATGTTCTTATGGTATACTAAAAAAAATTTCTTCAAATTAGCCCTCATTCCATGACCATTTAAACAGGCCTTGAAGCATAACGTGGATAAAATAGCTACACCAGCACCTCATCAGTGCAGAGCATAGAGAATTTGCTTAAAGGGAACCTCTCACCAAAAAAACAGATACTAAACTGTTAATAGTACCTTATAGTGCTGCAGAGTAGTTTCCTAATGCACTTTTTGATCGTTTAGCCGCATCTAGCCTCCTGGAGAAATCAATGTTTTATTCAGCCGCTGCCCCCTGCTTCAAGTCAGGTTTCAAGTGGGGATCGGCCCAGGCGTCTCGAATGCTGCTGTCCCCGCCTCCCGCCGCCTTTATTGACACGCCAGATCTCAGTGCCGGGACCGCGCTCCCAGCCCGCATGCGCAGTAAAGGGCTGCTGTAGCGCGATCCCGGCTCGTACACTCAGCCGGCTTCAGTTTCGCTACTGCGCATGCGCCCGGCATCTTCTGTAACTGCGCTAGTTTGTAAGGCTGGCGGGCACATGCGCAGTAGCGAAACTGAAGCCGGCTGAGTGTACGAGCCAGAGCCGGGATCGCGCTACAGCAACCCTTTACTGTGCATGCGGGCTGGGAGCACGGTCCTGGCACTGAGATCCGGCGTGTCAATGCGGGAGGCGGGGAGAGCAGCATTCGAGGCGCCTAGGCCGCTGCCCCCTTAACTTCAAACCTGACTTGAAGCAGGGGGCAGCGGCTGAATAAAACATTGATTTCTCCAGGAGGCTAGATGCGGCTAAACGATCAAAAAGTGCATTAGGAAACTACTCTGCAGCACTATAAGGTACTATTAACAGTTTAGTATCTGTTTTTTTGGTGACATGTTCCCTTTAACTGCGTGAGAGGCCTTGGTCAGGATCCGGGGTGTGTGACCTTATGTAGAGGTTCTGGGAAGAAAAAAAACGCTAATTAGCCTTCCTTCCAAAAGGAAAAGAAAGATATGCCTCTGATGCCACCAATTGACCTATAAGTCAATGAAGTACATTATGGTATACTGAGGTACTATTATAAGCATTTTGTAAGATTTTAAACTTTTATTAATAAATCCATTAAGTTTATGCAAAGACTCAATATATTTTCAGTGTTGACCCTTCAAGACTTTTGCAGTTTGCCCTGGCATGATGGACATCAGTTTCTGGCCCATATCCTGACTGATGGTAACCCAGTGCTTGGAGTTTATCACAATTTCTAGGTTTTTGTTTGTCCACCTGCTTTTGAGGACTGATTACAGGTTCTCAATGGGATTGGGGTCTAGGGAGTTTCCTGGACCAAAAATTCTATGTTTCCTTTAACGAGTCCACCATGCTCGAAAAAAAAAAAAACCTTGTTCATCACCACATTGCTCCTGGATGGTTGGGAGAAGTTGCTCTTAGAGGATGTTTTGATCCCATTCTTTATTCATGGCATTGTTCTTGGACACAATTGTGAGTGAGCCAACTCCACTGGATGAGGAGCATGCCTGGACAGCCTTTGGCTGTGCGGGCATGCTGGGAGTTGTAGTTTTGCAACAGCTGGAGGCACATTGGTTGGGAAACACTGGTCTAAGGATGCTTTACTGTAGACATGACACGGGACTCGTCACCTCTTCTTCTCCTGACAATAATTTTTCCATATGTCCCTCTGTACTTCCTGCAGAATATCTGTCTGTCCTAAATGTTTTTCTTGCATGGCTTCTTTGCTGCCCTTGACACCAGGCCAGCCTCCAAAATCTTTCTCCTCACGGTGTGTGCAGATGCACTCACACCTGCCTGCTGCCATTCTTGAGCAAGCTCTGAACTGGTAGTGACCAGATCCCGTAGCTAAATTACAGATGGTCCTTGCTGTACTTGTTTTTGGGTGTCCTGAAGCTTTCTTCACAGCAACTGAACCTCTTCTTAAAGTTCTTTAGTGGTCCAAAAAAATGGTTGATTTAGGTGCAAACTGACAAGTGGCAGTGTCCTTGCATAAGAAGCCCTTTTGATGCAAAGGAATGAAGACTGAATATGTTTCCTTGGAGGTAACCATGGTTAACAGAAGACGACCATGATTTCAAACCCCAACTATCCTTTCAAACTGCTCTTCTAATTCAATAAGCATGACAGAGTAATCAACTGCCTTGTCCTCTTTCTCCTGAGCTAACGAGAAGATCACATGATGTCAGTAGATAATTTTGTGGCAGTGCTGAAATGCAGTGGAAATGGGGTTTTTGTAAAGTAAATTTTCATGGTTTTTCATAAAAACTGAAGCAGCTGACTTCGTGAAAACAAGCATTTGTGTCCATGACTGTATATAAAAGAAAAATGACTTGTTAAATCCAGTCATTCCTGCAGTAATGACCTTATGTACATCATTCTTGTAAAAGCTGCAGTCAATCACGGACCTACAAAGAATTGGGATTGGCTGCAGCAGTCACATGATTGACGTAGATGACATTATCGCTGCAGGACCAGCAAGGCAAGTAATGAATCATTTTAACTTTTTGCTCTTGGGCAAGTTTCTTAAAATCTCAGACAAGCCCTCTAAGTCTCCAGCCTAAAACTAAATGTATGCCTGTCTCTCCACCATAAATGTCTTATTGTGAGTATTGGGGTCGGGGTGAAGGAGCTGGCCCACTTCCTAGGTTAAAGGGGTTGTCCGGGTTCAGAGCTGAACCCGGACATACCCTTATTTTCACCCCGGCAGCCTCCCTGAGCCTAGCATCGAAGCATCTCATGCTCCGATGCGCTCCAGTGCCCTGCGCTAGATCGCGCAGGGCACAGGCTCTTGTGTTTTCAATAACACACTGCCGGGCGGTAACTTCCGCCCAGCAGTGTGTTCGGTGACGTCACCGGCTCTGAGGGGCGGGCTTTAGCTCTGCCCTAGCCGTTTTACTGGCTAGGGCAGAGCCAAATCCCGCCCATCAGTGCCGGTGACGTCACCGGGCTGCCTGTCAGCCCCATAGAGAGCCCGGTATGTCACCGGAACTCTGAAAAATGCCTTTGCCCTGTGCGATTTAGCGCAGGGCAAAGGAGAGCATCGGAGCATGAACTGCTCCGATGCTCATGTCAGGGGGGCTGCCGGGGTGAAAATGGAGGGATGTCCAGGTTCAGCTCTGAACCTGGACAACCCCTTTAAGTGCGGAAACTATCACTGCAGACCTGGATAATGTAAGGCTGTAGGACGCATGGGGTCGCAAACACAACACGTGTGAATTCACCCTAAGGATAACATAACTCTAAAAATAAATATTCCGATTTACACCGGTTCTGTGATGCACTCATGGCCTTTAAGTTTGGAAAAACCCCTGACCTATGAGCTGACGTGCCCATAGACTTAGACTAATAATGGCTGGGATCCTGCAGTCACAGAATACACTGTAGTCAATGACAGACATATGCAATCTCATAGCTGTACAATGGCACAAGTCTGGGCATATGCGCTGCAGGACGGTTTGGCAAGTGTGGTAAGAATTTAGCCTAAGCTGTGACTGTGGTATTAGGTGCCTAGATCTAGAAAACATCATGGCCGCATGATTTTGAAGGTAGAACCACAGTTCAGGACTGTATTCTCCGTCCGCATCCAGATGTCCGCAAATGAAAAAAATAAAAATAAATAAATAATAGAACATGTCCTATTCGTGTTTTGCATACAAGAATAGGCATTTGTGACATGGCGTGGGACATGCAGAAGGAGAAAACGTGGGATGCCCATAGTGGGTATCCTTCTTTTGTGGATCTGCAATTCGTGGACTGCAAAATGTATACTGTTGTATGAATGGAACCTAAGGGTCCATTCACACGTCCGTGTGTGTTTTGCGGATCCACAAAACACGGACATCGGCGATGTGCGTTCTGCATTTTGGGGACCGCACATCGCCGGCATTCTCATAGAAAATGCCTTTTCTTGTCCGCAATTGCGGACAATAATAGGACATGTTCTATTTTTTTCGGGATCGGAATTGCTGACCCGGAAGTGCGGATCCGCAATTCCAGATCCGGGCAGCACATCGCAAAATGCGGAACGAAATTGCGTATGTGTGAATGGAACCGTAAGTGCATGTTCACATCTGCATTGAAGGCTCTGTCTGGGGCATCGACCACAGATTCCAACAAAAAGAGCGACTTCTCCCCTCCCCCCAATATAAAGGACTCCTGAACAGACCCTATTATGGTCAATGAGGTCTGCATGGCTCCATTGGTTCCAGTTATCTGCCAGATCCTCTAATGGAGCTCAAAAGGTAAATAACTAGCGGTGGGACGAACGTGGCCTTGTTGGATCTGGAGGTAACCAGGGACAAAACAATAATGTGACCAATTTAGATTTTGGTGGTGGGTGTCAGTACTAGCCTAGTCTGGAACTGATAATGTGAGGAGAGATAGGAAGCTTTATGGATCCTTGACCCGAGCTGACTTACCTTCTGCCTCATTTACTGCACCAATAAATACAGATTAACCTGAAGATCACCCTGTCTGGAGCTTATCGCTTACCAGTGAAAGGTGACTAAACACCAGGTTCAAGGGATTTGCCCGAATGACAAAAAAAAAAAATGCCCTCCTAATTGAGGGCTGTAGTGGCCACATATGTGCATGCCTGCTCAGCCAACTCCCATAGAAGTCAATAGCTAGCCATATGCACATGCATGCCCACCTCTCTGTTCACCGTCTGCCTGCCATAAATGTCTGAGATGTGAATACCCCTTTAAGAATGGCTTACATATAGCATATGCCAACCTGCCCCTCTATATTCATGGCCGTGACGTGCGGATCTGACCTGACGTTCTCGATGCCAGTCCGTTATCAATACTCACACTAATAGAGGAAATTTCCAACCCTCCCAATCAACCACTGACCAGATAGGGTCCTGCTGCCCCTACATGAGCATACCACCTCTCCTCATCCTGTGCCCATCTCCTCTGGGTGCCAGGGGAAGGAGGGCAGAGTATGGTTCTCCATCATACCAGAATGATCTATAATCCAACTCTTTCTCTCACCCTCAGTCCGGCCACCGTGGATTGATCGGTATCCGGGGAGCTTGCAGTGATCTTGTGTGCCGCCAATACCCCTGCAACAAAAGACAGGACAGCGCTATGACCCAGAAGAGGGCATATGTATGAAGGAGGAGCGTGTCCAGGATGGGTAAAACGTGGCTGCTCGATTGCAAAAATTGCACCACACCTGTCCACAGATTGTATATGGTTTGCAGCTCATTCCTTCACTTCAATGGAGTTGGACTGCAGTACAACACACGGCCTGTGGACAGGTGTGGCGCTATTTTTGTAAGAAAGCCGCCATGTTTTACTAATGCCGGACAACCCAACTGCTGCTGTTTATGCAAAGTTACAATGATGAGAGCTGCCTATGGTCTGTGTGCACGCTGAGAGTTACCTACCCAGCACCAGGCAGAGAGAATAGCCTACGGCAGTGGAGCCCCCTAGCTGTGGAGCAGCTGCAGAGGCAGTTTTTGTAATCTATCCTGCTAAGGCCCCATGCACACGGCCGTGTTTCACGGCCTGGATCCCTCCTGAGAGCAGGAGCTCAGCGTCACTGGTTGCTATGACGCCGTGCGCTCCCTGCTGCCGGCACAGTACAGTAATGCACTGGTATGATCTATACCAGTGTATAACTGTATTGCGGCGGCAGCAGGGAGCGCACGGCGTCATAGCAACCAGTAACGCCGTGCGCTCCTGCTCTCAGGAGGGATCCAGGCCGCGACTCCACGGCCCGCACACGGCCGTGTGCATGGGGCCTAATACAGCATATTCTCCGGCTGAGGCAATCACTGATGGAGGTCGTTCTGCTTTGTGAAAAGGAAGCTACATGACACAAGTCATCTGGAGCAATGGCAGGCAGTGGTAGCAAAGCCGGACCGCGCAACAGCAGTGGTAGCAAAGCCGGACCGCGCAACAGCAGTGGTAGCAACGCCGGACCGCGCAACAGCAGTGGTAGCAACGCCGGACCGCGCAACAGCAGTGGTAGCAACGCCGGACCGCGCAACAGCAGTGGTAGCAACGCCGGACCGCGCAACAGCAGTGGTAGCAACGCCGGACCGCGCAACAGCAGTGGTAGCAACGCCGGACCGCGCAACAGCAGTGGTAGCAACGCCGGACCGCGCAACAGCAGTGGTAGCAACGCCGGACCGCGCAACAGCAGTGGTAGCAACGCCGGACCGCGCAACAGCAGTGGTAGCAACGCCAGACCGCGCAACAGCAGTGGTAGCAACGCCAGACCGCGCAACAGCAGTGGTAGCAACGCCAGACCGCGCAACAGCAGTGGTAGCAACGCCGGACCGCGCAACAGCAGTGGTAGCAACGCCAGACCGCGCAACAGCAGTGGTAGCAACGCCAGACCGCGCAACAGCAGTGGTAGCAACAGCATCCTGAGCAATAGCAGCAACACCGGTCTTTGCAAGAGCAGTGGTAGCAACGCCGGACCGTGCAATAGCAGTGGTGGCAACAGCATCCTGAGCAATAGCAGCAACGCTGGTCTTTGCAAGAGCAGTGGTAGCAACGCCGGACCGTGCAAGAGCAGAGCAGAAAATGAATGCATCATACCTGCAGCGGTGAAGCCCCGGACTAAGGCATAGGTCAGCTGTCCAGCGCCAATGAACCCCACACTCATGATGATCCCTGGTCTGATCGATACAGAGGTCACAAAGCCGGCGAGCAGCAATCAAACCCTGGAAAGTGGATAGGTAATAAGGGCTCAGTCGACAGTCAGGCAGCAGACATTGAAAGTACCTAGGTATAAAGACTGTGCCCACGGCTTATCTAGCACCAGGCACACCGGACTCTGGTCCTGCCGCATGACACGCAGACAAGCCAGGCGCTGTGCATGCATCTCTGGTGGAAACTGCAGACACAGCGATTTACTGGCGAGTGCAACCGAGGTCAATGGTCCCAATGAGGGGAAGCGATGATATTTGGCAGCAGCAGAGAGGAAAGCTGTGACGCTTCCTCTCACTGGGCGCACCATGGCAGAAACGCACTGTACAGGGCATGCAACAGGCACACCACCGAGTGCCAGAGCAAAGACTGGTGGCAGGGCACAGGGGTCCTGAGGTACATGACCTCCAAGGGATGCTTTATAGTTCAATGTTCTCTTATTAAAGGGGTTTTCTGAGAAAAAATGTGGTTCCAGTGACACCGATCCAGCGCTGCAGCGAGGACATACCAGACTACTCAATATGACCACTGCAGCCTATCACTGGCCTCAGTGGTTACGTGGAGTATCCAGCAGGTCACAGTTTAAATGCTCTTACTGTAGAGAACCAATAAATACAGGACCAACCTGGGCAAGGTTAATTAAACACGTATTTACAGAAGCCTATACGGGCAATGAAAACCTATCTTGGCCCGGGTCAATTTAATACTTCACTTTTATTGAACACATTGTTAAAAAGTGTCACTGTTCATTGTGAGTCACATTTGAAAAAGACAGACAAAAACACAAAATAACTACTGGGGTGTTAAAAACACAGTTGTGGCCCACCACAAAAGATACTGTATGTCATCACATAGAGGCGATATACTAGATCGCTCACTCTAAAAATAATGAGAACAGCAGAATCAATTCTATATACCCACAAGAGGTGATATTGGTTTTTGCCGGCAAGGCTGATTTGATATTGGCAAAAGTCAATATTGAGAGACTAATGTCATCATGCCACTTGAGTGCTGATAGATTGTTTGCCAATCCCCTATTTGCCAGCATGCAGGGCTCTTAACATATGCGCCCTGGACTAGAAGGTGAATGGACCTAATAGTACCAAAGAAGTTCCTGTGAACCAAACACAACCACTATTATCTGTTAGCGGAGTGTGTGACCGCATGTCAGCGTGTTCATGACAACACCAATTGTTTAACACCCATGGGCAACAAATCGCACAATTCGTGGCACATCAGATGTATCGGGGGATTTATTGGCATCCACCCACTATACAACTAGGCATGCTCTGAACAAGCCCAGCCACTGCTTGGTGTTGGCTGGGTGTATTCAAACGTCCCAGGATGCTGCTACCAGCGATTCTGGTTAACAGCACATAAGGCAGCATATACCTAATGCTGCCCTTTATTAAGGAGGATTTGTTGCATCCACCCTCAATAAACACAGGACGTTATCATGGTGCAGTTTAAAGGGAACCTGTCACCAGGAATTTGTGTATAGAGCTGAGGACTTGGGCTGCTAGATGGCCGCTAGCACATCCGCAATATCCAGTCCCCATAGCTCTGTGTGTTTTTATTTGTTAAAAAAAAACGATTTGATAGATATGCAAATTAACCTGAGATGAGTCCTGTCCCTGACTCATCTCACATACAGGACACATCTCAGGGTAATTTGCATATGTATCAATTCGTTTTTTTTACACAATAAAAGCACACAGAGCTATGGGGACTGGATATTGCAGATGTGCTAGCGGCCATCTAGCAACCCATGTCCTGAGCTCTGTACACAAAATCCTGGTGACGGGTTCCCTTTAACACTATCCAGAGACGATCGCTGTGCTAGTATAACCTAAAGGTGTTGACATTAACTTGACCAGATGATGTCAGTGCAGTCAGACTGATGTGTTCTGTATTTAACTAGAACCACCGCCTGTTGGTGCTATTAAACAGATCAGATGGTGTACACAGGGCTGGCAGGACTGCTGTCCTCCTACAAGTGTGACCAGTCATAGATGTGAGACGGGTCACTAATGATAATTGCCAAATAGGGGCCACATATCTGCTGGTTAAAACCTAAAACTGCCCCCCGACATGTTTCGCCAGTCTTGCTGGCTTCCTCAGGGGTAACGGGCATCTGATGTGCCACGAATTGTGCGATTTGTTGCCCATGGGTGTTAAACAATTGGTGTTGTCATGAACACGCTGACATGCGGTCACACACTCCGCTAACAGATAATAGTGGTTGTGTTTGGTTCACAGGAACTTCTTTGGTACTATTAGGTCCATTCACCTTCTAGTCCAGGGCGCATATGTTAAGAGCCCTGCATGCTGGCAAATAGGGGATTGGCAAACAATCTATCAGCACTCAAGTGGCATGATGACATTAGTCTCTCAATATTGACTTTTGCCAATATCAAATCAGCCTTGCCGGCAAAAACCAATATCACCCCTTGTGGGTATATAGAATTGATTCTGCTGTTCTCATTATTTTTAGAGTGAGCGATCTAGTATATCGCCTCTATGTGATGACATACAGTATCTTTTGTGGTGGGCCACAACTGTGTTTTTAACACCCCAGTAGTTATTTTGTGTTTTTGTCTGTGTCTTTTTCAAATGTGACTCACAATGAACAGTGACACTTTTTAACAATGTGTTCAATAAAAGTGAAGTATTAAATTGACCCGGGCCAAGATAGGTTTTTATTGCCCGTATAGGCTTCTGTAAATACTGTAGAGAACCCTTTCTATCCGGTCTCTTATTTGTCCCCCTTCAGATATTGGGGCGACATACCAACTCACTAAAAGTTGACCAACCTACCCGACCTCGGCAGGACCGTCTGATCTGTATCAGAGGTCCGGCTGACGTTCATTTGTCGGATGCTGAGGAGACAAAGGTTCAGGCATCTTGGATTAAAAGACGTCCAATCCTTTGAGGTCTCTGGTGCAGACTGTTAAAAATGGTGGACAAACCAATGCAGCAAACAGCGCTACTTCATCAGGTAAAACGCCGGACACCATTATAGCCAGTGAAGTCTGTCGGGCGCCGCTGCCGTCATGTGATGGTGCCGTCAGTGTCACTGTTTTCTCCTGTGATGTGAACAGCTACTGAGGGGGTCCGCTACCTGACAGTTCTCCTGGAGGCATTCATACTTAGGCGCCCAAATGGTGACCTCCCGGGTTACTTATATTGCGTGACTCTCTGCACCATAGTGCCATGTGAGCGGCATAATGCCACGTGCTGCTGCATATACTGCAATAAGTGCAGAATACATTATGTGTGGTATAGTGCCATGTGTGCTGCATACTGCTATGTGTGAGGCGTACTGCTATATGTGTGGTATAATGCCACGTGTGGCACATAATGCTATGCATGCAGCGTAGTGCCAACCATGTAGCATCCTGCTATAAGTGCAGTATAGTGCCATGCGTGTAGCATAATGCTATGTGTGCAGTATAGTGCCATTCATACTGCTATATGTTCAGAATAGTGGAATGTATGGCATCCTGCTATACGTGTGGTATAGTGCCACATAATGCTATATGTGCAGCATAGTCCCAATGATGTGGCATCCTGCTATAAGTGCAGTACAGTTAAATGTGCAGTATACTGCTATACATGTGGCATAGTGCCATGTATCTGGTATACATGTGGTATAGTGCCATGTGTATGGTATACTGCTATACATGTGGTATAGTGCCAAGTGTCTGGTATATGGCTATACATGTGCGGTATACTGCTATACATGTGGTATAGTACCGTGTGTCTGGTATACGGCTATATGTGTAGTATACTGCCATACATGTGGTATGGTGCTATGTGTCTGGTATACGGCTATATGTGTAGGGTATACTGCTATACATGTGGTATAGTGCCATGTGTCTGGTATACTGTTATAAATGTGCGGTATAGTGTCATGTGTCTGGTATACTGTTATAAATGTGCGGTATAGTGTCATGTGTCTGGTATACTGTTATAAATGTGTCTGGTATACTGCTATACGTGTGCGGTATACTGCTATACGTGTGGTACACAGTTATACGTGTGCGGTATACTGCCATGTGTCTGGTACACGGTTATACACGCAGTATACTGCTATACGTGTTCGGTACACTGTTATAAGTGTGCGGTATACTGCCATGTGTCTGGTACACGGTTATACACGCAGTATTGTGCTATACATGTGGTATACCGCTATATGTGGGGTGCAGCACCATGCATAGAGCTTGTTGGCGACTACCAGGATGCTGGACTGAATGCGCCAACCCCACTTTTGTATGGATCGGCTATCATGTTACTTTTTGGCCAGCAATGGCTCTCATTTCGCGCACTGTGCAGAACTACAAGTCTCAGCCTCTCCTGAATACCTGCTGATGCATCCCAGTGGTCTGCAACCCAATGCATGCTGGGAGTTGTAGTTCATCGCAGCAGCTGGGGAGCCGCAGGTTGCTTTGCTCTATACTATACAGAGCTAAAACCTGACTTGGTGACTTCCCATGGCTGCATGATGCAATGCTCTGACATCACTAGAAATCCCTGTGTGCCTATGTGTGACACGTCTGATGTAACTCTGTGACACGTGTCGTCGTCGTGCTCCCCCGTCCCTCTTCCTCCCCGTTACCTCCGCTCTATAATGCCCGCTCCTGCTTTCACCGTCAGCCCCACGTCCTCCGCTGCTTCCTACAGTCTGCGCGACACAATGCCGGTACCGAATTACCGGGTGCCAAACAAAAACCACGCCCTTGATTATTCAAACCACGCCCTCCCAGTGCTTCTGTATAGGAAATCCTACTGGACACGCCCATTGTTGCCCGCAGCCCTCAGGCCGCATGGCTTGGACGAAGTGGCCCCGCCCCTTTTACAGAGTTTCACCACCAACATCCGCTGACACAAGCCCCGCCTAGTCACGTGGTGTGCTGCTGCTGCTGGCGGCGCTGCGTGGCAGTCAGAGCGGGCTCTGTGACTGACCGCGGCTCCAGTCGAACCCCCGACTCTGCCTCCATTTTACTTTAGTGGAGCATATGCAGACCCCCCAAAATGATGTGTGCTCGACGCACACCATGTTAAGACCGTGTTCAGACGGCTGGAATGATTTCTGGGCAGGGGCATCCGTCTTTTTTCCCCCGGAGTTGAGTGAATGAAACTTGCAAAATGGACAAAAACCGTGCGTGCTGCGTGTGGAAACAATTTGAGAATTGTAGCGTTTAGGGCTCATTCAGACAAGCGTATGGCCCGTGTTGTGTTGAAATCAATGGGTACATGTGCTGTCCGTGAAAAAGCAAACTGAATGAAGCCCAAAGCCTTGTCCGATTTCCTGCCCTTTTCTATGGGCAGAGCAGGGCCGTCCTTAGGTGTTCAGGCGCCCTGTGCGAGCTAACCTTGTGGTGCCCCCCCCCCCCCAAAAAAAAACAAAAAACTGCTTGTTGCTGGCATCATGGCATAGGCTGGCTGACTATCCAACCAAGTAAGGTCGGTGTAATGTTATACTTCCCTAGTTCGTGAGATTTCCCTACCCTCGTCACTTCCGGTCGCACCGGACATGACGTGAGGAGGTGTGCAGCGCCGCGCAGGCGCACAACGACAGGTTAGGGAAATTTCACAGCAGAATGCGCATGCGCCAGGAGCCTCGCCGGCGGTTAGGGTAGGGAAAAACTATGGGCCAATGCGCAGGCGCAGTGATCGGATGGATGTTTTCAGCTGAACACCGGCCGACACTGCGCATGCACCGGGAGCCTCACCAGCGGTTAGGGAAGGGAAAAATTTACGTACGGGCCTGTGCTTTTTCCCTACCCTAACCGCTGGTGAGGCTCCCAGCGCATGCGCAGTGTCGGCCGGTGTCCAGCTGAGAAAATTAGTTTCCAATGTAGTATTAATAACTAAACAATTAATAATAAACATATTGCATTGTCTACTTACCACCAGGACAATAAGATGATCTGGACTCTGGCTGCAGTCTGGCTCTGGGGACTCCATTGTCACTCTCTCCCCCCCCCCCCATCACTCTCATTATTTCCCCCCCCCATCACTCTCATTATTTCCCCCCCCCCATCACTCTCATTATTTCCCCCCCCCCATCACTCTCATTATTCCCCCCCCCCCATCACTCTCATTATTCCCCCCCCCCATCACTCTCATTATTTCCCCCCCCCATCACTCTCATTATTCTCCCCCCCATCACTCTCATTATTCTCCCCCCCATCACTCTCATTATTCTCCCCCCCGCATCACTCTCATTATTCTCCCCCCCGCATCACTCTCATTATTCTCCCCCCCCCCCGCATCACTCTCATTATTCTCCCCCCCCCGCATCACTCTCATTATTCTCCCCCCCCCCGCATCACTCTCATTATTTCCCTCCCCCCCCCCAGCATCACTCTCATTATTTCCCTCCCCCCCCCCGCATCACTCTCATTATTTCCCTCCCCCCCCGCATCACTCTCATTATTTCCTCCCCCCTCCGCATCACTCTCATTATTTCCCTCCCTCCCCGCATCACTCTCATTATTCCCTCCCCCCCGCATCACTCTCATTATTTCCCCCCCACATCACTCTCATTATTTCCCCCCCCCACATCACTCTCATTATTTCCCCCCCCCGCATCACTCTCATTGTTTCCCCCCCCGCATCACTCTCAGTGTTTCCCCCCCCCAACACTCTCATTATTTCCCCCCCCCAACACTCTCATTATTCCCCCCCCCACACTCTCATTATTCCCCCCCCAACACTCTCATTATTTCCCCCCCAACACTCTCATTAGTTCCCCCCCAACACTCTCATTATTTCCCCCCCCAACACTCTCATTATTTCCCCCCCCAACACTCTCATTATTTCCCCCCCCAACACTCTCATTATTTCCCCCCCAACACTCATTATTTCCCCCCCCCCAACACTCATTATTTCCCCCCCCCCCAACACTCATTATTTCCCCCCCCAACACTCATTATTTACCCCCCCAACACTCATTATTTCCCCCCCCCCCCAACACTCTCATTATTCCCCCCCCCAACACTCTCATTATTCCCCCCCCAACACTCTCATTATTCCCCCCCCCCAACACTCTCATTATTCCCCCCCCCATCACTCTCATTATTTCCTCCCCCCTCCCCCTTTTCACTCTCAGACTCATTCTACTCCCACCCCCACCTCTAGTGTAGCGTGGCCGAGCTCTGTTCGATCCGCGGTACAGGAGCATTTGTTTCCTGTACCCGGCCGGACTGAAAGGAAGTGCACACTAAGTGAGCACTTCCTGTCAGTCCGGCCGGGTACAGGAAACAAAAGCTCCTGTACCGCGGATCGAACAGAGCTCGGCCACGCTACATTAACAGCACACAGCAAGCGCAGGCAGGATTCTTTAGAGCGGCAAGCGCTCAGCCTCAGCCACCCAGGCGGCGCAGAATGAGGGGCGCCGCCCGAACTTATATAAGCAAGTTTTTTTTTTTTTTTTTAACCGCAACGGGCGCCGGGCGCCCCCTGCTGAATACAGGGGAGGGAAAGATGGAGGGGGCGGGGGGCCCGCCCCGTGGGAAAACATAAGTGCCGCCTCGCCTGCCCATATTACATTGCGAGCTGTCGGCCGCCCGGCGCCCCTGTTGCTATGGCGCCCTGTGCGGCCGCACAGCCCGCACACCCCAAAGGCCGGCCCTGGGGCAGAGCACATTGATTTGAATGCGTCTGTTCACACATGAGTATTTCTTTTACTGACCGTGATCAGTGGAAAAATCACGGAGACCTGCATAGCGCTGGTCCATGATGCAGACCAAAGACGCCCATTGAAGTCTATGGGTCGGTGAAAATCACGGACACCACACAGATGACATCTGCGTCACGTCCGTTGTTCACTGACCACTGGTAGGAGATGCTCTGGAAAATAATTTTCAGCTGAACAGCGTCCATGGAATATGGATGACACGCAGACCAAACACGGATGCTTCATGGATGTACCATGAACTGATGTGAAACGGACATAGAAATGTGAACGAGGCCTTAGTCACATCAGACCTAGTTCACACGTCAATCCATCAGTGATCGTGAGCCAAAACCAGGAGTGGAGCCTCCACGGACATAAGATATGAGGGAAAGCTCTGCGCCTGTTCTGTGTTCACAGCCGCACCTGGTTTTGGCTCAAAATTACTGATAGAAATCACTGATCAAACACTGACATGTGAACTAGGCCTCAGTGTTTGGTCAGTGACTGCGATCCAAAACCAGGAGTGGAGCCTCCACATAATAAGGTGTAAGGGCTCAAACGTGTGCGGCCCGTGGACCGCAAATTGCACGGGCACCAGCCACGTGCCTGCAGTTTGTGGATGTGGACCCATTACCTTGAATGGGTCAACAATCCGCAGTAGACGGTCTACTGGATGTTCTATTTTTTTGCGGTGCGGAGGGGCTCCATAGTTTTGGGGACTCGTGCTGCATATGGGCGTTGTAAAGAAGCCAAACGTTAGGCAATATTGGAGTTCGGACATTTTCTACCAGACTCCAATTTACAGTCAGGCCATGATCCGGAAGCGATTTGAATCAATCTGAAAACTCCTACACTACAATGACAATACACAGTGCCCACCCCAAAACGACCCAATATTTGACTGACTGTTCAAGGTTAGGCCCGTCATTGACCACTTCAGCAACAAGTTTTTGAAGTGTACAACCCAGAGAAAAATGTCAGTGTAGATGAGTCCCTATTATTGTTCAAAGGGAGGATTAGATTCCACCAGTACCTGCCTAACAAACGGGCAAGGTATGGCATAAAAATATACAAACTCTGTGAGAGTAGCTCCGGGTACACCCACAAATTCCGCGTTTACGAAGTGAAAGATTCCAGAATAGGACCCCAGAATGCCCCCCGTCCTAGGAGTTAGTGGAAAGATTGTGTGGGACTTACTGCACCCACTGCTGGATAAGGGTTACCACCTCTATGTGGATAACTATTATACCAGCATACCCCTATTCAGGTCTCTAACTGCCAGAGGTACTGTGGATTGCGGCATAGTATGCAAAAATCAAAGAGGCCTCCCTAGATCCCTGGTAGGGCAACCACTGAGAATGGGCGAAAGTAGGGCTCTCCTCCATGAGAACATGCTGGTGATTTAAGTACAAGGACAAGAGGGACGTCCTTGTACTGACCATCATTCACACTAACGCCAGCTCCCCTGCTCCTGTACAGGTATCACAACCACTACCCCCAAACCAGACTGCATCCTTGATTACAACAGGCACATGGGAGGGGTGGATCTTGCAGATCAACTTCTGAAGCCCTACAGTGCCACACGAAAAACAAAAGTGTGGTACAAAAAGCCGACTGTACACATTGTACAGATGGCAATGTGCAATGCGTACATCTTATTTCAATCTTCAGGCCACAGAGGAACTTATCAAGAACTTAATTTTTCAAACCCAGGCCGGGGAGGGTCCCAGTACTTCAGGAAGTCATGGTGCCCGAGTTGTACCCGGGCAACATTTTCCAGGTCAAGTCCCCCAGACAGCAAGGAAGGGAAGGACCCAAAAAAGATGCAGGGTGTGTCACAAAAGAGGGACAAGGAAAGACACCATTTACCAATGTGAAATCTGGCCTGTGCATGCAGGACTGTTTCAGAATCTACCATTCTTCCATGGAATATACATTTTTATGCTCCCTGAAATATTTCCACTTTATATCTGATTTAGTCCACCTCGCTTAAATATCAACTTTCCAACAACCACTACATATTCTGCCTTCTGCGAGACACCTGTTTGGTAAAAAGTACCCTTTCCACCACTTAAAATGTTCGTACGGGGGTGCTGTTTGCGAAATGGGGTCACTTGGGGTTTTTCATTTCTAGGGACCTCAGGAAATGTTTTAAATGCGAGATGGCAGCTAAAATCCATGTCTGCCAATTCAGGCCTGCAAAAAACATATTCTGCACTTTGCCTGTAGAGGCCTGCTATGCGCCAAAACAGCAGGCTACGAGCACATATGGGGTGTTCGCAAAATTAGGAGAAAATGGGGAACATATACTGGGGTGCATTTTCTCAGTCAACCCCTTGTGAAAGTGAAAAATTGAGGTCTACTAGTAATCTTTCATTTTTACAAATGTGTGCTTTGAAATCCTCTCTCTAGTATTTCTGCCTTCTGTGAGACACCTGTTTGGTAAAAAGTACTCTTTCTACCACTTAAAATGTTCGTACGAGGGTGCTGTTTGCAAAATGGGGTCACTTCTTGGAGTTTTTCATTTCTAGGGACCTCAGGAAATTTTTTTAATGCGACATGGCAGCTAAAATCCATGTTTGCCAATTCAGGCCTGCAAAAAACATATTTTGCACTTTGCCTGTAGAGGCCTGCTATGTGCCAATACAGCAGGCTACGAGCACATATGGGGTGTTCTCAAAATGGGGAACATATACTGGGGTGCATTTTCTCCATCAACCCCTTGTGAAAGTGAAAAATTGAGGTCTAGTAATTTTTCATTTTTACAAATGTGTGCTTTGAAATCCTCTCTCTAGTATTTCTGCCTCCTGTGTGACACCTGTTTGGTAAAAAGTACCCTTTCCACCAGTTAAAATGTTCATATGGGGGTGCTGTTTATGAAATAGGGTCACTTCTTGGGGTTTTTCATTTCTGGGGACCTCAGGAATTTTTTTAAATGCGACATGGCAGCTAAAATCCATGTCTGCCAATTCAGGCCTGCAAAAAAACATATTTTGCACTTTGCCTGTAGAGGCCTGCTGTGCGCCAAAACAGCAGACTACGAGCACATATGGGGTGTTCACAAAATGGGGAACATATACTGGGGTGCATTTTCTCTTTTAACCCCTTGTGAAAGTGAAGGGGTCTGCTAGTAATTTTTCATTTTTGCAAATGTGTGCTTTGAAATCCTCTCTCTAGTATTTCTGCCTCCTGTGAGACACCTGTTTGGTAAAAAGTACCCTTTCCACCACTTGAAATGTTCGTACGGGGGTGCTGTTTCCGAAATGGGGTCACTTCTTGGGGTTTTTCATTTCTTGGGACCTCAGGAAATTTTTTAAATGTGAGATGGCAGCTAAAATCCATGTCTGCCACTTCAGGCCTGCAAAAAACATATTTTGCACTTTGCCTGTAAAGGCCTGCTGTGCGCCAAAACAGCAGGCTACGAGCACATATGGGGTTCTCGCAAAATGGGGAGAAAATGGGAAACATATACTGGGGTGCATTTTCTCCGTCAACCCCTTGTGAAAGTGAAAAATTGAGGTCTACTAGTAATTTTTCATTTTTACAAATGTGTGCTTTAAAATCCTCTCTCTAGTATTTCTGCCTCCTGTGAGACACCTGTTTGGTAAAAAGTACCCTTTCCACCACTTAAAATGTTCATATGGGGGTGCTGTTTCCAAAATGGGTCACTTCTTGTGGTTTTTCATTTCTAGGGACCTCAGGAATTTTTTTTAAATGCGACATGGCAGCTAAAATCCATGTCTGCCAATTCAGGCCTGCAAAAACATATTTTGCACTTTGCCTGTAGAGGCCTGCGGTGCACCAAAACAGCAGGCTACGAGTACATATGGGGTGTTCACAAAATGGGGAGAAAATGGGGAACATATACTGGGGTGCATTTTCTCCTTTAACCCCTTGTGAAAGTGAAAAATTAGGGTCTGCTAGTAATTGTTAATTTTTACAAATGTGTGCTTTGAAATCCTCTCTAGTATTTCTGCCTCCTGTGAGAAACCTGTTTGGTAAAAAGTACCCTTTCCACCACTTAAAATGTTCGTACGGGGGTGCTGTTTGCGAAATGGGGTCACTTCTTGGAGTTTTTCAGTTCTAGGGACCTCAGGAAATTTTTTAAATGCGACATGGCAGCTAAAATCCATGTTTGCCAATTCAGGCCTGCAAAAAACATATTTTGCACTTTGCCTGTAGAGGCCTGCTGTGCGCCAAAACAGCAGACTACGAGCACATATGGGGTGTTCGCAAAATGGGGAACATATACTGGGGTGCATTTTCTCCTTTAACCCCTTGTGAAAATGAAGGGGTCTGCTAGTAATTTTTCATTTTTGCAAATGTGTGCTTTGAAATCCTCTCTAGTATTTCTGCCTCCTGTGAGACACCTGTTTGGTAAAAAGTACCCTTTCCACCACTTCAAATGTTCGTACGGGGGTGCTGTTTGCGAAATGGGGTCACTTCTTGGGGTTTTTCATTTCTTGGGACCTCAGGAAATTTTTTAAATGCGAGATGGCAGCTAAAATCCATGTCTGCCACTTCAGGCCTGCAAAAAACATATTTTGCACTTTGCCTGTAAAGGCCTGCTGTGCGCCAAAACAGCAGGCTACGAGCACATATGGGGTTCTCGCAAAATGGGGAGAAAATGGGGAACATATACTGGGGTGCATTTTCTCCGTCAACCCCTTGTGAAAGTGAAAAATTGAGGTCTACTAGTAATTTTTCATTTTTACAAATGTGTGCTTTAAAATCCTCTCTCTAGTATGTCTGCCTTCTGTGAGACACCTGTTTGGTAAAAAGTACTCTTTCCACCACTTAAAATGTTCGTTCGAGGGTGCTGTTTCCGTAATGGAGTCACGTCTTGGGGTTTTTCATTTCTGGGGACCCCAGGAATTTTTTTTAATGCGACATGGCAGCTAAAATCCATGTCTGCCAATTCAGGCCTGCAAAAAAACATATTTTGCACTTTGCCTGTAGAGGCCTGCTGTGCGCCAATACAGCAGGCTACGAGCACATATGGGGTGTTCGCAAAATGGGGAACATATACTGGGGTGCATTTTCTCCGTCAACCCCTTGTGAAAGTGAAAAATTGAGGTCTACTAGTAATTTTTCATTTTTACAAATGTGTGCTTTAAAATCCTCTCTCTAGTATTTCTGCCTCCTGTGTGACACCTGTTTGGTAAAAAGTACCCTTTCCACCAGTTAAAATGTTCATATGGGGGTGCTGTTTATGAAATAGGGTCACTTCTTGGGGTTTTTCATTTCTGGGGACCTCAGGAATTTTTTTAAATGCGACATCGCAGCTAAAATCCATGTCTGCCAATTCAGGCCTGCAAAAAAAACATATTTTGCACTTTGCCTGTAGAGGCCTGCTGTGCGCCAAAACAGCAGGCTACGAGCACATATGGGGTGTTCACAAAATGGGGAACATATACTGGGGTGCATTTTCTCCTTTAACCCCTTGTGAAAGTGAAGGGGTCTGCTAGTAATTTTTCATTTTTGCAAATGTGTGCTTTGAAATCCTCTCTCTAGTATTTCTGCCTCCTTGTCAGACACCTGTTTGGTAAAAAGTACCCTTTCCACCACTTGAAATGTTCGTACGGGGGTGCTGTTTCCGAAATGGGGTCACTTCTTGGGGTTTTTCATTTCTTGGGACCTCGGGAAATTTTTTAAATGTGAGATGGCAGCTAAAATCCATGTCTGCCACTTCAGGCCTGCAAAAAACATATTTTGCACTTTGCCTGTAAAGGCCTGCTGTGCGCCAAAACAGCAGGCTACGAGCACATATGGGGTTCTCGCAAAATGGGGAGAAAATGGGGAACATATACTGGGGTGCATTTTCTCCGTCAACCCCTTGTGAAAGTGAAAAATTGAGATCTACTAGTAATGTTTCATTTTTATAAATGTGTGCTTTAAAATCCTCTCTCTAGTATTTTTGCCTTCTGTGAGACACCTGTTTGGTAAAAAGTACCCTTTCCACCACTTAAAATGTTCATATGGGGGTGCTGTTTCTGAAATAGGGTCACTTCTTGGGGTTTTTCATTTCTGGGGACCTCAGGAATTTTTTTAAATGCGACATGGCAGCTAAAATCCATGTCTGCCAATTCAGGCCTGCAAAAAACATATTTTGCATTTTGCCTGTAGAGGCCTGCTGTGCGCCAAAACAGCAGGCTACGAGAACATGGGGGGGGGGGGGGGGGTGTTTGCAAAATGGGGAACATATACTAGGGTGCATTTTCTCCTTTAACCGCTTGTGAAAGTGAAAAATTAGGGTCTGCTAGTAATTGTTAATTTTTACAAATGTGTGCTTTGAAATCCTCTCTAGTATTTCTGCCCTCTGCGAGACACCTGTTTGGTAAAAAGTAGCCTTTCCACCACTTAAAATGTTTGTACGGGGGTGCTGTTTCCGAAATGGGGTCACTTCTTGGGGTTTTTCATTTCTAGGGACCTCAGGAAATTTTGTTAATGCGAGGTGGCAGCTAAAATCCATGTTTACCAATTCAGGCCTGCAAAAATCATAATTTGCACTTTGCCTGTAGATGCCTGCTGTGCGCCAAAACATATGGGGTGTTCGCAAAATAGGGAGAAAATGGGGAACATATACTGGGGTGCATTTCCTCCTTCAACCCCTTGTGAATGTGAAAAATTAGGGTCTGCTAGTAATTGTTAATTTTTGCAAATGTGTGCTTTGAAATCCTCTCTCTAGTATTTCTGCCTACTGTGAGACACCTGTTGGGTATAAAGTAGCCTTTCCACCACTTAAAATGTTTGTACGGGGGTGTAGTTTCTGGAATGCGGTCACTTTTGGGGGTTTCCACTCTAGGGCCACCTCAGGGTGTCTTCATATGCGACATAGCTCCCAATTACCTTTCCACTTAAATCCTATCTCCTAACCGCCATATGGTGCTCCTTCCACTGTGAAGCCTGCCGTGCGGACATACATCATTTTTTGAGCACATATGGGGTGTTGGCATATTCGGGGGGAAATCTGCAACAAAATGTGGGGTGCATTTTGTCCTGTTACCCGTTGTAAAAGTGAAAAATGTGGTTGTAAAGTAACTTTTTTCTGGAAAAAATTGTCAATTTTTATTTTCACAGCCAAGTGCTTCCTAATTTTGTTAAAATGCCTGATGGGTCAAAATGCTCACTACACACCTTGAAATATTCCTTGAGGGGTGTAATTTCTGGAATGGGGTCACTTTGGGGGTTTCCACTCTAGGGCCACCTCAGGGTATCTTCATTTGTGACATAGCTCCCAATTTCCATTCCAGCTAAATCCTCTCTCCTAACCGCCATATGGTGCTCCTTCCACTCTGAAGCCTGCCGCTCGGCCATACATCATTTTTTGAGCACATATGGGGTGTTGGCGTATTCAGGGGGAAATGGGTAACAAAATGTGGGGTGCATTTTGTCCTGTAACCTCTTGTGAAAGTGAAAAATGTGGGTGTAAAGTAACTTTTTCAGGAAGGTGGTCACTTTTTGGGGGTTTCCACTCTAGGGTTACCTCAAGGGTGTGTTCAATTGCAAGATGGCGCCTGTGAATTATTTCGGTGAAATCTGCCTTCCAGAAGCCATTTGGTGCTCCTTTCCTTCTGACCCCTGTGGTACGCTCATATATCAGTATACAAGCACATGTGAGGTATTGCTGTAATCAGGAGAAATGGGCAATATATTGGGGGGTACATTTTCTCTAGTTCCTCATTTTGAAAGTGAAAAATTTGTAAAGTAATTACTATTTTGAAGGTATAACTATCTATTATAAAAGTAGGGAAATTGAAATTGGGAAATTTGCAAATTTTTCAATTTTGTGGGTAAATTTGGTATTTTTTTTATAAATAAAAATGAAATTTTTTGACTCCATTTTACCACTGTCTTGAAATACAATATGTGATGAGAAAACAATCTTAGAATGGCCTGGATATGTAAAAGCATTTTAAAGTTATTACCACATAAAGTGACACGTGTCAGATTTGGTAAAAATGGCCTGGTCCTTAAGGGGTTAAATTCTGATAAGGGGAGCGAAGGAGCTGCTTACCTTGACCTTGTAGCTAGAACATTTGGTTTAGGCTACATGCACACGACCTTATGTGTTTTGCGGTCTGGAAAAAAAAAAAAAAGGATGACATTCGTATGCTATCCATTTATTTTTTTGCGGATCCATTGTAACAATGCCTAAAACGGAGAAGAATAGGACATGTTATATTTTTTTAGCGGGTCTACGGAACGGATATACTGATGCGGACAACACACGGTGTGCTGTCCGCATCCTATCTGCAAAAAAAACTGACCGGACACGGAAACAAACAACGTTCGTGCACACGACCGTATGTTTTTTGCGGTCCGGAAGCCTTGGGCCTCAAGGGTCCCCTTAAGGTAGAAAGAGCGTACCGATTTGGGCCCAATCTTAGAGAGCCGAAGGATACACAGCAGCTCCATGGGCAAACTGCACAAATTCACCAACGACCAAGGCAGGTCATAGTCAAATACGTGCATGTAGGGCCACTAAAGGAGCAGCAAAGATAAGAGGTTGTAAAGTTAAAATTTTCAATGACTTCTCTGCGGATGTGCTGAAGAGGCGTAAAGCGTTCGTGCCAATCTGCACAGAGTTGTATAACAGGAAAGTGAAATTCGCATTACTCTATCCTGCAACGTTAAAGGTGATCCAGCCAGACGGCTCATTGCAGATATACCACAACCCGGAGGATGCAGCTCACCAATTAGACGACAGAGAAGTTCAGACGGGGGCTGCTGAAATTCCCAGCAAAGCTGATCGAGGTCTGAGGGATGCATAATCTGGTCTTTCCGAAGTTAGAGAAATGCCAAGGGTGCGAGAGGGAGTAGTGATATATCACGTTGATTTTGATTATTGCTGTTATGTTGCTTGCCATGGAAAAAAGTGAAGTCCATTGACACTGTGTCCTAGAGCCACGATGCAAACTCTGGGAAGTCTTTGTTTTACGGTTATACGTAGGTTATTGTTACATATACTATAAGGGGGTTAAGGTGTCCTCTCTCAAGTGGATACACAAGACTAAGTACAACACTACGCAGGGAATAATACTATGAAAGTAATCTCATGGAATGTGAAGGGGCTGAGATCCCCTAATAAGAGTTTAATGGTGTTACACCACCTGCAAAGGTTGAAGGTTGATATTGCACTGCTCCAGGAGACGCATTTAACACAACAGGACATATGCAGAATGCAGAGGCTGTGGGTGGGAGAGGTGTATGGGTCACCAGCATCAGGTTTAAAGGCAGGGGTTATAACCTTATTGAGGAAAAAGCTGCCGTACACGGTAAAGCTGGAGGAATCGGATAACGAAGGAAGGATCCACCACATGATCATCTGTTCTCCCGCAGATGAGCTTAGTATTTACAACATATATGGGCTACATAATTTGAGTGGTACTCTCTTCCAGGGATTGACGCAGCAGATTTCATCTGACCCGATATGTAATCAAATTATAGCAGGAGATATGAATCTGGCGGCAGACAGGTCAAAAAACAGAACCACAGAGGGGAGCCAGAGAAGGTACAAACATGTACTGAGCAAATTTATGGATGATTCACAAGTCATAGATGTTTAAAGATCCTTTAATCCAGAGGGGAGAGAATATACCTGTAACGGATCTCCTGGCACCCGACCGGGTACCTCCATTGATGGATGCTCCTAGTGCTTCCCGAGGGCTCCAAGCACTCCGCTCGACACTGTAACCACCACAGGAACCAGGAACAGGAAGAGCTCTTACAAGAGCTAGAAGTAATAGCCAGGGGAGTATACAGCATATAGCAATCCCCACACACATGAGACGAGGCTCTATGTTGAATGTAAAACAGGAACTCTTTCATGGGTTATTTTTCAGCCTTTTATGCAGGTCTCCTAGCAAGGGACACTCCCCCTGGGGCCCTTGTAGAAGACTGTGACAGTTTATATTTTAGCCAATCACATGCATTTACAGTATTGAAACCTTCCCAGCAATTGTACACAAAACACCCTTCCCTCTGTCGGTAATGCAATCAACAAAATACAATGGGCAATGTCTTTGACGCAATCAAAAAAGTACAATTACCAAAACACATTGGGCTCTGCCTGTGATACAATTACCAAACATAATGGGCTAACTTAATCACTCACAGGCAGAAAACACATTTTCCCCATAACACAGAAAATACTTCAAAACCTCACACATCCCCATAATTTATACATCCATGGATAGCTCTGATCTGGGTGAACAACATATACAAAAATCACCCAAATCCGAGCAGAGGTTCCCGAATTCCATGGAAGTCACATTTGGCCAACCGCAAGCATGGCTTTCCTGCCCAAAACAGTTCCACAGATTTAGGCTGTGCGGCCGGTCTGTCTTCTCCTTCAAAGTCAGTATATGGGCCATAATCCTAAGGCAAGAGGCTGGCAACCAGGCCCCTCCAAAACCCAGTGGCGAGGTTATTTTCACCACAATACCCACTTCTCACATGCACATTCATCATGGTCTAGGATAGACTACATACTGACATCCCCCTCAATAGCAGCTAGAAGCTTGTCAACCGCAATTGAAGAACTAGTAATATCAGACCATGCACCGGTGACACTAAATATTCAGGAACAGATTACATATGGAGATTCCCCTCCCAACTAATGAGAGATGAGCGATTCTGCTCAAAACTTACAGGATGGTGGAGGGAATATCTAGAAAACAACACTGATACTACATGCCCACGGTTACTGTGGGAAGCAGGGAAAGCAGTGATTAGAGGCAAAATACTGACTTACATGTCTTATATGAAAAAGCAAACTAATGCACAAATAGCCAAGTATAGCCAGGCATTAAGACAGTCTTATACAGACTTTATCTCTATGCCGACCATGGCAAAAAAATAAATAAAAAATGTCAAGAGGATAAATCCCAATATGAAGTCTGGCTACAAAAAAAAGAGTCCTTTTATAGGTCTCAGAGAGAGGCCCACCTATATAGGTATGGCAACAAAGCTGGTAAACTATTAGCGAGGATAGCACGCGGCCCTTTTATCACCACACCAATACTGACCCTAAAATTGAAAGACGGGATAGCACACCATGATCCAAAGAAAATAAATGATATACTTTTAGATTACTACAGAAAATTATATACGAATGACATCAAGCAAAAACATGAGGACAGGACATGGTTACAAACACTATGACTACCCACACTGTCAGAGGGAGAGCTTAAAGATCTAAACACACCTATTAGTATCACACCTATTAGTATTGAAGAAGTTCAGGCGACAATAAAAACTCTGGCATTAGGCAAGGCACCTGGGCCAGATGGATTCACAGGGGAATTTTTTTTAAATCCTTAATGACCAACAAAATAATGAGCTCCTTAATGAGCTACAAAAAAAACTAATTTTTTCCCATTACTGTGTTCACCATATGGGATAGATGCGTTTATATTTTAATTTTTTAACTTTGTGTTTTGGAACGTAGTGATATCAATGATCTTTATTTCTAAAATTCTAAAATGGTGAAGGGGGGCGATTTGAATATATATTTATTTGTTTCAACTTATTTTTCATAAACTGCAATGAATTACTATTGCAATTTATGGGAAAATGAAACGGGCAGCTCTCCATAGGAACTATTGCTATGGTAGCCTCCGAGCCTTTTGAAAGCTTGCAGGCTACTACAAAGAATGAACGGCTCCCCCGATCTCGGCGCTCCCGGATAAAGACACTTTAGATGCCAGTCCTCACTATTAAGGAGTTAAATGTCTGTGATCAGCAATAGCTTAAATCACAGACCTTAGCTCAGGGTGTATGTTGTGTGAAACAGCAGAAACCTGGCAGACATGTTTCCAACTCAGACCTTGAGCCATTTTTCAAGACCCTACTTCTGCCACATATAGCCATACGGCGGTAAGGAAGTGGTTAATGTGTCTGTTCCGTCCTTATGCTGTCTGTTGTAAAAATGGACTGAACCAAGACGGAAATTCCCCACCCCCCCAACGCCAGGTTTTTGTTTTGATGGGTCAGTACAATTGTGGTGATACCAAATTTATATCTAGATTTTATTATCTTTACTACTTTTTGTACCAATAAAAACTTGAAAAAAAAAGCTTAGTTTTCTCTTTAATCCTTCCGTTGACAGAGTCGTGTCAGGGCTTATTGTAGGGGCAGGCTGCAGTAACCAGGCATGACCGCTACATGGTGGACAGAGCTGTGTGGTTCCGGTGCTGAAGCTCGTTAAAGCAATTTTTTTTATTTTTTCATATATTTTAATAAAATCATTTTAGGCTACATCTAAATTATTAACTTTTATTATTTTTGCAGGCGGGGTTCTGGAAAAATAAGCACTTTCGCCGCCGTTTTCCACCAATTTTTTTTAACATCATTTAACATTCCACCAATTTTTTTTTAACATCATTTAACATACGTTTAAATGCTGTTATCCTTGTTATGCAGAATGTTTATATAGAAAAATGGTTTTATTATTTTTTATAATCAACTTTTACAATAACCTATTAACCGTTAATATTTTTTTTCATCCAAGTAGGGAACGGCACGTCATCTGCTGAACGCTCAGTATACCAAAGCGTCTATGCCTGTAGTAATAAACTGGTGGGCAAGCTATTAAAGGCATTTTCCAGGTGTCTAATATTGATGGCCTATACTCAGAATAGGTCACTAATATCTTATCAGTGGGGGTCCGACACCCCCTCCAATCAGCTGTTCCAGTGAGAACTGTCGCTTCTCTTCCTGGGCCAGTGACATCATTCCATGGCCTAGTTGCAGCTCAGCCACATTCAAGTGAATGGGGCTGAGCTGCAATACCAAGCACAGCCACTATACAATGTACGGCGCTGCGAGGAAACAGCCGTGCTCACTGGAGCGGCGGAGCAAATTTAAGGCTACTTTCACAATGGCGTTTTGGCTTTTCGTTTGTGAGATCCGTTCAGGGCTCTCACAAGCGGTCCAAAACGGATCAGTTTTGCCCTAATGCATTCTGAATGGAATGCATCCGTTCAGTCATTTTGCTGTCCTCCGGACGAAGCGGAGCCAAACGGATCCGTCCTGGCACACAATGTAAGTCAATGGGGACATTTTCTCTGACACAATCTGGCCACCTGCTGCCAGCACATGAAAACCTCGGTAGCAGCTCAAATACGGTTGAGAGGACCGCGCTGATATTTAAAGTCGGTCAGCGTTCCTCATGTGGTTAAAGTGGCATTTCTATCTTATTGTGGTATATGGAGTTATGCATGATATTCAGTGCAAAAAATTTTAAAAAAATTGACGCCCCTGAACATTCCTCTGTCCATTCCCATCTGTCTGTCATTGCAGGTGGGGCGGTTCTGCATCGCTGTCACCTCTGCTCTATACCGTATATATAGCGATAGGATTTGTGCTGCCACTCACCATTGTTTACCAGTTTTCAGGAATTCCTTGATGCGGCAGTTGTCCCATTCCAGCCATGCCTTAGAGCCTCCGTTCCTGGAATGTGCTGCTGGTGTGTGTGAAGATGTCTGTAGGGGGTAGACAGAGAAGGGGGGCGCTCCTGTGTCCCATGTAGAAACCCCTTTACACATTTCTCAGATGCATGAAATAGCTTCTTGTACAGATTGCTGTCACTTTCTATAGGATGACGTCAGGAATTTTAGAAATCTAATTTTTTGCATGTATATTATCTCTCTATCTTTCCTGATTAGATTAGGAAATTGCATAATGTAAGGTTATTTCTGGAATTGCTCAGTTTGGCGCATTTTGATAATACATAAATTTCCAGATCACTGCCACTCCATCCGCAAAGTATAGGCTGTCTGAAGGCAGCTAGTATTTAGTTATAGGCGCTGCAGGGTACTCGCATTAATTACCCCTCATTATCACAGTATACCGTATATAGTATAACACCCTAGCCCCTCATAGTGTATAGTGTACAACACTCCACAATATGCAGTTCACATAGCTGTATGAGGGATTATTTTTTGCGGGACAAGTTGTACTTTCTAATGCCACCATTTTATATGGCATACAATGTAGTGAGTAGCAGGAAAAAAATTGTGTGGAATTGGAAAAAAAAAAAAAACGTAACTCCTACACCATTATACAGGTTTTATTCCCACTGTGTTCCGGTTTTCAGCGAAAGTGACCTGTGCTCTTCATTCTCATCGTCAGTACGATTACAACGATACCACAATATGTATAGGTTTTATGTCTAAATAGTGTAAAAATAAATGCAGTCTTTGAAAAAGACTCCCATAACTTTTTTATAGTTATATCTACTGAGCTGTGTAGGGACTCATTTTTTTTTAGATATTTTTTTAACCGTTTTTATCCTTTTTTATGAGTTTAATTTCTAAACTCTCATGGATCTCTTACCTGCTGGCCAAAAAAGGAATTGCAGCTTCAGTACCCTGTGTCTCCTAAAAGGGACCCAGCGTATTTAAACCAATTACCAGCATCCACATTGGCCGCAGAAGATGCCAGTTTTTCACTCTTTAGATGCCGTGATCTCATATGGTCATGGCATCCAAAGGCTTCAATGATCGCGATCGGCATTATTGTCGGTCACGGTCATTAGCCTCGGGTCTCTGCTGTTTGACAGCGGAGACCTGCTGGGTAAGATGCCCGCTGCAGGCGCAAGCGTGCGCCATGTTTGCACTAAGCTCCAGCGCCGTGCATGTACGGCTCTGGTAGCAAAAGGTTTAAATGGGTTTCTGGTACTTAGATATTGATGTCCCGGAAGCTCAAGGTTTCCCCCACTGTGTAGTGGGGTGCTACAGCTCATTCAGGTGAATGTGAACAGAGCTGCAGTACACATATGCTGACAGAAGCTGCAGAGTGGACAGAGCCTTCCTGAAACAGTGGGGGTGCTGGTTGTCTGACCAATGACCTGTCCTAAAGATAGGCCATCAATATCTAAGTCCTTTCAAACAGATGCCATGAACATTTGGGTATTAATCTCCTTATGATCCATTACTATCCAATTTGCTTTAAAAGTACAATAAACTAAATGAAAATAATATACAAATGTAGAGGTGGGACCTGCACTTACCTGACTTTAATGGTATATCCTAGTATATATACAGTAAAGTATATAGTATAGCATATCCCTTTAAGGATGCAGTGATTTTCCTTTTTATTTTTTATTTATTTATTTATTCTGTGCCTTCCTGGAGCCGTAATGTTTTTATTTTTTCTGTTCACATAGCCATATAAGGGCTTGTTTTTAGTGGGATAAGTTCTACTTTCTAATTGCACCATTTAATATTGCATACCATGTAGTGGGAAATTGTAAAAAAAAAAGGCAGTTCCGCCATAGTTTTATGGGTTTTGTTTTTACGGCGTTTCTTATTTGGTAAAACTGACCTGTTACTGTCATTCTCCGGGTCAATACGATTACAGAGATACCACATTTATTAACTTTTTCTTGTGCTTTAATAAAAACATTGAGAAAAACATATTTTTTCTTTGCATCACCATATTCTGACCACTATATCTTTTTTATATTTTTATCTGTGAAGTTGTGTGAGGGCTAATGTTTTTTTTGCGGGTTGATTTTTAGTTTTTATTGATACCATTCTGGGGTATGAATGACTTTTTGATCACTTTTTATAAAAAAATTTGGGGGAGGTGAAGTGAACAAAATACAACTATATTTCATTTTTAGATTTTTTTTTTTTTTTATATCATAGCGATATGCCCCCATATGGAATACCCCTTTAAAGCCCCAATTTGTGCTGTACATATATCATGCAAGTCGCAAAGGGGTTAAAGTAAAAAAAAAGTCCAAATTGTCCTCTGTATTATTGCTCAGACCCTATTAGCTTATGTTCACATCTGTGACGGAGGCTTTGTTTCAGATTCCGTCATATTTAATGTGCGAGTCAATGGGGTCTGTATCATGAGATGGACCCGGCTATACTTTATCACAAGGGCCACAATATAAGTGTGAACAGAGCCACTTTGGCTAATAGGAGAGTGGTGCTGTCACGTAGTGGATTGTACCGTACATACTGTATTTAGATCTCTGAGTCACGACTGATTCCAAGAATAAGGCTCAGTATTTCGTTGTCCGAGTCATGTGTATTAGCTCCTGACATAAAGAGCTATTCCAAGAGGTCTCTGCCAAGTAGCAGGACTTCACTTCAGCATTTATTCATCCTGATCCTCCTGATTCATGTATAGAACTCCAGTCACACCCCCTTTGGTCAGTGTAATGGCTGCCATAGATGGTGGTCAGTCAGCGTTTCCTACCTGTGTAGGTAAAGGGTGAATAGAGTAGTAAAAGCTGGGGGGACGTGTCCTGTATATACAGTATATCCTCTGGAATGTAGTCTGATCAGGGAGCTCAGCCGCTGGAGATAGTAAATGGTGTCCAAACCTGACATTCCTTCATCTGGCAGATGCCCATTCCAAGCATTCCTGGAAGGCCTGGAGTCAGCTGGAGACCAGACATGACATCATAGGACCTCTTCTCCTGCCAGTGTCTTCTAAGAATAAGGGATGTGATTTTGAAGAGAGAACACTCCACATTCCAGAGATACATGGGATTACTTACCATCAAGGGCACTCATGGACCTACCACAGAAATCAGTGACCACCGCCCTGTACAAGATAGATAGTAGATATCCATCTATCTATCTATCTATCTATCTATCTATCTATCGCTACTTTCACATATGTGTTTTCCTTTTAGGTTTTGACATCCAGCAGAGGATCTCAAACCGGAGAAAAACACTTCAGTTCGATTTAATACAACCGGCTGCATCCATTCCGTTCGGATGCGGTCATATTGAATTGAAAATTAACTGTCCGAAAAAAATGGACCTGGCACCATTTACTTAGATTGTTTTTAGTGCCAAATCCGGATTGTTCAGTTTCGCAAATGGACATAAAACCGCAGTTTGTCACAGAACGTAACGCATTGTGGTGCACTCCAATTCAGTTTGTTCAGTTTTGTCCCTATTGACAATGAATGGGGACAAAACTGAAGCGTTTTCCTCCCGTTTTGGGATCTCAAAACCGGAAAGGAGAACACTATGTATAAGTAGCCTAATCTATCTATCTATCTATCTATCTATCTATCTATCTATTTGTTTATCTATCTCCTAAAAATATGTATATACACACATACTCACCTAAAGAATTATTTGGAACACCTGTTCTATTTCTCATTAATGCGATTATCTAGTCAACCAATCACATTGCAGTAGCTTTAATGCATGTAGGGTTGTGGTCCTGAACAAGACTATCTCCTGAACTCCAAACTGAATGTCAGAATGGGAAAGAAAGGTGGGCTACAACAGCAGAAGACCCCACCGGGTACCACTCATCTCCACTACAAATAGTAAAAAGAGGCTACAATTTGCACGAGCTCACCAAAATTGGACTGTTGAAGACTGGAAAAATGTTGCCTGGTCTGATGAGTCTCGATTTCTGTTTAGACATTCAAATGGTAGATTTCCGAATTTGGCATAAACAGAATGAGAACATGTATCCATCATGCCTTGTTACCACTGTGCAGGCTGGTGGTGGTGGTGGTGTAATGGTGTGGGGGATGTTTTCTGGGCACACTTTAGGCCCCTTAGTGCCAATTGGCCATCGTTTAACTGCCACGGGCTACCTGAGCATTCTTTCTGACCATGTGCATCCCTTCATGACCACCATGTTCCCATCCTCTGATGGCTACTTCCAGCAGGATAATGCACCATGTCACAAAGCTCGAATCATTTCAAATTGGTTTCTTGAACATGACAATGAGTTCACTGTACTAAAATGGCCCCCACATTCACCAGATCTCAACCCAATAGAGCATCTTTGGGATGTGGTGGAACGGGAGCTTCGTGCCCTGGATGTGCATCCCTCAAATCTCCATCAACTGCAAGATGCTATCCTATCAATATGAGCCAACATTTCTAAAGAATGCTATCAGCACCTTGTTGAATCAATGCCACATAGAATTAAGGCAGTTCTGAAGGCAAAAGGGGGTCCAACACCGTATTAGTATGGTGTTCCTAATAATTCTTTAGGTGAGTGTATAGTCATTCATGTGAATACTTTTCCAATCTCCATTGTACAGATCCTCATACACATAGTAGAAAATGTGTGCCGGAAACTGCATATTGATGGTACGGTTGTGTGCCGGAAAACTTAGGCCGTTCAATGGCTGAAACTGCATATTGATGGTACGATTGGCTGAATTCAGATCACTTGCCATTGTGTTCAAGCAGCAGGGAGTCTGTATGTATAAAACACTGACTCCCTGGTCGGGCAGTTTAGTTGGCAGAATCGTTTGTACCTCAAATGTATGGGCAGCTCTAAAAATCTCCTGCAGCTTCAGACACCTTCAGGTGCTTTCTACAATATTGCTCAGACCCTCTCCTTGAGGACATTAATAAGGTCCCACCTACTGGACCCTCATGTACGTCACCTCCTCAACTCAGGGCATAACTACCATGAAGGGGCCACAAGGGAGGACATAACTACCGTGAAGGGGCCACAGGGTGGGCATATCTACTGTGAAGAGGCCACAATGTGGGCATAACTACTGTGAAGGGGCCACAAGAAGGGCATAACTACCGTGAAGGGGCCACAAGGAGGAAGTAACTACCGTGAAGGGGCCACAAGGGGGGCATAACTACTGTGAAGGGGCCACAAGGTGGTAATAACTACTGTGAAGGAGACACAAGGTGGGCATAACTACCGTGAAGCAGTCACAAGGCAGGGATAACTACCATGAAGGGGCAACAAGGCTGGCATAACTACCGTGAAGTGGCCACAAGGAGGGCATAACTACTGTGAAGGGGCCACAAGGAGGACATAACTGTAAAGGGGCTACAAGGAGGGCATAACTACTGTGAGGGGAGACAATGAAAGGGCACAATGTGGTCATTCGTACTGTGTGAGAAAAGGAAATGCCCTAGATTACCCTGTTATACATTAGGATGGCTCAGTTTTACAGTATCAGCACAGCACCCCCTGCTGGAGATTCGGATGGTACCCGCGCCGTACAGTATTAGAATGTATTGGCTCGGATGAGCTGAAGTTATTACTTTGCGATGTTGCGCAAGACTTCGAGTAATAGCTTCGGGAATTAATTATTACTGTAAATAAAACTTGGTGCTGAACTCGGGTTCAGTTCCTAGTGGTACCTTGGAACCGAACCCAAGTCGATTCAATTTGCTCATCCCTAGTTACTATCCCTTCCTTATGTGATTATTCTTTTTGCTTTGTCACCACAGGGACCTTGTTCCGGATCCAGTGGACATCACGCGACACGCCAGAGACACCCTGGATTAGTTAGGTTCATTTATTGCCAGATGTATTGGTACCACTGTGTACCCTATGATAGATTTTATTAGGTAAGTGGGTCTGGGTTAGTACAGTTGTGCATTGGGTGGCTTAGAGTAAAAAAAAAAATTCTGCGCACGGCGGAACTTTTCCCTCTTTATATACATTTTAGTGGCAATTGAGGGGGGGGGGGGGGGGGGGGCACAATGCTGAAACCTTGCCCCTGGGGGTGGAAAGCCTAGCTTTACCTCTGGGAAAACCTGTTTAATAACTCAAGAGCTGGACACCTATAGATTCATACATTCATATAGGACTGTATAGCATGCTGTAGGGTGTGCGTGGCACCAGGTACATAGCAGAGGGGAATCCAAGGGCTGCACGGAGACGCCGGAGCTGCCATGTGCCCACCATTGCTATATGTCAGATGTCATTGATATCCCCAACCTTGTGATGTTATAAGGCCAGCAGTCTTTACAGCACACACTTCATTATCCTATATATGTCATTAATAATGTACGGTAACCTTTAGAAGTGACGTCACAGTTTATTAAAAATAGATTCTGAGTATAAGTTATGATTGACACCTCGCCATACAGCAGCCTTAGGGAATCACTAGGTAAATGAATAACACAATACAACATATTAACATCAGTAAGTCCCATAGGGTTGAGTCCGTTTTTGGGCACAGTATATATAAAGCTCCCTCTGGTCCCCGGGTCCATGACATAAATGGCTCCTTCTCAGCGCTGAGTCACAAATCGCAGTCTCTGAGTGTACACCAGGTCTGCAACATAAAGCAGCAGGTTGACATGAGTGAAAATGGTGACAACCAGTTGACTGTCCCAAGGGCATCGTCCCCAAGAGCACCGCGATGGTCTGGTCGGTGACCCATATTTTGTATCGAAACAGAATATGGGCCAGATGACAGAAGCACTTATGTACATCAATATTGCCACCACCGTGTATATGACCACAAAGCGTTCAAAAGGGCAACGTAGGGTGACTGCCCGACCGGTAATATTGAGGACTATCACCACCACGGTCAACACAAAGCAGAAGCTGTATACGGCCACACACCACTGAGTGGCCACATATTTCTTATACTGACTTTCTGTCGCCAGAGCTCCAAATATTATACATGCCACAAAGGCTTGGACCACCTTCAGTAGCCCGGCTGCTGTCGCCATATAGCTACAGGGCATCCCGGGCCTGGCACGCGTCAGGAACACCTCCACGGCATAGACTAGGAAGAGAAGACCCGCACAGATGCTGACGGCCAACCGGTGGTTCCTGGTAACGCAGTCGGGTGTACAGTTCAGGGTGACGAAGTACAGCGGGTAGATGACGGAGGCGGTGAGGGTCATAAGGGATGCCAGCATGGCAAAGGCCGCAGTGAAGTTACCCCAGGACAAATTTCGCAGGCATGACTGGAGCCGAGTCAGGTCACATACCACAATGAGCGTGGTGATGGCAAAACAGAAGCACCAAACGAAGATGCAGAAGGTTCCATAGGCGGCGCTGAATCCGGCTCTGTGGAGAACCAGGCTAAAGGTGGTACATCCAAAGAGAAGCTGCAGCAAGCGGACAATCCCCACTTTAGACCACAGGGCCTGCGCGTTTAGATAGGGCCCGCCTGAGTTGTCCATGTCCAAAAGCAGGGAGAGATCAGCTGTAGAGAGTCACCAACAAACAGACGTCTCTGCTCATGCAGGCACTAGTCCTCTGGCTCTTCTGTCAGCCTCTGCAATGAGTGTATGACACTGTAGAGACCCTCAGGGGGACAGGCATGTCCCTGGTATAAATAGGAGGCTGTATTTATAGTGTTGGACCAAGTTCAGCTCTGATGGGATGAGATGGTTTTGCTTACAGACAGAAACATTCCAGAGGTCCACCTGTCACCGCTCACACACAAGCTGGGCAATGAGATCTACACTGCCGATCATGAACACACGGACTGAGAGATGATCGCAAAGGCAATGTGATCTACAATCCTGTTTGTATTAACAGGGTTTGTGCTGGGCCACTTTTTGTCAAGCAGGCATAAACCATTTTTATTTTTACCTCTTTGCACTCAGCAGTCATTGAAAGTGGCTTGTTTTTATATTTGTTCTGTTGGACAATCTGTACAGTGCCAGAGTTTGTAACATAATAAGTGTTTAGTTTATTAGAAGTGAATGGGGTTGCGTGAAAATCGCATCGCCTCCGCAAGCAAGTGTGGATGCGATGCATTTTTCACGGATGGTTGCTAAGAGATGTTGTTTGTATACATTCAGTTTTTTATCACGCACGTGCAAAACGCATTAAATCGCATTGCACCCGTGCGATAAAAACTGAATGCGATCGCAAACAAAACTGCGAAATCGCACAGTTTTCACTGGACGCATCCGCTACGCATCCCGACCTAATCCGGACACGCTCGTCTGCAAGGGATTTTAAAGCATATTTATTATGTTTATATTTATTTATTATATATATATATATATATATATATATATTGTTTAATTATACAGTATATATATGTATATATCTATATTTTTTCCGATTACTTTTTAATGCCATAAGTGGATTTTTAACTATTATGTACTGGTATATACAGTATTTAGAACTACGAAGTATTCCCCAACTATAGGGAATTAGTTCAGACAGCCTAGGGACCATCCGCCTATACTAATTATGAACCCCAATCAAAGTGGAGATCCCCCTCTTTCTCCTGCCACAATCATAATATGTTCTGAAGAGCACTCATAAAACATTGGTTTGACCCGTCTATTTACTATGTATAATATGATTAGTGTTGAGCAAAGCGAGCTTCAGATGCTTCATCCGAAGTCACTTCGTTCAAAACTTCGGAATAATACAGTGCAAAGATCAGTCTCCTTAGGCCTCCTGCACACAAACGTTTTTTCTTTCCGTTTCCGTTGCGTTTTGTATATGGACCCATTAGTTTCAATGGAGCCGCAAAAAATACAGAATGTACTCTGTATGCCTTCCGTTTCCGTATTTACGTTTTTACGTTCAAAGATAGAACATGTCCTATTATTGTCCGCATAACAGACAAGGAAAGTACTGTTCTATCAGGGGCCAGCTGTACCGTTCCGCAAAAAAAGTAATGCACACGGACGTCATCCGTATTTTTTGTGGATCCGTTTTTTGCGAACTGCAAAATACTGAAGAGGCCTTACAGTATTAGGGCTCATTCACACGACCGTTGGTGTCCCTTCCCGTTCCCGTATTGCGGACCCGCAATACACGGGCACCGTTCCGTTGTCATTCCGCATCACGGGTGCGGACCCATTCATTTCAATGGGTCCTCAAATCCGGAGATGCGGAATGTTGTGGAACAGAAGCACGGAACGGAACACTACAGAAGCACTACAGAGGTGTTCCATTCCGTGCCTCCGCACCTCAACTAGAACTTACACTCTCTTTTTGTGTAACAGAGAGATTGCGGACCCATTCAAGTGAATGGGGCCGCGATCTCCATGAGGCTGACATGCGGATCGCAATTTGCAGTCCACAGCACGGGCACAGGCTTCACACGGTCGTGTGAACAAGCCCTTAGAATGTATAGGCTCTGATGAGCCGAAGTAAGTTATTTGCGAAGTTGCGCAAGACTTTGTTGAATAACTTTGGTTTTCCACTTTAATAATCAACTACCGAAGTTATTCAACGAAGTCACGCGCAACTTACTTCAGCTCATCGGAGCCCATACATTCTAATATTGTACAGAGACGGATCTCCGTACAGTATTATTCCGAAGTTTTGGATGAAGCATCCGAAGCTCGCTTCGCTCAACACTAAATATGATGATTAAAATGTTAATATTCCTTTCTGAACAAGCTATATGCGCACGGCAACAAGGGTGGCAAATCGAGGTCTTCTCTGCTCAAAAAAGCTAAAAGTGCTACTTATAGCCTAAAATTGGAGGAACTGATAGCGTCCTGTACTCACACAGGGGACACACCAGGGATTGCTAAAGCATTTCAAGAGTTCTATTCTGACCTGTATAATCTTAAACACGCCCAGAGTCAATCAGAAATATAGCGTAAGGGCTAGTTCACACAAACGGTTTTTGCTTTCCGTATACGGTACAATTCAAATTTTATGCCCAGCCCAATTTTGTGATTACTGTATACTGTATATGCCATACGGAAAAACGGATCCGGAAAAAAAACTGCCCGCAAAACACTGAAAAAGCCATACGGTCGTGTGCAGGAGGCTTAACACTGATCTTGCTTCAGTTTTTTTCACACACTCTCCACCTCCCGTCATTGAACCTAAATCTAATAAAACAGTCTAGTCACACAGGATAAGGGGAAATCTATACTCCATAGATTTGCCCCAGGAAAAAGCCCGGGTCTGGATGGACTTCCTCTATTATATTAGAGGACATCCTCAACCCTCACTTCACAGAAGTGCAATGCCCTACTACGAAGAGATTCTTGCAGGAGTTATACATTACTCTTATCCATAAAGAGGGTAAAGACCCCCAGGCTTGTGGCTGCCAGGGGCCTATATTGCATTTGAATGGATTTTCCAAGAGTTTTTTTACTGATGTATCTGGTCATTGGGTCCAACACCCGGGACCCCCACCGACCAGCTGTTTGAGAAGACACTGACGCTTGCAGTAGCGCCACGGCCTTCTCTCTGCTCACCAAGTACAGCGCCGTACATTGTATAGTGGCTGTACATGGCAAGCGCTGCTCCCAGCGTGCCCCATGTTCTCATCAGCCGGCACAGTGGAGAAGGATGGCGTGCCTCCCCCTCACTGAGAAGCGGCTGCCGCTGCCACCAATGCATATAATTAACATGATTATAAGGGCTCATGCACACGACCGTTGTAGTTTTGCGGTCCGTTTTTAACGGATCCGTTGTTCCGTACCTGAGTTTTTTTTCTCCTGTTTTGTGGCCGCATGCGATCCGTTTTTTGCGGATGGCAAACGGAAACAGGATGTTTGTTATCATTACTGTAATGTACTGTAATGTTTGCAAACAGTAAACACATGGGCAAAGTGGGCAGAGGTCCGCAAAGTACGGATGACATACGGGATGTGTTCCGTATGCATTCCGTATTTTTTGCGGAGCCACGGACCGTGATGTGCGGACAATAATAGCACATGCACTACTTTTTTGCGGAATGGCTAAGTGGACATACGGAAACGGAATGCAAACTGAGTCATTTCCATTGTTTTTGCAGACCCATTGAAGTGGATGGTTCCGCATAGAGTCCGCAAAAAAAAAAATGGAATGGACACGGAAAGAAAATCTGTTCGTGTGGATGAGCTCTAATACTGGCTGTGGCCACTGCACCACCAATGCATATGATTAACCCTTAAATACAAATGTAGGCTGCAGCAGCCTGTCATAGGGACCAGGTGCCGGGTATGTGATACGGCTGGCACACGCAGCCTACAATTGTATTTAGGGGTTAATCATATGCATTGGTGGCGCAGTGGCCACAGCCCCTCAGTATTATAATCATGTTAATTATCTTAATTGGTGGCACAGTGCACCCCCCCACCCCAGTGTTATCTTCATTGGTGGAGCAGTGGCCTCCCCCCACCTCAGCATTATCTTCATTGGTGGCACAGTGCACCTGCCCACCTCAGCATTATCTTCATTGGTGGCACAGTGCACCCACCCACCTCAGCATTATCTTCATTGGTGGCACAGTGCACCCCCCCACCCCAGTGTTATCTTTATTGGTGGAGCAGTGGCCTCCCCCCACCTCAGCATTATCTTCATTGGTCGCACAGTGCACCCGCCCACCTCAGCATTTTCTTCATTGGTGGCACAGTGCACTCACCCACCTCAGTGTTATCTTCATTGGTGGAGCAGTGCCCCCCCCCCCCCCACCTCAGCATTATCTTCATTGGTGGCACAGCTCACCCCCCACCCCAGTATTATCTTAATTGGTGGAGCAGTGGCCTCCCCCCACTTCAGCATTATCTTCAATGATGGATCAGTGGCCTCCCCTCACCTCAGCATTATCTTCATTGGTGGCACAGTGCACCCGCCCACCTCAGAAGTATCTTCATTGGTGGCACAGTGCACCCGCCCACCTCAGCATTATCTTCATTGGTGGCACAGTGCACCCCCCACCTCAGCATTATCTTCATTGGTGGCACAGTTCACCCCCCACCCCAGTATTATCTTATTTGGTGGAGCAGTGGCCTCCCCCCACTTCAGCATTATCTTCATTGGTGGAGCAGTGGCCTCCCCCCACCTCAGCATTATCATCTTCATTGGTGGCACAGTGCATCCCCCACCCCAGTATTATCTTCATTGGTGGAGCAGTGGCCTCCCCCCACTTCAGCATTATCTTCATTGGTGGAGCAGTGGCCTCCCCCCACCTCAGCATTATCATCTTCATTGGTGGCACAGTGCATCCCCCACCCCAGTATTATCTTCATTGGTGGAGCAGTGGCCTCCCCCCACTTCAGCATTATCTTCATTGGTGGCAGTGGCAGCATCCAATCGGAGCCCCAATGGTGAAATCTCGGTGCTCTGATCAGCCACCATGGCAGCCAGGACCTTACTGAAGCCTTCAGCCAATGTAAGTTCCCTGCTGCCGAGTGCACAAAGCACAGTGCAGCAGGAACTGTGTCAGAAGCATATTCACCCTAATAGATCTCTAGTAGGGTGAATAGGAGAAGGGATTCCAGGTTCTAGCTAATGGTTCTAAAAAATTTTTTTTTAAACACCAATATAAAAATTTAAAATCACCCCCTTTTTCAATTTTACCTATAAAAATATATAAAAAATAAGCATATTCGGTATTGCCGAGTCCGAACTATTAAAAAATATCTCCTATGTGGTGAATGCCGTAACAGAAAATATAAAAAAAGCATTATTTGTCATTTTTTAGTCACCTAGTCCTCCCCAAAAAATTGGATAGGATAGGACTGTTCTATTA
The DNA here is from genome assembly GCF_014858855.1 of Bufo gargarizans. NCBI lineage: Eukaryota > Metazoa > Chordata > Amphibia > Anura > Bufonidae > Bufo > Bufo gargarizans. The sequence goes on along the minus strand of NC_058085.1, from coordinate 78,092,837 downwards.
TGGGCCGGACATTCCATAAAATATGGATTGCACACAAATTATTTTTTGTGGTTAATTTTTTTCGTGTGGTATCAAATGGTTTCGAGTATCGCAATACTTTATGGTATCGAAATCAAATCAAAATTTTTGTGACAACCCTAGTCAAGACAATTGTTAACAGTAAGAATCCAGAATTTCCAGCTTGGTTGAATGTAGACTTTAAACATCTGATAAAGAAGCTGCTGCAGAAGAGTCCAGAGAGGCACCCAGTTGTGTCAGGAAGCATCAGAGACCACCGATTTTTTGGAATCATATGTAGGGGGTTTATTTATGGGACGGTAAGTAGGTAATTAGTTATTACCTTATTTTTTGGCCTATAAGATGCACATTTTAGCTAAAAAAAAATGATAGTCTAGGCATTAAAACAAGATCACAATTACCGCATTATCTCGAGTGTGTGTGTGTATATATATATATATATATATATATATATATACATATTATATATTATATATAAAAAACTGAAATTGGACTGCACTCCAGAGGACTTTTCAATGAGTCAATGTGTTTTATTCACCCATCAAGTTGCAAAGAGCGACTTTTCGGCTCAAGCATTGGTACAAAATGAACAGCAAACATATAAAAGTGTATCAATCAAGGTAATCAGTGAAAAGACATAATTAGTAATAAAAAAAAATACAAGTACAGAATATGTCAAAGTACATAAAGAATCAATAATCATCCCCAAAGGGTAAAGTGACATGTGCATATGATATAATATATTACATACAATACCATCAAATGTGCATAATTAAATCCAACTGTATCGCATCAATGTGTAATCAGTGCATACACTTTAATTAATGTGATCATAGGAGGGAGGAGGAGACTAGTTACTACCTGGAAGATCGATGAGGCCCACACATACCATCGCGCCGATCGGCGCATCTACAGGTTACCTCTGTGCATGTTCCGGCTGCATGACGTCATCAGTATCGGACCGAACGGAGACACACGCTCGCCGCAGGGTCACCTGCCGATGACACAAGCGGCGCACGTATGAATCACATTCACTGCTCATAAGTTGACGGATTGAAACGGCGGCGCATGCGCAACACAGTCACCCTTGTATCCACCACCATATTGAAGAAGGGAACATTGCCAGACATCTTTTTATAATTCATAATCGCAGCCAAAAATTGTCACAATCATCTAATATCTTATCAAGAAAGTCAATGTGGATAAATTCCACTGACAAGCAGGTTAGGCGAGTGACCATCTTTTCCAAGATGGATAACCCAGGCCCAGTCCGCGCCCCAATGTTGCCAGCACGTCAGTGTCAGCCACATTATGGGTTCCCCGTCCTGCCCCAACTCGTTACTAAGAGGGTTCTCCTCTATCAGCTGTGACATGATTGTTCATTGGATGTATAAAGCTCTAAAAGAAATGCCATACTGGCAACATATGCACTTGAACTAGACAAAACAATGTCTTATCAAGACAAGGAGGGAACCCCCATGTAATGCAGACGGGACACGCAAAAGGAACCTAAAAATAAAAGAACGAGTTGTAGCAGGATTATACTTTATTAGGGGCTCTTCATCCAACGTCCAGGCGCATTACTTGTCCAAAATACCTTCTCCCAGTTGTGTGAAAGTGTCTAAAAAACAAAAAAAAAGAGTGAATAATAGACATAAATAATACACCTTATTATTCCTATATTACAAAAAATATATATTTTTATTTTCTTTATTTTATATTTTTTAACCAATGAACCTGTCTTAACACAGGTGGAACGCTTCACGTACAGGCAGGGTAACAGAGGGAAAACCACCACATACTCATACTATACCCCCATATCTATAATCTATATTCAATCCATTAGGATGTAGGCTATTTATAGTCTGGATCCAATATAACTCCCTTTTTGTAAGTAGAGATATACAGTCTCCACCCCTCCGTGGCATTTGAATCTGATCTATAATCCAACATCTGAGATCCTTTTCATTATGCTTATGTGACACGAAATGTCTAGGGACCGGTAAATCTGTACGCCCTTTTCTAATCGTGTAGCGATGATTATTAAGCCTGGTCTTTAAATCTGTAGATGTCTCACCTACATAGAGCAACCTGCAAGGACAGGACAATATATATACCACAAAAGAAGAGTCGCACGTTAAGTGGAACTTGATGGGATATGTGCAACCCGTATTGGGGTGTGTAAATGTCCTGGATCTACAGACATAGCGACAATTGACGCAATGCAAGCACGGAAAACAACCAGTGCTCGATGGTGCCAACGTCGCCTGCCTGATAGTTGTTTTGGGGCCCACATCCGCTCTCACTAACAGATCTATAATATTTTTACATCTGCGATATGAAAACAAAGGTAATACCCTAAGTTCAGGTATCTCTTTCAGACAACTGCCTAATATAGGCCAATGCCTCTTCAGAATTTAGTTGATTTTGCTGCTACACTCAGAATAAGTAGATACAAATGTAATTCTACTTTGAGCATTCCTATCTCTAGTTCCTTGAAGTATGGAATCCCTATCCATTGCCAAAACTTATGTTTTTGTTCAGCAAGCAATTTACTAGGGTAACCTCGCTGCCTAAATTTAATAACCATGTCATCTATTGTCTTGTCCAAAGAGATGTCATCTGTTACAATCCTTTTTGCCCTCAAGAATTGTGAGTATGGTAAATGTTTCACCATACTACGAGGATAACAGCTCTCATACCTCAACATCGTGTTTGGTATAGAGTTGTGTAATGAGAGCTCCATTAGAGAATAAAACATTGGTGTCCAAAAATTGTACAGCGGTATCAGAATAGGTTATCGTGAACTGTAAATCACCATCAATACTATTGAGATACCGGTGAAAATTAAACCGGCGCATGAATATATTGGCGTAAGTGGGGACCACATTGGACCCCATCGCCACGCCGCGTTTCTGGACATAATACGTGTCCTGGAAAAGGAAGTAGTTATGTCCCAAAACTATCCTAAGAAGTGTAACAAAGGAACAAGCTTCAGATGTCATAGATGATAGATCCAACATACTTTTCACAGCCTCAATAACTTTCTGGTGGTCAATAGAGGTATATAGGGATGTGACATCAAAGGAGACCAAAGTGACTGATTCAAACCCATCCAAGTTAACCTTACTCAATTTAGTTAAAAAAATCAGACATATCTCTAATGTAAGACTGACCACCTGTAGAGAAGTCACGTAATACCTTATCCAGGAAAATTGCTATATGTCCAAAAACAGAATCTGTGCCAGATACGATGGGGCGTCCCGGTGGGTCCACCAAAGTTTTGTGGACCTTAGGTAACACATAAATCACTGTGGTGATGGGGTGAGGAACAACCAAATATTCCCCAAGTCCCTCATCTATGATACACATTGTTCGATGATTCAAATGATATGGAACCTGGGATCATGTTGTACCAAACTATACACATTTACATCACTTGATTGTCTTAAGGTCTTTGATATATTTAGTAGTATCCATCACTACAACTGCACCGCCTTTATCGGCTGGTTTCACCGTTAAATCAATGTCATCCTGCAACTCAGTCAAAGCATACGCCTTGGCCGTAGTGAGATTGGGATATTTGAAGCCCTGCAGTCGAGGGAGAGACCTCAACTCACCAATCTCAGTCTTGACGGCCGAGATGTACGCCTCAATGGCAGGTTCACTTATCACAGGATTTTAACTGCTTTTGTTGGATAAATCAAACATTTTACAGGTGAATTCACTGGATCTCGCCGTCTTGTCCCCAGTTACTCCCTGAAACCACACTTTTTAACTTAATGGAATGAAAAAAATTACAGAAATCAGATTCCACATCCAACCAGTTTACCTGTGCATTAGGGCAAAAGGACAATCCTTTGGACGGGACAGTTAATTGTGCAGGAGTCAGTACTTTAGAAGAAAGATTGATAACGGCTACTTCTTCTTGGTGGTGGGTGCTCTGTTCAATTGAGTCTGGGTTTTTCCAGTTTCGTCTATATCGACGGCCGCCCCTCCTGATTCGCTTTCTTTTGATGTCTTTGGATCTGAATTGTTCCCTAAAAAAACATTCGACTCACTTTTGTGCGTCTGTTATCTCTCATGTTGTTATATGAGGAGTTATTTGCTTGCCAGGTATAAATATCACCCTTTTTATAGTTCTCTGTCACGTGCCCGTTTATTTCTCTTACCTTCCTCTAATTCGGTCTGCAACTGTATATTTAAAGTATCAATAAACTGAGAATATAATTCTTCCGTCATATGTGTCCGTAACAGTTGATTGTTAATGAAGAGACTTCTTGTTGCAGGAATTCAATATTCAATAAAATAAAATCCATAGAATATTTGTTAGACAAGGCCTCAAATCGCTTACAGAAAGAATCACTGTTGGAAAACAGATTGGGACGTAGATGGGAACGCATCCCTCTGGGGATCCTTTGCTCCCTATAATAATGTCCAAGAGTGGTCATATGTAATTTCAAAGACAATGTCCGTCTGGATAAATTTTCATATTTCCTTTTACGTTCTTTCAATGATAGAGTAGTGAGAAAGGCGGTATCTCCCTCTATACCGTGTATTATACGTTCAGCGTCCTCCTGCGTGAAGACACAACCACCAGGTGTTTCCAAATACATCATATTGACGTGTAAAAAAAACACCAAAGGAAAACTTGCGGATTTGCTAGGCCAATATCACACAAAGTATAATAGAAAAAACCACCGGCAGCACCATCCAAAGAGAAAAAAGGAGGGTGCAAGGCCCAAGTGTGGCAAAAGGTGCTTACCCACTTGTATAAAACAGAAATTGGACTGCACTCCAGAGGACTTTTCAATGAGTCAATGTGTTTTATTCACCCATCAAGTGGCAAAGAGCGACGTTTCGGCTCATACATGAGCCTTTCTCAAGCATTGGTACAAAATGAACAGCACACATATAAAAGTGTATTAATCAAGGTAATCAGTGAAAAGACATAATTAGTAATTAGAAAAAATACAAGTACAGAATATGTCAAAGTACATAAAGAATCAATAATCATGCCCAAAGGGTAAAGTGACATGTGCATATGATATAATATATTACATACAATACCATCAAATGTGCATAATTAAATCCAACTGTATCGCATCAATGTGTAATCAGTGCATACACTTTAATTAATGTGATCATAGGAGGGAGGAGGAGACTAGTTACTACCTGGAAGATCGATGAGGCCCACACATACCATCGCGCTGGTACAAACCTTCTGGTTCCCTCAATCACCCCACAATAAAAGGTCCCAAAAAATGATCGAGAAAAAATCACTGACCATAGTGAGTTTGATCGAGGGGACACAGCTGTTCAAATAGTCTACAAATAGCATCAGATCTTTCATATCACCCTGCCAGACCCATAACATGTCGTCAATGAAGTGCCCATACCATTTCATGGACATCAAATACGGGTTACTGTCTGAAAATAAAAAAACTGTTCTCCCACCATGCCATGAACACATTCGCCACCGAAGGCGAAAATTTAGCACCCATTGAAACTCCGGATATTTGTAGATAATATGAACCATTAAACATAAAAAAATATGCTTAAGCAAAAAATCGGTACAAATACAAATATAATCTCGGAGTTCCAAGGTGTAATTGCTGAATACATCTAAAAACCATTTCAAGGCTAGAATCACCAAATGGTGAGGGATATTAGTGTACAGTGAATTAATATAAGCGGTAACCTGTACGAACTCTTCTCGCCATGCGAATTGATGGAAGTTTTTGGGAAACTATGAGGTGCAAGGGGTTGCAGCATGGAATCGACCCATTCCGAAAGTCCTTCAGAATATGATCCGATTCCTGACACAATTGGTCTTAACGGTGGAGGAAAACCCTCCTTGTGGAATATAGGTGTATTCGGATGCTCAATATATATTAATTCTTTTTCACACCCAGGCGCACCCCTTCCTGAAGGATGTTGTGTAACCTGGACTGACACTGGGGGAGAGGGGTAGTTGCTAGTGGTAAATACACATTGGTGTCTTTTAACATATTCTCAATTTGCATTCTATAAACCTCACTATCCAGCAACACCACCGCTCCCCCCTTATCAGCCCTACGGACAACAACATCCTTCATGTTAGACAACTTCGTGAGAGCTATATGTTCCTCTTTCGATAGATTTCTATGCTGACCATCATGTCTGATGTGGTCCTTTAAGAAACAGAGATCTTTCTCACTTTTGATGTCGAATTTTATGGAAGTCGAATAAAAGCCTTTTTTATTGTGAAGAGCTGGAATCCGTGTTCTTACCTTATTATTCCTATATTACCAAAAAATATATTTTTCTTTTCTTTATTTTATATTTTTCATTATTTTTTAACCAATGAACCTGTCTAACACAGTGAAACGTCGCTCTTTGCCACTTTATCGGTGAATAAAACACATTGACTCATTGAAAAGTCCTCTGGAGTGCAGTCCAATTTCTGTTTTATACAAGTGGGTAAGCACCTATTGCCATACTTGGGCCTTGCACCCTCCTTTTTTTCTTTTTGGATGGTGCTGCAGGTGTTTTTTTCTATTATATATATATATATATATATATATATATATGTTGGTAAGGCTGATTAGTCAGCCTGCATTTGTGGGAGGGGCGGAGGCTCTTCATATACGAGCCACAGCCTCACTCACAGGCATGTGTTCTCAGGTGCACAGGCCGCATGTTACCTAGTCTGTCCAGGTTCAGCCACGGCTGATACTATACTTTATGTTTTTGTCTTGTTACCTGTTGTGTGTCATCTGGATCGCCCAGGCCGAGTTACATGTTGTGTGTCACCTGGATCGCCCAGGCCGAGTTACATGTTGTGTGTCACCTGGATCGCCCAGGCCGAGTTACATGTTGTGTGTCACCTGGATCGCCCAGGCCGAGTTACATGTTGTGTGTCACCTGGATCGCCCAGGCCGAGTTAAATGTTGTATGTCACCTGGATCGTCCAGGCCGAGTTACATGTTGTATCTCACCTGGATCGCCCAGGCCGAGTTACATGTTGTATGTCACCTGGATCGCCCAGGCCGAGTTAAATGTTGTATGTCATTTGTCTTGTTACTTGTATCGCCCAGGATAAGCTAAATGTTGGGTGACAACTGGGCTGTCAGGTTCAGCCGCTGCTGATACTACGCTATATGTCATGTTTTGTTGTTAGAATAAGTCTCTGCCATACCCCACTCTATCAGTATATCGGGTTTACTCTACTCGCACCCAGAGCTGCGTTCACACATCCTTTACTACTACAGGTTCTTTCCAGGCCTATTTCAAGAACTGCATTCATGTAGCTGTTACATCTATGTTATGCTCCATTCACAACCAGAGCTGCTGTTATACCAAATTTCATGCTCTGCTTATACCCAGAGTTGTGTTCACACTTCTCCTGCTACACCAGGTTGTATACCCCACTCCCCAAAGCCACTTTCCATGTCTGCTGTCACATCAATTTAATATTCCGTTCACATCCAAAGCTGCGTCCGCATGTCTGCTTTTACATCTTGTCCTATACTCCATTCACTACTAGAGCTGCGTTCACGTGTCTGCTTTCGCATCACGTCAATACTCTGCTCACTGTCAAATTGCATTCATACGTCTGCTTTATACCATGCTTTTCACGCGCTGCCCATACCATGTTTTTTTAGGTACCACTCCCATCCAAAGCTCCATTCACCCATTTGTTGTTACATCATGTGTTGTACTCTGCGTCCACTCAAAGCTGCATTCTCCTGTTCATTGCTACGTCATGGTTTTACTCAATAGTCTCACCGGGGCAGTCTGCACCCACCGCTCTGGTTCTTTAATCCTGGTTCATATTTACTCAGATTGGTCTCCTTTTTACTTCTGGTTCGTATTCACTCAGATTGGTCTCCTTTTTACTTCTGGTTCGTATTCACTCAGATTGGTCTCCTTTTTACTTCTGGTTCGTATTCACTCAGATTGGTCTCCTGCCCCAGTTCACCAAACAGCTCCTCAGCGGAGGTCAGTGGGCCAATAGGAGTAAGTTTCCTGCTATGTTTGCACAAGCTGTTCATTTGTTTGTCACAATAAGAGACTTCTCTTAGAGAACTTGCAATGCCTCAGGCTCTTGTTTTTCTCCCATCTCTGTTTCAATTTCATGTTAACGTTTTATGGTTCGCGGTGGTTAGTGTTTTATGTATGCACGTGCTTCGGATTACTAATGTCTATATTTTCAACGCCTGTTAGCAGTTATGTTCTTTAGGCCACCTTCTAGCCAATCCAATCATTCAAGTCTCTGCATATACCATCAGGTCCGGCTTACGTTTTAATTACTTATTGTCACCGCAACGTCATCGCTCTGGCTTCGGGGGCCCTATGACTGATCCGGCCTCATGGCTCCGGGGGCCCCATGACAGTTTTTCATGTTTTGTTTTGTTTGTTAGGGGTACGACATGGTTGTAGGCTGGTTAGTGTCCCAGGTTTGCTGTTGGAGGGGGTCATGGTTATGCGAGTCCCCAAGGCATTCTGGTACTGCATAAGTGGTTTAAAAAAAAAAAAAAAAAAAACATAAGAGGCTCGCCCGAGTGAGCTAGGTTAGGTTCTTCCTGTTGTTTCTCTCCTTAGGGTTCTTCGGATATCTCTTGGCCGTAGCCATGACCACAAATATAAATATATATATATATAATATATATAATATATGCATGTTTTTATAACTGTTCTGTAATGCTTCATGAAAGGACCCTCCACTTCATTAGACCACCAGGGAAGGTTGAATAAATATTTTTTTCTAATTTTTTGTTCTGGGGTGTGTCTTATTGTCCAAAAAATACAGTGTCTATGTATGTTAGGTGTATAGAAGTCTATAAGAAAAGCAGAAACAATATTGTGTTTCTTTAATATCGCTGTTCATTACTTTCTCTTGCAACACATTCTGGATATAAACTTTGAATAGATGGAAGATGAACCAGCTTTTAAACCTGTGTCTGTCACCCAGGTTGACACAGTAGGATTGACCCTTGCTGCTTGCATACTTGACCTTGGCTTGTTTTCCACCATGTCTCGTTTGGTCCTGTAAATGTCATCATATTACTTCTCAGACTCTTGGCTTTGAATCCCCTAACCTCTGAGCTAACCCCATCTAGGGATGATTAAATTGATTCTTCTCATGAAGAAAAGTTTTTCACCTGCAAGGGCTGTCCCTGCTGGTAAAGAAGCTGGACATCTTGCCCGACCCTCACAATAATCTGCTCCAAGTAGTGGAGCAAGTGCAAAGGCTCTGCTTCCGATTCCTTAACAGCGACTGTTCATGTGCCACTACCTGGAAGTGTAGAGGTGCATGCTCGCTGCTCTAATTGGAATGAGAGGAACACCGCTTGCTGCTTGTGCAGAGCAGGGCAGGTATGAGCCACGTGCAGTGGTCCCATTTACCCCGAAACGCATTGTCATTGTGAATATTGGCAATAAAAATATTTTCATCCACATCCTTCAGGTCGTGAATTGGCGCCATAAAGCTAGCATTTTGAAGTGGAACCCAACCAGTCCATGCTTTGTTCTTCAGCTGCACTGTAAATCAAGTGGCAGGGGGAAACTTCTTCACTAGCAGGGGTAACGCCCCGAGCGGCATTACCACACCCACACCCTGTTTCTATCTGGATATGCAATCTCCATGGCATTTTGTACATTTGTACATTAATTTCAGGTCCCATATATTGTGCATTTCCTGTTATGCATCTGTTTGTTTAAATGTAATGTGCCTGGTTCACCAGCAGGTGGCAGCAAATATGGCAGTGCAGTATGTAGAATAGAGAGGAACCTTCCATTCCATTCTAACCCCCCTGTGGAGGAGTGGGCGAGTCCCAGGTCCTGCAGGAAGGGTGGGGACGAGTGAGTTCCAGGGAGTTGAGTTCTAGCTCACCCCCTGCTAATGTAGCAGGTCTGCAGTGCTGTGTCCCTCCTGAACTTGTGCTGCCCATACTAGCCAGAATACATCCAGTTCTGCTGGAGCAGAGAGACTACTTCTAGAAGTCTCATTAGCCAGGAAGAAGTTGCCCTGTGGCTTGCCATAGAGTCAGACAGAAAGAGAGAAGTTGCAGCAGAAAGCAAAAGGAAAAGTTCCTATTTAATCCTGACAGATGTAGCACAGCCGAATGTGTTTGCCTGCCATTTTCATGCTAAAACTTGCTGGAAACCAAGACCAAGTCTGTAAACTGTTTGAAAAAACGTTTCTGCAAAGTAAAGCTGCATATACAAAGTCTGGACAAAATTTCTTGAATAATCCTCTCCACCACCTATTCACCCTATTTGCTCTGCTTCGTCCGGCGACGCCTGGGGTTCCGGATGTCCAGGTAGGAGCACCATGACACGTGCATACAACACCTTCCGCGAGATTGTAGGTCACTCTACACCACGCTGGCAATTCTACTCCTGGGTACCAACACCACTATACTTAAGGGGACTACGTTCCCTGTTGCTGAAATGCAACTGGCGTCACGAAAAATTACATTTACCACATACTAAAAGGACCCTAGTTGCACGTGTGGGCATTGCACAAGGACACCCCCTCACAAAGGAAGAACTCTTGTTGATTAGACGAATTGATCCATACAAATTGATTTGCTCATCCCTTACCCCAAGGTCATTTCAGAGCTTCAGATTTCTTAGGCCCTAAGAAACTACTTTCAGCTGGGGCAATTACCGTAATTCAGTATAAATATCTCCATGTAGAAAGTTCTGGAGCCAGCCAAGTACCAAACGTGAAGTTCTAAGGGAAAGTACGACTTACAGGTAAAGGCCATGATCTGACCGGCAATCTTAAATCTTTGTAGTAGATGAGTATTTTTATGAGCTTTGATCCAGGGATTATTTTCTGATACAGAAAACAAACAATACAACAGCATTCTGCAAACACAAATTATCAAGTAAATACAATGATGCCATACTCATTATAGAAAATGTACTAATGCTGCGTTATAAATGTGAGATTCTTGGCAAATACATTTTGTACCAAATTATTTGTGCCTGTCCGCCAACGGCAAAGTGACCTCTTTAGGTCAGGAACCTAACACTAAATACTACATCCACTGGTGCCATACTGGCCTCCATAAAATTCAGGGAGTGCAGGTTCCACATGCATGCTGAGCTCACAGCATATTATACCTCCATTAAATTCAGGGAATGCAGGTTCCACATGCATGCTGAGCCCACGCTATATTATGCCTCTTTTGGTGCCACACTGGCCTCCATTGTGTTCAGGGAATGCAGGTTCCACGTATACAGTATGCTGAGCCCACTCTGTATTACACCTCTCCTGGTGCCAAATAGCTTTAGGCTACAGCTTTATACTTGCACTGATTAAAATCCGCCTATGGTATGGACAGGTTAATCAGGAGTGCAAGACCAATACAGACTGCAAAGAAAAAAGTATGGATTAGTCAGCAATTCCCAGTGCACAGGTGCACGTCGCCATGGCTGGAAGCACCAAATAAAAGACAAACAATACAACAGCACTCTGCAAACACAAGTAATAAAGTAAATACAATAGTGCCATACTCACTATGAAAAATATAAAATGTTATTGCTACTTTATAAATGTATTTGCCAAGAATCTTACATTTTGTGGAAAATTATTTGTGCCTGTCCACCAACGTCAAGCCGATCTCTTTTGGACAGGAACCTAACAATAAATACTGCCTTCACTGGTGCCAAACCGGCCTCCATTAAATTCAGGAAATGCAGGTTCTTCATTTTCTGATTGCCATATTTGGAACCAGGAAGGAAGTTTTTCCCCTTATAGGAGGAAAAAATTGGCAAATGTATAATTGTTATTTTTCTTGCCTTCCTCTGGATCAACACAGTTGCCCTCCTACCTCCATTCTGCCACTTCTCAAATCCAAAGTACAATTTGGTAAATGTTTGGGGAACAATTTATTAGCTAATAATTGATCCAGAGACCAGTCTGACTGCCATTGACATGTGAATCACTTGGATTTTTTTGCGTTCCCTGGATCAATTAAAGTCAATAGACCCTATATACATGAATTTTGTATGGAATAGACATCGAATCAACTCCAGGAATGAATGTTTTTGCTGTCCACACCCCCCATATCTTTGTTTACCTGGTTTTATTTCCATCTCCCCCCCATGCTCCTCAGGGTTGTAATTTTTGAATTCTCTGGTCTCGTGTTGTGAGAAGTTTCTTCTCTTTATATTTTGTAAGTAAAATGTGAACATAAGTTTGTGATCCAATAGTCACCTCTATCCAGAGTTGAGGGTGGATGCACTCTTAAGCCACATGAGCTTGTGACCAGAAGACACAATACTGAAAATCCCCTTCCATGCTGACCTAGGGGATGTTAAACTCGTATGGAACATGGGGAAGTAATAGAGAGAGGGACTGAGGGAATTTTAGGGTTTAACCTTCCCAGAGCCATAACTTTTTTATTTTTCCATTCACATAGATAACTGGGGGCTTGTTTTTTGTGCGACAAGTTGTACTTTCTAATGGCACCAGTTGCACCATATAACGTAATGGGAAGCTGGAAAAAATTATATTACAGTTTTATGGATTTTGTTTTTATGGCGTTCCCAATGTGGTAAAACTGACAGTGACCTTTATTCTCTGGATAAGTATGATTACAGTGATACCACATATGTGTAGTTTTTCTTTTGTTTTAGTACTTTAAAAAAAAAAAAAAAATCCATAGGTTTTTTTTATTTAAATTTACATAATTTTTATTAAAAACTTTTCTAAAAAGTTAGAGGCAAGCAACCCTCGTTTCAACCCCCACCCCACAACCCCCCCTATAGACTGTGATATGAATAAAGTCCATTCTTCACGTTTCTTGGGTGTCCATTTGGTGTATAGTGCACTGCAACGCATCCGAGGGCCATCCCGTCCAGGCCTAGTTATGTATCCAAAATATACAGTCTCTTAGGTTCTCAGAGATGTAAGCATTATCCTGCAGCATACCATTTCAGGGGCTCAGTCACATAACAACCGCAGGAGCACATTGCTGAGGCAGGGAAATAACATGAAAGACAGACATGCAATGTGACAATGCACTGCAATATATAGTACAAAAATTGCATGGAAATAACAAGTGCTACACTATAAGTGCGAGATACTTGGCAAATTATTTTGTACAAAATTATTTGAGCCCGTCTGCCAAGCGTCAAGGCGTTCTCTGTTAGACGGGTTCCTACGCTAAATTCTACCTGTTAGGTGCCATAACGGCTACCATACACTTCAGGGAGTATAGGTTCCACGTGCCTGCATTGTAACCTACCTGTTGGGTGCCATGACGGCTACCATCCACTTCAGGGAATGCAGGCTGCACAGCAGGCCCACTCCACAACACCACCGGCGCCTAAAAGCCACCAAGGACCGCAGTGCGAGTCCTGGTGCTGTGGCTACAGTGAATGGAGTGGAGCAGGCCTGACTATGCACTGACACTAATTAAAATCAGCCAATAGAGCAGACAGGGTGGTCAGAAATGTGAGACTGAGGAGGCAGCCACACCTCAATTACAAACTACAAGGGAAACCAAAAAAGGGGCTCAGTCACATAACAACCGCAGGAGCACATTGCTGAGGCAGGGAAATAACATGAAAGACAGACATGCAATGTGACAATGCACTGCAATATATAGTACAAAAATTGCATGGAAATAACAAGTGCTACACTATAAGTGCGAGATACTTGGCAAATTATTTTGTACAAAATTATTTGAGCCCGTCTGCCAAGCGGTTGTTATGTGACTGAGCCCCTTTTTTGGTTTCCCTTGTAGTTTGTAATTGAGGTGTGGCTGCCTCCTCAGTCTCACATTCCTGACCACCCTGTCTGCTCTATTGGCTGATTTTAATTAGTGTCAGTGCATAGTCAGGCCTGCTCCACTCCATTCACTGTAGCCACAGCACCAGGACTCGCACTGCGGTCCTTGGTGGCTTTTAGGCGCCGGTGGTGTTGTGGAGTGGGCCTGCTGTGCAGCCTGCATTCCCTGAAGTGGATGGTAGCCGTCATGGCACCCAACAGGTAGGTTACAATGCAGGCACGTGGAACCTATACTCCCTGAAGTGTATGGTAGCCGTTATGGCACCTAACAGGTAGAATTTAGCGTAGGAACCCGTCTAACAGAGAACGCCTTGACGCTTGGCAGACGGGCTCAAATAATTTTGTACAAAATAATTTGCCAAGTATCTCGCACTTATAGTGTAGCACTTGTTATTTCCATGCAATTTTTGTACTATATATTGCAGTGCATTGTCACATTGCATGTCTGTCTTTCATGTTATTTCCCTGCCTCAGCAATGTGCTCCTGCGGTTGTTATGTGACTGAGCCCCTTTTTTGGTTTCCCTTGTAGTTTGTAATTGAGGTGTGGCTGCCTCCTCAGTCTCACATTTCTGACCACCCTGTCTGCTCTATTGGCTGATTTTAATTAGTGTCAGTGCATAGTCAGGCCTGCTCCACTCCATTCACTGTAGCCACAGCACCAGGACTCGCACTGCGGTCCTTGGTGGCTTTTAGGCGCCGGTGGTGTTGTGGAGTGGGCCTGCTGTGCAGCCTGCATTCCCTGAAGTGGATGGTAGCCGTCATGGCACCCAACAGGTAGGTTACAATGCAGGCACGTGGAACCTATACTCCCTGAAGTGTATGGTAGCCGTTATGGCACCTAACAGGTAGAATTTAGCGTAGGAACCCGTCTAACAGAGAACGCCTTGACGCTTGGCAGACGGGCTCAAATAATTTTGTACAAAATAATTTGCCAAGTATCTCGCACTTATAGTGTAGCACTTGTTATTTCCATGCAATTTTTGTACTATATATTGCAGTGCATTGTCACATTGCATGTCTGTCTTTCAGCATACCATTTCAGTTAGAAAGGAGCATTCCGCTAGTAAGGTCTGATTTTCCACAGGTAGAAGAAAAAATCTGACTGGAATCGTTCAGTAAAATAGAAGGCAGTACCGAAAAAGGGTGCATCGGTAACAATATAGATACATCTTAGCTTAATACAATACAGCACCATACCCTGTCAGACCCAATCGACAAGTCTATCTACTCCCATTATTCTGAAATCTTAACAGCAAGACAGCCCTATAATATTAGAGTATAGTGATGAGTCCAGAGGTACCAGATCTTATCAAATTTCTTATTGTTGCCCCTTTTCTGATATACAAAACTTTCTAATTTCACCAAGTTGTGTACACGGTCCACCAATTTCGCCACTTTCGGAGGATGCGGAGCAGTCCAATAGTATCAGGCAAGGGCGAGAAGAGAGAATACGGCGGCACTGGCCCCACTAATATCGCCGCTTTCGGCTGGTTGCATGCGGTGTCGAAAGTCCAATTAGCGGTGCTCAGCAACAAAAAGTAACATCGAGTTGAAGTAAATCTTTAAAGGAGAAGGAAATAATAGCGTTGCGGCACTCACCAGGATAAAAATCAGTTGCTTTTATTGTGGCTTCCTTGGAAGAAGATACATGTGGGTCCAGGGGCGGATACACTGTTGCAGTCCAATAGTATGCAATCAATTTCCTAGCGGTGTATAAAATGCGCTGTGGCGAAACCAACCTCGCCACTGGGTTTTGGAGAGGACTGTTTAAAAGCCTCTTGCCTCAGGATTATGGCCCATAGTAACTTTAAAGGAGAAGACAGACCGGCCGCACAGCTTAAATCTGTCTGTAGAATTGTATTTTATGTTATTATGCGTTCGGTTAAATTGTATGTTATGTGAGGGCACCCAGATAGCTAATATTATTGTATTCATGTATTCTGAGTGCCAGTCACCTAATGATATGCACTCAGACTTGAGCTATCTGGGGATATGTTAAATGTCTGTGTTTGCTGTGGGGGTGTGCCATTGTGTGTTTGGGTGGTGATTCCTGTCCTGTTGTCTCCACATGTGTATTGGTGATCTCCCCTTTGTCCTGAGAGATAATTGGATTGTGTTCGGTCGTCTCCGGGACAGAGGGGAGGAAACCATGATGCATTGTGGGGATATGTTGTATCTGTCCTGTATCTGCAACAAACTGTAATAAAAACCAGGCTGGGTGTGCCAGCACTTCAGATCACTGCTGACCCTCAACACGGAGCCTTGTCTCGTTATTGGGGGGATTCCCTGTATGCTGTTGGAGACTGATTGCCAGGAGTGTAAGCCGACTGAATGCTTTTCCTGTTCGCCTGCTGACAGCTACTTGCGAGGTTCCAGTTTGGAGTGCTATTTTGTATCCAGTTTGGGAGGTTGGTGTTCCGCAGTAGCTGTGCCTGTCTCTCGGAAAGGGGCATATCGTCTAAACGGATTTTAACCCCTTGTCTGCTGAAACGGTCCGTTACATTGGTGGCAAGCAGCGTGATCGTTCCTACAGCCAGAAGGACAGCTACAGGAGACACCATTTCTGTGGATTCTACAATTTAAGGGCAACGCATGTCTCAGTACAGTGACCCTAAAAGCACCAGGATGGAACCAGCAGTGGAGTACAGATACTCTGTGGAGGAATTTGACCGTATGATGTGGTTGCGGCTGAACTTCTTCGGACCCAATCCAGGTGAGAAATACGTGAAGTTCGTGAGGAATCTAGTGTCTAAGACCCTACTATACCGGGCAGAAGGTGACGGTCAGCTGCCACGTTGGGTGGACCTCCATCGGAGGTTACGGTTGCGGGACAGTGGGAGCCTAGTCTCCATTCCCCAGCGTCAGTGTGAAGTGCAGGGAGAGGAGAGCAGCGGCCTCCCTCCCCAGCGGCAGGCTGAGTTACAGGGGGCAGAGGTAGTTGTTCCCGCCCCCCAGCAGCAGAGTGACGTGCCGGGAAGGCAGTGTGAAGTGCAGGGAGGGGAGAGCAGCGGCCTCCCTCCCCAGCGGCAGGCTGAGTTACAGGGGGCAGAGGTAGTTGTTCCTGCCCCCCAGCAGCAGAGTGATGTGCCGGGAAGGCAGTGTGAAGTGCAGGGAGGGGAGAGCAGCGGCCTCCCTCCCCAGCGGCAGGCTGAGTTACAGGGGGCAGAGGTAGTTGTTCCTGCCCCCCAGCAGCAGCATGATTTTTTGGAAATTGGGAGCCGAGTCTCCATTCCCCAGCGGCAGACGGAGTTACAGGGGGCAGAGACAGTCGGTCCTGTCCCCCAGCGGCAGAGTGTCCTACAGGGAATAGAGAGCCCAGTCTCCTTTCCCCAGCAGCAGGACACTGTATTGGGAGTGGAGGCGGTCGGTCGCCCTCCCCAGCGGCTGGAAGTATGTATGGGAGAGGAGCTCGTTACCCCCTCTCCCCAGCGGCAGATTAACGCACCAGGGGGAGACAGTAAGCCCCACAACAGTGCAGATGGGACCGTGGTCTCTGCACTTACAGCACAGGGGGTAGAGACAGTCGGTCCTGTCCCCCAGCAACAGGGCAGTTTAGCCAAAGGGGAGACAGTCGGTTTCCCCCTCCAACAACCAGACTCCAACCAGGCTTCTTCCGTGGTAACGCTGGCACCAGGGCAGAGTACCGCTGATCCCTGCCCACAAAGCAACCTCCACTCCAAGCCAGGGAGCAACTCAGAGACCGGGAGTACCAGCTACAAATATAATCTTGGTGGATTCACTGGACAGAGACAGGCTACGAAATTCAGCAGGTCCAGTATTGGGTTGTGGGTGGGCTGCCAGACTAACTCAGGTACCGACCGGCGTGAGGTCAGGTATCTGGTTAGTCTTCCCTGGGGGGGGAGATGTGTGGCGAAACCAACCTCGCCACTGGGTTTTGGAGAGGACTGTTTAAAAGCCTCTTGCCTCAGGATTATGGCCCATAGTAACTTTAAAGGAGAAGACAGACCGGCCGCACAGCTTAAATCTGTCTGTAGAATTGTATTTTATGTTATTATGCGTTCGGTTAAATTGTATGTTATGTGAGGGCACCCAGATAGCTAATATTATTGTATTCATGTATTCTGAGTGCCAGTCACCTAATGATATGCACTCAGACTTGAGCTATCTGGGGATATGTTAAATGTCTGTGTTTGCTGTGGGGGTGTGCCATTGTGTGTTTGGGTGGTGATTCCTGTCCTGTTGTCTCCACATGTGTATTGGTGATCTCCCCTTTGTCCTGAGAGATAATTGGATTGTGTTCGGTCGTCTCCGGGACAGAGGGGAGGAAACCATGATGCATTGTGGGGATATGTTGTATCTGTCCTGTATCTGCAACAAACTGTAATAAAAACCAGGCTGGGTGTGCCAGCACTTCAGACCACTGTTTGACCCTCAAGACGGAGCCTTGTCTCGTTATTGGGGGGATTCCCTGTATGCTGTTGGAGACTGATTGCCAGGAGTGTAAGCTGACGGATACGCTTTTCCTGTTCGTCTGCCGGCAGCTACTTGCGAGGTTCCAGTTTGAAGTGCTATTTTGTATCCAGTTCGGGAGGTTGGTGTTCTGCAGTAGCTGTGCCTGTCTCTCGGAAAGGGGCATATCGCCTAAACGGATTTTAACCCCTTGTCTGCTGAAGCGGTGCCGTTACATGCGCCTAACTGCAATTTTCAGTTCTGCCACTATTGGAAGTGTCTTAACTATACAGAGTATACACACTAGAGCAGACGGCTCCAGGTGGACCTCAAATATATTCACAATAACTGCTATTACATCTAGCCAATATCGTCATAGTCGCGGGCAGTTCCACATGAGATGGATAAGATCGCAATTGTCTGGGAATTTCTCTAATACTGCCTCCCAGTCCTCCTCCGTCAAATCTCTTTGCTCGGCTTGTAGGGTAGGGAGCTCCAGCCCGCTCAGTCACTATCCGATGCATCCATTCTAGATTCATATAGAGAAGAATAAAAGGTATGCATAACCTCTAGGACTTGTTCTGTCTTATGACACAACTCCCCCTTAGTATTACGCAAAGAAGCTATATAAGAGGATGGTTGCTGTGCCCTAGCTACCATGGCTAACATCCTGCCTGCCTTCTCCCCTTCCTCATAGTAGGATTGTTTTTGGAAAAAACGTTTATTATGGGCGTTCAACATTAACCTCTCATTTTATCTGCTTTGAGCTTCCTCCCATTTTTGCCGGCACTCAGCTGTGGCTCGTTCTATGTAATTCACTTCCGTCAGCTCAACCTATGAATGTAGTTTCTGTGCCCGAGCTCTTGTTTCGTTTTTTATCTTATTAACCGCCGCTATCAGAATACCTCTGAGGAAAGCCTTCATGGCATCCCAGACAACTAGTCTGGATACCGTGTGTAAGTTATTTGCAAAGAATTCCTTCAGCTGTTCACCTATGTCCGTCACATCTGTTAGGACCTGCAACCAGTACGGGTTAAAGTGCCATAACCGGCCCCCACAAGAGTGGGTCGGTAAAAAGTCAACTATGGCTAACACTGGGGTATGATCTGAGAGTTTCCTTGGCAGGTGTTTTATGTCACGGATAAAGTGACCCATCCTGTCATTCCCTAGGATTAAATCAATCCGGGATAAGGTACCATGTGTCTCGGAGTAACAGGAGTATTTTCGGACTCTCCAAAAGTCTACTAAGACCGCTTCCTTTAGAAGGCGCCCTATCCAAGGCTGGTGTGGTCACATTATTAAAATCGCCTAACATTATCACAGGCACATCAGGCAAGTCTACATAGAAGTAGAGAACCTTCCGGATCGTGCATGGCGAATAAGGAGGAGGGATATACACTCCTATTATGACACAGCGGTGGTGGTAAAGTTTACCATACAGACAGACAAAACGTCCATCCTCATCTAATTTTTGTCTGAGGCATTCAAACGCCACATTTTTATGGATAAGAATACTGACACTTCTCGCATAGGAGGAGTAAGTCGCATGGAAGCAGTATCTAGCCCAATTAGGTGTGAGTAGATTAGGCTGTTCTTTAAGCAGGTGCGTCTCCTGCAAGCAGCAAATGGACAATCCGTGGGACCTAATGCAATCAAGTCCTGCACGTCTCTTAGTCGCATCCTTGATACCTCTTACATTCCAACTAAGAAAATGTATTGCGTTAGCCATAGCAGTTGTATGATATTAGTCACCAAGATACAATTAAGCCCCCGAACATAGCGACTAAGGATGCCCACATGAAGGACCCCGCAAAACCCTGACAGCTCACAATCACAGTCTAGTAACCAATCTCCCCCCCTACCCCCCAACGAACCAGGAACATTAACAATGTGCGTACCGACTTTTCCGGCAGGTTCCCGCTTAGACAGAATAGTCCGTACCACGGGAGCAGCAAGCACCTGCCGGCGGGGTCTGCAAGGAGCGGCGAATTAAATCACCGACAAAGTGAAAAGCAATTCAGTAAGTAACAACTATAGAACTCTTAATAAAGGTAGATTCCTACCCTCAGAGATGATGCTATAGGAGGCTCACTTACAGACAATTTAAGCTCTCCTGCAACTCTCGGCTATAGATAGTGAAAGCATATCCCTAGATCACTATTGACTACTGCTGCCCAAATAAAAAGGGAATATATAGACTGCTCACAAAGTAGCATAGCAAGTAAATATAAATTCAAAAAGAGATTAACACACAGGCATAAGAGGAGTCAACCCCCTGCACTTTAAATAACTACGTTACGTGCGCACTATTGCAGGCAACAGTCACGAATCATCCCGTCTTCTATTCGTGCCTGTCCAACCATTTCATGGCTTCTATAGAATCCTCAAAAAACATAGTGGATACTATCGCCGCCAGACAAAGTTTTGCAGGGAAGATCATTGAATAGCTGACGTTGAGGGCCCTCAGTCGTCTTTTTACATCAAGGAACTTTGCTCTCCGTTTCTGGACTTCAGTGGAATAATCAGGGAACAGTGACACTCTGTGGCCATTAATAGATATGTCAGGCAGCTCTCTGGCCCTCCGGAGAATAATGTCCCTGTCTCTGTAATGGAGGATCTTCATAATCACCGTTCTAGGGGGTGCACCTGGTGGCAATGGGCGGGTAGGCACCCTGTGGGCGCGTTCCACAGCAAACATGGGCATCAGAGTGGTTGACCCGAACAAATTTTTCTGCCAGGATTCAAAGAACTCTCTGGGGTTAGTACCTTCTACTTTTTCTGGTACGCCCACTAGATGCACATTGTTTCGGCGTGACCGATTCTCTAAATCGTCCTGTTTAGCTGCTTGCATATCCATACGTCTGGTGCAATCAGCAACATCACGTTTAAGAGGATGGATAGACTCCTCCACATTGCCCATACGATTTTCCAGGTCGTTCGTGCGGTCTGCTAGTTTTCGCAGATCGTGGCGGACGATAGTCACGTCTTCTTTAATGGCTCCCACTTGAACAGTAAGGGCATTTAGTGATAGCATGCAGGACATCTTTAAGTGTTGGTTCAGCCACTGTATTATCTGTGTCAGTGAGCTGTATTGAGGGATCTTTGGCTTGTGCAGCTACAGGGACAGCAGAGCCTTCTTCTGGCCGTGCAGCAGTTTCCCCTTCCCCCTCCTCCTCAGCAGCAGCTCCCTGGGAGGACAGATGTCTTTCTTTTGCCCCTTTAGAGGTGAGTTGGGCAGCAGGTAGGACAAACTTTCCCAACTTGGCCGCAGTCTCCCTATGCAGTTCAGCCGAGCGGTCTGCGTGGCATGGAGTTGCGCTGCCAGCGCCATCTTGGAGCTCGCGTTCGGCCGCTCTCCCCTCTTAAACATTTCAGCCGTTTTCGAGTCAAAGGCGGCACTGGAGGAAGGTAGGTCGGTACTGGGCACACGTTGGGTATTTTTTTAAGGATGTCAGTGGGATCAGCCAGGATAATATGCCGAATGCAGGCCGGAGCCGAGCAGACACACATCCTGTTACGTGCACGCTACGCCCCCCCCAAAAAAAAGTTTATATTTTTACCTCCTTATTTTGACCCCATAACTTTTTCAGAGTTACATCTACGGAGCTCTGTGTGGGCTAATTTTTTTGCGGGCCAATCTGTAGCTTTTTATATATATCATTTTGAGATCTGTATGACTTTTTAGGATGGGAAGGGACAAAAAATTAGCGAATTGGCCATTTAGAATTTTTTTTTCCTGTTACACATATCATATCGTGCAGGATGTTTTATATATATATTTTTTTCCCGTGAATAGTCCAATGTAGGCCTGGATTTATTTCCATTGATGAATATAAGGTACAGTCTAACAAATGCATAATGTTAGGCCCTTGGAGGCCTAAAAAAAATTAAAGTTTTTAAAAATAAAAAGAATATACAAATTCAAATCAGCCCCTTTCCCCAGAATAAAAATAAACAGTGAAAAAAATATAGGCATCGCTGCATTTGAAAACACCCGTATTATTAAGATCTAAAAATAATTTATCCCAAAAAGCGAATAGCATTATTTTCTGTGACTACATTGGACTATACCTGTAAAAGGCTGCGTGGGGGAGACATTCCAGGCCCAGAAGTGCAGCGCTTCTGGGTTTCGTGCTCTCAGATGCCATAGCCACATTTTACCGTGGCATTTGAGGAGGTAAATGCCTGTGATCGGCATTACCGCCATTGGCTTCGGTGCCCGCAAACAGGCGTAACCTGACTTCTGCCGTACTATTATGACCAAGGTCGGGTAAGGGTTAATAAATACAATGATTGATCTATTGCTGCATATAGAGAGACAAACGGTACTGATGGTATGAAGTGCTCCATGTTATATGACCTGTGCACGTGATGTCATTGTAAACAACCAGTCACAGTATTAGAGGCTAAACAGCAAGTGGTGGGGACACGTGGAGAGCAGCAGGTGGACACAGCTGAGAGGTTACCATTAGGGCTCATGCACATTAACGTATTTTCTTTCTGCTTCCGTCCCGTTTTTTTTGCGGCCCGTAGGCTGAACCATTCACTTCAATGGGTCTGCAAAAAAAAACTAAGAACACTCCGTGTGCATTCCGTGTCCGTTTGTCCGCATGGCCGTTCATCAAAAAAGAAGTGCATATCCTATTATTGTCCACAAATCACATTCCGTGGCTCCATTCAAGTCAATGGGTATGCATACGGAATCTAATATTAATGACAGGCCTCTTTCGCACTACCGTTTTTTTTGGGCCGTTTTTTGCGTTCTGTATACGGAACCATTTATTTCAATGGTTCAGCAAAAAAAATGGAATGTACTCCATATGCATTCCGTTTCCGTTTTTCCGTTCCGTTGAAAGATAGAACATGTCCTATTATTGCCCGCAAATCACGTTCCGTGACTCCATTCAAGTCAACGTGTCCGCAAAAAAAAGGAACACTTGCGGAAATGCATCCGTATGTCTTCCGTATCCGTTCTGTTTTTGCGGAACCATCTATTGAAAATGTTATGCCCAGCCCAATTTTTCAATGTAAATACTGTATACTGTATATGCCATACGGAAGAATGGAAACGGAAACAAAAAAACGGAACTACGGATCCGTGAAAAACGGACCATAAAACACTGAAATAGCCATATGGTAGTGTGAAAGAAGCCTTATGCTGAGGATATATCAGCATTATCTATGGTCCAGACAACCCCTTTAATAGTACCATGCAGTAAATAATTAATACTACTATGCAGTACATAATTAAAAAGGTATTCTGGTTAGATTACCTGGCAAGGACCGGGAGAGCCGGATGCAGTGTGCAGCAGTTGCCGCACATTAGTTCCTATGGAGCCCCTGCCTGTAACAGGAGAGGTGGAGCCGACAGGGCAGTGGTTGCTGACTTGCAGGCTTTGTGCATTTCCATGTGGTCTTTGCCTTTGCCTACACCTTTTGCTATTGCTTTTTCAATGCCGAAGACTGATTTTATAGATTTTGATAATTATGTTAATTTTGATAACTATATGGCCCCTTTCAGACAAACCAGTTCCACACTCTGGACTCGCAGCGTGAGTATGCAGCAGCTCCCGTCCTAACCTCCCAGCACCGCCAGGGTCGCATAGCATTATATTGCTTTATGATGCCATTACAGTTCTAGAATGTATTGGATAACACTGACATAATGCTGTCAGTGTTAACCAATACATTCCAGTACTGTAAGGGTTACATAGCATCATAAATAAATATAATGCTATGTGTTGGGAGGTCAGGACAGGAGCTGCCGCATACTCAAGCTGTGAGTCCGGAATGTAGAACTTGTTCGTCTGCATCTTTTGCTGCCCCATTGACATGAATGGGTCCGCATCCCAGCTGCAAAAAATGTGGCTCGGATGAGGCCCCAAACAACGGTCGTGTGAATGAGGCCTAAGTGTAATTAATAATAGTGTAATAATTCATAAATGTTGAAAAAATATCAAGCCTGTCGTATCCTGGTTTGACCACAAGATGGCACCAGACTTGAATAGGTAACCAAATTAACCCCTTCGACGGTGAACGCTGTAAAAACTAAACCTGAGGAAAACAAGGGACACAATTAAGTTTTTTCCCATTCCACCCCGCAAATGACAGATTTTAAAGTTCCTCAATACATTATATGGATCTTTAAACAGCGTCATTACACAGTACATCTCGTGCTAAAAAAAAAAAAAAAAAAAAAATGTCATACGATGGAAAAATAAAGTTATAGAACAATAAATGTGTGTGAAGGGAAGAAATACATGACAGAAAAAATAGTCCTGTCCACAGGACTATTTTATCCGTCATGTATAACAGAACCATTATGTGCTCCCATAGACATGTATTAGGACAGAGCAAAACGGAATTCCCTTTAAAGGCTTCCGTTTTGCATTCCGTTATATTCAGTTATAACGGAACTTATAACGGAATTCAATAACGCCAATGCGAAACCGCCCTAACACAAAGCTGGGTAGGACCGCTGCAGCCTGAGACATATGGCACGTGGTCTCTGTCACAATGTTATGTAGTAACAGAGGGAAATGGACTATTATCACTGGCCTTGTATTGGCTCAGCCCCCTCCACTTCACTGGGGCTGAGCTATGTCCAGGCCAGTGTTACTAGTCGTGACATCACTGGCCTACAGGAAACAGCAAAAAGGCTGCCTTCTCAAACAGTTGATCGACAGTTGTCGGACCCCGCCAATCAGATGCTGATTAGTGTTGAGTGAGCATGCTCAGCACATCACGGTGTGTGGCCGAATACCATGTGTGCTCGAGCGCGTTGCTCGAGTCTCCTCTCCGCGCGTTTCTTGCCTGCTACGCAGCCAATAAACGTACGGGTAAGTACTGCCACTTAACTGTAATGCCGTAGCCATGTTGGTTACTGGCATTACAGTGATTGGCTGGTTGGAACACGTCTTAGTCTTAGTCAGCGAGAGCTGTGCTGTAGAAGGGAAAGATATTGCAGGGAAATTAATGTTATTTTTTTGTTAGGCAGGGTTGGTGTTAGAGACCCAAAAGTCCTTTTAAGGACTATTTTTGTGTCTGGCAGCAATATATATTTTTACCGCAACCTGCGCTAAATTGCGGCAATTGTAGAGCCAAACATCCTTTCAAGGACTATTGTTGTATCTGGCAGCAATCAGTGGCGTAGCGTGGGTTGCCAGCACCCGGGGCAAGCCATGTATTGTGCCCCCTTCCCAACATGTTGACACGCCCCTTTTTGCAGATAACGTCGTAGATGTCACCTGCAGTCCTATGTAACACTATAGATAACGCAGTGATAACGTATAATGATAATGTAGTAGATGGGTGTGAGGCCCCAGGATTCAGAAGTCTGGGGCCAGGATGCGGCAGGGTGGGCCATATTCTCAATCCACCCCCCAACCCTACCGTGAAACACATATGTGGATGGACATTATTATATACAGTAGAATACAGCACCACATACCTCGTCCATCCAGTGACATCTCCTGTGATGTAGACTTTCCTCAACGTCTTTATTCGGAGATAAGACCGCCATGATACCTTCTTTCAGCAGCGCCTCATCTCTGCAGAGTTTCACAGAAAACATTTTTAGATTCCTCACTTTACTATCATCCTCTACTATCAATTTACACAGGGGGCCATTATACACTCACCTAAAGAATTATTAGGAACACCATACTAATACGGTGTTGGACCCCCTTTTGCCTTCAGAACTGCCTTAATTCTACGTGGCATTGATTCAACAAGGTGCTGATAGCATTCTTTAGAAATGTTGACCCATATTAATAGGATAGCAAGGAGGGCAGGGGTGAAGACTGGGTGAAAGATGATGTGGAGGACGATGATGTCCTTGACCCCACATGGAATCAAGGTCATGCGATTGACCTGTGTAGTTCGGACGAAGAGGCGGTGGTCGCACAGAGCCACCAGCACAGCAGTAAAGGGAGCAGAGTGCAAAAGCAGAGCGGCCATCCCCTAGACCAGTGTTGGAGAACCTATGGCAGGGGTGCCAGAGGCTGCAATCAGAGCCCTATCTGTGGGCACTCGCACCCTGGAAAAAGTCTATGGTGTACCAGTATGCCTTAGACTTTTCCAGCCATTAATCAGCGCAGGGCGCACTATGAACAGCACAGGCAGCGCACTAAATGATAAAGTACATGAAAGATATACTATAGTGGACTGTGGTATTCAGGTTAAATTGCCGTGTTGGCACTTTTTCGAAAAATAATGGGTTTTGGGTTGCAGTTTGGGCACTCTGTCTCTAAAAGGTTCACCATCTCTGCCCTCGACGGTACGCCTGCTACTACCCACCGCAGCAAGGGACCGAGCACACCAAAGCCAGTTCCAAGGAGTTCCCTGGCAGTTCTTCAGACAATGTGCTGACGACAAGACACGAGTGGTTTGCACCCTGTGCAATCAGAGCCTGAAGCGAGGCCTAAATGTTCTCAACCTGAGCACAACCTTCATGACCAGGCATCTAAGTGCAAAGCACGAGGTACAGTGGAGTAGACACCTAAAAAACCAAGAAAGGTCTCTGGCTCCTCCTGCTGCAGTCTCAGCCTCTTCATCCACCTCTGGAGTGACAGTGCCACTTGCCACCCTGCAAACAGAGGATCTGCCAGCAACACCACCACCTGGGTCACCAAGCATCTCCACAGTGTCCCACGGAAGCGTTCAGCTCTCTATCGCCCAAACACTTGAGCGGAAGAGGAAGTACCCCCCTACCCACCCGCGATCCCTGACCCTGATTGCCAGCATTTTAAAATTACTGTCCTATGAAATGCTGTCATTTCGTCTGGTGGAGACAGAGTTTTAAAAGCCTTATGACGGTGGCTGTCCCACAGTACGTCGTGCCCAGCCGCTACTACTTTTCCAGGCGTGCGATCCCTTCCCTGCACAACCAAGTGGGGGACAAAATCAGGTGTGCACTGCACAACGCCATCTTTGGCAAGGTCCACCTAACTACAGATACGTGGACCAGTAAGCACGGTCAGGGACGTTATATCTCCATAACAGCACACTGTAAATGCAGTGGTGGCTGGGTCTGAGGCGGATAGCAGTTTGGCGCATGTCCTTCCACCACCGAGGATTGCAGTGAGCTTCCTCCTCCTACTCCGTCTTCCTCATCCTCTACCGGCTCCTCATCCGATCAGTGTAACAACTTCACCACCAGCTTCAGCACAGCCAGGGGTAAACGACAGCAGGCAGTTTTAAAACGTATCCATTTGGGGGACAAACCCCACACCGCGCAGGAGCTGTGGACGGGCCTTGAACAACAGACCAATGAATGGTTGGTGCCAGTGAGCCTCAAGCCCGGTCTGGTGTTGTGCGATAATGGGCAAAATCTCGTAGCAGCTCTGGGACTAGCTGGTTTGACGCATATCCCTTGCCTGGTGCATGTGCTGAATTTGGTGGTGCAGAGATTCCTTAAAAATGTCCCCGATATGTCAGAGCTGCTGCAGAAAGTGCGGGCCGTCTGTGCACGCTTTCGGCGTTCTCACCCTGCTGCTCGCCTGTCAGCACTGCAGCGTAACTTCGGCCTTCCCGCTCACCGCGTCATATGCGACGTGCCCACAAGGTGGAACTTCACCTTGCACATGCTGGCCAGACTGTGCGAGCAGCAGCAGGCGATAGTGAAGTGTCAGCTGCAGCACGCACGGGTCAGTCGCTCTGCGGAACAGCACCACTTCACCGCCAATGACTGGGCCTCCATGCGAGACCTGTGTTCCTTGTTGTGCTGTTTCGAGTACTCCACCAACATGGCCAGTCCCGATAACGCCATTCTCAGTCTTACTATCCCACTTCTTTGTCTCCTTGAAAAAACGCTGCTGACGATGATGGAAGAGGATGTGGCACAGAAGTAGGAGGAGGAAAAGGGATCAATTCATAGGGTTTCCGGCCAGTCTTTCAGAAGTGGCTCCGAGGGTGGGTTCCTGCACCCACAAACGCTAGGTACTCAATTGTCCAGCCAGGGCACAGTTCTGGAGGTGAAGGAGATGGAGGAGGAGGAACCGAGTTCACAGCAGGGTGGCACCCAAACCAGCTCATGGCCATCACTGGTGTGTGGCTGGGGGGATACAGGGGACACAGACGATAGCTTTTCGTTGCCTCTGGGCAGCCTGGCACACATGAGCGATTACATGCTGCAGTGTCTCCTCAACAACCGCCGAGTTGCCCACATTCTAACTTATGCTGATTACTGGGTGGCCACGCTGCTGGACCCCCGTTACAAGGACAACGTACCGCTCTTAATTCCATCACTGGAGTGTGATCATTAGATGCGCGAGTACAAGCGCATGCTGGTAGACATAGCACAAGGCAAAGGAAGAGATCGTCAACGCAGCTGGGGCATCACCAGCACCTCAGAAGGCAGGGTTAGCATGGCCGAAATGTGTAAAAGCTTTGTGAGCACGCCACAAAAACTAGCACCACCAGCTGATATGGAACGTCTTAGCAGGAGACAACATGGTGGAGCAGTACGTGTGCACACGCCTACATGTACTGAATGACGGGTCTGCCCCCTTCAACTTCTGGGTCTCCAAATTGGGCACATGGCCTGAGCTTGCCCTTTACGCCTTGGAGGTGCTGGCCTGCCCTGCAGCCAGTGTATTGTCTGAACGTGTGTTTAGCACGACTGGAGGAGGTTATCACAGGTTATATTTCCCAATGTTTTGGGGTGTACCCGAATTTAAAAAAATTAATTTAAAAAAAAAAAGCAGTGTAGGCTACCTCCCATTTGGATCGCCTGATTGGCCAGTCTGTTCCAAGCCAAAATTTCTAATAAATCACAGAAATGCACTCCAGATTGATAGTTTCTTTTGGTATTCCTCATCCCCATGGTTTAGGGCTGGCAGTTTCTTGGCCATGGTTGGCCAAAAGGAATCCCCTGCCTTAATTTGAATAAGTCTGGACAGGTCGCTCCATGTGGCAGAATGCGTCTTTCTGATTTGTTCTAATGCTCTATAGAAGGGCATGGGATGTTGTTCGGGGTCGGGGAGAGAGTTCACCAGATTGGTGGCCTGTGTAGGGTTAAAAGTCACGTATCTCCCCTGATGGTTTGTTTTAGGGGGAGGCTTAGGGGTCTGGGCTTGCCTGGTCAGGACCTCTATTTGTCCAGTTAACCTGGTCACCTCCAGGTCTCTTTCTCTCTCAATCTCCCCTCCCTGTCTTCACTACACACCTCCTCTCTCTCCTGCTTCCGGCAGGTGCTTGAAGGAAGGGGGGCTAGCAGAAGTGCTGACTGCTGGGTTTTAAAGAGGTTTCGTCTCTTCCTCTTTCTGCTCTTTCTGTCCCTGCGTCTCCACTACCATCATGATGGGAACATTCAGGGGTGCAGTAGGGGGGGGGGGGGTAACCTGACCCTCTGGCACATAATATGTGCCATCTGGATTAAACACGGGATACAGGGGGGTTATGGGCTTCAGCATTTTCCCTGCAGCCTCACTGGCTAAGTTTTCACAGGGCTGCACTGTCTCTTCAAATGTTATCAACGGAGGGTCGGGGCAACTCAGAGCAGACTGTCCGTAACCCTGCAGTAGGGGCTTAACTGGGGGAGGTGTGGTTACAGACCGGAGTTGGGTCGTCACAGAGGCCATCCCACTTGTAGGAGGGTGGGGCCGCTGGGGGGCACCACAAGCAAGACACGTATCTCGGGCATCAGGATTCTGCTACCCACAATGTGCGCACGTCCATCCTGCTGGCCCCCTCACTGTCACCCCACTGGGTGGGCGGAGCTCTTTAGAGTGCGGGTCACCAGATACTGCTTTACCGGCGCCATTATAGTCGATGGCGTTCCACTTTGTAGCGTGTAGACCTATGCTTTCAGACCTTCATCTCATCTCTCTGATCCTCTGTTAGCAGTCAGGCGGTCTGTTGTTCGCTGCCAAGCCTACGCAGCACTCAGTAAGCCTTCGTCACACAATTTTCCACGGCACTGTGCCAAAACTTTCCTCCACATAGCAGAGTTTAATTCTCCAGTTTCATGACCACCAGCTATCTTCATTAACATTTTGCAATGCTTCACATGCTACTAGCTGATAAGCTGTATACTCACCCTCGCGCAGTGACTGCGACTGCCCCATGGTTTTAAAACACTGAGAACCAAGAAGACCCCTTCTACGTCACACTCATAGGCAGAGCTCACCCCTGTGCAGGTTATTAACTATGTATTCCCTGGCTACCACGTCTGGTCCGCCAGTGCAGGACTAACCCTCCGCCACTCCAGGCAGATAATTTATAATCCTCCTAAGGGCCACACCCTCCGTCACAGGATAATTTAGTGGCCCAAAATTTGAGTCCCACTTGGGCTACCCGGGGTCACACCCTCTATCACTAGGAAAGATAAATCAGTAACCCCCAAGTTGAACACCCCGCGGCTAGACCCTCTGTCTCAACAGGACAGATAATTTAGTGGCCCCTAATGCAGCTTCACCCCCCTGCCAGGGGAAATCTCTTGCTCTGCTTAACCGTTAACGGTGAAGGTGCCTGACGCAAACCACACAACCACAGAAGAGCAAACTCAAAGGCTTCTAGGAACTCAGAATTTACTGTCAACCGAAGTTGCTACTATCCACAACGTACCATCAATAGCAGAACAGATTACCACAGCACAGTGAAGCAGCAAGAGGCAGATGAGATAACCACATTTTCTCACCTGGTCTGTGTGTGAGGCTGCAGTCCCCATCTTCAAAAGTGGTCAACCGTGCTCTGGGAACCCCAAACTTAGGCTAGTGACGCTACTTCTCCTGAACCCCACGTAGCGGGTGCCAAACTGTTGAAGATGCCCATTACGTTTGCTCTACTGCTCCAAATTAATAGTAATCCAAAGGAAAATAACAGTGATACACACACTGGGATCAAATCATATTCTCATTTATTACAGAAAGTACGCAGCAGGTTATAAAGACATCAAAGGAGCACTCCCCCTGAGACTCGTAGCATTGTTACATTGGCTAAAATATGAAAAGAGATAACACTTTGCATCTGCGCATTGTGCATTGTTTTACTAACTGTGGTATGTGAACTATGTAAATATCTAACTGTAGGCGCCATCTTATAATGGTGTCTTCACTAACAGCAAAAAAGCATATATGACGTAGCAAGTAGGGGTGTTCTCTTGGGTAGGATGGAACCTTCGTGCTCTGGAGTATGTGGGAGCTTTCTTAGCTGAATCAAAAAATTTAGTCCACATCTCTATCAGTGGGTAACGCTTGATCTTAGATAACGATACAGATTTACGCAACCTGAGTATTATATTATCATTGAGCGAGTTTAGGTTAGGTGATTGTGATTTAAATGTTTTAGGCTACTTTCACACTTGCGTTTCACGGATCCGTTTGAAATGCATTTTAAACGGATCTGTCAATAAACTGACTAAACGGAGACAAATGGAAGCCGTTCAAACGGATCCGTCTGTATTGCGGATCCGTTTGTCACGTTCGTTTCCGTTTTGCCATCCGTTTAGCGGATCTTTTTTGGAATGAGTAGCATCTCTAGGTTCCATCTTCATGTATTGAGATTCCCAGGGTTGTAATGCTCCTATATTTCTCCAGGGCTATCTTGTTAAAAATTCAAAGCTGGTCCGGCTTTGATAATGGACCACACCTTTCGGACTCTTGTACACGACTACATGCACTTAAAGATGTATAGTGTTCATTAGCGGGCCATATGTCCCTGATCGTGCGTACGGGAGTACAAAGCATCATGATGCTGACCATGTTGTGCCGCAAACTGGGCTATTGTCCCGCACTCATATGATCTATTAGTGCAAGACTATATCCCCGCGGGCAGATCCACTTGCACAGAATCATTGTACACTATGATGCTGTGTACTCTTGTGCGCACGATCAATGCCACTGCGGGACATATGGCCCGCTCACGGACCGTATGTCTCTTGGGGCATACAGTCGTGTGCAAGAGGCCTTTAAAGGGGTTTTCTCATCTCATACAATGGGGGCATACCACTAAGATATGCCCACATTGTCTTATAGGTGCGGGTCCCACCGCTGGTACCCTCACATATATTGAGAATGGAGCCAAGAAAGTGGATGAGGTCGCACTGCGCTGCCGCCCTCCATTCATTTCTATGGGAGAGGCGGGGATTAGCGCTTGGTGGTGGACGTACCATGGGAAATTTCTTGTCCTCCAGCAACAGTGCTCCCCGCTCCGTTCTCAATATAGGTGCGGGTCCTACCAATGTTACCCACACCTATCAGACAATGGGGGCATATTCAAGCCAAATTCCCCCTATTGTCTATGTGAATACCTTGTCCCTTGTGGTAATCACACTAGTTATATTAGTGCGTCATCGGGAAATCATTAAACGGTAAAATTACAATTTATTAATGAATTCCTGATGATGCTGATGGACCGTGACTCCCACAAGGGCTCATATGAAAGGGCACAAGATTGAAAAATGAACAAGCATTTGCACAATTTCCCATGACCCGTTCTCTAGCATGATCTTAAACTCATGCAACTGCTCGGGCGTCATTGAGTCCATCAAACTGATCATGCTTAGCCCATAATGGTAGTTTGGGCTGCGTTGAATCAAGTCAGCACCAAACTCCTTCTGATGTTCGGCAAAACCTTCTAGAGCGTCGGAAACTACCTCTACAAGGTTCGCATAATCAGCTCGGGCTGCTGCATTTGGATCCCCCAGGTCTCGAAAATGTCGGCACAGATGTCCCACCAGAGCCGCTGGGTCCGATGATGATCAGAGTGGTTCCATAATGATGGATGCTCCTTCACCAGTTGGATGAGGAGCAGGTTATCTATGGTCGGAGCCTACGGAACCCTGAAAAAAAAGGAAATACAAAATTAAATGTAAATCCTAATACAAAATGCAAATTAAAACTACTTAATTCTAGACTTACACGTCTACGACCGCCACGCTCATTCACGCGGACTCTGGAGGCGACTGGGGGATTCTCGCTTGCGGCTCTAGGTGCAGATTGCTGAAACAATTTTTTTTTCCAAAAGAATGTATTTAAATAAAATAAAAAATTAGATATCTATATCTCTATATACATATCAAACAGTACAAACTCCAAGCGTTGATTTTATACTTACCGGCCACTGAATACGCCGGCGCCCTCTGGGTGGGTTTTTCCAATCGATGCTTGTCTTCTTTGATGACATCTGTACGCAGCAGAATACCAGACAAAATGCAGTAAACGTTAAAGGAACTTGTTTAGAGCACTATTTCCACATATATCAACAATTCATTTTTTTTATACTTACTTTTTAAAATATAGATTGGTGCTTGCCCACCGCAGAAGTTTCTTAAAATTTCAATTTTTTTAATTTTTTTTGGAACAACCCTAATAATAAAATGATTTAAAAAAATTATCTGACAGGAGCCATAATCCCCCCAAGTGCCATAAACCCCCCCAGAGACATCAACCCCCCAGTTCCAAGCAACCTTCCCACAGTGCCCTCAGCCCCCCCATGCCAGCAGCCCCCACAGTTCCAGCTACACACACCCCCCGCAGTGCCAGCGGACCCCACAGTGCCAGCAGACCCCACAGTTCCAGCCACAAAAACCCCTGCAGTGCCAGAAGCACCGCACAGTTCCAGCCACAAACACCCCCGCAGTGCCAGCAGCAACCACAGTTTCAGCCACAAACACCCCCGCAGTGCCAGCAGCACTCACAGTTCCAGCCACATAAACCCCTGCAATGCCCGAAGCACCGCACAGTTCCAGCCACAAACACCCCTGCAGTGCCCGAAGCACCGCACAGTTCCAGCCACAAACACCCCCGCAGTGCCAGCAGCACCCACAGTTCCAGCCACATAAACCCCTGCAATGCCCGAAGCACCGCACAGTTCCAGCCACAAACACCCCTGCAGTGCCCGAAGCACCGCACAGTTCCAGCCACAAACACCCCCGCAGTGCCAGCAGCACCCACAGTTCCAGCCACATAAACCCCCGCAGTGCCAGAAGCACCGCACAGTTCCAGCCACAAACATCATCGCAGTGCCAGCAGACCCCCCCAGTTCCAGCCACACCCCCCGCAGTGCCAGCAGCCCCCCCATAAAGGCAGCCCCCACCACCAGTGCCAGCAGCCCCCCCCCTAGAAATAGAAAGATAGACAAACAGACAAAACTTCATATACTTAGTAGTCTTCATTAAGTTGATAATCCAAAATGGCCGACGATGAGGGGAAGGACAGGAAGTTACTGGGCATGCGCAGAGACGTGAACGGTTTCTAACGGATCCGTGTCAAAGCAGAGCCAGGACAAACGGATCCGTCCCCATTGACTTACATTGTAAGTCTGGACGGATCCGTTTAGCTCCGCACGGCCAGGCGGACACCAGAACGCGGAGGCGAAACAGAGCCATACTGATGCATTCTGAGTGGATCCTTATCCACTCAGAATGCATTGGGGCTGTACGGATCCGTTTGGGGCCGCCTGTGAGAGCCTTCAAACGGAACTCACAAATTTTCTGAAAAAGTGGTGGAAAAAATATGGTTTAATAGTAATGTACAGTATATTTCTTATCTAATGAGCAGAGGGATCTAAATTGTAGCATAATTAAAGATTGTTTAGTAACTTGTGAATTCAAGCATAGGAGAGGTTTAGTGAAGAGTGAGATTTGCCCAAGATTTAGCTGTGCTGAAAGTAAAAACACGATTCAGATATTTTTTTTTTTGAATCAGATAACTTTTTATTATCAATTTTTTTTTTCCATCATCAAATGACAGTCAAATCAAATATCCAATCATCAAAAAGACATCAGGTACAAAGGGTAAAAGTACAAAATATTACACATTCACATTGTACATAATATACATCCTATGACCGTAAGACATCGTAGGAATTTACACAATAGATCTAGACCTTTATTTATCTATTTGTTTTCTCCCTCAACAAACATCCCTATAAACAGCCCCCCCTCCCCTCCCAAACTTTCCAAGAGCAGGACATCATTGCAATAAGAGCATAACTACCTCCAGATTCAGATATTTTTGAATTGTAAATTTGCTCAAGAAGTGTGGAAAAAGATGGGGAATTTTATTAAAAATGTGAGTAAGCTTGTTAGACTAGATTATGATACGGTTTTAAATGGATTGAATATTAATAAAGAAGATTTTAGAATAGTTTGGTTGATTTTATCATGTGGGAAATTAGCATTATGGAAGTGTAGGTGTATTGTGACATTGAAAAAAAAAGAGTTGCCTGTAGAGAATTGTATAAAATTATGTTTGATTTACCTTTATGTCTTCTTTTGGAAAGATAAAAAAGAATTGGGAGAAAATAAAGCAAGAGAAATATGGAAACAAGACAGATGGAATCTACTTACTTTATAGAGAACTTTGTTTCATCGGGTCCTAGGAAAAAAGAAGGTAAGAAATAATTTTGTTAGGCAAGGAAGAGAGGAAAAAATAAATAAATAAGCAAATTCCACAATGAGGATTTGAAAAAAAGTCCAAAATTAATTTTGTATAAATTTAAGAATAAAGACTCAAGATCTGAGTGGAAATAAATAAATCTGTTCTTATCAGTTTAATATCTGATACGTCCCCTATCTGGGGACCATATATTAAATGGATTTTTCGAACAGGGAGATGGAAAAAGAGCTTGCTCTGTCCACTCCACGCATTGACCTGGTATTGCAGTACCTCCAGGACCGGTGCACCCCTTCTAATCTGGTATGAAAAAAACAGAATGAAATTGAGAGTTGGATTGTAAGCATCCTGCCAGCAAGCAAGTTTGAAGTTGCTGTGTCCTGCCTCAGGAGTGAGTCTGCACTTCAGCTTCTCCCCTGTGTGGCTGGTGCTGTGCTGCTTTCTGCATCCCTGCATCTAGCCTGCTGTCCATCTCTTAATTGCATCACCTGTGTGTGGGTTTGTTCCAGCACCAAGCAAGCCAGCCATCCAGTCAGTCACCTCTCCTCACAGTCCAAATCCAATTAAGATTGATGGCTTAATTGTTGTGTTAATTGGCTTATCACCTGATTGAAGTGTTAGGATATCACCTGAATGCAGTTTTTGGACCTCCTTCCACTCTGTGCACCCCTGTTTTGATTTGGGCCTATTGTGCACACCTGGGCAGTCTGCTGAGTTGTTCCTTAGAATTTACCCTTTTGTAGCAAGTTTTCTTGATGTAACCAATTTTGTTTTCCTATTCCTATATTAAATAAGTCAAGTTTGTTTGCCTGTGTCTCCCTCTTGTGGATTTATTAAACTGGATGACTTGTAGGCTAAAATGTAGTCCAGCACTTCCTATGTATCAGCAACAGCTGGACCTACGTTGTCTGGCCAATGGACGGAACACTGCACGTGTCACAAGATGCCTGTCAGGTTAGAGGTCAAGTAAGGTCACTGGATGACATCACAAGGGCCCTGACGGAACACTCAACAATGGGGCCGTGACATCACAATCAACAATGCATAGATACTTTTTTTTTTTTTTTCTCTCTCACTACTCTCTATTGACTTCTTATCGGTCATTCTGCTTGGCGCGCTTTGACCCCAGGAATTTCGTGCGAAGAAAAGGCGTGACCAAAAGTGGTTGGTGGAGCTATGCAGATACGAAAAAACACGAAGTGGAGCATGCTGTTGATTTCAGAGCGTAGGACGCACGTTTTCCCTGGTTTGTGAGAGAAAGAAGCCTCCAGGACTGTCTCTGCAGCTGGGGCCTGTAGCCTATCGCCTTCACAAGTGCTCTGCGTTTGCGAACAGCGGCCCCGTTGTCGAGGCCGAGCGGGTTATCGCTTCTCGGCTTTGGCTAAGATCAAGTGTATGTGTTTCTGATTCTGCACTTGGTCTTAGTTGAGGGCACTCGGGTACTCCTCTCCTCGGCCTTGTGGGATCGTCCGGGAATTTATTCCCGGGCTTCACCCACTTGCTGCTATTGGGGAGAGGACTTAGTCCCAGGGTAACGAGTTGCGATCCCCCGGCCTTCTGGTAGTTTTATACTCACCAGGGGGTGCAGCCTCGGTTACAACGTTGCGACTATGGATGGCGATCCCGGCTCTGTGCCGGAATATGCCAGACTTAAAAACTCAGTGAGGATTTTCCTCACTGGAGGCGTCCTTATGGACAAAAAGTCGGAAGCGTTGCGCTATGTTGTGGAGACGGTGTTGGGAGATCTTTTGCGGATTCAGAAGTGTAAGATTCTCGCCATCCAAGACTACCCCAAGCGAGCCATTTACGATATTACTCTGACGGGAGACGGCATTTTCCGTGATGCTTTAAAACAAGCTGAGAAAATAAAGGATGATCCCAGGCTTGGGCGTACCCGCATCATTGAGCACGCTTTAGATGAGAAAAGGCTC
Source organism: Bufo gargarizans (assembly GCF_014858855.1). Classification (NCBI taxonomy): domain Eukaryota; kingdom Metazoa; phylum Chordata; class Amphibia; order Anura; family Bufonidae; genus Bufo; species Bufo gargarizans. The sequence continues at coordinate 78,055,346 of NC_058085.1, read as the reverse complement.
GTTGTGATTAAGATGTATTCACCTTATGTGGACCAGAAAGAGCTGGAGAAGTTTTTATCCTTGTACTTTAAGGAGGTCCAATTTATGGGGAAGGTTATGAACGAGTTTGGAATATGGACATCTAAATGGAAATTTTTTGTGACTTTTATTAAAGATGCCGCCTTTTCCTCTGGAATTAAATTACCACCTGCCCGTTTTAAACGAGGTCAAATTAATGACGACCTCTTCTTTACGGGAATGCCTAATTTCTGCAAATTCTGTGGGGTATACGGACATACAAATGACAATTGTGATGCCCAATGCAGGAATTGTGGGAGCACTCAATACAAAAATAAAGAATGTCCCAATGGGAAAAAATGTACCTTTTGCCAACGCATTGGGCATCTATACAGATCTTGTCCCCACAGAAAGGAAGAGCAACCTAAGACGCCCCCACAGGAGTCAGCTGACCAGACCCACCCTCCAGGAGAGGAACAAGCAATGGAAGCAGAGGTAAGGCAGGAGCCCGAGGCCCCTGATACAAGTGATGCAGGGGCCGAGGCGGATGATATGGAGCAGGATTGCTCGGGTGATCCCACAGATGCGAAAGAGAGGCGGAATGCCAAACGCAGGGCGGAGATAGTGGCAAGACTTTAAAAATCTGGAACTCCCCAAAAGAGCGGTCGTTCAGGGGAGTCCAGACAAACTTCGCAATCTGGGTCCCCTAAGCCTGATAATGATCTTGAAGAAGGTGTGTGGGAGATACAAGGGAAAAAGAGGCGGGGGAAAAAAGGGCGTTCTCCGGATAGGGAGATGGAGGAGCCGATGGAAACGTCCGGCCATCACGATCTGGCGGACGTGGCTCCTCCGGATGCCTCCCCCCCGCCGGATGAGGTGGTTGGGGAGGTGAGTGCCTCCCTGGAGACGTCCGATTCCCTGCCTTGTGCACACCCTCACCCTGAGAGGCCTGGGACCTCCCAGTGCCAAGGGGGAGGAACGGATCCGGTCGGTGACCCACCAGACGAAGGCGATGAGGACCTAAATGGTCAAGGTATGGGGACCCAGGTGAAGCTATCAGAGGCTGGCTTACCCGATTACCCGAGCATGACAGCGGGCTCCTGCCTGAGTGATGGAAGTTCCTCTCCGGAGGGCTCCCTTATAACGATTAGTTCTGAAGAGGGCGGGAATGGAAGTTTAAACGAGTTTTCTGGACATGCTGAATCCTCCTAGAGAAATCATCATGGATTCTGTAATAAAAGGGAGTTTCCCTCAATGTGAGGGGCGTCAAGTCTAAACATAGACGGGTTGCTCTTTTTAATTTTTTAACTACAATAACAGCATCCGTGTTTTTTTTTGCAGGAATGTGGCATTCCCCATACAAGCTCATACAAAAGCTATAAAGAAGATTGGCAACACGGACCATCCATCTGGTCTGGATCCAACGAGTCCAGGTCAGGTGGGGTCGCCATACTTTTTAAAGGGAACGTTTTAATTGATGATTTTAATGAAATTTTACCAGGTAGGATTTTATTGGTCAAAGCTTTTATTAATGGTATTAAATGGCAGTTTTTAAATTTTTATGGTTCTCCTGACAAGAACGAAAGAGCTGACATGCTGGAAATTTTATCTGTTTTTATCAACACCTCTAAAACATGTGTTGTTGCAGGAGATTTTAACTGTATTATGAAAGGGGAACGCCGGCAAACTTCATCTACCAGTAGGAATTATGACAAAACCTCTGGGATGTTGAAGAATCTGGTTGATGATTTTAAGCTCCTTGACGTCTATAAAGAATGCAATAAAGATGCCCCAGAGGTTGCCGGCGTTACCTGGAGTAATGTTAACTGCAGTTCCAGAATAGATTTTATTTTTTGTAATGATCAGCTACTGCCTTCTAAATGTGAGCTTTTAACCAATGTTTTTTCAGACCACAAAATCTTATTATTTATTATTAAACATAATTTTAATAAGATGCCTGGTAAAAAATCATGGAAATTGAACGTTTCCCTTTTAGACGATCCACAGATTATTATTGATTTTAAGTGTTTTTATATGAGATGTAAACGGGTAAGGAGTCCAAATATCTCTATTAGTAGCTGGTGGGAAAAAATGAAGAAAAAAATAAAAAGTTTTTTTATAAATAAAAGTACCCAGAAAGCAAGAGAGAAGAAGGACTCCTTTAAAGATCTCAATACCCGTTTACAAACCTTGTATAAATTCAGAGACAATGGTATGGATGTGAAGAATGACATAGGAAATCTCAGGAAAGAAATTGCTAAATATATAGAGCAAAAAGGGAAAGAATTAATTTTTAGGTCCAAAGTCAGGCACATCGAAGAAAACGAGAAATGCTCTAGATATTTCTTTAAAAAAATTAATAACAAAAAATAAGCTATTAATGAATTAGACGGAGTCAAGGAAATACAAGGCATTTTATATAAAGTACATTGTTTTTATTCTGAACTTTTTAATGAAAAATCTGTGGATCAGTCTATTTTACAGGACTCACTGAAGGAGATCACTGCGGTTTTAGATCCTGCCTCGCAACAGATTTTATCCCGAGATCTAACGGAGCAGGAGGTTTTAGAGACGGTAAAGAGTTTTAAGACGGGTAAGGTACCCGGCCCTGACGGTATACCCATAGAATTTTATGTTAAATTTTATGACCTTTTAAAAGATGATCTTTTTAGTCTTTTTAGTGAGGTTTTTTATTCAAAGGTTTTACCTAAATCCTGGAGGAAGGGTGAGGTCTCCTTATTGTACAAGAAAGGTGATAAGGCAGATTTGAAGAATTGGAGACCAATAACCCTTCTTAACACAGACTACAAGATTATGGCAAAAATCTGCACCAATAGGTTAAAAGGGGTAATTTCAAAAATTATTCATTTTAACCAAGTCTGTGGAATACCAGGAAGAAGTATATGGGATAACCTGAACCTTATTAAAGATTGTATTGATGATACTAAGTCAAGAGAAGGTAAACTGGCCATTTTATCTATTGACTTTGAGAAGGCGTTTGATAGAGTATCTCATTTTTATCTTTTTAAGGTTTTAGAAAAAATGGGACCGGAGGGGTTTTTATTGTCTCTTAAAGCATTTTATAATAAATGCACAAGTAAAATTTTAATAAATGGTTTTAAGACACAGGAAGTAATCTTGGACTCCGGGGTGAAACAGGGGTGTCCCTTGTCCCCACTGCTTTTTATTTGCGCATTGGAGCCTCTCTTATGTAAGTTACGAGCAGATAAAGCGATACGCGGAGTGCCCTTGCCTGGTGGAGGGGGACTAGAGGCCAAAGCAGTGGGGTATATGGACGACGTGGCGGTTTTATGCAGGGACGCCCCATCACTCCGGAAAGCCTTAGAGCATGTCCAGTCCTTTTGTAGCGCTTCTGGTTTTAAAGTGAACTTTAACAAGAGTAACATTCTAAATATTGGAAGTATGGTTTTACATGATATTAATATCCCTGTGTCTGATTTTATTACCATTTTAGGTGTCTCCTTCAGTGAGTCTAATAATGTTTTTTTTTAGTTGGGGCATGGTGGAAAAGAAGGTAAATCAGAAAATAAACATGTGGAATATGAGGAAACTCACTATGGAGGGGAAAGTTTTAATTATTAAAATGATCATTCTTCCCCTTTTATTATACTTAAGTATGGTGTTTCCCCCTCCTATGAATATATTGAAGAAAATTAATAAAAACTGTTTTACCTTCTTCTGGAATTCAAAAATGGAGAAGTTGAAAAGAGAAGACGTCATGAAAACCCAAGGAAAAGGCGGCAAAGATTTTCCAGATTTTAAGAGATTTTTATTGATAACATTTTTTAGTTTCTGTTTTAACACTCTTTTTAAAGAACACTATTGGTCTTATTATGTTCGTTTTAATACTGTTTTTTTTATGCGTAAGTTTAATTGGTTTAAAACTATTTTATCAGTTCCTTATGCTTTTAATTTGCCAGTAAGTTGTAAGATTTCAGAGGAGATAGTGTCAACTTTTAATTTGAAGAAGAAAAATATAAACGAGCTAAAAAACAGTAAACAGTTAATAAAAGAAATAAAAATGAAGGGGATAACCTGTGATATAAAGAATTTTAGAGAAGATAAATGTAAAAAAATCTGGAAAATTATTAATATCTCCTATCTTTTTAATTCCCAGAAAGATTTGGTGTGGAATTGTGTTCATCAGTGTCTTCCATGCCGGGCATTCCAATACCGAAGAGGCTATGTAAGGTCTGCCATCTGTCCGAGGAATGATTGTCAGCAAGAAGAGACAGTGCAACATCTACTGTGGTCATGTCCGTTTGCCCAGGAATTCTGGAGAAGAGTGCTCCCACTTTTAAGGAAGATGGCAGGCCTGAGAGACTTCACTTATGATATGATTTTATACGGTCTTTTGGAATGCCCAACAGCCTGTCAGGAGGCTGTGGCATGGAAGACGATGAACTGCGCAAAAGAAGCCCTCTGGAAGGCTAGAAACATCTTAGTTTTTAAAAGAGAGGTTTTATCCGTCAACGATGTTCTGGGGCTTTGTTTTAGTGAAATTATATTTATTTTTTAATTGAGAAAAAAGTTAATACTGCAGTAGAAAATAAATGGTTTTTTAGTGAATGGAATTCTGTAATATAAGATAATTTTATTCATTTTAATGCCATTCCTTGATTATGTACTTATTTATTTATTTTTCTTCTGTATTTATATGACAATTGTTGAAATTTAGTAAATTCTTTTTTTAAGTTGGGATAGTCAACTTAAAAAAAAAATCTATTCTTATCAGTTTAATATCTGATACGTCCCCTATCTGGGGACCATATATTAAATGGATTTTTCGAACAGGGAGATGGAAAAAGAGCTTGCTCTGTCCACTCCACGCATTGACCTGGTATTGCAGTACCTCCAGGACCGGTGCACCCCTTCTATTCCAGTATGAAAAAACAGAATGAAATTGAGAGAGAAATGGATTGTCAGCATCCTGCCATCAAGCAAGCAAGTAAGTATTCAAGTTGCTGTGTCCTGCCTCAGGAGTGAGTCTGCACTTCAGCTTCTCCCCTGTGAGGCTGGCGCTGTGCTGCTTTCTGCATCCCTGCATCTAGCCTGCTGTCAATCTCCTAATTGCATCACCTGTGTGTGGGTTTGTTCCAGCACCAAGCAACCCAGCCAGCCAGCCATCCAGTCAGTCACCTCTCCTCACAGTCCAAATCCAATTAAGATTGATGGCTTAATTGTTGTGTTAATTGGCTTATCACCTGATTGAAGTGTTAGGATATCACCTGAATGCAGTTTTTGGACCTCCGTCCACTCTGTTCACCCCTGTTTTGATTTGGGCCTATTGTGCACACCTGGGCAGTCTGCTGGGTTGTTCCTTAGAATTTACCCTTTTGTAGCAAGTTGGCTTGATGTAACCAATTTTGTTTTCCTATTTCTTTAATTAAGAAGTAAAGTTTGTTTGCCTGTGTCTCCCTCTTGTGGATTTATTAAACTGGGTGACTTGTAGGCTAAAATGTAGTCCAGCACTTCCTATGTATCAGCCACAGCTGGACCTACCATGTCTGTCCAATGGACGGAACACTGCACGTGTCACAAGCGGCTAGTAAGGTCAGAGGTCAGGTAAGTAGATGACATCACAAGGGCTCTGACGGAACACTCAACAATGGGGCAGTGACATCACAATCAACAATGCCTACCTAAATATTTTTTTTTTCTCAGTAATCTCCATTCACTCCTTATCAGTTTTTCTGCTTGGCGTGCTTTGGCATCCGGAATTGCGTGCGAAGAAAAGGCGTTACCAACAGTGGTGGGCGGAGCTATGCAGATACGGAGAAACACGAAGTGGAGCATGCTGTTGGTTTCAGAGCGTAGGACGCACGTTTTCCCTGGTTTTTGAGAGAATGAAGCCTCCCGGACTGTCTCTGCAGCTGGGGCCTGTAGCCTATCGCCTTCACAAGTGTTCTGCATTGAGGACCGCCGGCCTGTAGGGCGAACCCTTTTCTGGTTATCGCTTCTCGGCCTTTTGGCTAAGATCAAGTATAGATCTAGCTGAGGGGCCATGGATCCAGAATTACCCTTTTAAGGGGACACCTGGGAGCCAGCTGAAGACGATCCATCTGCACCATGGGTGTGACTATCGACTTCGCCAGGGCCGATGAATATCGGGTCCGCAACGCATTTGCCATTTACGTGGATGAAGAAAAGAAATCAAAGTTTACTGATGAGTACTTAGTTAAGGAGGTTTTATTCAAGACGCTGCACGTGTAGAAGACGGACATCTTATGTCTCCAAGATCAGATTGGTGGACGCCGTACTTTAGTGCTGACCTCCATTGCTGCCTGCCAGAATTTATATTTATTCCTGGAAGCGAATCGGAATAATACGGAATTGGACGGACTCACTTTCACCGTGCTATACAACCGGGATGTGCACCTAACAGTTTTTATGTACAATCCTTATGTGGATATCGACGACATCTATCTGTTCCTGACAAAGTTTTGCGAAAAAGTTGTCTATTCGCATAAGGTCGTGGGCAGTCATGGACTGTGGACTGGGAAGCACAAGTTTTTTGTCCGGTTTCGCCCGGACCCGACTGGCGGCGTGCGACATCCGCCGCAGACCTTCACCTTGGGAAAGGACAGAGGGCTAATGTTCTACCAAGATGCACCTAGCTACTGCAGGCGGTGTAAAATTTACGGACACATACAGGAGAATTGCACGCAGGTGGACCGTGTGTGTCAGAAATGCCAGAAATCTGGACATGTGGCAAGAGTGAGCCCCTATCAGCTTGTGTGCAACCTGTGCGACAAGGAAGGACATGCCTTTAACAACTGCCCTGTCCGAGGATACAGAGCGCGGTCTTATGCAGAGGCTGCCAGGTCCAGACCAGAAGAACCGGCTCAGAGGACTGCCAGTGCGACCCAGAGTGAGGGAGAAGACCGGATCCATATCCCCAGACCAGTACAGCAGGACGCCGCCCAGCAGTGAGCCTGAGGTCGGAGGCACAGAGGATCGTATCTGCAGGGGTCTGTACACCACCAAATCTGCCCCAAAACGATCCCTCCGTGCTGCCTCCGCATGAACAGAAGACAGCACCGCCCCCTTCACAGTCAGAGCGGCGGGAAAGTGAACAGCTCGGCTCCTTCACTGAGCTTCAGGAGGCCACGCCCCCCTTGTCACAGCAGTGTACACGCCCCCTCCTCACTACAGAGTGGACGGCAGGAGCCTCTGCAGGCTGATTTACGACCCTTATCTTCACAGGCTGGATCGCAGCCTGTCATTGCCAGAGAGTCACAGCAGAGTTTGTTTAACACAGCTGAGGATTATATCGCCCCAACAATGGAGCAAGCAGTGGAGATGGTTGCTGCAGATCTGGCTCTGCTCCTAGAGCCCAGTGGAGACTTACAGGGAGAAGGTGAGAGTGGGCTTATGTCTGATACCCCTGCAGTGTTTAAATGGGATGATATTGAGGAGGATCAGGAGAATATGGCTACCAGCAGTGCTTTGCCCCCTTCTTGTACAAGAGCAGCTGAGGATGTTACTGACTCTGTTGTAAAGAGACCTCGTTTGCTGCCACCAGAGGGTGCCCCGGGCTCCCATAGCCCAATACGTCAGGAGGTGTACCCCCAGCCCCTGATAGCTGAAAACACTGTCTTTTTTTAGACGTCGCCGGACCTTTAACCTCCTGCACATCAAGAAACATGCCTCCAGGAGGGATAGGTTAAAGCTTAGATGGGGTATTTACAATTATACCTTTAATAAAATCCTGCAATGGGGGGACAAACTCAGTGTAATGTCCTATCCATGAACATTCGTCTTCTTACTTCAAAAGTTCGCCGCACGGTTATTTTGGACTTTGTTCACAACCAGAATCCGGACATTGCATGTTTGCAGGAGTGTGGTATCTGTGCACCTGTTTCCGCAGGGGAATGGCCATACGGTGATGCAGTGTGGTCAGGCTCAAGCGGAAATAAAAATGATGGGGTGGGTATTTTGTTGGGGAATAAAAATTATGTGTTTGATAGTTATACTGTGGTTGAGCCGGGTCGCTGTGTTATAGCAGTTATTAAACATAGGGGATGGCGATTCCGTGTTGTAAATATGTACTGTCCTGCAGTTAGGAAAGACAGGATGGCTTTGCTTGATAAAATTCAGTTTTATTTAGTTGGCAGGTTGCCCACGTTATTATTGGGGGATTTTAATTGTACTATTGAGGGTGGGAAAGTTGATGGTACTGGCCAAAAATTGAAAAAGATCATATTGGATTTTTCTTTGTCTGATGCGGGGAGGGTGATGGGGAATCCGCGCCATACACATTTAAATCTGATAAGGGTGGAATTCAGTCCAAAATTGGTTATATTTTTATGTCCAAGAATTTGAAATGCACACAAATGTCACAATGTGAAGTTATCTTCTCGGACCATGTGTGTTTGACTGCGAGGGTGGAAAGTGATGTGGAATGTATGTATGGCAGGGGTGTGTGGAAGATGAATATGAGATTGTTGGATGAGGAGAGAGTGACAAAGGATTTCATGTGTCAGTATGCTAAGTGGCAGGAGAGAAAGGGTGAGTTTGGGGATATACTTGGATGGTGGGAATGGGTGAAATCGCGTTTTAAGTTATTTTTCAAAAAGTGGAGTTTTAGGAGGGCAAGGGAGAAAAAGCGCCAGTTTAAGTCGCTTCATCAGCGTTTGGACTGGTTGTGGCGTTTACGGGATATGGGGGTGGATGTGACGGAGATGCTGGAAGATGCCAGACGGGAGAGGGACTCTGAAATTGACAAAAGAGGGAAGGAAATAATCTTCCGCTCTAAAATTGATATTCTAGATAAGGATGAGAAATGTTCTAGATTTTTCTTTAAAAAAACATGTAGTAAGACTGGGGATATGGATAAATTGCTTAATTGTGAGGGTGAATGTGTTATGGGAAAGGACATGATTGGAGTTGCTGAACAGCTTTATAGGGCTTTGTATGCGACTAAATGGGTAGATGAATCTCTGAGAGCGGATGTGATGAACGCGTTGGATGCGAAGTTAGGAACGGCTGATCAGGATGTGTTGTGTGAGGTTTTTACCGCGGATGAGATTAGGTATGTGGTGCATGCGTGTAAAAGGAATAAAACGCCTGGTAAGGATGGTTTGCCTGTGGAATTTTATGTGAAAATGTGGGATGTGATTGGTGAGGATTTTTGTGCGGTATGTAAGTTTATGTGGGAGACTGGTGTGATCGGTGCGTCAATGAGAGAAGGTGTGGTTGTGCTTATTTATAAAAAGAAAGGTGATCGTAACAAGCTGGAAAATTGGCGTCCAATTACGTTGCTGAATGTTGATTACAAAGTGTATAGTAAGTTGTTGGCGAATAGAATGCGACGAGTGGTTGGTGCTGTGGTGGATGAGGATCAAGTGTGTGCGGTGCCTGAGAGACGCATGAGTGAAAATTTGTTTTTGTTGAGAGATTTGATTGGGGACTGTCTGGTGAGGAAGCAGAAGTGTATGTTGTTGGCTTTGGATTTTGAGAAAGCGTATGATAGAGTGGCGCATGTTTTTATGTTTGGGGTTCTTGAGGCAATGGGTTTTCCTCAGAAGTTTGTGGATGCGGTTAAAAGTTTGTATAAAAATGTTTCAAGTGTGATTTTGGTGAATGGTTTTGTGAGTGGAAAGCTGCAGGTTGGCAGTGGTGTCCGCTGTCCCCTGTTTTGTTCATTTGTGTGATTGAGGTGCTGTTGTGTTTGTTGCGGAAGGACAAGGTGATGAAAGGTTTACTTGTGCCGGGTAGTATGGGTAAGACTGTGAAGTGTCTGGGTTATATGGATGATGTGGTGATTGTCAGTGATAATTTGGCGACTATGCGGAGAGGACGTTTGTGGTTGGATTTGTTTTGTGGTGCGTCTGCGTTTAAGGTGAATTGGGGTAAGTCTGTGTTTAAATGTTTTGGGGCTGATGGTGTGATGCTGGAGAATGTGCAGAATGAAAAGGGGGCGGTGAAAGTTTTGGGTATGTGGCTGAATGATGACCTTAAAGGGAATGAAAGTTGGGATGAATGCGGTAAGAAAGTGGAACGTAAGCTGAATTTTTGGCGACTGCGTCAGCTATCTTTGACTGGCAAGGTCCTAATAATAAAAGCGGTTGTTTTGCCGATTGTCCTTTTTGTGGCGGGAATTTATCCTGGCCGTACCAGAAATATTAAAAAGGTGGAAAGATTGGTTTACATATTTCTGTGGGGAAGTAAAATGGAAAAGTTAAAGAGGGAATATGTGTATAAAAAATTGCAGAATGGTGGGTTGGACTTTCCAAATTTGGAAGTGTTTTTGGGCCTTAATTATATTAAAATGTTCGTTGTTTTGCTTGATAAACAAACAAAAAGTGCGTGTATGGCGAGATACTTGGCTGGGTGAATGCTGTATGGTTTGAGATGGAGTGTGAGGGATGCGACTGTACCTGTGTCTTTTATATGTCTTGAATGGTATGCTGTGATTGAGAGTTTTGTTCGGAAGTATGATTTGCTGTCTAAGCCGATGAAAGAGTGTGTGTCCTTGCTCAGTCTGCACTCCAGCTCCAGCTTTTTCTCTCCCCTGTGCTGCGCTGCTAGCCTGTCCATCTCCTACTGCTGCTGTAGGTTCTGGCACCCGCCCAGTTTCCACCTTGACATCACAATCAACAATCCATTATTTTTTTTTCACTCCTCTATTCCCTCCTCTTCTCTGTATTTCTGTTTGGTGCGCTTTGGCACCAGGACGTACGTGTGCATCGGGTGGGCAGTGCTATGCAGATGGGGAACCCGAAGAGGAGCATGATGGAGAAGGCAGAGCGGAGGAAGCATGTTCTCCCTGGTTTGTGAGAGCAAGCAGGCTCCTGGAATGTGGCTGGAGAAGTGTTCTGCATTGGGGAGCATCGGCCTTGCTGTCGAAGCCGACCGGGTATCGCTTCTTGGCCTTGGTACCCGGTCCCTCGGCCTTGGGTGAAGGCCACGGTTTATAGCCGTGGTTGGATCCCTTGCTGCTATGGGCGGTGGCTTAGTCCCTGAGCAACAGGAAGGCGATCCTTTGAGAGGTGAGGCAAGTCATGGCCAGTTCACCTAGCGCTCCTAATACAGTTCGGCTGTTTATTGCAGAGGAGAAGAGGAGAGACTACGGAATTCTCCACGTCCAGCAGACGGTCCTGGAAGAAGATTTGAAGATGCCGCATGACTCTAACCTCTGTCTACAGGCCTTTCTGCAGCAGGGATTCTACGACGTGTCCTTTGAAACATTGAGCGACATGAGGACCTGTTATCCGAGGAGCCGAGGTGCTTGCTCTCCTCAGCGCTGTTGGCGTCCCTTTGCTGTACAAAGGTAATGGGGTGGGACGGACAGGGGGCAGGAGGAGACGTGCGCGGCCGGCGTCCTCCGTTCCCCCATTAACCAGGGGAAGTCTGAGCACGGAACTGGACACTCGGTGCTCAGCTGTTCTCCCGGGTGCAGGTCATGTGGCGCTGGCCTGCCAGCCTGCTGGCCACAGGTTGCCTGTTAATTTGGTATCTGGCGTTTGTTTGGTTTCCTGCATACTTACCTGATCCTGTGTTCCCTGACGATCCTCTGCCTGCTCCTCCTGTACTGCGCATCTCTCCTGGTATTCTGACCCCGGCTCCCACCTGACGATTCTTTGCGGACTCCTGTTGTACTTCGTCTCTCTCCTGGTATTTGACCTCGGCTTCTTCTGACTATTCTCTGCTTATTCCTTGGTACTGCGTATCTCTCTTGGTATTGACCTGGTCCGTTCACGTTCCGTTATTTGTCTTGTCTGTCCTTCCCGCACGTATACTAAGTTAGGGACTTCTGTCAAGTTGTCCCCTGTCATCAGGACCCGTGAGGCAAGTAGGCAGGGCCAGGGGTGAGGGTGGAGCACAGTGGTCACTATCCTCCCCCCTGTGTGTGTGTGTACGTGACCGTTACACTTGCTCAGTGGCCAGAACTTCAAGGGATCCGCTTCGTTGCCTGCGATACCAAGGAACGAGTTCCTATGATGGTACATATGTACAACCCCTTTGTCCGGGATAAGGAGGTGCAGGGGTTTCCTCAGAAGGTACTGTTCCTTTGTTTCTGGGATAGAGAAAAAGATAAATATTCTGGGGACATTTAATGGTATGAGGAGAGTGTGGGTGGAGTTGGCGGGTTATGTCACCCTCCACAGAACTTCTCTATTGGCGTAAACCAGGGATATCTATGCAACCCTGGTCAGCCTAAATTTAGCAGGAACTGTTTTGGCTTTAGCCACACCCAAGAACAGTGCACTAAACGACAAGTTTGCAGGAATTGCTTGGAGACAGGACATGCGGCCTCCGATTGTGACTGGGGCCGCAAATGTCATCTGTGTGGCTCCGGGTTGCACTTGGCCAGAAATGAGGTGCAGGCATCTGGAGAGACCAGGACTTATGCTGCGGCTTTGAGGGGTGATCCTTCTCCTCCTCTAGTGGTACCAGCTCCAGTGGAGGAGTCTACCCCAGAGGTAATACTGGACTTGTTGTGGGCCGAAGGGGAGGAAGTCCAGGGTCCAGGTTTAGAGTTTTCTGAGGATACTGGGGAGATGGTTGTGGACAAAGCATCCTTGAAAACAAAACAAGAGGAGGAGAGTTCAACTCCTCCAAGTCAGAAAATTGAGGAGTTCCCAAGTAAGGGGGGAGGGGATGAAGGGGAGTCTCTCACTGGCTCCATTGACTCAGACTCCTCTGCCTCTTCATTGGGTGCGCCATACCTAGAAAGAGGATCCGTGAAAAATCTGGCAAAGACCTTACACTTTGCAAAAAGCGTGGAGTACATTAGGAAAGAAAGTTTAGGGGAGAATCCACCTGGAACTTCCGCGACCTCTGCCCAAGGATCCAGGGGTAAAGGGAGGGGTTTTAGTCGGAAAAAGCCAAATTCTTGATGATGTGATGTGTGTTGCTATTTTCTTTACTTAAAATGACATGCAGTTCACTGTAGGTTCCCTTAGTGTGAACTGCAATTTTCGATATTATTTCTGGTTATTCTTTTGATGTTTTATGTTTACAGGAATGTAACTTACAAGAGGAACCGAGAAATGCTGTATGGTCTGATGGTGAGGCGGTATGGTCGGTATCACAGAAAATGAATGGGGGAGTGGGGGGGGGGGGGTGGTTTGGGTATTATTTAAGGGGAATAAAGAAAGTGATTCATGTTATTCAGTGGAGGGTATTAGTTTATTTTGAGTTTAGAGGTGTGAGCTATAGATGATTTAATGTATATGCGCCGACTGGAAGGAAGGAAAGGGGAGAAGTATTTTAGAAATTGTATTTTTTTTATAGGGGGGAGGCCGAAGACCTTCCTGGTATGGGATTTTTATTGTACTATAGGTGCTGAGGAGACAAGTAATTTGCATGGTGGTGGGGATAGTGGTGTAGATATTACAGGGAAATGACTAAAGCAGTTAGTTTATTTGACTTTAAAGATGCCTTTAGAGAGAGGAATGATGGTTCTATTGGGTATACGTATTTTAGTAATACGGGGAATGTTTCATCAAGAATTGATTTTGTTTTTATTTCCAGATCTATTGCCGTAATGGATTTTAAGAGGAGAAGAGTTCCTTTCACGGATCAGTGTTAGATTTTGGAGTACCGCACTCCGTTTTTGGTTCACTGGTGCCAGCAAGGACTTGTTCAGTCGTACTCAAATAATAGAAAAATTGCAGCACACAGTTTTTTTTCTTTGCTTATTTAAATTTAATTTTTTTATCATCACATGATCAAGTTCCAGTGCAAATTTCACAGCTATATATATATAGAGAATAATGACCAGACGTTTCGGCCTGTCAAGGGCCTTCTTCAGCAGTCTTAAATCTAAAATAAAATAATACGTATTTGTATAAGTCACAGGATACATGCATCAAGATCTCGATTTGATGAAAAATTATAGAAGGGAATTTTTATATACATACACATCGAACATAGGAAAAAATATATATAAAGAACATAATATAAAAACAAATGACAGTTTGTTGAACTCTGAAAGTGAACAAGATGGTATCAGCGAATGTGGTATATGGTTTGAGATGGTGGTGTGAACAACAAGCGGGGTTATTTACGCAATAAGTCCTAGTATCATAGTAGCACGCACATCTATCTATGTATATTTGAACGACCCGGAGTGGTGTCCTTTCACGGATCATGCCTGGATTGAATGTCTGGTAAGCACCAGTGGTATTTATGAATATGGGAAAAGTGTATGGAAATTGAATGTATCTTTGTTAAAGGATGAGTGTATTTGTGAACAATATAGGGAGTGGTTTAGGATTTGGGAATTTAGGAAAGGAGAACTTTATAGTGTGTCTGAGTGGTGGGAATGGGTAAAACAGGAAACTAAGTTTTTTTTTTATAAAGAAAGGATGCGAGAAAGGAAGAAAAGAGCGAGTATGAAAGGTGGCAGAGAAGGTTGGATTATTTGTATGAAGAGAAGCGTTTAGGTATGGATGTGGAGCGTGATATTGAAGAAACTAAAGAAACTGAAGATAAAAGAGGGAAGAAAATTATTGCATAAGCAAGAGTCGAAGTCAAAGAAAAAGATTAGAAATGTACTACATTTTTCTTTAAGAAGGCCTTTAACAAAAAAACTGAAATGGTGTGTTTAGAGAGGATGGAGTGGAAGTGCTGAGGAAAGATGAGGTGTTGGATGAAGTGTGGAAATTTTATTCTGAGTTGTTTTCGGACAAGAGTCGTGACTGTAGTTTAGAAGAGGAATGTTTCAGTAATTTGAATATGGTAGATAGGGATTTTTTAAGCAGTGATATAAGGAAAAGGGAAATAGAAGATGCTGTGAATGGGATGAAGGTAGTCATGGTTTGCCTGTAGAGTTCTACTGTATGTTTTGGGATGAGATTGGGGATTATGTGTGGGAAGTATGTAAGGAGGTGTTGGAAAAAGGGAATTTGACAAAAAGCATGATGGAAAGCATAATTGTTCTGCTGTTCAAAAAGGGAGAAAAGAGGTGTTTAAAAAAATGGAGGCCGATAGCCCTTTTAAATTGTGATTATAAGATCATTGCAAAAGTAATAGCAAATAGACTTAAGAGTGTAGTGGAGTGTATGGTTGCTGAGGAACAGATGTGTGATGTACCAGATAGAAGAATCTCTGAGTGCTTGTTAGGTTTGAGGGATGTATTGTATGATTGTAAGAATAGAAAGCAAGGTGTGGCTGTAATTGCTGTAGACTTTGAGAAAGCATATGACAGGGTAGTGCATGCTTTTATGTTTAAAGTTTTGGGGAGAATGGGTGTTCCTGATAGAATGATTAGTTGGATTAGATGTCTGTATAAAGGAATTAGGAGTAAAGTTCAGGTGAATGGGTTTCTTAGTAAAGAAGTGTGCGTTAGATCTGGAGTGAGGCAAGGTTGCCCATTATCTCCAATCTAGTTTATTTGTGTGATTGAACCATTATTAGGGATGTTTAGACGGGATAAAGTGATGAGGGGAGTTGAGGTTCCTGGAAGTAGGGGAAAGGATGTGCGTGTGATTGGTTATATGGATGATGTTACAGTAGTATGTAAGTCTATGGCAGCAGTAAGGAGGTCAAAATGACTTATTTAATGTTTTTGTCTGATGAGTGGGTTTCAATTTAAATGTGGATAAAAGTGGGTGCAAATTCTTTTGGGATTGATGGGAGAATGATATATGTGTGTGGCCTGTAAAGGAGGGAGGTATTGAAGTGTTAGGGATAATATTTAATGACGACTTGTATGGGAGAGGGCGGTTACAAGAGTGCAGGATAAATTAAATTTTTGGTCTACAAGGACTTTGTCTATTGAGGGTAGAGTGTTAGTATTAATTAATCTGTAATTTTGCATATTTTGTTGTATATTAATTATGTTTTTCCTCCACCAGATAGATGTTTGGCAAAAATCATTAGAATGGTGTTTTTGTTCTTTTGGAACTCGAGAATGGAGAAATTGAAACGGGAGAAAGTGGTAAAGAAAATAATAAATTGTGGGAAAGGATTGATGGATATTGAACGATTTCTGGCTGTTAAGTATGTGAGTTTTTATATAACTTGAAGGATAATGTGTATGGTTGTATGTTGAGGTATTTGTCTGGGAGGGTGTTGTTAAAGTACAAATTGATAGCTAGTGACCTGAGAGTACCAACAGGTTTTGATGCCCCTTTGTTCTACATCAGGATAGACAGGTGCATCAGAAGGAACCGTAGGACTGGTGTGAGAGTAAGAAAGATTGTTAGTTAGAGAGACTGTTGAATGTGTGGAAGGTTTGACTGAAAGCGAGAGCAAAAATGTTTGGAAAAATGTATGTAATAAAGAATTGACAAACAGGCAGAAAGATTTGCCGTGGATGGTGACCCATAAGTGTTTACCAAGTAGGGAATTCCAGCGTAGAAGGAGAAATGTCAATAGTGAGGTATGTCCAAGAGAAGGATGTGGAAGGTGTGAGTTATTTTCATTTATTCTGGGAATGTGAGTATTCAAAGAATGTTTTGGAAAAGTATAGGGAAGTTGATAAAAGGTTTGACTGGGATTGAAGTGTTGACTGTTCATGTGATGATGTATGGTTTGTGTGGTGTGAGTAGAGAGACAGCAAGAGTGTTGTGGTTTATTGTAAATTGTGTGAAAGAGGCTTTGTGGGATTTACACAACGTTTTGGTTTTCAGAGTGGTGTGGGTGTGAATGAATGTCTGGGCATGATCCGTGGAAGACTGTTTCTTTATGTACTTTGTGACAGGAAAAGAATGGTATCTGAAAGTATAAAAAATTGCGATTTTGGTTAAGATGACTAATTCTGTTTCCTTTTCTTTCAGAAATGAAAATTAGCGTCTTAAAGGGGAATGTAAAGGAAGGATGATGTTAAATAAAGATTATTTTCACCAGGTTATTGGTATAGGTTTTAGGTTGTTAGAGTGACGGGTTTGTCTAATTTGTGTACTGTATATGATTATTTCGTTATGTCCAGGATATTTTTTTTGTACCGTATTTTGACATTGTTTATGTACAGTCTTTTGTTACATTTTAATAAAATAATTTAAAAAATCAAAAGGTATTGCCTTGGGCTGGGCCAGAGGTGCCCCGGACCCTCCGCCTCAGGTGAAGGCTGTGGTTTATAGCCGCAGTTGGAGCCTGTGCTGCTATTGGGGGGCGGCTTAGTCCTGAGGCGATCACCTCTGTCACCGCATATAGCTGCGGGGGGCATTGGAATTTCTGAGAGAATCTGAGTGGAAGCTCAATTTAGTGGAGAAAAGAAACTGCCTTTCCTTTATCTGCAAAAAGGATTCGGAGAAGACTTGGGATGAAGGTTATGTATTGAATTTGCTAAAATATTATGGCAATATTGCAAAAGAGGAAATCTTTTGTATGCAAAAGAGTATCAAAAGGAGATCGTTTGATGTGACTTTTTGTCCGAAAAAAATGTTTAGACTTTTTTAATGCATGGCATGAAGATTTTGATTTGTTTTCGGAAATAGAAGTTTTTGTTTCTTGTGTTGGACCATTAAGAAAGATTGTGGTTGGAATGGACGACCCCTTTTGTGGAAATACAAGAAATTAAGAATTATTTGGAGAATAATGGAATAATTGTAAAGTTTGAAAAGGATTTTCTGAATACGCTGGAGATTTGGAATGACAAAAGAAGGAAAGAATGCTTTTTCTGAAGGAAGAATAAATATTAATGGGAAAAAAACTAGAACAAATAAAAGATCAGTGTATTGATAAAGAAGTAATGATCAAGGAAAGGAGAATAAAGTGTTTGCTGAATTTTGCCCTTCGAAAGAGCAAGTTTCTGAGATTAAAATAGAGAAGAAAATAATGAAAAACGAGAAGAAAAGAAGGAAGAAATAGCTTCACGGTGGATACATAATAAGGATTTATGGGAAAAAATAGACGAGCTGAAAAAAATCAGGTGTTCATCTTGATAATATATATATAACAAAGTAAGAATATTGATGGGTGAGCACAGACTTTAGTTTTTTTTGACCATTTTAAAGTGCATCCATTCGACCAAGAGTTTGTACCACAAGAGTGGAAAAGTGATATGTGGATTTCTGAGAAAACAATGACAGTAATGGTGTATTACGCTTGGACTGGAGGTTTAAGGCCAGACTAGAGGCTCGTTTCTTTCTTTTTTTTTTTTTGTTACCACTCAGCTTAAAGTATAATGTATATTGTGTTTTCATGATCTTGTTTTGAGTTCTTTGTAATTATTAAAAGTACTATAATGATGATGGCGAAGTAATGAGATTTTGAAAGCTTATGCTGAGAAATGTCTTACTAACCATTCTGAATGGTCAAAAAAAAATAAAAAAATCTTATCAGTTTAATATCTGATGCGTCCCCTATCTAGGGACCATGTATTAAATTGATTTTTCGAACAGGGAGATGGAAAAAGAGCTTGCTCTGTCCACTCCACGCATTGACCTGGTATCGCAGTACCTCCAAGACCGGTGCACCTAATCCAGTATCAAAAAACAGAATGAATTGATTGCAAGAATCCTTCTGACCTTCAGCAAACAAGTGGAAAGCTGTATGTGTCCTTGTTCAGTCCGTGCACTCCAGCTCCAGCGGTTTCTCTCCCCTGTGCTGTGCTGCTTGCTGCATACCTGCAGCTACTTTGTCCATCTCCTACTGCTGCTGTAGGTTCTGGCACCCGCCAAGTCTCCTCACTCCAAATCCAATTAAGACTGATTAATTAATTGGCTTATCAACTGAATGAAGTGTTTGGACCTTTACGCACCTGGGGATTGGGCTGTTGTGCACATGGCATCCTCTGTTCTTCCAAATTGACACGTTTCAAGCAAGCTGGCTGGATGATACCATTTTGCTTTTCTATTCCTTAAGTAAGTAAAGTAAGCCTGTGTCTCCCACTTGTGTATCTTCTGAAGTGGTTTTTGGGGGCGAGAAAGTTGCCCAGCACTGTGTCTGTATCAGCAGCTGGGCCTCCTCTGCGGACAATGGACGGAACACTGCATGTGTCACAAGGGGCTAATCATGGGATGACATCACAATCATCAATGCTTTTTTTTTTTTTTTTTTTCACTCCTCCATTCCCTCCTCCTATCAGTCTGGTGTGCTTCGGCACCAGGAGGTATGTGTAAGAAAAGGAGTGGCCAAAAGTAGGCGTGCATCAGGTGGGCAACCCGAAGAGGAGCGTGAGGGCAGAGCGGAGGACACACGCTATCCCTGGTTTGTGACAGCAAGGCTCCTGGAATGTGGCTGGGGCCTGTAGGCTGTCGCCTTGAGAAGTGTTCTGCATTGGGGAACTCTTTTCTGCCTTTTGGCTCCGATCTTGGCGGATTGGGGTCAGGAGGTAAGTAGGTAATTACGGATTCCTACCCTCGGCCTTTCTTGTGATCTACAGGCTTGCTGCTATTCGGGGTGGGAGGAAGTGGTGGCCTACTTTTCAGGACATCGGGATCCGGAGCATAGTGGAGGAATTCTTCGGGCTGCGAGTCCTTTCGACTGGGCGGTGGCGATCACAGCTCTTTCCGTGCTGTTCTTTTGGATTGAAGAAAAGGAGATCTCAGGATGGAGTTTGCTGATGGAGAAAGGAGGAACCAAAGGGATGGATCACATCCGGAGGAATACGGCTTAAAAGACACTGTTCGGTTCTTTGTGGCATCAGAGTATCATACATTTACCAAAATATTCTGTGTCCAATTCTTTGTTTGGAAAAAGTATATTATTTTTGTGTTCAGAGTTCTTTTTTTCTAGGGGGGATATACGATATTTCCCTAATTTGTCTTGATTTATGTGAGAAGACTTTTGCCCCCTATGAGAGGAACAGAGGGACAGAGGGGAAGATGTCTTCAAGGGTATAAAGGTAGTACCTTTGTTCCAATACCAGAGCAAATTAGTGACTGTCAATATGTATAGCCCATTTGTGTCTGTTCAAGAGGTAACAAGTTACTTGTATCAATTTTGTGACAAAGCAATCTTCAAAAATTATGGAAAAACAAGCTTTGGAGTGTGGACTGGGAAAAAAGTTTATACTGTGACATTTAGGAAAGATCCAAAAGAGGAGGGTGGAGTGGCGAGACCACCCCCTCTAATTTTCATAAATGGTGTTTGTGGGTATCTTTTTTTTTTTTTTTATGGTATGCCCAAATACTGCAGAGGTTGCAGAAAATATGGACATAGTGATGTAGAATGTAGGAGATGTAACACTTGTAATCATGATATTCATCAGGAAGATCAATGCCCAAAAAGGAACAAGAGCAATATCAAAATATTCTCCCCCACAAGGAAATGTTGAAATGGAGACAGAAGTGAGAGGTGAAGAGAAAGAGGTGAAAGGTGAGGTGTTGAGAAATGTAGAAAAAAGTGGGGGAAGAGTCAGTAGGTGGGAAAGAAAAAAGGGATGGAAATGTGGATATAGAGGGGGTAGAGCCCCCAAAAAAGGAAACACCTCAAGAAAAAGCAATCTCGATGCTCAAAGTGGAAGTGGGGGAATTAAAAAGAATTTGGTGACAGTCAACCTTGTACAAGTAGCAGTGACAACAGTAGTTTACCGTGTGGTCAGGATCAAATGGAGATGGAGGTCAAAAGTTTGAAGAGGGGGCCTAGTGAGAAGGAAAGTTATTTGATGACGATATTCTTGGAGCACTTGGAAAAAAAAGATCAACAGAGTTGTTGGGATCTTTGTCACCAAGCTCTACTGATTCAAATTTTTTTGAAATACATGAAGTTTTCCTAGTCGATGAGGGCGGGGGAGTTAGCCCTACATTAGGTGTGCTTTTTTGAATGTTCAAGGGTTAAATAGAAAATTCAAGCGAGTTGCACTGTATGAATACTTAGAAAATGAAAATGTAGATTTTTTTTTTTCCAATAATGTAATATTAAGAGAAAGATTGAATATGAGTATTTAAGGAAAGGTAATGTTGTGTTTTCAGGAGGAAATGAAAATAAGAATGATGGGATAGGTTTTTTTATGTAAAAAAGAATGGGAGATAGGAAGAATTTTAATGATAGTGGCAGAGAAATAATCCGAAAATAAAGTGTTTTAGTGTTTATGCGTATCCGGAAAAGAGTAAGAGGAAAGAATTATTTGAAGTATTGCAATTGTTTATTTCAGGCACAGACCCTACATTTGTTGGAGGTGATTTTAATTGTCATTTAAATAGAAAAAAAGATAGTTCAGTTATGGTTTAAAAGGTATTTTAGATTTAGGGAATTTGAAAGTTGTTCAAAAAAAAAAAAGGCCGAAATAACGTGGAGAAATAAAAATTTTGAATTTAGAATAGATTTTTTCTTTGTGTCAGAACACTTTGAATCTAAAAGTTTTAAATCAGATGTCTGTTGTTTTTCTGATAAGAAATTTAATAGTGTGATTTAACTTTAGAAAAGGAGTAAAAAAAAAAAAAAAACCTGACGCTTTGGAGGATAAAGAAGTTAGAAACAGTTTTTGTATATTTTATAGGAAGTTGGGTTCTAAGAAGAAGTTTTATGGTAATATTTTGGAATGGTGGGATTTTGTTAAGGATCAGATAAAAGCATTTTTGATGAGGATTAGTAAGGAAAAAGCTGTAGAAAAAAAGGAAATGATATTCGCTTTTAAATGTTAGATTGCAAAGTTTTTATGTATTTAAAAATAGTGGCTTAGATTTTAAAGAAGATATAGAACTTAAGAAGTATATAAAAGACTGGGCACACCTCAAGATATTAAGCCACTAACTTTAATTACTTTCAAATTAAGGTAACAATCATAAAACAAGGTCTATAAAATATATTATAATAAAATACTGTGACGGTACAATCATAAAATACACTAAAAAGCGCCAAAAATTGTGATTAGCAGCAGATATGTTTATAAAGAGCTGAATATATATGCGCAACAGCTTAAATAACTTGAGTGGTTTCTTCAAATAGCAGAGACAATCAGTCACTTATAGTGGAACAGCATCCTTTAAAAATAGCAGCACATCATCGGAACAGAGAACAACAGAATAGCAGATAGCTGTACATTCCTATCGCTGATTAGCAGGATAGTTGGAAATCCGTATCGTTAACAGGCAGCTTTGTACTACCTGAATAGCGCACACAGTGAAGCTTGTTAAATGCGGAGGAAAGCTGAACATACAGCGGCGTCCCGCTGAAAGTTACTATGTAGCAAACTTAGTTACACCGACCTCAAAGTCAGAACGGTGTTCAAATAGGATTTTACTTTCAGTCCACCAGGATTTCGTTTGTCGTGTCGTAGATCTACACACGTGGGTCTGCCGGTTTGGCTTCGGACCCGATGTGATATTACCTTCTACGCAGACCTTTAACGAATGATAGGCAGCGGTCTTTATCCTTTACGTAGTGCACTACTTCTTTGAGAGATGGGGGGTCTGACCAGACGCGTTTCGGGGTTGGAGTGTCCCCTTCTTCAGTGGTTATCCTTCAGTGGTCACACAAATCTGTGCGTCTAACTACCTTTGATTGTAAAGATATAGAACTTGTTAAGGGCTGTTTCACACGAGCGAGTCCATTGCGAGAGTGTGTCCGCCCAGGAGTAAGCAGCACTTAACATGAGCTTCTGAGTTTTCACCAATTTATATCTTGTAATGAGCAACCTGTAAGACAAAACCTGGAAAATACTGACTCCATGGATGACAGAAACAAGGAGGACTAAATATCTCCGAAAATAAGGACAAAGAAGGATAAAAACTGGATTTTATTAATCAGACAAGAACTCCTATAACACAGACTACAAGCAACTGGGAGCATCAGACAGAGCTGAGCATCTGAAGGCATCTAAAGTTAAGAGCACCGGCTCCATCACCTGTCTAATTGTCCTTCTAGAGAGCACACCCCATAGAAGTAAAGAATATGGAGAGCCTCCAGAAAATGGAAAACTACAATTTAGAAAATGATAATTTAGAAAAATAAAGCTCCAAGATTATAACTGACCATATGATAGAGCTGGAGCCTGCAGCCTCAGACAGCAGGGGGTCAGACACCCAGGAGATTACATACTGTGAAGGCCAGAGAATCATTCAAGCAAAAAAGGCCATAAAACATGCCAAAATTTGAGAAAGACCAGAAACCCTTTTCAGTGATTTTACCTTAAATGAAGAAGAAAAGAGAAAAACGAATGTGCTTTTCTATAGCCAACAGCCTGGCACACAGCCCTTGTGCAGGCATTATGAGAATATCACCAGGTGTAGCATCAACAAGGGCTGACAGATCAGGGTAAAAGACCCACAAAATGACATCACACTCACCATCAACGTGTACAATTATGGCACCATAGTCATCCAGGGAACTGAGGACAACCTCGGCCAGTTTGAAGATATCTTCCCTCATATCAAAGTCCAGGCCCAAGCCTAAGCCTACAAAGAACTGACTAAGAGCAGTGATGATCCTAAATCTACAGAGACAACCACCAGAGACCCCTTCAGCCCCATGTCCTAATTCTTCACACCCCTCACTAGAGATCCTCAGAGATTGCTTATCTCAGCTAGAAAGAGACTTTATACACTTTAAAGAGAAGCTTCAAAAAAATTCAGGGTGACAAAAATGCAAATGACCAAGTAGCTGAAGAGATAACCAGACTGAAGTGTGAATAGGCCTCAGCCCTGCAGGAAAAAGGAGGTAAATTACAAGAACTGCAGCAAAAAAACACAGAGCTGAGATGAGAGATAGAAAAGTTGAAATCCCAGACTTATCCCCTAATCAAGGAGAGGAACCCAGGGAAAGAAGGGTGTGAGAACCAAATCAAAGCCATCAGCCATGACACCAATACATCAATGAACTGCCAAATGGAATTAACAGAAGATGAGAGCAAAGCAAAGAACAGCAGAGTAATAAAAGAGGGGCCAGAGCTAACAACCCCCAAAACACAACCACAACAGAGCCGACCATTACCAGAATCCTAACACAGCAGCTTCCTACAAGAAGCCCGAGCAGCAGGACATGAGCAGTAAGTCACAGTGCCCTGATACTGTTCTGATTATAGACTCCAATGGTAAATACTTGAACACATAGCGACTTTTCCCAGGAAAAAGAGTCAGTAAAATTTGCTGCTCTACTATCGAACAAGCAGCAGCCATCATCAATAATCCATATTTCATCAAACCCAACCACATTATCATACACACGGGCACCAATAACCTCCAGGACCAGCAGATAGCAGGACAACTGAGCCAGCTAGCAGAGACCGCACAATCAGAAGTTCCCCAGCTGTAAAATCATCCTGTCATCTCTGCTCCCAAGAAAGGACATCCCTGAACACATCATCCAGAGCATCAGCACCATGCCAGAAATCACCCTGGCACAACACCCCTCCATAAACCATCATCACCTATATGACAATAAACACCTCAATAACCAAGGAGTCAGCCTTCTAGCCAAATAATTCAAAGACATAGTGCTCAACAGAGACCCCCGGCCCAGACCCCACACAAGACAAAAGCCTATGGAAAAGTCACCAACAACAAATAGACCTGAATCCTCATACCCTCCTAAACAAACTGGAAATGGTGACCTTTACCCAAAATATGGCCATCAGAGGCACAAACCATGGAGGAATCCACCTGCCTCACATAGAGTAATGCAAAGCAGAGACATTGAGGAGATAAAGGCCCTGCAAAATAAGGGATAGAGTTGTCCTGTGAGGGTGAGAACGGTGCTACCGCACTTCTCCCCAAGGTACTGCTGTAGGCGTAATAGGAAAATCAAAGGGGCAGTAACAATTAAAATGTGATATTTATTAGTATGACTAAAACATATATAGTCCCCTTACAAAACAGACAAACAGGTACAGGTGTGCCACTTGGAAGTGGCTCACTGCACACAGAATCCCTAGAGCGAGCCCTTTATAAGGCTGTGTGGACCCCAAGGGTCACGAGGAGCCACAACTGGTGCTGAGAGACCCCAGCCGGGGCATCCTGAATCCCAATTGGAGAACAGGGGAATGCCCAGTCGGGGTGAAAATAATGGGTGGATCTTACCGGTAACAAGTCAGACCGTGCTTGTATCCGTCGGACACAGGACACAACCGGAAGTAAATTCTTATCCCAGCACGTGGATTAGGTGTTCCTATGTGAGGGAAGGGTTCTTCGTAGGTAGGATGATGCCTATTGAGGGGCCGCAGGGAGAAAAGCTGTCCCTGTTGCGCCCTACTTGACCTACTGTGACCCTGATACCCTAACACGGGATCCGTGCCCCGCAAGGGGTGGTCCCGTCCGGAACCTTACCCTGGACTAAGTTCCCTATGAGACCCTGCCAAGGTGATAGGGAGGGGGACACCTAATCTAGTTAGACTAGAGATGATGACAACACCGTGGATAAAAAGAGGGTATGTTCATATGTCCCTACGCGTTTCTTCAAAATAGAACATACACAGAAAGAATACTAGTACTATCAACCTCTTGAATCGTCAGGGGACGGGGGTTGGTACTAGTGGCTGCTGCCTAAGCCACTAAGTGTCGGTGGTATACTGCTAGACACGAGTGGGTCAGGACAGACTAAGATAAATCACTCGGTAAACTTAGTCTATTTGCTCTTAAGAGAGACCTCATAGCCACATAAGGAACTATGCTTATGTTAGGCTATTGGGAGGGAGGTACTGGCTACCTCTAACCACTTGATGGTGAATAACGTGGTTAGTCTGTATCTAGGGTCCATATGGCAGAGTCCAGGTACATTTGAAACACACAAGAAAAAGGTACAAAACGCCCTATAAACTACTATGACATGGTGAATGTATTTAGTAGAAACAACACACAGGCAAGTGCAATGACCCCCTACAGCCGATATGTAGATAAACAGTCTTCAGGCATATAAATGGGGATTCTGACATCAGTCAGTACTTGTACTTACAATCAGGCCTTGGTGCGTATGGCATCCATCGGTTTCTATGAGGCCGGGTGTATGGCGTCTGGCAGCGCTGCAATGCGCTCCGCTTCTGTTTTTGAATAGTAAGGGGGCGGGGGTAATGCTGCGCATGCCTGCGCCGATCTAGAGTGAATGGCGCGGTCTGATGACAAAGGTAGTCGCAGTCAGATGACCAACCGGTCACAGTCTGATGACGCGGACAACGTTGTAAATCACGTGTGCTCGCATCATCAGTCCAGAGTGCTACGGCCGTCCCCCCATTTTCTGCGTCTATCTGTCAACCCATCTAATACCACACAGATGGACGCTGGTGGGTGGGCAGGGCTGGCTGACGCTGGGTGGGCGGATGCATCGGCACTTCCAAAGGGCTGAGTGGGTGGAGCTGAGTACGTCAGTTATACTCAGCTACTACAGGCCACTCGCATATAGTTAATCCGTGGGGGGTCATGATCACAGACCCTCCACTCTGGACAACAAAGTGAATATTTAACGGCAGGGGTAACCACAGTAGCTGGCGATAGGTCCCCATTCTTTATCAACAGTATAGAAACAAGCCAGTATGCAAGAATTTATGATATAATCGTTGCATACTCAATCAAACACAGTTGTCAGTTATGGCAGCATAATTACACTCCCCACCGCCCGACCCCCAAATAAACAAGAGATGAGGGAGGGGCAAGGGGAGGTAGAAGGGTAAAGGTGTACACAGATGATCCTTTCAGAGGAAGCAGCCAAACTGCAGCTGTTCATTTAGCCCTAGGGGATTAGTGGTTTTTAATTTAAATATCCACCAACACTCGCGTTGGAGTATGCGCTTATCCCAGTCGCCTCCACGCTGGGGTTTCTGGACGTGTTCAATGCCCAAAAAAGTCACTGCTGAGGCACGGCCCCCATGATTGGTCTGGACGTGCTTTGCCACCGGGGTATCTCTATCGTTAGTGGCTCGCTCTAGGGATTCTGTGTGCAGTGAGCCACTTCCAAGTGGCACACCTGTACCTGTTTGTCTGTTTTGTAAGGGGACTATATATGTTTTAGTCATACTAATAAATATCACGTTTTAATTGTTACTGCCCCTTTGATTTTACGTATATCCCCAAAGTGCTCCCCCATCCTCTTGCGTAGTTCCCTGCGGGTCTTACCCACATATCGCTTGCCGCACTCACAGGTGATAAGGTAGATAACACACGTGGTGCGGCAGTTGATAAAATCACGTATATGATAAGTGTGGCCCCCTGGGTCCAACGCGAAGGATTTGCCCTGGGTAAGCTGACCGCAGAAACTGCAGTGTCCACACCTATAACAGCCCTTAACTGGGTTGTCTAGCCACGTTCTTGGTTTCTCTGGTGGGCTGTAGTGGCTGTTCACCAGCTTATCTCTCAAATTTGTGCCTCTCCTAAAGGTCACCGAGGGTTGGAAGTGCCGATGCATCCGCCCACCCAGCGTCAGCCAGCCCTGCCCACCCACCAGCGTCCATCTGTGTGGTATTAGATGGGTTGACAGATAGACGCCGAAAATGGGGGGACGGCCGTAGCACTCTGGACTGATGACACACGTGATTTACAACGTTGTCCGCGTCATCTGACTGCGACTACCTTTGTCATCAGACCGCGTCATTCACTCTAGATCGGCGCATGCATGCGCAGCATTACCCCCGCCCCCCTTACTATTCAAAAACAGAAGCGGTGCGCATTGCAGCGCTGCAAGACGCCATACACCCGGCCTCATAGAAACCGACTGATGCCGGCCTGGCCAGATGGATGCCATACGCACCAAGGCCTGATTGTAAGTACAAGTACTGACTGATGTCAGAATCCCCATTTATATGCCTGAAGACTGTTTATCTACATATCGGCTGTAGGGGGTCATTGCACTTGCCTGTGTGTTGTTTCTACTAAATACATCCACCATGTCATAGTAGTTTATAGGGCGTTTTGTACCTTTTTCTTGTGTGTTTCAGATGTACCTGGACTCTGCCATACGCACTCTAGATACAGACTAACCACGTTATTCACCATCAAGTGGTTAGAGGTAGCCAGTACCTCCCTCCCAATAGCCTAACATAAGCATAGTTCCTTATGTGGCTATGAGGTCTCTCTTAAGAGCAAATAGACTAAGTTTACCGAGTGATTTATCTTAGTCTGTCCTGACCAACTCGTGTCTAGCAGTATACCACCGACACTCAGTGGCTTAGGCAGCAGCCACTAGTACCAACCCCCGTCCCCTGACGATTCAAGAGGTTGATAGTACTAGTATTCTTTCTGTGTATGTTCTATTTTGAAGAAACGCGTAGGGACATATGAACATACCCTCTTTTTATCCACGGTGTTGTCATCATCTCTAGTCTAACTAGATTAGGTGTCCCCCTCCCTATCACCTTGGCAGGGTCTCATAGGGAACTTAGTCCAGGGTAAGGTTCCGGACGGGGACCACCCAGGGCACAGATCCCGTGTTAGGGTATCGGGGTCACAGTAGGTCAAGTAGGGCGCAACAGGGACAGCTTTTTTCCCTGCGGCCCCTCAATAGGCATCATCCTACCTACGAAGAACCCTTCCCTCACATAGGAACACCTAATCCACGTGCTGGGATAAGAATTTACTTCCGGTTGTGTCCTGTGTCCGACGGATACAAGCACGGTCTGACTTGTTACCGGTAAGATCCACCCATTATTTTCACCCCGACTGGGCATTCCCCTGTTCTCCAATTGGGATTTAGGACGCCCCGGCTGGGGTCTCTCAGCACCAATTGTGGCTCCTCGTGACCCTTGGGGTCCACACAGCCTTATAAAGGGCTCGCTCTAGGGATTCTGTGTGCAGTGAGCCACTTCCAAGTGGCACACCTGTACCCAGGACCCGACTGTGTCTGTTTGTCTGTTTTGTAAGGGGACTATATATGTTTTAGTCATACTAATAAATATCACGTTTTAATTGTTACTGCCCATTTGATTTTCCGAGATAAAGACCCTGCTCAGCACTCTGTGCAGAACACTGACTGGACCAAACTGCTAGAATATGGCCACCAGTCTATAATCCAGCTGGTCCTACACAGGGCAACTCATTACTAGGTATACGGACAAAAAATGACATCTCTTATTGTCAGCAGCTGGAACATTCAGGGCCTGAACGCTTCAGCCTTCGGATGTAAGACGCACGATCCAGACTTTACCCAAAGACTAAAAAACATTGACATACAGATCCTCCTAGAAACATGGACTAAAACAGAGAATAAATCCTTGGTGCCCACCGGATACAGGGAGATCTCTGTCCCTACTCTAAAAAACAAAAGCGTCAAGCTGGGCCGGAGCTCAGGAGGAATATTAGTCTGGTATAAAGAGGAGCTCCATGAGCAGATCAGACCAGTAAAGAGAGGAGACAGTCACATCTGGGTAAGGATAGCCCGCGCCATCCTCACCTCTCCCGCTGACGTCTACCTCTGTGCAGCATACATAGCCCCACCAGAGTCTCCATACTTCAATCCCGACATCTTTGAGATCCTACAGAGGGAAGCCACCCATTTTCAGGCCCTGGGCAATGTTCCCATCTTTTTGGACCTCAATGCAAGAACAGGGAGGGAGAGAGACTACCTGACAGCTGACGGAAATGTCTATATATTCGGAGCAGACACTGACTGTGACAGCTCAGTGCACACCGAGAGGAACAGCTATGACAGCACAGTAAACAAAAGTGGCAGAACATTGCTGAACCTATGTCCAAGACTCGGACTTCATATTCTCAATGGCCGCACCAAGGGAGACTCTCTTGGTAGATATACCCTAAACTCCCATGTACGCAACAGTGTGGTAGACTATGCCATCATAGATATGGACCCAAAAATGTTAGTGGCTTCATAGTCGCTACGAGTCCCTATCAGACTGGAACAGTTTCATTGGAGTCCAGGAGAAATGGGACTACTTAAAAGTGGCACTATTGAAGGCAACAGAAAATTGCATTAGGCTTGTCAGTAAAAGCAAAAAAAGGAAGAGACCACTGTGGTACTCAGCAGAAGTGGCCAAAATCATTAAAAACAAAAAGATAGCATTTAGGAATTATAAAAAACAAACAAAAAAAAACAAAACGAGGATGACAGACAAATTTATAAGATTAGGCAGAGAGAAGCCAAACAAGTTATAAGAGCTTCTAAAGCACAGGCAGAAGAGAAATTAGCTCAGTCAGGGAAAAAAGGCAATAAGGCATTCTTCAGATACATAAATGAAAAAAGGAAACTAAAACAAGGAATTACCAAATTAAAAACTAAAGAAGGAAGGTATATGGAAGAAGATAAAGAACTAGCTGACTGCCTCAATGAATACTTCTGTTCAGTTTTTGCAAAGGAAAATGAAGGAGAAGGACCTCAGTTAGGAAAGAAGACTAATGAATCTTTTGACGCATGTGTCTTTACAGAGGAAGAGGTTCTAAGTCAACTGTCTAAAATTAATATAAATCACAGGGGCCTGATGGGATACACCCAAAGCTATTAGAAGAGCTCAGCAGTGAACTAGCAAAACCATTAACAGATTTATTTAACTAATCACTGGCAACAGGAGTCGTCCCAGAAGATTGGAAATTAGCAAATGTTGTGCCCATTCACAAGAAAGGTAGTAGGGAGGAATCGGGCAACTATAGGCCAGTAAGCCTGACATCAATAGTGGGGAAATTAATGGAAACCCTACTTAAGGAGAGGATTGTGGACCATCTAAAATCCCATGGATTGAAAGATGAAAAACAGCATGGGTTTACTTCAGGGAGATCATGTCAAACTAATCTTATTGATTTTTTTGATTGGGTGACTGAAATAATAGATGGAGGAGGTGCAGTAGACATCGCTTATCTAGACTTTAGTAAGGCTTTTGATACTGTCCCACATAGAAGGCTTATCAATAAAGTGCAGTCATTGGGCTTGGACTCCCATATTGTTGAATGGATTAGGCAGTGGCTGAGGGACAGGCAACAGAGGGTTGTAGTCAATGGAGTATATTCAGACCAAGGTCTTGTTACCAGTGGGGTACCTCAGGGATCTGTTCTGGGACCCATATTGTTTAATATCTTTATCAGCGAAATTGCAGAAGGCCTCAATGGTAAGGTGTGTCTTTTTGCTGATGACACAAAGATTTGTAACAGGGTTGATGTTCCTGGAGGAATACGAATATGATAGAAATTTTTAAATACATAAAGGGAATCAACAAGGTAAAAGAGGAAAGAATATTTAAAAGAAGAAAAACTGCTACAAGAGGACATAGTGTTAAATTAGAGGGGCAAAGGTTTAAAAGTAATATCAGGAAGTATTACTTTACTGAGAGAGTAGTGGATGCATGGAATAGCCTGGTAGCTGCAAATACAGTGGAGGCAAATTCAGCATATTTAGTTATATATCTGACATTACAGGTGTTATACAGTCTATTAAAAGCATCTAAGTATCCCCCCTGTCCACCTTTTAAATACCGAAAAATAAAGTTTTATAACCTGCCTGTCTCCTCACCAATCTGCCCAAGGGGCGGCGTTTCATCTCAAAATGCACCCAGCCAGCCGCTCCCAACTGCCGTTCTGAAGCCCCGCCCAGCTCATCAATATTCACTTCGCTGGGCGGTGGCTACAACTCTCCCCAGTCACGATCCTGCGCATGGGCAAAAGAATCCTCCTGGCATCGTATCATCATCAGCGCATGAGGCAGAGGCTGCAGCGGCCTCGGGGACGCAGGCAGGGTGTGTACACAGGCGCGATCTAACCACGGCGGGGCGCAGGCGCAGAAGATTAGACATGAACGATGCCAGGAGGATTCTATTGCCCATGTGCAGGATCGTGACTGGGGAGAGTTGTAGCCGCCGCCCAGCGAAGTGAATATTGATGAGCAGGGCGGGGCTTCAGAACGGCAGTTGGGAGCGGCTGGCTGAGCGCATTTTGAGATGAACCGCTCCTTGGGCAGATTGGTGAGGAGACAGGCAGGTTATAAAACTTTATTTTTCGGTATTTAAAAGGTGGACAGGGGGGATACTTAGACCTTTTTCACACTTGCGTTGTCCGGATCCGGCGTGTACTCCACTTGCCGGAATTACACGCCGGATCCGGAAAAACGCAAGTGTACTGAAAGCATTTGAAGACGGATCCGTCTTCATAATGCTTTCAGTGTTACTATGGCACCCAGGACGCTATTAAAGTCCTGGTTGCCATAGGGGGAGCGGTATACTTACCATCCGTGCGGCTCCCGGGGCGCTCCAGAATGACTTCAGAACGCCCCCTGCGCATGGATGACGTGCCATGCGATTACGTAATACATGCGCTTGGGGCGCCCTGACGTCACTCTGGAGCGCCCCGGGAGCCGCACGGATGTTAAGTATACCGCTCCCCGCTACACTTTACCATGGCTGCCAGGACTTTAGCGTCCCGGCAGCCATGGTAACCACTCTAAAAAAGCTAAACGGGACGTTTAGCTTAAGGCCGGATTCGGATTAATGCCTTTCAATGGGCATTCATTCCGGATCCGGCCTTGCGGCAAGTCTTCCGGATTTTTGGCCGGAGTAAAAAGCACAGCATGCTGCGGTATTTTCTCCGGCCAAAAAACGTTCCGTTCCGGAACTGAGGACATCCTGATGCATCCTGAACGGATTTCACTCCATTCAGAATGCATGGGGATAATCCTGATCAGGATTCTTCCGGCATAGAGCCCCGGCGACGGAACTCTATACCGGAAGACAAGAACGCAGGTGTGAAAGAGCCCTTAGATGCTTTTAATATACTGTATAAGAACTGTAATGTCAGATATATAACTAAACATCCTGAATTTGCCTGTCAGTGTCCCTTTAAGCATGCATGGGATAGGCATAAGGCCATCCTTCATATAAGATAGGGCCAGGGGCTATCCATAGTATTTAGTATATTGGGCAGACTAGATGGGCCAAATGGTCCTTATCTGCCGACACATTCTATGTTTCTTTGTTTCTAGTCACCCCACAGACACACCTGTCAGACCACAACCAACTGCTCCTTATACATAAAATCGACAAGTAAACTACCGGCACAAACATCTCAGCAGACCGACCTCTTTAATTTACCTCCATCTTTTAAATGGTCAGCCCTTACAAGATGTCAGCCCCAAAGTATATGGAGACCATAAACAGCGCAGAGATCCAGGAGATGCTTCATAATTTCCATAGGAAAGTGTATGAGCTGAATTCAGAAGGAGTAAATCTCGCGGTAAGGGACTTTAATAGGCCAAAAAAGCAACAACCCAACAGTTGGTTCGACCGGGAGTGTAAAGATATACGGAAGGCGCTAAGAATGGCCTCAAATAGGAAACACCAAGACCCGAACAACCCCAGTCTGAGGGAAGCCTACAACAACATACAAAGGCAATACAAAAATGCCCTCAGAAAGAAAAAGCAAGGCAACATCTCACCCAAGTTCCTCCAACTCCAAGATGCTCTCCAGGACAACTGCTTCTGGGAACTATGGAAGCAGATGGACAAAACCAGCAAGAACACCAACCTCCACATCCAAAACGGCAACATCTGGCTCCAGTACTTCAAGGATCTGTACAAAGCCATCTCGAGGGAGGACCAAAGCCGAGAACAAAAAGAAATTGCGAAAAAGCTGAAGTATATGGAGGAAAAAATCTAAGATTCCCAAAACTCTCTAGACACACCGATCACGCTGCAGGAGATAACGGAGAGGATCTCAATGATAAAGAGTAAAAAAGCCAGCGGCATTAGTAAAACTCTACAATGTTGTGCTGAGTGCCGGCTACTTCCCCCAGAGCTGAAACCAGGTTATCATAACCCCCATACACAAGGGCGGAGACAGGTACAACCCTGCCAACTATAGAGGGATATGTGTCAGCAGCAACCTGGGAAAAAAGAGGATCCTCAGATTCCTCACCCAGCAAAACATCCTCAGCAGAAGCCAAGCAGGCTTCATACCAAACCACCGCACCACGGACCACATCAAGAGCCATGTCCACAATACAAAGCATGGAAAGATCTATGCCTGCTTTGTGGACTTTAAGAAGGCCTTTGACTCAGTGTGGCATCCGGGCCTATTCCTGAAACTTCTTGAAAGCGGAATAGGAGGAAAAACATATGATGTCCTCAGAAGTTCCTACACTGAGAACAGATGCAGCGTGAAGGTAAATGGGAGGAGAACAGCTTATTTCCGGCAGAGCCGATGAGTCAGACAGGGCTGCAGCCTCAGTCCAACCCTGTTTAACATCTACATCAATGAGCTGGCGGCGGCTCTGGATTCCTCCACAGCACCTGGTCTCACCCTCCATGACACTGAGGTGAAATTTCTCCTTTATGCAGATGATCTTCTGCTACTATCGCCAACTGAGAAAGGTCTCCAAGATAACCTGAAAATACTGGAGAAGTTCAGTAACACGTGGGCACTGCCCATCAATCCAAAGAAAACCAACATCATGGTGTTCCAGAAAAGAAACCGAAAAGCAGCCGGGCGTCCTCCATTCCTGCTAAACAACTGTTCAATTTCAGAAACCGACAGCTACACCTACCTGGGCCTAGAAATCAGCCAATCAGGGAGTTTTAAGAAAGCCATGGAAACACTGAAGAACAAGGCGAGCAAAACCGAGCAATAAACTGTGAAAATAGTGTAGTGCAGAATTGCAAAAAGTGGTCTGGTCATTAAGGGTGTTTAAGCTAGGGGGGCTGAGGTGGTTAAAGATAAGAAGCGAATGTTGCAGGGCATGAGAGAAAGTGAGATTGTGTGCGACTTGACGGGATTGCGTGTGACTGAGGCGGTGTGCGTATGGAAGAAATTGTCAATTAAGGGGGTGTCCAATAGGCAGAAGGATGTTGTGTGGATGGGATTGCAGAATGTGTTGCCTGTGAGAGAGGTACAGAAGAAAAGGTATCTGGTAAGAGTGGATGTATGCCCGAGGCCTGGATGTGGTGCGCCTGAATCAGTTAAACATTTGTTTTGGGACTGTGAGTACGCGAAAGGTGTGTGGAAGAAAATGGGTGGACTGGTGACTGCTCTGACTGGTGTGACAGCTTTAAATTGGAAGGTGGCGATGTATGGAATGGGTGCGAGGGGTCATGTAAATGTTCGTATGCTGTGGTTTATTATAGTGTGTGTGTTGGAAAGTCTGTGGGACGTTAGGAATATTTTTGTTTTCAAACGGGAGGAAGTGTCTGTAGATGTATGTGTGAATATTGCGTTATCTCGGCTGTACGTTATTTACATGTGGGATAAACGGAAAGGTGTGGATTTTGACGCAGAGTGCATATGGAAAGCGAAGAAGTGGAGAGAATTCCTCACTAACTAATATGTATTAAATACACAGTACAGACCAAAAGTTTGGACACACCTTCTCATTCAAAGAGTTTTCTTTATTTTCATGACTATGAAAATTGTAGATTCACACTGAAGGCATCAAAACTATGAATTAACACATGTGGAATTATATACATAACAAAAAATTGTGAAACAACTGAAAATATGTCATATTCCAGGTTCTTCAAAGTAGCCACCTTTTGCTTTGATTACTGCTTTGCACACTCTTGGCATTCTCTTTATGAGCTTCAAGAGGTAGTCACCTGAAATGGTTTCCACTTCACAGGTGTGCCCTGTCAGATTTAATAAGTGGGATTTCTTGCCTTATAAATGGGGTTGGGACCATCAGTTGCGTTGTGGAGAAGTCAGGTGGATACACAGCTGATAGTCCTACTGAATAGACAGTTAGAATTTGTATTATGGCAAGAAAAAAGAAGCTAAGTAAAGAAAAACGAGTGGCCATCATTACTTTAAGAAATTAAGGTCAGTCAGTCTGAAAAATTGGGAAAACTTTGAAAGTGTCCCCAAGTGCAGTCACAAAAACCATCAAGCGCTACAAAGAAACTGGCTCACATGCGGACCGCCCCAGGAAAGGAAGACCAAGTGTCACCTCTGCTGCGGAGAATAAGTTCAGCCGAGTCACCAGCCTCAGAAATCGCAGTTTAACAGCAGCTCAGATTAGAGACCAGGTCAATGCCGAAAAGAGTTCTAGCAGCAGACACATCTCTAGAACAACTGTTAAGAGGAGACTGTGTGAATCAGGCATTTTGAGATGAACTGCCCCTTGGGCAGATTGGTGAGGAGACAGGCAGGTTATAAAACTTTATTTTTCGGTATTTAAAAGGTGGACAGGGGGGATACTTAGACCTTCTTCACACTTGCGTTGTCCGGATCCGGCGTGTACTCCACTTGCGGGAATTACATGCCGGATCCGGAAAAACGCAAGTGTACTGAAAGCATTTGAAGACGGATCCGTCTTCATAATGCTTTCAGTGTTACTATGGCACCCAGGACGCTATTAAAGTCCTGGTTGCCATAGGGGGAGCGGTATACTTACCATCCGTGCGGCTCCCGGGGCGCACCAGTCCCCCCATTTTCTTCCACACACCTTTCGCGTACTCACAGTCCCAAAACAAATGTTTAACTGATTCAGGCGCACCACATCCAGGCCTCGGGCATACATCCACTCTTACCAGATACCTTTTCTTCTGTACCTCTCTCACAGGCAACACATTCTGCAATCCCATCCACACAACATCCTTCTGCCTATTGGACACCCCCTTAATTGACAATTTCTTCCATACGCACACCGCCTCAGTCACACGCAATCCCGTCAAGTCGCACACAATCTCACTTTCTCTCATGCCCTGCAACATTCGCTTCTTATCTTTAACCACCTCAGCCCCCCTAGCTTAAACACCCTTAATGACCAGACCACTTTTTGCAATTCTGCACTACACTATTTTCACCGTTTATTGCTCGGTCATGCAACTTATCACCCAAATGAATTTTACCTCCTTTTCTTTTCACTAATAGAGCTTTCATTTGGTGGTATTTCATTGCTGCTGACATTTTTACTTTTTTTTGTTATTAATCGAAATTTAACGAAATTGTTGCAAAAAAATGACATTTTTCACTTTCAGTTGTAATTTTTTTTTAAAAATACGATATCCATATATAAATTTTTTGCTAAATTTATTGTTCTACATGTCTGATAAAAAGAAAATGTTTGGGTAAAAAAAAATGGTTTGGGTAAAAGTATGGTACAAAAATTTTAATTTCCGCTTTTTGAAGCAGCTCTGACTTTCTGAGCACCTGTCATGTTTCCTGAGGTTCTACAATGCCCAGACAGTAGAAAAAACCCACAAATAACCCCATTTCGGAAAGTAGACACCCTAAGGTATTCGCTGATGGGCATAGTGAGTTCATAGAACTTTTTATTTTTGGTCACAAGTTAGCGGAAAATGATGATTTATTTTTTTCTTACAAAGTCTCATATTCCACTAACTTGTGACAAAAAATAAAAACTTACATAAACTCACTATGCGCATCATGAAATACCTTGGGGTGTCTTCTTTCCAAAATGGGGTCACTTGTGGGGTAGTTATACTGCCCTGGCATTTTAGGGGCCCAAATGCGTGCGAAGTAGTTTGAAATCAAAATCTGTAAAAAATGGCCAGTGAAATCCAAAAGGTGCTCTTTGGAATGTGGGCCCCTTTGCCCACCTAGGCTGCAAAAAAGTGTCATACATCTGATATCGCCGTAGTCAGAAGAAGTAGGGCAATGTGTTTTGGGGTGTCTTTTTACATATACCCATGCTGGGTGAGAGAAATATCTCGGCAAAAGACAACTTTCCCCATTTTTTTATACAAAGTTGGCATTTGACCAAGATATTTATCTCACCCAGCACGGGTATATGTAAAATGACACCCCAAAACACATTCCCCAACTTTTCCTGAGTACAGCGATACCACATGTGTGACACTTTTTTGCAGCCTAGGTGGGCAAAGGGGCCCACATTCCAAAGAGCACCTTTCGGATTTCACAGGCCATTTTTTTTACCCATTTTGATTTCAAACTGCATCGCACGCATTTGGGCCCCTAAAATGCCAGGGCAGTATAACTACCCCACAAGTGACCCCATTTTGGAAAGAAGACACCCCAAGGTATTTCGTGATGGGCATAGTGAGTTCATGGAAGTTTTTATTTTTTGTCACAAGTTAGTGGAATATGAGACTTTGTAAGAAAAAAAATAAATAAAATCATCATTTTCCGCTAACTTGTGACAAAAAATTCTAGGAACTCGCCATGCCCCTCACGGAATACCTTGGGGTGTCTTCTTTCCAAAATGGGGTCACTTGTGGGGTAGTTATACTCCCCTGGCTTTTTAGGGGCCCAGATGCGTGAGCAGTTGTTTGAGATGTGATCCCTATGCTAAGTGTACCTGTGTGTGGTACTTCCGGAAACACTCCCCTAAGCATAGGGTAGGGTGGTCAGGGCAGTCAGGACAGAAATAGCGGGTGTCACGCCTTATTCCACTCCTGCTACAGACACGACATCTTTTTCGGGGTGACGGTTGGGTTGAGGTACCAGCAACGACATTGGGGAAATGTCGCCCGTGTAGACGGCTCACTACACTGGTGGATGGGGCCACGGAACCTCCTAGATACAGGAGGTTCTCGATGATCTCTTCCTGAAATTTGAGGAAGGATCCTGTTCTCCCAGCCTTACTGTATAGAACAAAACTATTATATGCAGCCAATTGAATCAAATATACAGACACCTTCTTATACCAGCGTCTGGTGCGTCGGGAAACTAAATACGGAGCCAACATCTGGTCATTGAAGTCCACCCCTCCTATGAGCAAATTATAGTCGTGGACACAGAGGGGCTTTTCAATGACACTGGTTGCTCGTTCAATTTGTATTGTCGTGTCTGCGTGAATGGAGGAGAGCATGTAAACGTCACGCTTGTCTCTCCATTTCACCGCAAGCAGTTCTTCATTACACAAGGCAGCCCTCTCCCCCCTTGCAAGACGGGTGGTAACGAGCCGTTGGGGGAAGCCCGCGCGACTAGTTTGCGCGGTGCCACAGCAGCCAATCTGTTCTAGGAACAAATGCCTGAAGAGGGCCACACTTGTGTAGAAATTGTCCACATAAAGATGGTACCCCTTGCCAAAGAAGGGTGACACCAAGTCCCAGACTGTCTTCCCACTGCTCCCCAGGTAGTCAGGGCAACCGACCGGCTCCAGGGTCTGATCTTTTCCCTCATAGATCCGAAATTTGTGGGTATAGCCTGTGGCCCTTTCACAGAGCTTATACAATTTGACCCCATACCGGGAGCGCTTGCTTGGGATGTATTGTTTGAAGCCAAGGCGCCTGGTAAAATGTATAAGGGACTCGTCTACGCAAATGTTTTGCTCAGGGGTATACAAATCTGCAAATTTCTGGTTGAAGTGGTCTATGAGGGGCCGAATTTTGTGGAACCGGTCAAAAGCTGGGTGGCCTCTGGGACGGGAGGTGGTGTTGTCTCTAAAGTGCAGGAAACGCAGGATGGTCTCAAATCGTGTCCTGGACATAGTAGCAGAGAACATGGGCATGTGATGAATTGGGTTCGTGGACCAATATGACCGCAATTCATGCTTTTTGGTTAGACCCATGTTGAGGAGAAGGCCCAGAAAAATTTTAATTTCGGAAACTTGGACTGGTTTCCACCGGAAAGGCTGGGCATAAAAGCGGCTATAAATTGAGTGGCATACCGATTTGTTTCTGCCACGACTATGTCCAAGAGCTCCGCAGTCAAGAACAGTTCAAAAAATCCCAGTGCCGAACCGATCTGAGCTGTCTCAACCCAGACTCCAGACTGGGCGGTGAAAGGGGGAACTACAGGTGTGGCTGAAGTTGGGGGCTGCCAATCAGGGTTTGCCAGCACCTCAGGGACTCTAGGGGGTCTACGGGTGTGGCTGAAGTTGGGGGCTGCCAATCAGGGTTTGCCAGCACCTCAGGGACTCTAGGGGGTCTACGGGCCTGTCTGTGTGGTGGCTGCGACGGGGTAACTATTGCACGTGCCACCGTACCAGCTTCAACTGCCCTTCTGGTGCTCACCAATTCACCATGTTATATGGCAGTGCTGGTACTAGGTCCAGGATGGGCGGCGCTGCTGGTGTATGCCTCACCGCGTGATCCGACAGCGCCAGCCCCACTCTGCTGCCCTTGAAGCGGATCCTGCGCAACCTGTGGTCTAGCGACATGGGGCCGGGTACGCCTGGTGGTATCAGGGACCTCGACCTCCTCGTCCGAACTTTGGGTCAGACTGCCACTGTTTTCTACAGGTTCATATTCTGACCCGCTAGATTCGTCAGATGAGGGTTCCCATTCCTCATCCGACTGGGTCAGAAGCCTGTAGGCCTCTTCAGAAGAATACCCCCTGTTTGACATTTGGACTACTAAATTTAGGGGTATTCCCTGAGACTACCCAAGAAAAATAAAGCAAGCCTGTCTTACAAATTGGAGGCTAGCGAAGTACCGGAAGCCTCTGCGATTGATAAAAAATTTCAAAACTGATTCTTTTTTTTATCGCCGCAGGGCTTGTAAAGTGATTGTGCAGTGATCAAAAAAAAAATATATTTTTTGTCACTGCGGCGGGGCGGGCGTGGGTGAACGCACGTGTGGGCGACCGATCAGGCCTGATCGGGCAAACACTGAGTTTTGAGTGGAGTGCGAGCTAAGGTGACACTAATACTATTATAGATCTGACTGTGATCAGTTCTGATCACTTACAGATACTATAAAAGTACAAATGCTGATTAGCGATACGCTAATCAGCGAATAAGTGACTGCGGTGCGGTGGGCTGGGCGCTAACCAAGGGGCCTAAACTATCCTAAAACTATCAGTCAATACCAGTGGGAAAAAAAAGTGACAGTTTACACTGATCACTTTTTTCCCTTTCACTAGGTGATTGACAGGGGTGATCAAGGGGTTAATTGGGGTGATGGGGGGTGATCTGGGGCTAAGTCTGGTGTTTGGTGGCTACTCACTGTGAAGCCTGCTCCTCTGCTGAGACTAACCGACAAAAAGGACCAGCAGAGAAGCCATTTAGCACCTTATATTTATAAATATAAGGTGTTAGATGGCTTCTGATTTGAGTTTTTGAAAATCGCCAGCCTGGCAGCAACGATCATTGGCTGGCAGCCTGGTGACGAAATTGTTCTTTTGCCGGCCTGCAATGCGCATGCGCGGGTATTCTCAGACCGAAATCTCGCGTCTCGCGAGTTGACGCACGGATGCGTCCAGGAGGAATGAATCGACCGCCGCCAGGATGCATCCGTGCGTTAGGCGGTCTTAAGGTAGTTAAACTCTTTCATCGGCCTAGACAGCAAATCATACTTCCGAACAAACTTTTCAATCACAGCATACCTTTCAGGACATCTAAAAGACACAGGTACAGTCGCATCCCTCACACTCCAACGCAACCCATACATCATCCACCCAGCTAAGTATCTCGCCATATACGCACTTTTAGTTCTTTTTATCAAGCAAGACAACAAACATTTTAATATAATTGAGCCCCAAAAACACTTCCAAATTTGGAAAATCCAACCCACCATTTTGCAATTGTTTATAAACATGTTCCCTCTTCAGCTTTTCCATTTTGCTCCCCCACAGAAATGTGAAAACCAATTTTTCCACCTTTTAAAAAAATGTTGTACGGCCAGGATAAACTCCCGCCATGAAAAGAACAATAGGCAAAACAACAGCTTTTATTATCAGGACCTTACAAGTCAGATAGCTGACGCAGTCGCCAAAAATTCAACTTTCGTTCCACTTTCTTACCACATTCATCCCAACTTTCAGTCCCTTTAAGGTCATCATTCAACCACATACCCTTTTCATTCTGCACATCCTCTAGCAAAACACTATCATCCCCAAAACATTTAAATACAGACTTACCCCAATTCACCTTAAACGCAGACGCACCACAAAACAAATCCAACCACAAACGTCCTCTCCTCATAGTCGCCAAATTATCACTGACAATCACCACATCATCCATATAACCCAGACACTTCACAGTCTTACCCATACTACCCGGCACAAGCAAACCTTTCATCCCCTTGTCCTTCCGCAACAAACACAACACCACCTCAATCACACAAATGAACAAAACAGGGGACAGCGGGCACCCCTGCCGCACACCACTGCCAACCTGCACCTTCCTACTCAGACACCCATTTACTAAAATCTCACTAGAAACATCAGAATACAAACTTCTAACCCCATCCACAAACTTTTGAGGAAAACCCATTGCCTCAAGAACCCCAAACATAAAAACATGAGCCACTCTGTCATAAGCTTTCTCAAAATCAAGCGCCAACAACATACACTTCTGCTTCCTCGCCTGACAATCCCCAATCAGATCTCTCAGCAAAAACAAATTCTCACTCATCCGTCTCTCAGGCACCGCACACACTTGATCCTCATCCACTACCGTACCAACCACTCGCCGCATTCTATTCGCCAACAACTTAGCATACACCTTATAATCCACATTCAATAAAGTAATTGGTCGCCAATTTTCAAGCTTATTCCGGTCACCTTTTTTCTTATAGATAAGTACCACAACCCCTTTTTTCATGTTACTTCTGATCACCTTTTTCCCTTTCACGGGGCGATCAAGGGGTTAACTGGGGTGATGGGGGGTGATCTGGGGCTAAGTCTGGTGTTTGGTGGCTACTCACTGTGATGCCTGCTCCTCTGCTGAGACTAACCGACGAAAAGGACCAGCAGAGGAGCAGAGAAGCCATTTAGCACATTATATTTATAAATATAAGGTGTTAGATGGCTTCTGATTTGAGTTTTTGAAAATCGCCAGCCTGGCAGCAACGATCATTGGCTGGCAGCCTGGTGACGAAATTGTTCTTTAACTTTTGCCGGCCCGCAATGCACATGCGTGGGCCTTCTCAGACCGAAATCTCACGTTTCGCGAGATGACGCACGGATGCGTCCAGGAGGAATGAATCGACCGCCGCCAGGACGCATCCGTGCGTTAGGCGGTCTTAAGGTAGTTAAACTCTTTCATCGGCCTAGACAGCAAATCATACTTCCGAACAAACTTTTCAATCACAGCATACCTTTCAGGACATCTAAAAGACACAGGTACAGTCGCATCCCTCATACAGCATCCACCCAGCCAAGTATCTCGCCATACACGCACTTTTAGTTCTTTTATCAAGCAAGACAACAAACATTTTAATATAATTGAGCCCCAAAAACACTTCCAAATTTGGAAAATCCAACCCACCATTTTGCAATTGTTTATAAACATGTTCCCTCTTCAGCTTTTCCATTTTGCTCCCCCACAGGAATGTGAAAACCAATTTTTCCACCTTTTTAAAAAAAAATTGTACGGCCAGGATAAACTCCCGCCACGAAAAGAACAATAGGCAAAACGACAGCTTTTACTATCAGGACCTTACAAGTGAAAGATAGCTGACGCAGTCGCCAAAAATTCAACTTTCGTTCCACTTTCTTACCACATTCATCCCAACTT
The DNA here is from genome assembly GCF_014858855.1 of Bufo gargarizans. Classification (NCBI taxonomy): domain Eukaryota; kingdom Metazoa; phylum Chordata; class Amphibia; order Anura; family Bufonidae; genus Bufo; species Bufo gargarizans. The sequence goes on along the minus strand of NC_058085.1, from coordinate 78,012,260 downwards.
TCAGTCCCTTTAAGGTCATCATTCAACCACATACCCAAAACTTTCACCGCACCCTTTTCATTCTGCACATCCTCTAGCAACACACTATCATCCCCAAAACATTTAAACACAGACTTACCCCAATTCACCTTAAACGCAGACGCACCACAAAACAAATCCAACCACAAACGTCCTCTCCTCATAGTCGCCAAATTATGACTGACAATCACCACATCATCCATATATCCCAGACACTTCACAGTCTTACCCATACTACCCGGCACAAGCAAACCTTTCATCGCCTTGTCCTTCCGCAACAAACACAACACCACCTCAATCACACAAATGAACAAAACAGGGGACAGCGGGCACCCCTGCCTCACACCACTGCCAACCTGCACCTTCCCACTCAGACACCCATTCACTCATTCACTAAAATCTCACTAGAAACATCAGAATACAAACTTCTAACCCCATCCACAAACTTTTGAGGAAAACCCATTGCCTCAAGAACCCCAAATATAAAAACATGAGCCACTCTGTCATAAGCTTTCTCAAAATCCAACGCCAACAACATACACTTCTGCTTCCACACCTGACAATCTCTCAGCAAAAACACATTTTCACTCATCCGTCTCTCAGGCACCGCACACACTTGATCCTCATCCACTACCGTACCAACCACTCGCCGCATTCTATTCGCCAACAACTTAGTATACACCTTATAATCCACGTTTAATAAAGTAATTGGTCGCCAATTTTCAAGCTTATTCCGGTCACCTTTTCTTATAGATAAGTACCACAACCCCTTTTTTCATGGACGCACCAACCACCCCATGCTCCCACATAAACTTACATACCTCACAAAAATCCTCACCAATCACATCCCACATTTTTACATAGAACTCTACAGGCAAACCATCCTTACCAGGAGTTTTGTTTCTTTTACACGCTTGCACCACATACCGTATCTCGTCCGCAGAAAACTCCGCACACAACACATCCTGATCATCCCCTTGCAACTTTGCATCCAAAGCTTTCACCACATCCGCTCTCAAAGACTCATCCACCCATTTAGTTTCATACAACTTGCTATAAAACTCTTCCGCAACCCCAACCATATTTATTCCCGTAACGCATTCACCCGCACAATTAAGCAATTCATCCATATCCTCAGTCTTACTACAAATTTTCTTAAAGAAAAAACGCAAACATTTTTTTATCCCTGTCCAAAACCTTGATCTTAGAGCGGAAAATGATCTCTTTCCCTCTCTTATACATCGTCCAGCATCTCAGCCACATCTTCCCCCATATCCCTCAATCTCCACAACCAATCTAAGCGCTGATGAAGCGACTTAAAATGCCGCTTCTCCTCCCTCGCCCTCCTAAAACTCCATTTAAAAAAAAAAAAACTTGAACCGTGATTTCACCCATTCCCACCACAACAGAATGTCAGCAAAATCACACTTTCGCTCCTGCCACTTCACATACTGACCCATAAAATCTTTCATCACTCTCTTCTTCCAGCAATCTCACATTTAACTTCCACACACCCCTACCATACATACTGTCCACGCGCAGTTAAACACACATGGTCCGAAAATATTACCTCACTTTGTGACATTTTAGAACATTGCACATTTTTTTACATAAACATAAAATCTATTCTGGACCGAATCTCACCTTTATCAGATGCAAAAGTGGGAGGTGGCGGATTCCCCATCACCCTCCCCGCATCAATCAAAGAAAAATCTGCAATAAGTTTTTGCAATTTATGGCCTGTGCCATCAACCCTCCCCCCCCCCCCCTCAATTGTACAGTTAAAATCCCCAATTAACAATGTAGGCAACCTGCCAACAGGATAGAACGGTAATTTTTCCAGCAACTCCATCCTGTCCTTTCTAACAGCAGGACAGTACACATTAACTACACGGAATCGCCAACCTTTGTGTTTGATCACAGCGATAATACATCGTCCCGCTTCAACTATAGTATAACTGTCAATAACGTAATTTTTGTTCCCCAGCATTTATTAATACTGGAACCTGACCATACTGCGTCACCGTATGGCCAGTTTTATATACAAAGTCCCTCTTAGAGACCCTCAGGATATTGTTTAATTATACTGTAGTGGTCTGTAGGACCAAAAATCCCTTTAGGGTTCCCTAACGAATATTTAAAATCGTATCTTTATTAATTTCAATTAGACACACAAACATATAATGGGGGGGGGGGGGGACACTATTAAAATTGTCAGTTAACAGTGAGTTGTGAGATAATTATTGTTGCTCCTGGTTGCTTATTCACAACCTAATGTCGCATCTCTTTGTCTGTGGAATGCATAGGGAATCTTTATTCCATATATAGGGGTAATGATGTATTCACTTTATTCTGTGAGGATCACTGGTTGGTATATTCCAACCAACCTTTCTCTGGTTAGTTATTGATACACTGCGGCTAGCCTTGTCACAGGATCAGTAGTTTGATAGTGATTGCATCAGGATTGCAAAATATCCCCACTGTATAGTCCCTGTACAAAGGGTTTCAATTTAACAGTGTTGCCACTCCTATAGCAATCTACAGATGTATACACCATTCACTATATTCATGTGGCTACACTGTTACCTCTATTTGTGTTCATAGAGGTCAGTATAATCGCCACTCTGTGTCTGATCCGCTACTGAACACAGGATCTGACTTGCTGTGCTATTTAGACACACCAGAGGTCAGTGTCACGCCACTCTAAGTATCTACCTCACTGTATTCCTCTCTATCTCACTATGCTAGTAAATTATCCACTCGACTGATCTCACTCAAACTGTAACTGCCTAAAATCAGATCGCACTATACCACCCCTCCCGACATGTTTCGCCACATGCTGCGGCTCCGTCAGAGGATGTGGGGCATATGTACCATGTACCGTATGGCCAGTCCCCAGGAGAAACAGGTGCAGAAATCCCACATTCCTGTAGACAGTCAACGTCCGGGTGTTGATTCTTGACAAAATCAAAAACAGCAGTACGCCAAACTTTTGAGGTAATGCATCTAACGTTCAAGGATAAGACATTGTGGATAGTTTGTCCCCCCATTGGAGAATCTTATTAAAGGTATAGTTATATATACCCCATCGGATCTGGAGACATCCCTCTGGAGGCGCAAAAGCTTAGAGGCCCGGCTACGTCTAAAAAAGACGTGGAATTTTCCTCTATCATAGGCTGGGGATATGCCTCCTGACTAGAGTTGAGCGAACACCTGGATGTTCGGGTTCGAGAAGTTCGGCCGAACATCCCGGAAATGTTCGGGTTCGGGATCCGAACCCGATCCGAACTTCGTCCCGAACCCGAACCCCATTGAAGTCAATGGGGACCCGAACTTTTCGGCACTAAAAAGGCTGTAAAACAGCCCAGGAAAGAGCTAGAGGGCTGCAAAAGGCAGCAACATGTAGGTAAATCCCCTGCAAACAAATGTGGATAGGGAAATGAATTAAAATAAAAATTAAATAAATAAAAATTAACCAAAATCAATTGGAGAGAGGTTCCATAGCAGAGAATCTGGCTTCCCGTCACCCACCACTGGAACAGTCCATTCTCAGATATTTAGGCCCCGGCACCCAGGCAGAGGAGAGAGGTCCCGTAACAGAGAATCTGTCTTCATGTCAGCAGAGAATTAGTCTGCATGTCATAGCAGAGAATGAGGCTTCACGTCAGCCACCACTGCAACAGTCCATTGGCATATATTTAGGCCCAGCACCCAGGCAGAGGAGGGAGGTCCCGTAACAGAGAATCTGTCTTCATGTCAGCAGAGAATTAGTCTGCATGTCATAGCAGAGAATGAGGCTTCACGTCAGCCACCACTGCAACAGTCCATTGGCATATATTTAGGCCCAGCACACACACAGGCAGAGGAGAGAGGTCCCGTAACAGAGAATCTGTCTTCATGTCAGCAGAGAATTAGTCTGCATGTCATAGCAGAGAATGAGGCTTCACGTCAGCCACCACTGCAACAGTCCATTGGCATATATTTAGGCCCAGCACACACACAGGCAGAGGAGAGAGGTCCCGTAACAGAGAATCTGTCTTCATGTCAGCAGAGAATTAGTCTGCATGTCATAGCAGAGAATGAGGCTTCACGTCAGCCACCACTGCAACAGTCCATTGGCATATATTTAGGCCCAGCACACACACAGGCAGAGGAGAGAGGTCCCGTAACAGAGAATCTGTCTTCATGTCAGCAGAGAATTAGTCTGCATGTCATAGCAGAGAATCAGGCTTCACGTCACCCACCACTGCAACAGTCCATTGGCATATATTTAGGCCCAGCACCCAGGCAGAGGAGGGAGGTCCCGTAACAGAGAATCTGTCTTCATGTCAGCAGAGAATTAGTCTGCATGTCATAGCAGAGAATGAGGCTTCACGTCACCCACCACTGCAACAGTCCATTGGCATATATTTAGGCCCAGCACCCAGGCAGAGGAGGGAGGTCCCGTAACAGAGAATCTGTCTTCATGTCAGCAGAGAATTAGTCTGCATGTCATAGCAGAGAATGAGGCTTCACGTCAGCCACCACTGCAACAGTCCATTGGCATATATTTAGGCCCAGCACCCAGGCAGAGGAGGGAGGTCCCGTAACAGAGAATCTGTCTTCATGTCAGCAGAGAATTAGTCTGCATGTCATAGCAGAGAATGAGGCTTCACGTCAGCCACCACTGCAACAGTCCATTGGCATATATTTAGGCCCAGCACACACACAGGCAGAGGAGAGAGGTCCCGTAACAGACAATCTGGCTTCATGTCAGCAGAGAATTAGTCTGCATGTCATAGCAGAGAATGAGGCTTCACGTCAGCCACCACTGCAACAGTCCATTGGCATATATTTAGGCCCAGCACACACACAGGCAGAGGAGAGAGGTCCCGTAACAGAGAATCTGTCTTCATGTCAGCAGAGAATTAGTCTGCATGTCATAGCAGAGAATGAGGCTTCACGTCAGCCACCACTGCAACAGTCCATTGGCATATATTTAGGCCCAGCACACACACAGGCAGAGGAGAGAGGTCCCGTAACAGAGAATCTGTCTTCATGTCAGCAGAGAATTAGTCTGCATGTCATAGCAGAGAATCAGGCTTCACGTCACCCACCACTGCAACAGTCCATTGGCATATATTTAGGCCCAGCACCCAGGCAGAGGAGGGAGGTCCCGTAACAGAGAATCTGTCTTCATGTCAGCAGAGAATTAGTCTGCATGTCATAGCAGAGAATGAGGCTTCACGTCACCCACCACTGCAACAGTCCATTGGCATATATTTAGGCCTAGCACACAGGCAGAGGAGAGGTTCATTCAACTTTGGGTAGCCTCGCAATATAATGGTAAAATGAAAATAAAAATAGGATTGAATGAGGAAGTGCCCTGGAGTCCAATAATATATGGTTATGGGGAGGTAGTTAATGTCTAATCTGGACAAGGGACGGACAGGTCCTGTGGGATCCATGCCTGGTTCATTTTTATGAACGTCAGCTTGTCCACATTGGCTGTAGACAGGCGGCTGCGTTTGTCTGTAATGACGCCCCCTGCCGTGCTGAATACACGTTCAGACAAAACGCTGGCTGCCGGGCAGGCCAGCACCTCCAAGGCATAAAAGGCTAGCTCTGGCCACGTGGACAATTTAGAGACCCAGAAGTTGAATGGGGCCGAACCATCAGTCAGTACGTGGAGGGGTGTGCACACGTACTGTTCCACCATGTTAGTGAAATGTTGCCTCCTGCTAACACGTTGCGTATCAGGTGGTGGTGCAGTTAGCTGTGGCGTGTTGACAAAAGTTTTCCACATCTCTGCCATGCTAACCCTGCCCTCAGAGGAGCTGGCCGTGACACAGCTGCCTTGGCGACCTCTTGCTCCTCCTCTGCCTTGGCCTTGGGCTTCCACTTGTTCCCCTGTGACATTTGGGAATGCTCTCAGTAGCGCGTCTACCAACGTGCGCTTGTACTCGCGCATCTTCCTATCACGCTCCAGTGCAGGAAGTAAGGTGGGCACATTGTCTTTGTAGCGTGGATCCAGCAGGGTGGCAACCCAGTAGTCCGCACAGGTTAAAATGTGGGCAACTCTGCTGTCGTTGCGCAGGCACTGCAGCATGTAGTCGCTCATGTGTGCCAGGCTGCCCAGGGGTAAGGACAAGCTGTCCTCTGTGGGAGGCGTATCGTCATCGTCCTGCCTTTCCCCCCAGCCACGCACCAGTGATGGACCCGAGCTGCGTTGGGTGCCACCCCGCTGTGACCATGCTTCATCCTCATCCTCCTCCACCTCCTCCTCATCCTCGTCCTCCTCGTCCTCCAGTAGTGGGCCCTGGCTGGCCACATTTGTACCTGGCCTCTGCTGTTGCCAAAAACCTCCCTCTGAGTCACTTCGAAGAGACTGGCCTGAAAGTGCTAAAAATGACCCCTCTTCCTCCTCCTCCTCCTCCTCCTGGGCCACCTCCTCTTCCATCATCGCCCTAAGTGTTTTCTCAAGGAGACATAGAAGTGGTATTGTAACGCTGATAACGGTGTCATCGCCACTGGCCATGTTGGTGGAGTACTCGAAACAGCGCAACAGGGCACACAGGTCTCGCATGGAGGCCCAGTCATTGGTGGTGAAGTGGTGCTGTTCTGTAGTGCGACTGACCCGTGCGTGCTGCAGCTGAAACTCCACTATGGCCTGCTGCTGCTCGCACAGTCTGTCCAGCATGTGCAAGGTGGAGTTCCACCTGGTGGGCACGTCGCATATGAGGCGGTGAGCGGGAAGGCCGAAGTTACGCTGTAGCGCAGACAGGCGAGCAGCAGCAGGATGTGAACGCCGGAAGCGCGAACAGACGGCCCGCACTTTATGCAGCAGCTCTGACATGTCGGGGTAGTTGTGAATGAACTTCTGCACCACCAAATTCAGCACATGCGCCAAGCAAGGGATGTGCGTCAAATTGGCTAGTCCCAGAGCTGCAACGAGATGTCGCCCATTATCACACACCACCAGGCCGGGCTTGAGGCTCACCGGCAGCAACCACTCGTCGGTCTGTTGTTCTATACCCCGCCACAACTCCTGTGCGGTGTGGGGCCTGTCCCCCAAACATATGAGTTTCAGAATGGCCTGCTGACGTTTACCCCGGGCTGTGCTGAAGTTGGTGGTGAAGGTGTGTGGCTGACTGGATGAGCAGGTGGAAGAAGAGGAGGAGGAAGCCGAGAAGGAGGAGGTGGCAACAGGAGGCAAAGAATGTTGCCCTGCGATCCTTGGCGGCGGAAGGACGTGCGCCAAACAGCTCTCCGCCTGGGGCCCAGCTGCCACTACATTTACCCAGTGTGCAGTTAGGGAGATATAGCGTCCCTGGCCGTGCTTACTGGTCCACGTATCTGTGGTTAGGTGGACCTTGCCACAGATGGCGTTGCGCAGTGCACACTTGATTTTATCGGATACTTGGTTGTGCAGGGAAGGCACGGCTCTCTTGGAGAAGTAGTGCCGGCTGGGAACAACATACTGTGGGACAGCAAGCGACATGAGCTGTTTGAAGCTGTCTGTGTCCACCAGCCTAAATGACAGCATTTCATAGGCCAGTAGTTTAGAAATGCTGGCATTCAGGGCCAGGGATCGAGGGTGGCTAGGTGGGAATTTACGCTTTCTATCAAATGTTTGTGAGATGGAGAGCTGAACGCTGGCGTGTGACATGGTTGAGACGCTTGGTGACGGAGGTGGTGGTGGTGGTGTTGGTGGTACATCCCCTGTTTGCTGGGCGGCAGGTGCCAACGTTCCTCCAGAGGCGGAGGAAGAGGCCGAGGCGGCAGCAGCAGAATAGGCCGAGGCGGCAGCAGCAGAAGAGGTAGCAGGGGGAGCCTGAGTGACTTCCTTGGTTTTAAGGTGTTTACTCCACTGCAGTTCATGCTTTGCATGCAGGTGCCTGGTCATGCAGGTTGTGCTCAGGTTCAGAACGTTAATGCCTCGCTTCAGGCTCTGATGGCACAGCGTGCAAACCACTCGGGTCTTGTCGTCAGCACATTGTTTGAAGAAGTGCCATGCCAGGGAACTCCTTGAAGCTGCCTTTGGGGTGCTCGGTCCCAGATGGCGGCGGTCAGTAGCAGGCGGAGTCTCTTGGCGGCGGGTGTTCTGCTTTTGCCCACTGCTCCCTCTTTTGCTACGCTGTTGGCTCGGTCTCACCACTGCCTCTTCCTCCGAACTGTGAAAGTCAGTGGCACGACCTTCATTCCATGTGGGGTCTAGGACCTCATCGTCCCCTGCATCGTCTTCCACCCAGTCTTGATCCCTGACCTCCTGTTCAGTCTGCACACTGCAGAAAGACGCAGCAGTTGGCACCTGTGTTTCGTCATCATCAGAGACATGCTGAGGTGGTATTCCCATGTCCTCATCATCAGGAAACATAAGTGGTTGTGAGTCAGTGCATTCTATGTCTTTCACCGCTGGGGAAGGGCTAGGTGGATGCCCTTGGGAAACCCTGCCAGCGGAGTCTTCAAACAGCATAAGAGACTGCTGCATAACTTGAGGCTGAGACAGTTTCCCTGGTATGCATGGGGGTGATGTGACAGACTGATGGGGTTGGTTTTCAGGCGCCATCTGTGCGCTTTCTGCAGAAGACTGGGTGGGAGATAATGTGAACGTGCTGGATCCACTGTCGGCCACCCAATTGACTAATGCCTGTACCTGCTCAGGCCTTACCATCCTTAGAACGGCATTGGGCCCCACCATATATCGCTGTAAATTCTGGCGGCTACTGGGACCTGAGGTAGTTGGTACACTAGGACGTGTGGATGTGGCAGAACGGCCACGTCCTCTCCCAGCACCAGAGGGTCCACTAACACCACCACGACCATGTCCACGTCCGCGTCCCTTACTAGATGTTTTTCTCATTGTTATGGTTCACCACAACAACAAATATATTATTTGGCCCAATGTATTGTATTCAAATTCAGCGGGATATAAATTTGAGGCCTAGTATTTAGGCGCTGGGTGACCGGTATGGATTTAGTGACAGAATTAGACTTGGAAATGCACAGAAGCGTGTGTGTGAAGTTATTCTGAATGACCCTATGTGCACCTTCAATATGATCTACCCTTTTAGGGATAGATTTCAAATAGCTCTGATATAGCAGAAACGACTAAATTATGAAATTGCTAAATTGGGAATTGTATTTCAACCCAGAACAAAAAATGTGCTTTGACGGACACTAAATAACTTTCCCAGCCACAACAGGACAGCGGTAACGAGAGATTTAGCGGGATATAAATTTGAGGCCTAGTATTTAGGCGCTGGGTGACAGGTATGGGTTTAGTGACAGAATTAGATTTGGAAATGCACAGTAGCGGGTGTGTGAAGTTATTCTGAATGACCCTATGTGCACCTTGAATATTATATACCCTTTTAGGGATAGATTTCAAATAGCTCTGATATAGCAGAAACCACTAAATTATGAAATTGCTAAATTGGGAATTGTATTTCAACCCAGAACAAGAAATGTGCTTGAACGGACACTAAATAACTCGCCCAGCTACAGCACTAGGGACAGATTTAGCGGGATATAAATTTGAGGCCTAGTATTTAGGCGCTGGGTGACAGGTATGGGTTTAGTGCCAGAATTAGACTTGGAAATACACAGTAGCGGGTGTGTGTGAAGTTATTCTGAATGACCCAATGTGCACCTTGAATATTATATACCCTTTTAGGGATAGATTTCAAATAGCTCTGATATAGCAGAAACCACTAAATTATGAAATTGCTAAATTGGGAATTGTATTTCAACCCAGAACAAGAAATGTGCTTGAACGGACACTAAATAACTCGCCCAGCTACAGCACTAAGGACAGATTTAGCGGGATATAAATTTGAGGCCTAGTATTTAGGCGCTGGGTGACAGGTATGGGTTTAGTGCCAGAATTAGACTTGGAAATACACAGTAGCGGGTGTGTGTGAAGTTATTCTGAATGACCCAATGTGCACCTTGAATATTATATACCCTTTTAGGGATAGATTTCAAATAGCTCTGATATAGCAGAAACCACTAAATTATGAAATTGCTAAATTGGGAATTGTATTTCAACCCAGAACAAGAAATGTGCTTGAACGGACACTAAATAACTCGCCCAGCTACAGCACTAAGGACAGATTTAGCGGGATATAAATTTGAGGCCTAGTATTTAGGCGCTGGGTGACAGGTATGGGTTTAGTGCCAGAATTAGACTTGGAAATACACAGTAGCGGGTGTGTGTGAAGTTATTCTGAATGACCCAATGTGCACCTTGAATATTATATACCCTTTTAGGGATAGATTTCAAATAGCTCTGATATAGCAGAAACCACTAAATTATGAAATTGCTAAATTGGGAATTGTATTTCAACCCAGAACAAGAAATGTGCTTGAACGGACACTAAATAACTCGCCCAGCTACAGCACTAGGGACAGATTTAGCGGGATATAAATTTGAGGCCTAGTATTTAGGCGCTGGGTGACAGGTATGGGTTTAGTGCCAGAATTAGACTTGGAAATACACAGTAGCGGGTGTGTGTGAAGTTATTCTGAATGACCCAATGTGCACCTTGAATATTATATACCCTTTTAGGGATAGATTTCAAATAGCTCTGATATAGCAGAAACCACTAAATTATGAAATTGCTAAATTGGGAATTGTATTTCAACCCAGAACAAGAAATGTGCTTGAACGGACACTAAATAACTCGCCCAGCTACAGCACTAAGGACAGATTTAGCGGGATATAAATTTGAGGCCTAGTATTTAGGCGCTGGGTGACAGGTATGGGTTTAGTGCCAGAATTAGACTTGGAAATACACAGTAGCGGGTGTGTGTGAAGTTATTCTGAATGACCCAATGTGCACCTTGAATATTATATACCCTTTTAGGGATAGATTTCAAATAGCTCTGATATAGCAGAAACCACTAAATTATGAAATTGCTAAATTGGGAATTGTATTTCAACCCAGAACAAGAAATGTGCTTGAACGGACACTAAATAACTCGCCCAGCTACAGCACTAGGGACAGATTTAGCTGGATATAAATTTGAGGCCTAGTATTTAGGCGCTGGGTGACAGGTATGGGTTTAGTGCCAGAATTAGACTTGGAAATACACAGTAGCGGGTGTGTGTGAAGTTATTCTGAATGACCCAATGTGCACCTTGAATATTATATACCCTTTTAGGGATAGATTTCAAATAGCTCTGATATAGCAGAAACCACTAAATTATGAAATTGCTAAATTGGGAATTGTATTTCAACCCAGAACAAGAAATGTGCTTGAACGGACACTAAATAACTCGCCCAGCTACAGCACTAAGGACAGATTTAGCGGGATATAAATTTGAGGCCTAGTATTTAGGCGCTGGGTGACCGGTATGGATTTAGTGACAGAATTAGACTGGGATATGGCCAAAAAATAAACAGACTATTGCTGGTTAAATGCACTTGGTGTGACAGCTTCACCCTGATGTAGGCTTTAGCCAAAAAACAACCACACCATTGAGGGTTAAATGCACTTGGTGACAGGCGCAGCTTGCCCCTGATTTAGTATATGGCCAAAAAATGAACAGACTATTGCTGGTTAAATGCACTTGGTGTGACAGCTTCACCCTGATGTAGTCTTTAGCCAAAAAACAACCACACCATTGAGGGTTAAATGCACTTGGTGACAGGCGCAGCTTGCCCCTGATTTTGTATATGGCCAAAAAATGAACAGACTATTGCTGGTTAAATGCACTTGGTGTGACAGCTTCACCCTGATGTAGGCTTTAGCCAAAAAACAACCACACCATTGAGGGTTAAATGCACTTGGTCGCAGCTTGTGCTGGCGCACCACAAGACACAAAATGGCCGCCGATCACCCCAGAAAAATGTGACTGACAAACGGTCTGGGCAGCCTAAAAACAGTGAGCAATTGAGGATCAGCAGCTCAATGATCCACAGCTGCAGATCGATCAGTTAATCAAGTCCTTTGGAGGAGTTAATCTGCCTAATCTCGCCCTACTGTCGCAGCCGCAACCTCTCCCTACGCTAATCAGAGCAGAGTGACGGGCGGCGCTATGTGACTCCAGCTTAAATAGAGGCTGGGTCACATGGTGCTCTGGCCAATCACAGCCATGCCAATAGTAGGCATGGCTGTGATGGCCTCTTGGGGCAAGTAGTATGACGCTTGTTGATTGGCTGCTTTGCAGCCTTTCAAAAAGCGCCAAGAAAGCGTCACAAAAGCGCGAAGAAAGCGACGAACACCGAACCCGAACCCGGACTTTTACGAAAATGTCCGGGTTCGGGTCCGTGTCACGGACACCCCAAAATTCGGTACGAACCCGAACTATACAGTTCGAGTTCGCTCATCCCTACTCCTGACGAATTGGGCTCTTGACATTAGGAGCGCCCCCTGGTGGCAGCAAGCGAGGTCTCTTAACAACATTAACTGGATCCTCCTCTGCTGCTCTGGTGTAAGATAAGGGCATGTCACTGCTCCCAGCAAAATCACTCTGCTTCCCCCTCTGGGGTCTCCACCACTGTATCCCACCTTAATAACTCAGGGGTATCAGACATATGGGTGCTCTCACCTTCCCCCTGGATGTCAGCACTGGCGTCAAAGAGCAGGGCCAGTTCAGCAGCAACCTTCTGCGCGTCCTGTTCCTGGGTGGAAGCGATATAATCCACAGCAGTATTGAAGGCACTCTCCTGCAGTGTCTCCTGGCTGATGACAGGCTGCGATCCTGCCCGTGACGCTGAATCAGTAAATTGGCGCTCAGCCTGTGTGATCACAGACTGAGAACGCTCCTGCCTTCCCGCCTGTGTTAGAAGTGGCAGTGAGCGCTGCTGTGAGGAGGGGGCGTGGCCACCGGGAGCTCTGTGAAGAAGCGGTCCCGCTCTTTTGCCTCCTGCCGCTCTGACTGTGAAGCTGTCTGTGCAATCCTCTTCTGTTCTTCCTGTCTGGGCACAAGGGGATCAGTCTGCTGCAGCTCTGGCTGTGAGGGCGCCCCTGCAGATGCGCCCCTCCCTAGAACACTGTTAGAATCAGACACATGGCTCTTCTGAGCGGCACCCTGCCGCCCAAGTCTGGGGATATGGATCCGGTCCTCCTCTGTAGTCTGGGGCTCAGTAGCCAGCCTCAGGGTCGGTTCTGCTGTGCTGGATCTTGTGGCCTCAGCATAAGACCGCGCTCTATATCCTCTGGCAGGGCAATTATTAAAGGCATGACCTTCTTTATCACATAAGTTGCAGACAAGTTGATTTGTACAATCCCTCACAATGTGTCCGGTTTTCTGGCACTTTTGGCATACACGGTCCACTTGAGTGCAGGTTTCTTGTACATGGCCATACAGCTTACACCGCCTACAATAGCTGGGGGCATCCTGGAAAAAGATCAGCTCTTTATCCTTGCCCAAAGTAAATGACTGCAGCGGATGGCGCACGCCGCCAGGTCCAGCAGGGTCTGGGCGAAAACGGACGAAGAATTTGTGTTTCCCCGTCCACAGTCCATGACTGCCCATAATCTTGTGGGAATACACCACCTTCTCACAAAATTTTGTGAGGAATAAATAGATATCATCTACATCTACGTACGGGTTGTACATAAAAACAATAAGGTGGACATCACGATTATAAAGCACGGTGAAGGTAAGTCCCTCCAGTTCCGGATTATTCCAGTTACCTTCCAGAATGAGATATAGGTTGTGGCAGGCGGCAATAGACGTCAGCACCAGCGTATGGCGGCCTCCGATCTGGTCTTGCAAGCAGAGTATGTCAGATTTCTGTACGTGAAGCGTCTTGAACAAGACTTCCTTTACAAGGTATTCATCCGTAAACTTTTGTTTCTGTTCATCAGCGACATGAATAGCAAACGCGTTGCGGACCCGATAATCCTCGGTCCGAGCAAAATCGATGATCACACCCATGGTGCGTGGTGATCGCCAGTCACTGGCTCCCAGTCTTTCAGCAGGGTGATCCTGGATCAATGGGATGGCTCCTCAGCTAGATCTACACTTGATCTTAGCCAAAAGGCCGAGAAGCGATACCCGGTCGGCCTCGACGACCAGGCCAATGCTCCCCAATGCAGATCACTTCTCAAGGCGACAGCCTACAGGCCCCAGCCACATTCCAGGAAGCTTCTTGCTGTCACAAACCAGGGAGAACGTGCGCCCTCCGCTCTGCAATCACCATCATGCTCCTCTTTGGGTTCGCCATCTGCATAGCACCGCCCACTTGGTACCAAAGCAGGTCACACAGAAAGACAGATAGGAGGAGGGAATGGAGAAGTGAAGAGTGTGAGAAAAAAAAAATGGCATTGTTGATTGTGATGTCAGGGCTCCTATCTCTCTGTAATCTATCCCATATGACATCTCACAACAAACTCAATTTGCCAGATATACTCCTTTCAGGCACACCACACACTTGCTGCTCTTACACTACCTGACCAATCACTCTACTCATTCTTTTCGCTAACAACTTTGCATACCCCTTATAATCTACATTCAACAACGTAATTGGTCTCCAGTTGCGCAAATCACTCTTCTCACCCTTTTTGAAAATTAAAACTACTATCCCTTCATTGAATTACTAATCTTACCATTTTCCCACATATACTTATAAACTTCTACTAGATCTTTACCCAGTATATTCCAATATATAGAACTCCATTGGAATTCCATTTCTACCTGGAATTTTATTCCTCGCCATACTATCTACTACACCCTTAACTTCTCCCTCAGAAATCTCTCTAATTAATCCCCCCACATCCTCAAACCCTGTCTTACCTTTCAAAGCCCCAAGAACACCCTCCTCTAATCCTACCTCCCTCTCCTTTTCCCTATATAACTCTCCATAGAAATATTCCACCGCCTCTTTCACCTCTTCACCACACACTTCAACACCATTTACATCTATCACCGCTTCTAGATCCACCCTGGCATTCACCACTTTTTTAAAGGAAAAACTAGAAAAACTTTTATCCTTTTCTAAAACATCCAACTTTGCTTGGTAAATAAATTGCCTTCCCCTCTCACGCAATAAATCATTTATAACTTTACTTTCCGCACACAACTCCTCATCCACATCATACCCCAATTCCCTCAACTTATACAAAAATTCTAACCTCACATTAGATCTATCATACCTATTTCTCTTTCTCACTGCCCATCTATAACCCAACCTATTAAAAAACACTTTCACCTTCTCTTTCACCCAATCCCACCAATCCAAAACACACACATACTCATTTTTTTTTCTGACACCATTCAGCATACATTTTTTTTAAAGTTCTCTTTCACATCTCCATCATCACATTCATTTTCCACACCCCTCTTCCAAATTTCCTCACACCTTCCATTTCTACTTTACACTTCAAACATTCGTGATCTGAATACCCCACACGCATTTGTGAATAATTTTTAACAACAAAATCCCGAGAAACAAAAATGTAATCTAATCTAGAGTGGATACCCCTCTATCTGCATGATATGTAGCAGGAACTGGATTACTCTCGCACACTTTAACCACATCTCTCATACTGTTATCATTCATACTTTGCAAAACATCTTACTCGTGATGTCCATTTTATCACACTGAAGGTGGCAATTAATGTCTCCAACACATATGCATGGTATCCTACTCGGTAAATAAAATATTGTTAAACAATTCTTTCCTCAGATTCTTCTCTGCAGGAGCATAAATATTTATAATCCTAAATATAACATTTTTAAACTTAACAAAAGCCATAATACATCTTCCTTGCTCCATAATAACATAACGATCGAAAACTAAATTATTATTTTTATAATATAAAGAGGCGGACCAAATTGACTCACCATGTAGCCATTCACTTCTTTAGGAGCCTCCTCCAACCCACACTCCTGTAAACAGAATATATCACATGGCCTAGAAGCGAGGTCTTCCAAAATAGCTGATCTTCTAGCTTTGTCTCTGAAGACTCTCACATTGTGTGAGTAAATAGAAAGCTTATTAGAAATTACACATTAAATAAAGACAATAATCACGAATTTGGCGGCATCTGCATAACATCAAAAGGATTCTCCGTTGGAATATCAGGGGACTCTTGAAGTTGTTGACCACAAGGGGGGTATCATCCCCGAATCCTCTTGGACTGGGGTGCCTCTTATGTCTTTTCTTTTTAGCCCTCCCAGTCACATCCTTCCACCTATCCTCCTCTTCATTGTCCTGTCCAAAACGAAAAACTTCTCCAGATGAACTTTCTGGTATCGCAGGCAAGTCTAAGAGGACTAAAGGGGGTTGGGCTCCCTGCTCTTGCTTACTTCCCCCATTAGCTTCCATAGGCTCCGACCCACCTCCTTGATCCTGAACAGAATCGATGGCTACCAACTGGGATCCTGTCGGCTACTCGCCCTTAAGGATGGGACCCAGACACATCTTGAGAATCAACCAAGTCACTGTCTGGTCTACTAGGCTTCAACCGCTTCTCAACCAGCTTAGCAGTCATACGCAGGGCATACGCATAAGAACGCCCCTGGATGAAAAGCTTTGGGCTATCCCTGCACACATGCCCAGTCTGGCTACAAGCCCTAACACAATCACCTGCCTCGTGTCCTGGCTCTCCACAATTCCGACAGCATCTCCCCATTGTGCAATCCCTTGCAACATGTCCAAATTTATAACACTGACGACAATACTTTGTTTGACCTTCATAATTTAAAAATCCTCTGTAACCACCAACAGAAAAATTCGCTGGAAGCTGTTTAACTCCTCCAATACCATTAGAAGAGAGGGAAAGTCTCACTCTAAATTTATGCTTTCCAGTAGCCAGTCCCCATCGGTCATAAAGTTTCTGAGGGTTTTTAACTGAAACAGCAAATTAAATGGCATGTACCAAGTCCATTGGCGTGTAGGGGTGGGAAGAGGTGCACGGTGACTGTTCTCTCCTCCATCAAATAAGCAGTAAAAATGTCAAAACGGTGCAAAATAGAAGCCGGATCCTTCTCCTTTAAAGACTTAACTTTTTTTGAGACATCATAACACTTCTATCAGGGTGAGATTAAACTGACCAACCTTAGGGAAATCCTGCAGTCCCGCCTTGACGATAATGTCCTCCACCATTGTCTGTCTTCTAGTCTGGTGCAAAAAAGCTGGCTTAACCAGGAAACAAAGTGTATTCCGCACTCCTTGACGCTCCATAGCAGGACCTAGGCAGCAAATGATCACTCCTTGTTGTCTCTGGACTAATCCGCTCTCCTATAGCAGCATGGGGGTAAAACACTGGCTTATAAACCGATACCCTCCCCCAAGGCCGGAGAGAGGGGTACCCTTGACATCTCAGACTAATTATTTTTTCTTAGAAGCCCGAAGAGCGTGCTTTCTACACCCGTGCAACAAAATCATGCAGCGTGCCACACAAAAACGTGGACTAGGTCACGGTCTATCGCAGGCCCTCTCCATAAGAGAAGGGCCCCCCCACAAACCATTCCCTATCCATCCGGGGCCGAAGCTCCTGCAAGGGACTGGGACAAATGGCAACACTCAGCCAAAGCCAAGGGTACGCCCATCTATGCTCCCGGCTTTGCTGACCTCAGAGAGGGAGTACCCGTAAGAGCACCGCAACCCTGAAAATCCTAGTGACAAACAATGTGTAAAGTGCACACAGTGAACACAGAAATAAATAAAGTTAATGTGTGCCATTACGGCCCGGACATTCAGCCGGAATTATAAAAATTCCTCGTCTCGTCAAGGCCGATGCCGAGCAAAGAAAGGTGATTGTGCTAAAATGTGTGAAGGTGAAGTGCGTACAAATGTGCCATCACTGTGATCATGTGATCCCACCCCCAGTGAGTTCAGGCACCCCAGGGTGACCGCTCCTGGGGCACTTCTGCACCTCAGGCTTCCAAACAACTCAGCCCATGACTTCGATCCAGCAGAGCCCTTCGTCACCTAGCAAGGGTACCTTTAAACCCAAGCCGTACAAGCTAGGGATGCTGTGTGGTTCACTGCTCTTCTCCATACCACACTGCAAGCCCTCAGGTATGCCCTGTATGGATGGAGTTTACAGCCCGGGAGCAAGCTCAACTGGACTGATAAGAACAGATTTTTTTTATTTTAATAGTAATAAATTTACATCAGCAAAAAAGTACATACAGCAGAAGAAAGAAAGCGGAATAATCACAACATATTACCCTTCTGCATGTAACAGTTCAATTACATAAGCATGATCAGCATCAATCTCACCAATATATGACAAAGTCTCGACAAAATGATGTTAACTAGAGTTGAGCGAACACCTGGATGTTCAGGTTCAAGAAGTTCGGCCGAACTTCCTGGAAATGTTCGGGTTCGGGATCCGAACTCGACCCGAACTTCGCCCCGAACCCCTTTGAAGTCAATGGGGACCCGAACTTTTCGGCACTAAAAGGTGTAAAAAAGCCCAAGAAAGGGCTAGAGGGCTGCAAAAGGCAGCAAAATGTAGGTAAATCCCCGGCAAACAAATGTGGATAGGGAAATGAATTAAAATAAAAAGAAAATAAATAAAAATTAACCAATATCAATTGGAGAGAGGTCCCATAGCAGAGAATCAGGCTTCATGTCACCCACCACTGGAACAGACCACTGTCAGATATTTAGGCCTCGGCACCCAGACAGAGGAGAGAGGTCCCATAGCAGAGAATCAGGCTTCATGTCACCCACCACTGGAACAGGCCATTGTCAGATATTTAGGTCCGCGGACCCAGACAGAGGAAAGAGGTCCCATAGCAGAGAATCAGGCTTCACATCACCCACTACTGGAACAGGCCATTGTCAGATATTTAGGCCCCGGCACCCAGACAGAGGAGAGAGGTCCCATAGCAGAGAATCAGGCTTTACGGCACCCAGACAGAGGAGAGAGGTCCCATAGCAGAGATTCAGGCTTCATGTCATAGCAGAGATTCAGGCTTCATGTCATAGCAGAGATCAAGCTTCATGTCACCCACCACTGGAACAGGCCATTGTCAGATATTTAGGCCCTGGCACCCAGACAGAGGAGAGGTTCATTCAACTTTGGGTTGCCCCGCAATATAATTGTAAAATTAAAAAAAGAGGATTGAATGAAGTGCCCTGGAGTACAAGAATATATTGTTAAGGGGAGGTAGTTATAAATGTCTAATCTGCACAAGGGATAGACATGTCCTGTGGGATCCATGCCTGGTTCATTTTTTATGAACGTCAGCTTGTCCACATTAGCTGTGGATAGGCGGCTGCGTTTGTCTGTAATGACGCCCCCTGCCGCGCTGAATACACGTTCAGACAAAACGCTGGCCACCGGGCAGGCCAGCACCTCCAAGGCATAAAAGGCTAGCTCTGGCCACGTGGACAATTTTGAGACACAGAAGTTAAATGGGGCCGAACCATCAGTCAGTACGTGGAGGGCTGTGCACACGCACTGTTCCACCATGTTAGTGAAATGCTGCCTCCTGCTAACACGTTCCGTATCAGGTGGTGGTGCAGTTAGCTGTGACGTGTTGACAAAACTTTTCCACATCTCTGCCATGCTAACCCTGCCCTCAGAGGAGCTGGCCGTGACACAGCTGCGTTGGCGACCTCTTGCTCCTCCTCTGCCTTCGGCTTCCACTTGTGCCCCTGTGACATTTTGGAATGATCTCAGTAGCGCGTCTACCAATGTGCGCTTGTACTCGCACATCTTCCTATCACGCTCCAGTGCAGGAAGTAAGGTGGGCACATTGTCTTTGTACCGGGGATCCAGCAGGGTGGCAACCCAGTAGTCCGCACACGTTAAAATGTGGGCAACTCTGCTGTCGTTGCGCAGGCACTGGAGCATGTAGTCACTCATGTGTGCCAGGCTGCCCAGAACTAAGGACAAGCTGTCCTCTATGGGAGGCGTATCGTCATCGTCCACCGTTTCCCCCCAGCCACGCACCAGTGATGGGCCCGAGCTGCGTTGGGTGCCACCCTGCTGTGAACATGCTTCATCCTCCTCCTCCACCTCCTCCTTATCCTCGTCCTCCAGTAGTGGGCCCTGTCTGGCCACATTTGTACCTGGCCTCTGCTGTTGCAAAAAACCTCCCTCTGAGTCACTTCTAAGAGACTGGCCTGAAAGTGCTAAAAATGACCCCTCTTCCTCCTCCTCCTCCTCCATCATCGCCCTAAGTGTTTTCTCAAGGAGACATAGACGTGGTATTGTAACGCTGATAACTGCGTCATTGCCACTGGCCATGTTGGTGGAGTACTCGAAACAGCGCAACATGGCACACAGGTCTCGCATGGAGGCCCAGTCATTGGTGGTGAAGTGGTGCTGTTCCGCAGTGCGACTGACCCGTGCGTGCTGCAGCTCGCATAGTCTGTCCAGCATGTGCAAGGTAGAGTTCCACCTGGTGGGCACGTCGCATATGAGGTGATGAGCGGGAAGGCTGAAGTTACGCTGTAGCGCACACAGGCGAGCAGCGGCAGGATGTGAACGCCGGAAGCGTGCACAGACGGCCCGCACTTTATGCAGCAGCTCTGACATGTCAGGGTAGTTGTGAATGAACTTCTGCACCACCAAATTCAGCACATGCGCCAGGCAAGGGATGTGCGTCAAACCGGCTAGTCTAAGAGCTGCGACGAGATTTCGCCCATTATGGCACACCACCAGGCCGGGATTGAGGCTCACCGGCAGCAACCACTCATCGGTCTGTTGTTCAATACCCCGCCACAACTCCTGCGCGGTGGACATATGAGTTTCAGAATGGCCTGCTGACGTTTACCCCGGACTGTGCTGAAGTTGGTGGTGAAGGTGTGTGGCTGACTGGATGAGCAGGTGGAAGAAGAGGAGGAAGCTACAGGAGGCAAAAAATGTTGCCCTGCGATCCTTGGCGGCGGAAGGATGTGCACCAAACAGCTCTCCGCCTAGGGCCCAGCCACGACTACATTTACCCAGTGTGCAGTTAGGGAGATATAGCGTCCCTGGCCGTGCTTACTGGTCCACGTATCTGTGGTTAGGTGGACCTTGCCACAGATGGCGTTGCGCAGTGCACACTTGATTTTATCGGATGCTTGGTTGTGCAGGGAAGGCACGGCTCTCTTGGAGAAGTAGTGGCGGCTGGGAACAATATACTGTGGGACAGCAAGCGACATGAGCTGTTTGAAGCTTTCTGTGTCCACCAGCCTGAATGACAGCATTTCATAGGCCAGTAGTTTAGAAATGCTGGCATTCAGGGCCAGGGATCGAGGGGGGCTAGGTGGGAATTTACGCTTTCTCTCAAATGTTTGTGAGATGGAGAGCTGAACGCTGCCGTGTGACATGGTAGAGATGCTTGGTGACGGAGGTGGTGGTGTTGGTGGTACATCCCCTGTTTGCTGGGCGGCAGGTGCCAACGTTCCTCCAGAGGCGGAGGAAGAGGCCGAGGCAGCAGCAGAAGAGGTAGCAGGGGGAGCCTGAGTGAGTTCCTTGCTTTTAAGGTGTTTACTCCACTGCAGTTCATGCTTTGCAGGCAGGTGCCTGGTCATGCAGGTTGTGCTAAGGTTCAGAACGTTAATTCCTCGCTTCAGGCTCTGATGGCACAGCGTGCAAACCACTCTGGTCTTGTCGTCAGCACATTGCTTAAAGAACTGCCACGCCAGGGAACTCATTGAAGCTGCCTTTGGGGTGCTCGGTCCTAGATGGCGGTGGCCAGTATCAGGCGGACTCTCTTGGCGGCGGGTATTCTGCTTTTGCCCACTGCTCCCTCTTTTGCTACGCTGTTGGCTCGGTCTCACCACTGCCTCTTCCTCCGATCTTCATTCCATGTGGGGTCTAGGACCTCATCGTCCCCTGCATCGTCTTCCACCCAGTCTTCCTCCCTGACCTCCTGATCAGTCTGCACACTGCAGAAAGACGCAGCAGTTGGCACCTGAGTTTCATCATCAGAGACATGCTGAGGTGGTATTCCCACGTTCTCATCATCAGGAAACATAAGTGGTTGTGTGTCAGTGCATTCTATGTCTTCCACCGCTGGGGAAGGGCTAGGTGGATGCCCTTGGGAAACCCTGCCAGCAGAGTCTTCAAACAGCATAAGAGACTGCTGCATAAGTTGAGGCTCAGACAGTTTCCCTGTTATGCATGGGGGTGATGTGACAGACTGATGGGCTTGGTTTTCAGGCGCCATCTGTGCACTTTCTGTAGAAAACTGGGTGGGAGATAATGTGAATGTGCTGGATCCACTGTCGGCCACCCAATTGACTAATGCCTGTACCTGCTCGCTGTAAATTCTGGCATCTACTGGGACCTGAGGTAGTTGGTACACTAAGACGTGTGGCTGTGGCAGAACGGCCACGTCCTCTCCCAGCACCAGAGGGTCCAATAACACCACCACGACCATGTCCGCGTCCGCGTCCGCGTCCCTTACTAGATGTTTTCCTCATTGTTACCGTTCACCACAATAAGAAAAAAATTATTTGGCCCAATGTATCAATGTATTGAATTCAAATTCAGGCCTTTTTTACAGGCACCTTACACTATCTGGCTATCTATTTAGGTACCGTATTACACTAATACAGGCACAGCAGTAACCACAGATTTAGCTGAATATAAATTGTAGGTCTAGTATTTAGGCGCTGGATGACAGGTATCCCTTTTACAGAATTAGACTTGGAAATGCACGGTACGGTGTGAAGTTATTGAGGATGACCCTATCAGCACCTTCAATGTAATATACCCTTTTATGGATAGATTTAAACTTGGCCTGATACAGCAGAAACCACTGATTTAGGGAATTGCTAAGTTGGGAATTGTATTTCAACCCAGAACAAAAACTGTGCTTTGACGGACACCAAATAACTTTACCAGCCACAGCAGTAACCACATATTTAGCTGAATATAAATCGTAGGCCTAGTATTTAGGCCCTGGATGACAGGTATACGTTGACGGACAGAATTAGGGAGCATTCACACGACGTGTTGGTTTTGCGGTCCGTAAATCACGGATCCGTGTGTTCCATATGTCTTCAGTTATCTTTCCGTTCCGTAAGTCTGTATAATACGGATATGGTGCTTCCGTGTGTCATCCGTTTTTCATGGACCGCAAAAAAAAAACCAGCAGGGTTAAAATGAACAAATTTAAATGTCCAACCCCTTTCAAACTGACATCACAAGGTCACATGATCGCTCAGGCACCATTTTCTACTGCTTTGTTAGAATTCTCAGTTTTGCTTGCATAGCTTTCTGGCGATTTTTGTTGGTTCAACATGCCCAAAACACGTGTGGATACAGTTCTCCTGTACTGGATTCTCTCTCGGCGATACGGACAGCAGTCACTAATGTTGGACGAGGAACAGAGTAGGAAGCGCCTTTGGGTTCACCCCATTGTCTCACAACAATGCAGGAAGGGCCACATTCATACTTTGTACGCCGACTTGAGGCAACACCTGGAGAAATTTCATCTATTTTGCCGGATGTCGGTGTCCACCTTTGACCGTCTGCTGGAGTCTGTTCGTCCTGGTCTCATCTTCCAGAACACTAATATGAGGCGCAGCATATCACCTGAAGAAAGGCTAATCGTCACCTTGAGGTAAATACCAATATTCTGAAGTATGTACACTTTACAATATACAAATGGACCCTGAGAATGCTACGCTGGTGATTCAAGCGTGTGTTCTTCACAATTTCCTCACAATGTACGATGCTTCCTTCGATGCAGACCTGGACCAATACATGACCTCTTCATCGTTTGGCCTGGACCAGATGCTGCATGGAAGACGAGGATCATCAGGCCTGCATATTCGGGATTTATATGCTGACTATTTTATCAGCCCAGAGGGCGCATTGTCCTGGCAGTTAGAAGCAATTCATGGCAGGCACTAAATGAATATTGACTCAGAACAACTAACTCATTGATCAGTTAGTTTAGTTTGTTTCCAAGTTGTTATTATTAGAGTAGGGACTCGCAAGAGAATTTAATGAGGACCCTTGACGCGGGCTGGGGTATCTTTCAATGCCAAAATCAAATTGAATTCTCAACATTCTCAACTGATTTTTTTTTATAATCTACATTTTAAAAACTTTTGTCTGCATATTAAAATATAAAATTTGATTTTGCCATTAGATACCCTCTAATACCTCATTACTATCAACCATTGCCATGAAATGATTATAATAAAAATCAGTACTTCAGCTCATGTATGAGATGGGGGCATATCATCATGATATGGTTCCAGTGTATGATAGGTATGTATCGACCGGGTGACACCAATACCTATCATACACTGGGACCATATCCGGGTACTATGTCACCTATGAGTTTTATGTAATAGGAAGCTAAAATATACCATTTGGATGTACAGAGATAGGTTTCTCTATTTTCATTAGGCAGGACCTGCGGTTACATCACCGTGCTTACCACAGGGAACGGGGTATAGCACTCTTTCACACAGCGGATTACTCGCATGGCATCCACTTGTGCGAAAGAGCCTTAATAGAGGCTCCTAACTGTACTCAAAAAATGAGGTTTCACATCCCTTTTTAAAAAAATACATTGCACAAATACGTTAGAACCAAAATAAACTTTATGTCTGAAGATAGGCATATATAAAACTAAAAATTTTTTTTTTCAAGTCAAATAATTCCCTAGTAAATTGGCCTGCAGGCCTTGTGGAGGTGGCCTGTTCCTTTTCATGTTCACGTCGGTGTATCTGGCCAGTATAAGAGCTGCTGGCTGCTGGCCAATTATGGCTGTACAGTGGTGGGGAAGTAACAGGGCATCTGGACAGAGATGGACGAGGCCCAGGGGTGCTTACTGGAACCCATGGTGTTCCAATTACTCTCCATTTGTATTGCTCTATTATATGTACCAATTCTGCGGAGTCTTGGGGCCATGAGAAGATATCAAGGATTGTGTTCATGGTAGACATGAACACGGGCCGATTCACTTCTGGCACACGAGAGAGGAATGGACCCAGAGATCGGAGCATTAATTCCTCAGGGCTCTCTGATTGAATTTTATTTAGATAGTCTAGTACTCTACTATCTATGACAGCACGATTATCTGTTGGTGCTTGCACAGGAGGATTCCGGCTCCGGCGTCTTTGTGCTGGACGGATCTCTGCTGGTGTATCCTCTGGACCACTTGATGTCTGAATTTGCTGTGACATCTCTGGTGGGTTTGTTGTGGCGTCATCCGGTGATTTCTGAGTCTCTATTTTGGTCTCATCCGAATCTATCAACCCAGTTTGCTCCTCCAGATTATCAACAGTGCTGTAATAAAAATTTAAAATATTACTGTTTTTGTCAAAATCTTCTATACTCCTTTTTTTTGTTTTACCACCAATTGGTTTTGTTGGTTTTTGCAGGTGCACACAGAGAGGGCTCCGAGTGTCGCCTCTGGCAACCGTGCCATAGGTTCGCCCCAGTGTAATAATAGTACGTCACTTGCCAGTAAAAATAAAAATGTAATAATATATATTTACTTACGGTCGCAACTCCATGATATCTCTTAAGAACCGCAGCCGCTTGGTGTAAATGTAGGGACGTTCATCCTATCCCGCGCACCTATAGCTACTTTCCATCTCATGGATGCCACACCCGTCAAAGCTGTCACCAGACCCCCCCATTCGTTTCCATACACCTTGCGCATACTCACAATCCCCAAATAAATGTTTTACCGATTAATTTGCTCCACAACCATATCTCGGACAAACGTCCACTTTAACCAGGTCTCTCCTTTTCTGTACTTCACGAACCGGTAAAACATTCTGGAACCAAAACCATACAATATCTTTCTGTCTGTTGGTGATACCCTTTATAGCCAACTTCCTCCATACAGTCATCGCCTCAGTCGACTGTACGCCTACTATATCGCATACAATCTCCTTGTCTCTCATCCCAGCCAACATCATAGAAGGCACGATTAATCAGTTAATGGATGAGATGACTCAGGTAAACACCCCTGAAAAACAAGATCAATTAAAAAAAGCGCGAGATGATTATAAACAATATCTATATAAAAAAGCGCAGAATAAAATGTTCTTTTTGGGGCAGAGGACCTTTAGCGAAGCGGGTAAACCAAGTAAATTATTAGCTACAATAGTAAAAAATCAAAGAGGAAGTAACAACATAACAGGAATTATGACAGAAGCAGGAAATATTTTACGAGACCCTGAAGATATTCTAGAGGAATTTACTCAATACTTCTTCAGGCTATATCAGTCCGGGCCTATAGATTATGGGGAAAAAATAGATCAATATTTAGATAATATTAAGATGCCGGAATTTGATAAAAAAGACAGACTGGCTGAAAAGACTGATCGAACTGCAAACTACGCTGAAATCTATCAAGGGTAATACTTCTCCAGGGTTGGATGGTTTCCCATGGGCTCTCTGCCCCCGTCATGGAGGGAAGCAATCATCGCATTAATTCCCAAAAAAGGGAAAGACCCACTGTTAGTGACTTCCTACCGCCCCATCTCTCTGTTGAACACAGATTATAACATTCTTGCCAAACTGCTGGCTAACAGATTAAAAAGTGTTATTCACAAAGTTGTTCAAGCCGACAAAACCGGGTTTATTCCCAAAAGGAACATACAGGACAATGTAAGGAGGGCCTTTCTGAATATACAGATGGGGGGTGGAGGGGACTGCTCCATCCTGTCTTTGGATGCGGCTAAGGCCTTTGACAGGGTGGAGTGGCCCTTTCTCTGGAAAGTGCTGTCGCAAGTGAAAATAGGCGAATATTTTTCTAGATGGGTTCGCATTTTATATCAAAATCCGGTATCCAGAGTTCGAGTTAATGGGGAATACTCCTCCCCCTTCCCCCTGTCTCGAGGAACATGTCAGGGATGCCCGCTTTCCCCTCTGCTCTTCTCGCTATTCTTGGAGCCATTGGCATGCAAAATCAGAGCAGATGACGAAATACAGGGCTTCGGGTGCGAGGGAGCAAATGATAAAATAAGTTTGTATGCAGACGACATTTTGCTCTTTTTACGGAGGGGGTATATGAATTTGCCCAAGGTTATGGAAACCGTGGACAACTTTGGACGCATATCCGGATATGAAATAAACTGGGAAAATCGAAATTTCTCCCATTAATACGCCCAGTTCCACCGGGTTACAGCTTCCGGGTTAGCACATTGGCTCCATCAGATTCCTTATTATATCTGGGTATCCATATAGGGACCAAACTGGAATTTTATACGAAATTGAATATTCTACCAACAATAAAGAAAGTAAAGGAAAAAATTAGAACATGGTTAAAACTCCCTCTGTCACAAATCAATCGTATAGCGCTTATAAAAATTACATTATTACCAATGTTACTATACGTATTAAACGCTAGCCCAATAACGATTGAAGATATGTTTTAAAAAAAATTGGAGACTCTGTTCAACTAACTAATATGGGGGCGCAAACGGGTTAGAATTAAAATACAATATCTGTATAAAGAGGAAGGCGGAATGTCTGTCCCTTTTCTAAAAGGATATTACACTACGTGCAGAATTATTAGGCAAATGAGTATTTTGACCACATCATCCTCTTTATGCATGTTGTCTTACTCCAAGCTGTATAGGCTCGAAAGCCTACTACCAATTAAGCATATTAGGTGATGTGCATCTCTGTAATGAGAAGGGGTGCGGTCTAATGACATCAACACCCTATATCAGGTGTGCATAATTATTAGGCAACTTCCTTTCCTTTGGCAAAATGGGTCAAAAGAAGGACTTGACAGGCTCAGAAAAGTCAAAAATAGTGAGATATCTTGCAGAGGGATGCAGCACTCTTAAAATTGCAAAGCTTCTGAAGCGTGATCATCGAACAATCAAGCGTTTCATTCAAAATAGTCAACAGGGTCGCAAGAAGCGTGTGGAAAAACCAAGGTGCAAAATAACTGCCCATGAACTGAGAAAAGTCAAGCGTGCAGCTGCCAAGATGCCACTTGCCACCAGTTTGGCCATATTTCAGAGCTGCAACATCACTGGAGTGCCCAAAAGCACAAGGTGTGCAATACTCAGAGACATGGCCAAGGTAAGAAAGGCTGAAAGACGACCACCACTGAACAAGACACACAAGCTGAAACGTCAAGACTGGGCCAAGAAATATCTCAAGACTTATTTTTCTAAGGTTTTATGGACTGATGAAATGAGAGTGAGTCTTGATGGGCCAGATGGCTGGATTGGTAAAGGGCAGAGAGCTCCAGTCCGACTCAGACGCCAGCAAGGTGGAGGTGGAGTACTGGTTTGGGCTGGTATCATCAAAGATGAGCTTGTGGGGCCTTTTCGGGTTGAGGATGGAGTCAAGCTCAACTCCCAGTCCTACTGCCAGTTTCTGGAAGACACCTTCTTCAAGCAGTGGTACAGGAAGAAGTCTGCAAGGTAAGAAAAACATGATTTTCATGCAGGACAATACTCCACAACGTGGCTGGCAAGAAAGGGTATAAAAGAAGAAAATCTAATGACATGGCCTCCTTGTTCACCTGATCTGAACCCCATTGAGAACCTGTGGTCCATCATCAAATGTGAGATTTACAAGGAGGGAAAACAGTACACCTCTCTGAACAGTGTCTGGGAGGCTGTGGTTGCTGCTGCACGCAATGTTGATGGTGAACAGATCAAAACACTGACAGAATCCATGGATGGCAGGCTTTTGAGTGTCCTTGCAAAGAAAGGTGGCTATATTGGTCACTGATTTGTTTTTGTTTGTTTTTGAATGTCAGAAATGTATATTTGTGAATGTTGAGATGTTATATTGGTTTCACTGGTAAAAATAAATAATTGAAATGGGTATATATTTGTTTTTTGTTAAGTTGCCTAATAATTATGTACAGTAATAGTCACCTGCACACACAGATATCCCCCTAAAATAGCTAAAACTAAAAACAAACTAAAAACTACTTCCAAAAATATTCAGCTTTGATATTAACGAGTTTTTTGGGTTCATTGAGAACATGGTTGTTGTTCAATAATAAAATTAATCCTCAAAAATACAACTTGCCTAATAATTCTGCACTCCCTGTATGTAGCTGCTCAGTTGAGATGGTGTGTGATAAATCGAAAGAATAATCATATACGGTCTATGTTTGGGGAGTACTCAATCTGTCTCGAGAGGCCTTCATCGCCCTGTCTGTTGCAACCGCTGCCCCAGACTGTGGCTCTGGCCTCTCACACGACTGACTCCGACTATATTTTTTACTTCAGTCCTTCCTCGCTTGCCTTCCTGCTAAAGGTGCAGGGAGTCCTTGCTCCAGACTTTTCATATTCCCAGACTTGGTCGCGCTAGGGTCTTTCGCAGGACCCCCTTTTGGGGTAGATGGGCCCTGCTCAAATCCCATGCTTGACCTACGTCCTGCCATGGAAAGTCTTTGAGGACCTTCCATGGGTAGTTCCTGAGTCACAACACCTGTCGACTCATGCTTAAGTCTCATTATTAACTCAACTATTTTGTCAGCAGGGTCTGCAACACTCTCTTGCCCAACCTCAGAGTCCACCTTTGGAGCTCCGAGTTTAATGATGACGCTTGTGCTTAGGGCTTTTACCGTAGAGTGTGCATCCCCTGCCGACTGTTGCCCAAACTTTGATTTTTTGTTGGCCATCATAGGATAATCTCTGAAAATGTGTCCCTCCATCCCACATAGGGAGCACATTTTTTCGCCCGTGCATCTTGAGGCAACATGCCTAAGTTTACCACAATTGTTGCACCTCTTTTGGGTTTTCGCAATTTCCTTGGACATGCCCATAGCGCAAGCATTTTCAGCAAAAGGTGGGCATCTGATTGTAATAAAGGAAGCCTCGGTGACTTCCTGTAGAAAATTGCGAGGGTGGATGTGACAGACCTCCTATACCGCCTGGGTCTTCTTTCAGGATGACCCAATATTTCCTCTTGCCGTTCCAAAGACCCTCTCCGTTCAGGATCTTTTTCTCGAAGCGGATAGAACGGCAATACCGACTGAGGAAAGTCTGTAAATCAGCCTCCGCAAAAAAGGGATTGTACATCTCTCCTCCTCACCGTAGAGAAAGAGAAAATCAAGGCCATCCAACCTCTTTTCATTCGGATCCGCCACGACCAATATATCGTACATGTTGTCGCAACAACTCGATGCATCAAAGGAAATAGTGTATCGCCCTTGTATTATCTGGTTTCTCTGACACAGGATGTCAGATTTGTGGAAACCAAAGTAGCCCAACAGGACTTCCGCCACCACATAGCGGAGGTTCTTCCGTTGTTGATAGCCCTCCTCCACCTCAATTCTGACTGATTGGGGCAAACTGGTCTCCCCGGCTGCAAACCTGAAGAAATTGGCATTTTCTGTATCCTGGGGGGAAACAAGCCCTTCACCATAAAATCTCAGGTGCAGCGCCCCAGCCCGTAAGGCAGGGTACCTTACCCCAAGCCAAGGATCAGAGTATCCCAGGTACTTCCAAGCCTCTTCCAAGTATTCGTTCCGCCACCGAAACCGACCGTCAAGATCTTAAATGACTGCAGTAACAGGCACGACAAAATGTCCGACGTTCAGGGGTTCAACCTTCACTTCCAGCAACAGGGGTTTAGACCCTCCAGGACCCACCCCTGAGGCCAGGGAGCCGTAGACCTTGGACTAACTCTCACCGGGATCGAGGCAGCACCTCTCGGTGCCGCACTAGATCCAATCCACGAAGCCGAAAAAAATGTCGCCTTCACGCCCTTGATATACTCCACACTCCAAAAACGCCCTCTTATGTCCAAGAACCGCAAAAAGGCGTGATCGCCTCCCGTTGCCTAGGGACTAAGCCTATCCCCTATAGCAGCAAGGGGCACAACACGGGCTATAAACCCACGCCGTCCCCCAAGGCCGAGGAATCGGGTACCCCAGGCACCTTCCAGCCAAGACCCTATGTATCTCTACACGTGATCTTAGCCAAAAGGCCGAGAAGTGATACCCGGTCGTCCTCGACGACCAGGCCGATGTTCCCCAATGCAGATCACTTCTCAAAGCGACAGCCTACAGGCCACAGTCCAGGAGGCTTGGCTTCTTGCTCTCACAAACCAGGGAGAACAAGCATCCTTCACTCTGCAATCATCATCATGCTCCTCTTCGGGTTCTCCATCTGCATAGCCATAGCACCGCCCACCCGGTGCACGCCCACTTTTGGCCACGCCTTTTCTTCGCACGTATGTCCTGGTGCCAAAGCATGTCAAACAGAAAGACAGATAGGAGGAGGAAATGGAGAAGTGAAGAGTAGTGAGAAAAAAAAATAGCACTGTTGATTGTGATGTCAGGGCCCCATTGTTCAGTGTTCCTTCAGGGCCCCTTGTTATGTCATCCAGTGACACGTGCAGTGTTTTGTCCATTCTCCAGACAAGGTAGATCCAGCTGCTGCTGATACACAGAAAGTGCTGGACTACTTTCTCGCCTTCAAGTAATCCAGTTCAGAAGATCCACAAGAGGGAGACACAGGCATACTTTACTTACTAAAGGACTGGAAAAGCAAAATGGTTACATCCAGCCAACTTTCTCCAAACATGTCATTTTCCAGGAACAACAGAGGATCCCATGTGCACAACAGGACAATCAAACCCAAGGTACGTGAAGGTCCAAACACTTCATTCAGTTGATAAATAAGCCAATTAATCCGTCAGTCAGTCTTAATTGGATTTGGGGTGTGAGCAGACTGGGCAGGTACCCAAACAAACCTACAGCTGCTGCCTGGAAGTAGGAAGGGTGTTTGCAGCCAATTTCATTCAGTTTTTTTTATACTGGATTAGGAAGGGGTGCACCGGTCCTGGAGGTACTGCAATACCAGGTCAATGCGTGGAGTGGACAGAGCAAGCTCTTTTTCCATCTCCCTGTTCAAAAAATCCATTTAATATATGGTCCCCAGAAAGGGGACATATCACATATTAAACTGATAAGAACAGATATTTTATTTATTTTTTACCACTCAGGGTACAATACAGGCAACCTAATATAAAAGATCAGCGTATCTTCAAAATCACCTCATAATCATGGTATTTTCTTTTTATTTATTCTAAAAGTCAATCCTTCACCTAAAACCTCCAATTTTTGTGATTCCACACCACCTTTGTGACAATCCCAAACGTAAATTACATACAATCTAGATAAGATTAATTTTACACATTGAAAAACTGGTACATCCTTTTTCTTAAAGAGGACCTTTCACTTGTATAAGCTATGTGAACTGAGTATGCTGCCATATAGAGTGGCGCCCGGGGATCTCACTGCACTTACTATTATCCCCCGTTATAGGCTCCGAGTTTTTTTTCTCCCAGGCTGTGAGCTGTGCGCTGCGATTGGCCAGCGCTGCAGCCTAGGAGAAGGAGACGCCCACAGAACAAGGGAAGACCCGCCTACTATAACTTAAGAAGAAAAGGTACCGGAGCCTATAACGGGGGAACGGAGCGGCGCCCGGGGATAATAGTAAGTGCAGTGAGATCCCCGGACGCCGCTCTATATGGCAGCATACTCCATTCACATAGCTAATACAAGTTAAAGGTCCTCTTTAAAAGCAATCAAATTCCGTAAATCCCATCAACTCTCTATTACACACATCATAATAAACCACATCATCCTCACTTTTAATTTTCCACAAGCTCCCATTCCGAACATAGCACTTTTTGCATTTACATTACCAACTCCCGTTAATTCCTTAATCAATTCTCAGAGTTTCTTCCATACTTCTTTGGCATAATCACATCCCCACAATAAATGTCGTGGATTCACTTTCACCACACACACTTCAGACTTAATGAATTCCCTTCTCTTTTGCACTCACGTACAGGCAAAATATTATGACAACTCATCCACGCAATATCTTTTTGTCTATTCGTCACACCTGTCATAGAAATTTTTTCCAACACTCCTCTTGTTTCATCCGATCTCAAACCTAAAATGTCACAAGGAATTCTTCTCATAACCATATTTTTAACTTTGAAATCATTCATACCAAAAGACATCAAATCATTCTCTTTAATAAAGTTTTCAATCATCACATACCAAACCGGACACCTAAAAGCAACAGGAATTCTTGCATCACGTACAAACCAATTTAAATTATATAACATCCATCCTGCCGTATATCTTACCATAAATGAACTCATATTACCCTTACCTAACACACAAACAACTTAATATGATTAATACCTAAAACAAAATTACGTTTCATAAGTCCCAAACCACCATTCTCACTCAACTTATACACATACTCTTTTACTTTTTCCATGCGACTACCCCACAAAATAGGTAAAACACAAACAAAACGTGCCTTGATAATCAAAATCTTGCCTACTAGTGTAAGTTCACTCATCCTCCAAAAAAAAAAATGTATTTTCAATTTTTTTACCACATTCATCCCAACTTTCATTCTCTTTTAAATCATCGTTAAACCATACACCCAACACTTTAACCGCACCTTCCAATCTAGTATCCTTATCACCAAAACATTTAAAAATACACTTTTCCCAATTTACCCTAAATCCTGATGCTCAGCAAAATAAATCCAGACACAGTCTTTCTCTTTTTATCGCAGCCATATTATCATTTATAATTACTATTACACATTCACATTTTTACCCATACTTCCAGGAATCAGCAATCCACTCATAACTTTATCCTTTCTCATCAGACATAACAGCACTTCAGTTACACATAAATAACATAGGTGACATCGGGCATCCTTGTCTTACTCCTGATTTATTCTCAACCTCCTCACTTAACCTCCCATTCACCAAACATCTACTCTTAGCTTCTTTATATAAACATTTGACACCATTCAAAAAAATCATTGGAAAATCCATTCTTTGCAAAACAACAAACATAAATTCATGTGCAACTCTGTCAAAATCAATCAAAAAGCATACATTTTCTTTTCCGACACATACAATCTCCAACTAAATCACGCAATAATGCTAAATTATCAAACATACTTCTACCCGGCACTGCACATACTTGATCCTCCTCAATTATACTCCCAATCACACTCCTCATTCTACCAACCAACATTTTACTAAAAACTTTGTAATCAGCATTCAACAAGGATATAGGAATTCAGTTTTCTAGTTTTTTTTAAATCACCTTTTTTATGTATAAGAACCACCACGCTTTCTTTCATACTTTTACATAATACACCATGCTTCCACATAAATGTACTAATCTCCACCAAATTATCACCCATCCAATTCCAAGCTTTCATATATAAATCTACTGGTATCCCATCCATCCCCGGAGTTGTATTCTTCTTACTTCCCGTAACTGCATTCTTTATTTCTTCTACTGTAATTTTGTCTCTCATAACAGCACAATCCTCCTTACTAAGTCTTCCTTCCATATATCTCAAAACATCATACATTAAACTTTCATCAATCCACTTTTTTTTAGAATAAATTTTGATTAAATTCTTCCACCACACCCATCATTTTTTTCCCACTAATACACTCTCCATCCTTATTCAGGATAGCATCTATATTTGCTTTTTTCCCCACATACTTTTTTAAGGAAGAATCTAGTGCATTTCTCCTTTTTATCAAGATATTCTATTTTCGATCTATAAATTAACTTTTTACCTTTTCTTTCCACCATTTTTTTTCCTTTGTACTCTCACCTCTTCCAACAAATCATTCACCTCAACCTCCATTGCTCTCAACTTTAATAACCATTCATATCTAACATTTAAGTCATTATACTCATCCCTTTAAATTCATGCTTTTTTATATCCCCATTTTTTGTAAAAAGATTAGATTTTACCTTTTAACCACGACCGCCACACTAACACATCATTATACTCTTCTTTCCTTTTTTTCCCCAAAATGCATACTCAGTTTTAAAAGCAGTCATAGTTGATTTATTCTCTAGAAGACTTACATTCAATTTCCACACACCACAACCATATCCTTCTTCTATATCACTTTCCACACAACACTCCAACATCATATGATCTGAAAAAAACATCTTTTTGCACAAAATCACTACACTTCAATCCATTATTCAAGAACACAAAATCTATTTGTGAAGAACTATTACCCCCTATCTGATTTATATGTAGCTAAAAGTGGCGTATCCCTACGTCATGCAGGATCTGAAAAAGAAAAATCTGTTAATATCTGAGATAATTTGTTACCAGTCACATCCTTCTTTTCGCCTTCAATCATACAGTTAAAGTCACCTAATAACACTGTAAGCATCATCCCTGTCAAAAGAACATGCAACTTTTCTAACAAATCCAATCTTTTTTCCTTTCTTACAGAACCATACACATTCACAATCCACAGCTTCCAATTTCTATATTTCACTGCAGCAATCATACATCTTCCCACTTCCACCACCATATAACTATCAAAACTCAAATCTTTGTTTTTTAACAGTATCCCCACACCATCATTTCTATTGGTTAAAGACCTGGACCAAATGAAAGCCCCATCTGACCAATCCTTTTCAGCTGAGGAGTCTGAAATTCCACACTCCTGCAGAGCAATAATGTCTGCCTTTTTGCTTTTAAGAAAGTCAAAGACTGCAACCCTCTTTGCCCTTGATTTTATAGATCTCACATTTAGGGAAAGCGTATTAAATACAGCTTTGGCATCTATGTAAGAATTCTTTCTCTAACATAATTACTGGTTTCCCTTTGCTTCCTCACCCTACTTCTCCGGGAGGCAGGAAGCCTGATGTGAAGGCCCCAGTCCCTTGATCTTCTAAAAAAGCCACATAATGTGGGATTTGGGATATAGGGTATGCACTCTCTTTGAGCGGGCGTGCCTCTTCATAGCCTCCAGGGGTCATCAGGATTTTCGGGGTCGTACCGCCGTCTTCCTCTGCTGGTCTCGTTTATGTAGTTGTGAAATCGCATTGGCCGCCTGCCTCCTCGTATGTTGACTCTGGTCCAGTATATGTAATAACCGAGGATTCAGAAAGAGCCATTTCTCCTTCTCCCTCCCCATGTAGTCCAGTCTGGACATACAGGAGTTGAAGTATATCATCCTCCACACTGGAAGAATCCATATCTCCATCTTCTTCCTCGTGCTCCTCCTCTACCTCCTCCATGATGGGTTCACAGCCCCTCCCTCGATAGGCCTTACCGGGTCTCTTCTCAGAACATCAGCATAGGAACGTTTATGCCCCTTCTTGCCACAACCATTGCACACTGGGTGGTTCGTGCATGTTGCTGCCACATGTCCCTACTTAGAACATCTATTACACCAGAGAAGTGAATCAGTACATCCCTCCTGAGTGTGTCCATACTTTCTGCATCGACGACCATACATAGGGGCTCCTGTAAAGAAGAGAGTCCCTGCGTCCAGGGGCGTAGCTATAGGGGAAGCGGCTGCTTTGGGGCCCTTACACAGAAGGGGCCCATCCAGGAGGAGGAGGACTCAACGTTTTTGTCAGGGCGCCCTCAACAGTATTAAACAATAAAATTATATACAGTGAGAGTATAGACAGTGTAGAAAACAGATGGAACAGCTGCCTGGTCTGAGAGAGTGATCTTTACTAGCCACATGAATGAGGGCAGCATGAAAGGAAGGGGTTGTGAAAAAATTACTGGGGGAGGGCGACCCGTTCAAAAATTTGCTGTGGGGCCCAGTCATTTCTAGCTACGTCACTGCCTGCATCCCTCCCTATTGCAAATTTTTGGGGTGGATACTGAACACCTCCTGGTCCATCCGCATCCTCCGCAAAACGTTTACATAGTATTTATACTTCCCTGTCCATAAGCCCTCAGAGTTCTTAACAGGGTGGGAAAATCATACATACGAACAGTATTGACTCAAAAAAAGTTCAATGCATTCTCTTGTTACATGCGAATTGTACATCATTATGACTAAATGAACATCATCGTTATAAAGCAAAATAAACGTAAGTCCATCCAATTTTGGATTCCTTTCATTTGTGTACTTACCCCCTCTGGGGTCTTGCAGGCAAAGGATGTCTTCTCTCCGGACTTTAAGGATCTTGAAAATAACTTTGTGGATCAGGTACAGTGTCGTAAAGGTATTCCTCTTCTCCTCGTTAATCGATATGGCAAAGCCATGTTTCACCTGGGGCTCCTCAGTCTCGGCATAGCCAATCCTCATGATCACCTTTCTAAGCACAAACCACTACCTACCCCTAATAGCAGCATGCAGCTTAAGCCTAAGAAAGGCAATGCTGCAAGGGCATGGTTGGGTTCCTCCTAGCCAGACACTTAAGGTTTCAACATAACTTTATTAAAGTATAAGTTTGAACAAAAAGGAAACCAGGAGTATAATAAAAACATAAATATTAAATTACATTAAGACAGTGGTAGAAAATATAAATTATAATACAATTGTGTTCCAGGCTGCTAAACACCATAAAGAATTAGCTTCTTTTGTGCCCATATTTTTCTTATCTCTTAAAAAATAAATATATAATTCACTTAAAGCCATTTTCATACAATTTTTAACATCAATATTATCACGCTTAAATATTCAAATATTTCTAGTCTTCCAAATGGCATTTTTAAAACAATTAATAATCATCCAGCAAACTCTTTGTTGCTTGGGTGTAGGGCAAGTAAAAAGTCCATATAAAACGTATTCGTGATTAAAATCTTTAAGACCACATATCCATTTAAAAAGAAGGCCCGCTCTCTTCCAAATCTCCTGAGCGTAGTGACAGTTCCAGAACAAGTGCAGTACCGTCTCATCCTCTCCACATCTGTCTCTTGGACATCTGGCTCTCGCCACCAGCCCTCGCCTATATTGAAACTCACGGGTAGGGAGGCACTGGTGAGCGATTGCCCAGGACAGATCCTTGTGGATATTCGCCAGGAACTTCCCGTACACGTTCCGCCACACTTTTTTGGATCTATCCTGTGAAAAATTGGAAACTGTCACTACCTCTTCATTCCTTCGACACAGTTTAGACACTTTTCTCTGGTCCCCCAAAATGTCAGGCTCCAATTCTTGGAGGCGTAGGAGTCTGACAGTTTTTTCTAGGACCGCATAATGTTTTGGGGGACACAGAAGAACAGGAGCATTTAGAGAGATACAGAACCATCTTTTAAAAACCATGCCCGTTGCATATTTTAAAAAATAACTAAAAATGCCATTGTATTTAAACATCTTAAACTAGAAACAGAAATATTTAATATAAAAGAAGTTAAAAAAATTAGGAACATCTTTACCACCATTGACTCTACTCTTATACATACTTTCACGTTTTAATTTTTCCATTGATGAACCCCATAAAAACTTAAAACAGATACGAGTTACTCTTTTAATATATGTAGTTGAGGGGGGAAAACCATTGCTATGTATAGTAAAATAGGAATTAAAACCATTTTTATTATTAAAATTTTCCCCTCCATTGTAAGAGTTCTCATGTTCCACATTAAAACCTTTTTCTCTATTTTTTTAATTGCAATGTCCCAGTTACAAACTCCATTATTAGCCTGATTAAAAATAACCCCTAAAATTTTTAT
Source organism: Bufo gargarizans (assembly GCF_014858855.1). Classification (NCBI taxonomy): domain Eukaryota; kingdom Metazoa; phylum Chordata; class Amphibia; order Anura; family Bufonidae; genus Bufo; species Bufo gargarizans. Next base: position 77,973,939 of record NC_058085.1, on the reverse strand, counting down.
TTGATCTTGCTACATTTGGTTTCCAGGTGTTATTGAAGAATCCCAATCTCCTATATAAAAACAGTCACATTTATTTACATTTAGTTTAAAACCTGATGCTTCACAGAAAAAAGTGGTATTCATTAGGGTACGTCTTAATGTCGGGGAACTTGGACATAATACTGTAACATCGTCCATATAACTTAAAACCTTTAATTGATTGCCCCCTCCCCCACCATCTTGTCCTGTCTTAACATGGCTAGAAGGGGTTCTATTGCACAAATAAATAGAAGGGGGGATAGGGGGCATACTTGTTTTACCCCTGATAAAAGAGGGACACCTTTTGTTAAAAAACCATTAACTGAAATGTGACTAAAACAAGAGTTATATAAAAGTTTAATTTTGTTTATTATAAAATCAGGTAAGCATAATTTTTTTTAAACTATAAAAAGATATTCATGGGACACTCTGTCAAAGGCTTTTTCAAAGTCAAGTGATAAAATGGCAAGGGTCTGATTTCTAGCTTTAAAATATTCAGTGACTCAGCAATAGACCTACCAGGTACCCCTCAAACCTGATTAGGATTAATTATTTTATCAATAAAAGGTTTAAGACGTAATGCTAAAAGTTTGGCAAAAATTGTATAATCTACGTTTAAAAGTGTAATGGGTCTCCAATTTTTAAGCTGATTTTTGTCCCCTTTTTCAAATAACAAAGAAACTATCCCTTTCCTCCTGGACTGTGGCAATTCTTCAACAGTAAAAGTTTCTTTGTATAATAAAAACATGTCACTTTTTTAAATTTCCCAAAAAGTTAGATAAAATTCTATGGGAAGCCCATCCTCACCCGGCGTTTTTCCATTAGAAAAACTTTTAAAAGCAAATAAAAGTTCTTCCAAAGTAAGATCTCGGGATAAAACGTCTTGATCTAAAATATCTAACTTAAAATCAAGGAAATTAATAACATCATTTAAAAAGGACATATCAATAGATTTTTTTATTAAAAAGAAGTTGGTAAAAATTAAAAGTTGAGTTTAACATTCCATTTACTGTAGTTTCCCCTTCTAGATTTAAAATTACATCACGCCTTTTATTTATTTATTTATTTTTAAAAAGCAACGGGAACACTTTTCATCTTCTAAGTATTTCACACGGGAGTTAAAAATTATTTGCTTATCTTTGTCTTCAATACATTTTTTTATCTCAGCTTTTAAATTAACCATATCTAAATCTACATCCATACCAACTTCTTTTAATTTAAACAGGACATTAAGACGTTTGTTAAGAACATTATACCATTGTTTCTTTTCCTTTGCTTTCTTCCTACCTGCTTTAATAAAAAATAATTTAATTTTAGGCTTTATGCCCTCCCACCAGTGCAGCACTGATTCATGGGGTTTTCTTTCTTGCTGCCAACACTGGTAGGTCCACACAAATTCAGCCTTAATTTCAGGATTTTCTAGCAGCAAAACATTCAGCTCCCAATAACCTTTGTTTACCTTTTGTTCATCCTCTGTTTCTAACTGTGTCGATAAAAGCTTGTGGTCTGAGAAAACATTGTCTACAAGTTCACATTTCAGGGGAGAGAAGTTATTGGAAGCAAACATAAAATCGATTCTGGAGTTCACTCTCCCATTGGACCAAGTGGCACCTGGTTCCGCCGGCGAGAGCGACCTCCAGCAATCCCTTAAATTAAAATCCTCAATAAAATTTTTAAGCAGGTAGGAAGTGCGGTCCTTCCTATTCCCATCACCACCTTGCCTGGTTTCACCATCACGAATACAATTAAAATCACCTCCTACCAGCAAGGGGGCGGAACCTGTACAAAATAATGGTAAAATGTTAAAAAGCTCCGCCCTCTCCTGTTTATCAGGAGGGGCGTATATATTTAAAACACTACATAAAAGACCCTTAAAACATAGATGGATTAAAATTGCTCTGCTAGGTAAAATTTCAATAACAGATTGTATTTGTATAAAATTGCCACGACACAGCACACTAACACCAACAGATCTATTATTATTTGCCCCGGACCACACTGAAGGGCCCAGCTTCCAGTCTTTTTTAATATCATTGTATTCCATTCGATTCGGAATTCCACGCTCTTGTAACAAACAAATATCGAAGTCCATTGTCTCTAAGAAAGAAAATAATGCAGCCCTGCGAACAGGACTCTTTAGTGACCTCACATTTAGTGAGGACATTTTTATTGGCATAGAAGACATAAAAATCAAAGAAGATCAGTCTCTAATTCAGACGACTCTGCCTCCTCAAGTTCCTGGGAACAGGAGGCGCCAGAGTCCGGAAAGCAAGAAAATATGTTGCTTGGGTCGGAATCATGGATGTGTTGTGACCCAATTGCCTCTCTTATCTCACCCTCTTTTGAACTGCGGAGCTTTGCTTTCCTTTCCTCTGCGATCCCGTCACTTCATCCTCTCTTGTTCTTTTCGCAGTGAAGGACGTATCCATAGCATCACCCACGGCTCTCTTCATCTCCGGTTCGGCCTTGTCATCTTGAACTTCCATCTTCTTCACTCCACTCGTCTTGGCTTTCTGTGATGCTCCCGTTTCTCGTCTTTCTTTTACCGGAGTCCCCTCTACCACCGTTGTAGAAGGACCAGACTCCGGATATCTCTCTGGATGCTGTCGCTCTGCATCAGAGGCCCTCCGCATCAGACCCATTTTAGATGGGGTAGTAAATCCCGTCTGAGAGGCCTCCGCGCCTTCAGAATCTTGGCCTTTCTTTGCCCTACCCTGTACTCGTGGTGTACCAGGGCTAGGCTCGGGGCCTCGCCTCAAGCTTTCAGCTTGTAAAATAAGAGCTTTAGGACACTCCGCCCTTGACTTTAAGGAGTGTCTTCTATCAAACTTAATGGTCTTTTTTGTCTGGCTGCCGGGGTCCCCCACGGGGCCCACCCCAGCTTCGCTTATTTCGCCCATATCTCTCTTAGCCTGATCCTCTGCGGGGGTCACAGAGGACCGACGACTATTTTTCTGGACCGACTCCGTATAGGTTTTTGTGGTCATCACAGGGCTAAAACAGCTCTGCTTTGACTCGTCTTGGTCTTTACTGCCAGCCTCTCGTTTTCCCTCCATCGAACCGCCCGGTGGGATTTTAGAGGACCCTGGCTTAATCTCGCCGACCGACTTTGGTTCAGATCCAGGGGTGTTACCAGCAGCACCCATTACTGTTATGGGCTGCTGCCTTGGCCCCGTCTTCGATGTCCCTTGGTCAGGCTCCCCGGCGGACGCTCTATACGTACGAGCCTTGAGAGGGCAATCCTTGTGTTTATGACCAATTTGGCCACACAGGTCGCAAGCATTGCAACCTGAGGACACATGTCCTTCGCTCCCACATCTATTGCAACACCTCACCCTTGAGTCACAGTTCTCTTTTGTGTGCCCAAATCTCTGGCAACTCTGACAAAATGAGGGCATTTGGGAGTACAGGAGATAACCCCTGTTTCTCCCTATAGCAAAATTAGATGGCGGGTGAGCGAGACCCCCAACACCTGCAGGGTCTTTGTCAAATTTCACAAAATACTTCCTCTTCCCGTTCCAGAAGCCTTCGGAGTTTTTCACTTCATGTGAGAAGCGTACTTCTCTGCAGTATCGCTTGAGGAATAAGGTGACGTCTTCCTCTGGTACAAATGGACTGTACATACATACAACCCAATGTACCGACTCCTCACCGTAGAGGAGCACAAAGTGGAGACCGTCGAGATGGTCATCGGCCTGGTCCGCAACCTGCAATGCTGCATAGATGTTATCACAGCATGCTTTCGTGCAGAAGGTGATGGTGTACAGGCCCTTGTATTCCTGGTCTCGCAGACACAGGATGTCCTCCCTTCGGACCTGGAAAACACTGTTCAGGATTTCGGCCACAATATATCGCAGCGTCTTTTGACCTTTTCCGCAACCTCAATCCGGATGGATTGATGTATATGGGTTTCCCCATCCGCAAAGCCGAAGGAGAACGGCATCTCCACGCACCAAGGCCTAATCCCAACCCCGAAAACAAAAAAGGATACACACCAGTCAAGATGAGCCTCCAATCCAGCCCGGGTAAAGGGACCTCAAATGCTTCAACGCCGAATTGATCACGCTCCAAAATAACAATCGAAAAACGAAATATCACTGACAAGCGCGATCGCCTCCCGTTGCCCGGGGACTAAGCCTATCCCCTATAACAGCAAGGGGGCACAACACAGGCTATAAACCCGTGCTGTCCCCCAAGGCCGAGGAATCGGGTACCCCAGGCACCTTCCAGCCAAGACCCTGTGTATCCCTACACTTGATCTTAGCCAGGAGGCCGAGAAGTGATACCTGGTTGGCCTCGACGACCAGGCCAATGCTCCCTAATGCAGATCACTTCTCAAGGCGACAGCCTGCAGGCCCCAGCCACATTCCAGAAAGCTTTTTGCTCTCACAAACCAGGGAGAACGTGCGTCCTCCGCTCTGCAATCACCATCATGCTCCTCTTCGGGTTCTCCATCTACATAGCACCGCCCACTTTTGGCCATGCCTTTTCTTCGCACATAAGTCCTGGTGCCAAAGCACGTCAAACAGAAAGACAGATAGGAGGTGGGAATGGAGAAGTGAGTAGTGCAAAAAAAATATTTTTTTAAATGGCATTGTTGATTGTGATGTCAGGGCCCCATTGTTCAGTGTTCCTTCGGGGCCCCTTGTGATGTCATCTAGTGACCGGACCCCTGACCTGACCAGTAGAGATGTCGCGAACATAAAATTTTCAGTTTGCGGACGGCGAACGCTAATTTCTGCAAACGTTGGCGAACCGCCATTGACTTCAATAGACAGGCGAATTTTAAAACCCACAGGGACTCTTTCTAGCCACAGTAGTGATGGAAAAGTTGTTTCAAGGGGACTAACACCTGGACTGTGGCATGCCAGAGGGGGATCCATGGAAAATTACATAGTTGACGCATAGTCCCTAATCTGGGGTCCATTTATTAAATAGATTTTTCGAACGGGGAGATGGTTAAAAAAAACGCTGGCTCCCTCCCCTTTGTTTGAATCCACGCCACGGTCACTGCGTCTGCGCCGTGCAATTTACTGTCACACCCGACATGAGTGGTATTTTCTGTAGTACTATTCTCATCAGTTTAATCCCTGTTCCGTCCCATATCAGGGATTGCCTTTTGTGAAAAAAAATTTAGGCCGGGTACCTTCGACTGCCTTCACAGTGACAGACCAAACTCTGATACACCAAACTGAATTGATTTTAGGAACCGGGAGATGGAAAAAGCAGCTTGGTCGGTCCTCTTACTCCCAAGTTGGGGCACTGCGCGTGCAAGGAACAATGTGCTGTGACACACTATATGAGTGATGTCTTAACTAGTGCTATTCCTATCAGTTTAATCCCTGTTACGTCCCCTATCCGGGGACATGTGTCGAATTGATTAATCATTGTCGAATAAACGACATCCTGAAATAATTTTGTTCTGAGCTCTGTACTTGCTTTGTATTGGAATTGAAGGGGATTTTTTAAATTGTCTGCATTATTTCTAATAAACTATTAAGAGACTTTATTATGATTTTTTTATTTTATGTATTAAAAACCCATACAACTTACAAAAAAAAAATAAAAATAATGTTTTTTCTATGAAAAATTATCCAGCCGATCGCTTTTAGTCTGATCATAATGAAGTAACGGCCTTATCTGGGGTGTGGAAGCATTGCCAACACACTAATAGAGGTCATGATCGCTTCATTGTGATACGCAAGCCCCTTCACCACAACAAGGTACCGATTACGAAGGGGAATTGACACATGTATGTGCCTTTTTTTTGTTTTGTTTTTGCAGCCACAGTGCAGCACTAGAGGCCAGAAAAATTAGGCATGTACACATGCCTAATAAATTGATGTTTTCCAGGCAGAAAGGTGACTAAAACATTGCGGCTTGAATCCTAGTTGGTGGCGGAGAATTCACGAAAGTCTTCCGGTATGCAGACATTAAATACAGCAGCGTGGGGACCATTTTGAGGCCAGGGCATGTCATCAGGCCTTTTGTTAGTCAAACGTATCCCCCACTGTCAGTCCCTTCGGGATACATGCCTCATACATCTTAATGAAGGTGAGGTAATCAACACTTTTTTGACCGAGGTGACCTGCTGCACTGAAGGTCCTTTCTGACAGGACACTTAAAGCGGGGCAGGCCAGAAGTTCTATCGCAAACTGGGATAGTTCAGGCCACAGGTGTAGCCTGCACACCCAGTACTCAAGGGGTTCATCGCTCCTCAGAGTGTCGATATCTGCAGTTAAGGCGAGGTAGTCTGCTGCCTGTCGGTCGAGTCGTTCTCTAAGGCTGGATCCCGAAGGGCTGTGGCAATGTGTAGGACTGAAAAAGCTTTGCATGTCCTCCATCAACAACACATCTGTAAAGCGTCCTGTCCTTGCCGTCGTGGTAGGAGGAGGATTACTTTCACCTCTTCCCCTGTTAGATTCCCGTTGTGCTGTGACATCCCCCTTATAAGCTGTGTAAAGCATATTTTGAACATGGTTTTGAACTGCTGCATCCTTTCTAACTTTTGGTAATTTGGTAATATTTCCACCACTTTTCTGCTTATACCGGGGGTCTAGTAGCGTGGCCACCCAGTACAGGTCGTTCTCCTTCATCCTTTTTATACGAGGGTCCCTTTAACAGACATGACAGCATGAAAGACTCCATTTGCATAAGGTTGGATGCCGAGCTACTCATTTCCTGTTCCTCGTCCTCACTGATGTCATTGACGGTCTGTTCTTCCCCCCCAGCCACATACAACACCACGGGTCCCAAATAGGTGACAACAACGAGCACCCTGGGATGCCTGCTGTGGTTGGTCTTCCTCCTCCTCAAAGCCACATTCCTCTTCCTCATACTCCTCTTCCAACGTTGCCGCAGGTCCGGCAAGCGATGATGACCAGGCCGTTTCTGGTGGTGATGGTGACCACAACTCTTCCTCTTCACGCTCATCTACAGCCTGATCCAGCACTCTACGCAAAGCACGCTCCAGGAAGAAAACAATTGGGATGATGTCGCTGATGGTGCCTTCGGTGCGACTGACTAGGTTTGTCACCTCCTCAAAAGGACGCATGAGCCTACAGGCATTGCGCATAAGCGTCCAGTAACATGGCATAAAAATTCCGAGCTCCATAGAGGCTGTCCTAGCACCCTGGTCATACAAATACTTGTTGACGGCTTTTTCTTGTTGGAGCAGGCGGTCGAACATTAGGAGTGTTGAATTCCAACGTGTCGGGCTGTAGCAAATCAAGTGCCTCACTGGCATGTTGTTTAGACGCCGAATGTCTGAAAAGTGCGCCATGGCCGTGTAGGAACGCCTGAAATGGCCACACACCCTCCTGGCCTGCTTGGGGACGTCCTGTAAGCCTGGGTACTTAGACACAAAGCGTTGTACGATGAGATTCAACACGTGCCATGCACGGCACATGTGACAACTTGCCCAAATTCAATGCCGCCAACAAATTGCTTTCATTGTCACACACCACTTTGCCGATCTCCAGTTGGTGCAGGGCCAGCCACTGATCCACCTGTGCGTTCAGGGCGGACAGGAGTGCTGGTCTGCTGTGGCTCTCTGCTTTCAGGCAAGTCAACCCTAAGACAGCGCGACACTGTCGTATCCGGGATGTGGAATAGCCCCTGGGGAGCTGGGGGGATTCAGATGATGTGCAGCCAGATGCCGCAGCAGAAGAGGACTCAGCCGAGGAGGTTATGGAAGAGGATGGAGTAGGAGGAGTAAAGGAGGTGGCAGTAGGCCTGCCTGCAAGTCAAGGCGGTATCACCAACTCCGCTGCAGAGCCACGCATTCCATGCTTGGCAGCCGTCAGCAGGTTGACCCAATGCGCAGTGTAGGTGATATACCTGCCCTGACCGTGCTTTGCAGACCAGGTATCAGTGGTCAGATGGACCCTTGCCCCAACACTGTATGCCAGAGATTACATGACTTCCTTTGGGAGGTTTGGGATTGCCTTTTTTGAAAAAAAAAAATCGTACGGGTACCTTCCACTGTGGTGTCCTAATAGCGACAAATTTTTTGAAGGATTCAGACTCCACCAGCTGGTATGGTAAAAGCTGGCGGACTAAGAGTTCCGTCAAGCCAGCTGTCAGACGCCGGGCAAGGGGGTGACTCTGTGACATTGGCTTCTTACACTCAAACATTTCCTTTACAGACACCTGACTGTGGGCAGATGAGATGGAACTGCCAAAGGTGAGAGGCGGGTGGTTGAGAGGGGGCAAGGAGGACAGCAGTGGTGGATGTGGCTGAAGATGCTGGACCAGGAGGAGGATGGTGGCTTTGAGCTTGTGTGCTGCTTCTACTCGTCATTATGTGTTGATCCCATAGGCGTTTGTGATGTGAGATCATGTGACTTCGCAAAGCAGTTGTACCTAGGTGGGGGTTGGATTTCCCACGACTCGGTTTCTTTTGGCACAGGTTGCATATGGCATTGCTGTTGTCAGAGGCAGACACACAAAAAAAATGCCACACGGCTGAGCTTTGCAATGACGGCATTCTGGTGGTGGCAACAGCATGCGTTTATTGGCGTGCTGTCTGGCTGACCCCGGGTGCCGATACATGCTGTCTGACTGTGCCACTAGCTCCTTGCGACGACCTCCCCCTGCTTCCAACTCGTCTTCTCCTTCTCTCTGTCTCCCCTTCTGAACTTTCCCCCTCTTCTTCTTCTCTTCGAGCAGGCACCCACGTGGCATCCACGGACACATCATCATCATCAACCGCTTCAGTTGTATCTGACACCTCAGCAAAGGAAGCAGCAGCGGGTACAACATCATCATCATCATCATCATCACACTGTACGTCCATGTGTGTAATGCTGCCTGACTGAGACATATCCCTGTTATCTACATCCTCTGGCAATAATGGTTGCGCATCACTAATTTCATCCAACTGATGTGTAAATAACTCCTCTGAGGGATCAAGTAAAACGGCGTTGGTGGCTGTGGTGGTGGTGGCGGCAGGCGGGAGAGTGGTAACTTGAAAGCAGGTGACCAAAGCTGAGCTGGAGGAGGATGGTGTGTCAAGGTTCTTAGCGGAAGCTGTTGAAGATTGGGTGTCCTGTGTAAGCCAGTCAACTATTTTCTCAGAATTTTCTGGGTTCAGGGTACGTGGCCTCTAAACACTGGGCATTATTCCAGGGCCAGTGGAAATCGGGATGGCCTGCCTCTGCCTGTCATTTTTTTTTAGATAAGTGGTACTATGCGTGAAAGGTACTTTGCCACCCTATATAAGTGTTGGGCAGTGGGCACAGTACAGTCTGTGTGGGCCTGACACACACAGGCTTGCAACTGTAATTATATCACAGGAAAATTTTTAATAGATTTTTTTTATCTGCAAGGTATTTGAGTAGAGGCCTAGCCAGTGGCCACAATACAGTCTGTGTGGGCCTGACACACAGGCTTGCAAATCTGATTATATCACAGACAAATTTTAAATTTATTTTTTTTTATCTTCAAGGTATTTGAGTAAATGACACCCTGTAACTGTATGAGTGGAGGCCTAGCCAGTGGCCACAGTACAGTCTGTAGGGGCCTGACACACACGGGCTTGCAAATGTAATTATATCATGGAAAAAAATTCAATATAATTTTTTTTATCTGCAAGGTATTTGAGTGAGTGACAACCTGTAACAGTATGAGTGGAGGCCTAGCCACTAGCCAGTGGCCACAATACAGTTGTGTGGGCCTGACACACACGGGCTTGCAAATGTAATTATATCACAGAAAAATGTGAAATAATCTTTTTTTTTTATCTGCAAGGTATTTGAGCGAATGACACCCTGTAACGGAATGAGTGGAGGCCTAGCCACTAGCCAGTGGCCACAATACAGTTGTGTGGGCCTGACACACACGGGCTTGCAAATGTGATTATATCACAGAAAAATTGTAAATATTTTTATTTTTTATCTGCAAGGTGTTTGAGTGAATGACACCCTGTAACGGAATGAGTGAAGGCCTAGCCAGTGACCACAATACAGTCTGTGTGGGCCTGGCACACACGGGCTTGCAAATGTGATTATATCACAGAAAAATATTAAATAGAATTTTTTTTTATCTGCAAGGTATTTTCTGTCACACCCTGTATGAATGGTGTGCACGTGCTGTCTGTGACTGAGCCTGCAGCCTCTCACACACGGGCAGCCAGGCAACTGCAATATATATATATATATATATATGAAAAAAATATAAATAAATAAGCAGCTGCTGATTGGCTGGAATGTGTCTGCTGACTGTGAGGTACAGGGCCAAAGTCTACTCAATGAGGATGTATAGGGGGCGGACCGAACATCACATATGTTCGCCCGCCGCGGCAAACGCGAACAAGCTATGTTCGCTGGGAACTGTTCGGGCCATCACTACTGACCAGCTTTCTGTGACACCTGCAGTGTTCCGTCCATTGTCCAGACAAGGTAGGTCCAGCTGCTGCTGATACATAGAAAGTGCTGGACTACTTTCTCGCCTCCAGTTTAGAAGATCCACAAGAGGGAGACACAGGCATACTTTAGTTACTAAAGGACTGGAAAAGCAAAATGGTTACATCCAGCCAACTTGCCCCAAAAGTGTCAATTTCCAGGAAAAGCTGAGGATCCCATGTGCACAACAGGCTAATCAAGACCAAGGTACGTGGAGGTCCAAATACTTCATTCAGTTGATAAATAAGCCAATTAATCCTTCAGTCAGTCTTAATTGGATTTGGGGTGTGAGCAGACTGTGTAGGTTCCAGAACAAACTACAGTGCGCTGCATTAGGAGATTGACAGACTAGATGCAGGTATGCAGTAAGCAAGCAGCACAGCACTGGGCAGACAGAGAGAGGATAAGCTGAAGTGCAGACTGAGGCAGGACACAACTTTCCACTTGCTTGCTGGAAGTAGGAAGGATGCTTGCAACCAATTTCATTCTGTTTTTTCATACTGGAATAGAAGGGGTGCTTCGGTCCTAGGTACTGCAATACCAGATCAATGCGTGGAGTGGACAGAGAAAGCTCTTTTTCCATCTCTCTGTTAAAAAAAAAATCCATTTAATATGGTCCCCAGATAGGGGACATATCAGATATTAAACTGATAAAAAAAAAAAAATAATATATATATATATATATATATATATATATATATATATATACCGTATTTTTCGCCGTATAAGACGCACCGGCCTATAAGACGCACCTAGGTTTTTGAGGAGGAAAATAAGAAAAAAAATATTTTGAACCAAAAAGGTGCACTTTTGGTGGGTTTTGAACTAATTGTGGTCTGTGGGTGACGCACTGTTATGGGGGATCTGTGGGTGGCACTGTTATGGGGGATCTGTGGATGACACTTATGGGGGATCTGTGGGTGACACTTATGGGGGATCTGTGGGTGACACTTATGGGGGATCTGTGGGTGACACTTATGGGGGATCTGTGGGTGACACTTATGGGGGATCTGTGGGTGACACTTATGGGGGATCTGTGGGTGACACTTATGGGGGATCTGTGGGTGACACTTATGGGGGATCCTCTCTGGATGGCACTGTTATGAGGATGAGGATCTGTGAATGACAGTTATGGGGGGGATCTGTGGATGACACATATATAGCATCTTATGCTGTCATCCACAGATCCCCTCCATAAGTGTCCCTGTAGTGAATGACCCTCAATACAGGGGGTGGGGGTCGCATCTGCTTTAATGACAGCGGGGCCCGTGCAGTGACTATTCTACTACACGGGCCCCGCTTACTGTATAATCATATCTCTCTAATAGTTAATTGTTCTATGCATGTAATCGCATAATGAGCGCTAATGAGCGCTGTGTATTACCGTACTTAAAACTAGCAGCGCTCGCCGTTCGGAGCAGAGAGGAGGCAGGAGGCAGGCCGGGAGGACGGGCACTTGCAGTGTGAGTCATACGTCACGCGCCCGCGCCGCCTGCTTCATTCATAAGTGGGCGGTGCAGGCGCGTGACGTATGACTCACGCTGCAAGTGCCCGTCCTCCCGGCCTGCCTCCTGCCTCCTCTCTGCTCCGAACGGCGAGCGCTGCTAGTTTTAAGTACGGTAATACACAGCGCTCATTAGCGCTCATTATGCGATTACATGCATAGAACAATTAACTATTAGAGAGATATGATTATACAGTGAGCGGGGCCCGTGTAGTAGAATAGTCACTGCACGGGCCCCGCTGTCATTATTAATGCAGATACCGCCCCCAGCCCCTCCTCCCTCACAGCTGATACACCCGCCGCACGGCATCACGGCGGGTGTATCATTGAAAACTGGGCAAAATAAGCTACATTCGCCGTATAAGACGCACTGCTATTTTCCCCCCACTTTTGGGGGGAAAAAAGTGCGTCTTATACGGCGAAAAATACGGTATATATATTTTTTTTTTAAACCTTTCAGGTTAGATATCAGCAACATAATATGAAACATCAGTGTATCATCAAAGTTGCCTCTATCAACTCATCATCGGTTCTCTTTTCTTCTCTTATATATATATATATATATATATATTTTTTTTTTATTTTTATTTTTTTTATTTCCTTTATTAACCTGAACTTAGTCAATCCTTCACCAAAAACCTCCACTTCTTGTGCATCCATATCACTCTTCTGATGATCCCAAACATAAACATACAATCTTGATAGCATTAATCTTACACAATCAAAAACTAATACTTCCTTTTTCTTGAAAACAATCAAATTTTTATACATCCCATAAACTTTCCATTATGCACATCACAATGAACCACATCATCCTCACTTTTAATTTCCCACTAGCACCCATTCCAAACATCGCACTTTTTGCATTAATATGAGTAACACTAGTCAATTCCTTAACCAATCCTCCAAGCTTCATCCATACCTCTTTTGCATAATCGCATTCCCACAATAAATGTCTCACAGATTCACTTTCACCACACCCTTCTCTTGGACACACATCAGATTGAATTAATTATCTTCTCTTTTGCACTTAACTTACTGGTAAAATATTCTGACAACACATCCATGCAATCTCGTTTTGCCTATTTGTCACACCAACAATAGAAAAATTCTTCCAAACTCCTATTGCATCATCCGATCCTAAATTTGAGATATCACACACAACCTCATTTTGTCGAATTCTCCTCATCACTACTTTCTTATCTTTAAAATCATTCATACCAAAAGACCACAAATTATTCAATCATCATATACCACATGGGACACCTAAAGGCAACAGGTAGTCTCGCATAAACCACTTTAGACCATACAACATCCATCCAGCCATGTATCGTACCATACATGAACTCTTATTATTCTTACCTAACAAACACACAATCAACTTAATATAATACCTAAAAAAAATTTAAGTTTCATAATCCCTAACCCACCATTCTCAACCAGCTTATATACATATTCTCTTTTCAGTCTCTCCATTCGGCTACTCCACAAAAAGGTAAAAATCATTTTCTCAACAATCTTCACTTTCTTTCTATTTACCAGATATACAGAAAATACAAAAAGAATAATCGGCAAATCAACCGGCTTAATAATCAAAATCTTTCCAACAAGCGTAATTTCTTTTCAATCTTCTTACCACACTCATAACAACTTTCATTCCCTTTTAGATAATCATTGAACCATACACCCAACACTTTAACCGCACCTTCTTTATTTTTCACATCTTCCAGTCTAGTATACTTGTCACCAAAGCATTTAAAAATACACTTGTCCCAATAAACCCTAAGGCTAGGTCTACACGACTACATTTGTCGTACTAATGTTGCGCGACAATTTTTATAATGGCAGTCTATGGTGTCGCACTGCAACATGCTGCGACGCAACAGTCACAGAAAATCCATTCGAGATGGATTTTTCTGCGACTGTTGCGTCGCAGTCGCAGCATGTCGCATGTTGCAGTGCGACACCATAGACTGCATTATAAAAATCGTCGCGCGACATTAGTGCAACAAAATGTTGCGCCCTATCTGTAATTTCATCACTCATTAGACCACACTCTTCTTCACTAAGTCTTCTTTCCATATGTCTCAAAACATCATCCATTAGACTTTCATCAATCCTCTTTTTAGAAAACAAATTTTGATAAAACTCCTCCCCCACGCCTTTAATTCCTTTACCACTAACACATCCTCCATCCTTATTCAGAATAACATCCATATTTTTTTTTCCACACATTTTCTTGAAAAAGAATCTAGTACATTTCTCATCTTTTTCCAAAATTGCAACTTTTGATCTATAAATAACTTACCTGTCTTTTTTATTATCTTTTTCCTTTGTATTCTTACATCCTCCAATAAATCTTTCACCTCAACACCCATTGCTCTCATCTTTAATTACCATTCATATCTTACATTTAAGTCATTATATTTATTTCTCAACATTCGCGCTTTTTTATATCCCCATTTTTTTTTTTTAAATGAAATAATTTTACCCTCTACCCACTCCCACCACATTAACACATCACTCTACACAATTTTCCTTTTTTTCCATCTCTCATATTGAGTCTTAAAAGCAGCTATAATAAACCCATCCTCTAAAAGACTTATATTTAATTTCCACAAACCACGACCATATCCTTCTTCAACGTTACTTTCTACACAACATAACATCATATGATCCGAGAAAACAACATCCTTTTGTACCCAATCACAACACCTCAATACAGTATTCAAAAACACAAAATCTATTTGTGAGTAAATACTACCCCTATCTGATTTGTAAGTCATCAAAGGTGGCCTACCCATACAATCTGTAGCATCTGAAAAAGAAAAATCAGTTACAATCTGCCACAATTTACCACCAGTCACATCCTTCTTTTCACCTTCAATCACGCAGTTGAAATCCCCTAATAAAATTGTAGGTATTTTTTCAAATATAAACTTTCCTCCTTCTTAACAGAACCATACACATTCACAATCTGCACCTTCCATTTTCTATATTTAACAACCGCAATCATACATCTCCCCAGTTCCACCACCGTGTAACTATCAATACTCATTTCCTTATTTTTAAGCAAAATCCCCACCCCATCATTCCTATTTGATAGAGACCCAGACCAAATGGAAGCCCGATCTGTCCAGTCTCTCAGCTGAGGAGTCCGCTATCCCAGACTCCTGCAAAGCAATTATATCAGCTTTTTGGCTTTTGAGAAAGTCAAAGATGGCCACCCTCTTAGATCTTGATTTTCGTGACAGCGCATTAAGTGTAGCTTTGGTAGCCATGTAAGGATTTTTCCTCTAACATAATTGTCAACCATCCTCTGCTTCCTTATCCTATTCCCCTGGGATTCGAAAAGCCTGAGACGAAATCCCCGGCCTCTAAAAAAACATTATCCGGAATAGGATTTTCAGGGTTCATACCCTCTCTTATGGGGCTTGGCTTGATGTAGTCTTCCGGATCTTCTGCCTTTTTGGAGCCGCACCACCACCAACCTTCTCTGCCAATCGTGTTGGTGTAGATGTAAAGTCGCCTTGCCTACTTGCCTCCTCAGAAGATGCTTCTGTTCCAGCAAACTCTGTAACAGGGGAGTTGGAAAGAGCAACCTCTCCTTGTACTTCACCTTTCCCCTCCCCCCGTAATCCAGTTTGGACATCCAGAAGTTGCAGTATTGTATCTCCCATAGAGAGATCCATTCTTCCACCTGTTCCTCCTCCATCTCCTGCACAATCTCAGGTTCAGGGTTCACAGCCTTTCCCTCGGTAGGTCTTATCGGGTCTCTCCTCAGAAAGTCGGCGTAAGAACGCCCGCCTGGTTTTAAAGGGCAATCTCGAAACTTATGGCTCTCCTTACCACAAAGATTACACATCGTAGGGTTAACACATGACGTCGCCAAATGTCCAGACCCACCGCATCTTTTACACCAGAGAAAGGACTTAGTACATCCTTCTTGGATGTGCCCATATTTTCTACACTTACGATAGTACATAGGGGATCCTGAGAAAAAAAGGATCCCTGCATATCTCCCAATTGCAAAATTCCGGGGAGGGTACCGGACACCACCTGGCCCATCCACATCCTCCAGAAAACGGACAAAAAATGTATACTTTCCTGTACATAGCCCTTCAGAATTTTTAATCTCATGGGAAAAGGCTACATATGAACAATACCGTTGCAAGAACGGTTCAATACATTGTCTTGACACATATGGGTTATAAATCAAAACAACCAAATGTGTATCATCATTATAAAGTAGAGTAAAGGTTAGACCATCCAATTTAGAATTGTTCTCATTTGCCTTCAAAGCCAAATGCAAATTTTGGCATGCAGCAGAAGTTAAAACCAAAGTGTACTTACCCCTCCTGAGATCTTGTAAGCATAGGATTTCCTCTCTCCTTACTTGCAAAATCTTGAACATGACTTTGAGGACCAGGTAAGGCATCGTAAACAGGTTCTTCTTCTCTTCCTCGATGGATATGGCAAAGCCATTTTTGACCCGGGCGTCCTGGCCTCTGCATGCTCAATCCTCATGATCGCTATTTCTATAGAAATAACCACTGCCTACCCCCAAAAGCAGCATGCAGCTTAAGTCTAAAGTAGGCAATGTTGCAAGGCCAAGTGCATGGCTGGGTTCCCTTTAGCAAGACGGATCTTGCCAAAAGGCCGAGAAGCGATATCCGGTCAGCCTCAACGACCAGGCCGATGCTCTCCAATGCAGATCACTTCTCAAGGCAACAGCCTCCAGGCCCCAGCCACATTCCAGGAAGCTTTTTGCTCTCACAAACCAGGGAGAACGTGCGTCCTCCGCTCTGAGATCACCATCATGCTCCTCTTCGAGTTCTCCATCTGCATAGCACCGCCCACCCAGTGCGCGCCCACTTTTGGCAACGCCTTTTCTTCGCACGTCAAACAGAAAGACAGATAGGAGGTGGGAATGGAGAAGTGAAGAGTAGTGAGAGAAAAATAAATAAAAAATGTCATTGTTGATTGTGATGTCAGGGCCCCTTGTGATGTCATCTAGTGACCTGACCGGCCTCCTGTGACACCTGCAGTGTTCCGTCCATTGTCCAGACATGGTAGTTCAAGCTGCTACTGATACATAGAAAGTGCTGGACTACTTTCTGGCCTCCAAGTAATCCAGTTCAGAAGATCCACAAGAGGGAGACACAGGCATACTTTATTTACTAAAAGGACTGGAAAAGCAAAATGGTTACATCCAGCCAACTTGCTCTAAACGTGTCAATTTCCAGGAACAACAGGCCAATCAAACCCAAAGTACGTGGAGGTCCAAACACTTCGTTCGGTTGATTCTCCGGTTCCAAATTTCCCTAAACGAGAAAAACACTACATTAAATTAACATCTTTAAATTCCTTTTAAACATAACTTTTCACTCCTGGGAAAAAATAGAGACATAAATTAGTCATCTCAACCAAAATTTCCATTTCTTGTATTTCCAGATGCTTTCTGCATCTACCATACCCATATTTGTCCGATCACTAAGCACATAAAGAAATACTCTTCCACGGATCATACCAAAACACTCGCTCACGTCAATCTCACTCTGTTTGAAAACAAGAATATTTCTCGCATCCCACAAAACTTCTTTCATACAGTTCACAATAAACCACAACATTCGCTTTCTCTCTACTCACACCGCACAAACCATACATCATCATATGAAAAGTAACCACCTCAATCCCAGTCAAACCTTTTATAAACTTTCCCATCCTTTTCCAGATACTCTTTGCATACCCACACTCTCAAAACAAATGAACATAACTCTCACATCCTCCACATCCTTCCCTTGGACACACCTCATTATTAACAATTCCCCTCTTCGGCTGAAACTCCCTAGTTGGTAGACACATCATCCACGCCAAATCTTTCTGCCCATTTGTCAGTTCTTTATTACCCACATTCTTCCAACTCTTTTGCTTTCACCCTCTGTCAAACCTCCCACACATTCCACAGTCTCCCTATCTTCTAATATTCCTATTACCTTCTTACTTTCACACCAAATCTGTTTACTCACATAATTCAAACCATTCCTCCTAATACACCTGTCTATCCTAACATAGAACCAAGGGGTATCAAACCCCGTTGGTACCCTTAAGTCCGTGATCATCAATTGATATTTTAATAACACTCTCCCAGCCAAATACCTCGACATACAACCAAACACATTATCTTTCATGCTAACTGTTACACAAAAACTCACATACTTAACAGCCAAAAATCTATCAAATTCAATCAGACCTTTCCCACCATTCATTCTTTTCTTCACCACTTTCTCCATTCATGAATTCAAATAGATCGAAAACATGATTAACATACAATAACACATGCAAAATTACAGCTTTCATCACCATTACTCTCCCTTCAATAGATAAAGTCCTTGTAGACCAAAAATTAATTTTCTTCTGAACTTTTGTAACCACTCCCTCCCAACTTTCCTTCCCGTACAAATCATCGTCAAAGATCACCCTTAACACCATACCACCCTTTCTTACCGGCCACACGCATTTATCATTCTTCCTCTAATCCCAAAAGAATTTACACCCACTTTTATCCACATTTAACTTAAAACCACTCATCAAACAAGAACATTCTATCAACAATTTCGATCTCCTGAACACTGCCATAGACTTACACACCACCGTAACATCATCCATATAACCAATCACACGCACTTCCTGGGACCTCAACCCCCCTTATCACTTTATTATGTCTAATCATTCCTAATAAAGGTTCAATCACGCAGATAAACAAAATTGGAGACAAAGGACAACCTTGTCTCACACCAGATCTAACACACACTTCCTTACTCAAAAACCCATTCACCTGAATCTTACTCCCAATTGCTTTATACAAACATTCAATCCAACTAATCATTCTCACAGGTACTCCCATTTTCTCCAAAACTTTAAACATAAAATCATGCACTACCCTGTCATATGCTTTCTCAAAATTAACCGCAACTACAGCCACACCTTGCTTTCTATTTTTACAATCATACAGTACATCCCTCAAACCTAACAAGCACTCAGAAATCCTCCTACCTGGTACAGCACACATCTGCTCCTCACCAACCATACAGGACACTCTTAAGCCTATTTGCTATTACTTTAGCAATAATCTTGTAATCACAGTTTAGGAGCACTATCAGCCTCCAATTTCTCAAACACCTCTTTTTACCCTTTTTAAACAACAAAACAATTATTCTCTCTTTCATACTTTTTTGTTAAAATCCCCCTATCCAATACCTCCTTACTTACTCCGCACACATAATCCCCAATCACATCCCAAAACGTACAATAAAATTCTACAGGCAACCCATCACTCCCAGCTACTTTCCCTTTCCTCATTCCATTCACAGCCTCTTCTCCTTATATTACTGCTCAAAAAATCCTTATCCACCATATTCAAACTCCCTTCCACATAACTCAAACATACTTCTTCCAAACCACAGTCACGACTCTTCTCTGAAAACAACTCAGAATAAAATTTCCACACTTCATCCAACAGCTCATCTTTTCTCATTACTTCCACACCGTCCTCTCTAAACACACTCACCATTTCAGTTTTTGTTATTAAAAGCCTTCTTGAAAAATTTTTGGTAAACTTCTCATCTTTCTCTTTAACTACAACTCTCGCTTATGCCATTATTCTCTTCCCTCTTTCATCCAACATCCTCTTCACAGTTTCTTCAATATAACGCTCCACATCCATACAAATACGCCTTTCATACTCTTCCCTTTCCTTTCTCACAACCTTTCTTAACAAAAAATGTCTTAGTTTCTTGCTTCACCCATTTCTACCATTCAGACACACTATAGAATTCTCCATTCCTCATTTCCCAAATCCTGGACCACTCCTTATATTGCTCACAAATACACTCATCCTTCAACAAAGATACATTCAATTTCCATACACCCTTCCCATATTCATACCTACCACCATTGCTCACCACACACTCAACCCAGGCATGATCCGTGAAAGGAACCCTTCTCCTTTTAAACTCCATGACGGTAAAGAACCTAGAAACAAAGACAAAATCAATTCTAGATGAAATATTGGGTAAAACCAAAAGAACCATCATCTTTCTCTCTAAATGCATAAGATTAAATACAGGGTGGGCCATTTATATGGATACACCTTAATAAAATGGGAAGGGTTGGTGATATTAACTTCCTGTTTGTGGCATATGCTGTGAATATACGAGATGTGCAGCACCTGAAACTACGGATAGTGGAAGCCTGTGCTAGCATTTCTCCTGCGGTGTTGCTATCAGAGTGTGAAGAGTGGGAGAAGAGGGTTGCATTGACAATCCAACACAATGGGCAGCACATTGAACACATTTTATAAGTGGTCAGAAACAAAAGTTGGATTCAAAATGGCCGACTTCAAAATGGCCACCATGGTCACTACCCATCTTGAAAAGTTTCCCCCCTCACATATACTAATGTGCCACAAACAGGAAGTTAATATCAGCAACCATTCCCATTTTATTAAGGTTATCCATATAAATGGCCCACCCTGTAGACTAATCAACTCTTTACTGTTTACCTGTGCTATCCACACCACTTTCCCCACCGCACATTACTCCTCTCCCCTTCACCTATTGTATAATTAAAGTCCCCAACTAACAAGGTTTTTTTCCCTCTCCCCTAAAAAAAATACAGTTTTTCAAACACTTTACCCCTTTCCTTCCTTCCAGTTGGTGCATATACATTGAGCAACCTGTAACATTTCACTCTAAACTCAAAACACCAATAATCCCCTCTTCTTGCAAGTTCCATTCCTGTAAACATAAAATGTCAAAGGCATAACTCAAAATCAGATGAAAAATGGCAGTTCTTCTCACAGCTGAGTGAATACTCCTCACATTGAGAGAACCAACAGTAAACTGCATGTTATGTCACAATTGAAGTAGTAATACATACATCACATCTTAAGTATTTACTTTTTCCTGACATACCCCCTCCCTTTACACTTGTCCTGTTTGACAGAGGACCCTGAAACCCCTTTTTTATGTCCTCCATACTTTTGGTAAAGTGCAGAGTTTTTTTTTTAACAATACCCCTTTCCAAATGCATCGGACCCGACAAAGTTGAAGAAGAGTCCGAATCCACAGAAGCAGTGAGGGAATCTCACTCATCCCCTCCCCCCTAACTTTTCAATTTTTTGACTCGGTGGAATTGAGCACTCCTCCTCTGGCTTTCTTTTAAGGGACGCCTTATCTACCACTATTTCATCCGTGTCCCCAGAAACCTCCAAACATTTGTCCTCAGGGACCTCTGAATCTTGGGTCTGAACTCCTTGCCCTTCAGCCGACAATAAGTCCAAAACAGCTTCTGGGGAGACCTCCTCCATCTTCTGAATGTTTAGTCTCCTCCTCAGGTACCTCCACAGAGGGAAGAACAGGAGGAGGGTCATTCCTCACAACTGCAGCATAGGACCTGGCTTGTTCCCTGGTCTCCTCTAGGGTTGCACACTGTCTGGCCAGGTGTGAATCAGAACCACACAGGTGACACTTACAGCCTCTGTCACAATCTGAGGCTACATGACCTGCCTCAAAACAGTTCCTGCAAACGGGGCCTTTTTGGCAATTATCTTTAACATGGCCAAAACAAAGACAGTTCCGACAGAATTCAGGCTGTCCCGGGTACTGTATATATGCTCTAGTCACACCACTTTGTTGACTCTAGATAACTTCTGGGTGATCGCACGTCCCCGAGATGTCGACGATCCATTTGCATGTCTGCCCTATCAACCTTCGATGTTCTTTTATGCGCCTACCATGGTGACCACCGGTAACGAGGAATCAGGGTTCGGTTCTGGAGAGGGAGCTTGAGTAACGGCTATGGCTACCACTTCCATCAAAGGCAGGAGGGGGCGCGCAAATTACCCACTCCCGACTCAGGGAGGTAGTGACAATAAATAACAATACAGGACTCTTAAGAGGCCCTATCTTTGGAATGAGTACTAAAAGATTACAGGAAATGTTATACAGGAGAGGTATCACAGGTAATGACACTGTACGCAGCGTCTACGGCAAAGGTACACTGTATCTCACAGATATACAAGGGCCTGCAGGTGAGCTGACCGGCTGAGGGCCTGCGGGTGACCTGACCTTCGAAAAGATTTCCGCTGAGGGCTGGAAGGTGAGCTGACCCTCGAAAAGATTTCAGCTGCGGGCCTGCTGGTGAGCTGACCCTCTAAAAGATTTTATTTTTTATATCCGCACACTTTACACAGCAGATGTGGCGTGGATAATTTAACTGTCCGCAGTGGACACCGTCTACGGAAAAAGTATGATTGATGGCCTGCTCGTGACCCTGAAAAACATTAGGGGTGAGGGTCTGCTGCTGAGGGTGACCATCTAAAACATTATGGGTGAGGGCATGCTGGTGAGCCCATCCTGTAAAAAATTAAATGAGAGGGCCTGCGGGTGATCTGACCCTATAAACAATTGTATGAGAGGGCCTGCGGGTGAGCTGTCCCTGTAAAAAATTATATACCAGGGCATTATATGCGACAAATAAGCATGTTGATAAGATGAAAGAGGAGGAGGACGAGGAGAAGGAGAAAAGGATGACTTAACCACATACCCTTTTTTTGTGGTAGAAGGGGTGCATGGGAATACAGAATATTCAGTACATTATAAACAACACATTTAAAGTGCCTTTATGTTAATCCACTTTCCTCTGGTGGAGTTGAGAAGTCAGGGGCAATCCAGGCCTTGTTCATTTTTATAAGAGTCAACCTGTCAGCATTTTCAGTTGACAGGGGGATACGCTTATCTGTTATAATGCCACCAGCAGCACTAAATACCCGGTCAGACAAAACACTGGCGGCAGGGCAGGCCAGCACCTCCAAGGCATAGAGTGCCAGTGCGTGCCACATGTCCAGCTTGGATACCCAGTAGTTGTAAGGCACTGAGGGATCACTGAGGACGCTGACACGGTCTGCTACATACTCCTTAACCATCTTCCAAAACTTTTCCCTCTGACAGTAGGCCACGCATCAGGGTGAGGGTGCTGGCAGGGTGTCATGAAACTGTCCCAGGCCTTGGAGAGTGTTTCCCTGCCTCTGTTGGAACTGCTGTGTGTTCCCCTTGTCTCCCCTCCTCGGTTGCTCAAGGAAGTACGGACTCTGCCGCCAGCATTGTCAGATGGAAATTTTGGGAGCAATTTTTCAACAAGGGCCTTCTGGTATTGCACCATTTTGCTCGTCCTCTCCACCTGAGGAATGAGAGATGACAAGTTCTCTTTGTAGCAGGCGTCGAGAAGGGTGAACACCCAGTAATCCGTGTTGTCTAAAATGAGTATAACGCGCGGGTCGCAGGAAAGGGAGCCTAACATGAAGTCAGCCATCTGTGCCAGAGTACCAACAGGCAAGACTTTGCTGTATTGTACCGTGTCTCTCATGAGAACAAGGCTGTCTGCAATCCTACAGCCAGGAATGCCGCAGG
Source organism: Bufo gargarizans (assembly GCF_014858855.1). NCBI lineage: Eukaryota > Metazoa > Chordata > Amphibia > Anura > Bufonidae > Bufo > Bufo gargarizans. The sequence goes on along the minus strand of NC_058085.1, from coordinate 77,950,543 downwards.
TCTGATCCGGGTGGACGATTCTGCCGATGACAACCTTCAGCCGATTGGCTAGCACCTTGGCAAGTATCTAGTAGTCCACGTTCAGGAGAGAGATGGGACGCCAGCTTATACAAGATCGTGATCATTCCTTCTCTAAACGATGGGGGCATTCTACCCTCCACCAGCATCTCCTCATAGAGTTCCAGCAGGTCCGGACAGATCCAGCACAAAAAAGACTTAATAACTTTGCCCTACTCATCCCCGCTACACTCTCACTTACTATCACCACATCATCCATATAACAAAGCACTTTCACTGTCTTACCCTGACTTCCTGGAACCAACAATCTTCTTCTCATCTTATCTTTCCTAATCATACAAAGCAACACCTCAATTACATAAATAAAGAAGACAGGGGACATAGGTCAGGTGTGAGGCAGGCTTGTCCTAACATTCACCTGCCTACTCAATATACCATTAACCAAAAACTCACTCATTACATACAAACCCCTAACCGCATCAATAAACTTTTTTGGAAAACCCATTTTAGCTAACACACTAAACATAAACCTATGCGACACCCTATCATGCACTTTCTTAAAATCTATACTCAACACCATACACTTTTGCTTCCTATCTGCATAATTACCAATCAAGTCTCAATAGCAACAGATTATCAGTCATATTCCTCGCAGGCACTGCGCACACTTGGTCCTCACCCACAATTTTCCCAATCACATTCCTCATCCTATTTGCCAATACCTTACTAAAAACCTTATACTCTGCATTATGCAAAGTAATCGGCCTCAAATTACCGAAATTATTTTTATTCTACTCCTTCTTTCATACCGTCACACATAACCCCATTATTCCACATAAACCTACACACCTCACAGACATCTATTCCCATCAAATCCCACATCTCCTCATTCAATTCAATTCAATTCAATAGGAAGCCCATCTTTTTCTGGAGTCTTATTCTTTTTAGCACTTTTCGCTACACTCAAAAGCTCATCCATACTTATATCATTACATAAGCTATCACTATCTTCCTTCTCAAGCACTCCTTCCAAACTATTCAATACATTATACCTCTATTATACAACCTATCACTATACAATTCTTTGTAAAACAATTCTACCTCACCCAACACCTCTTCCCCACTAACACTTTCTCCATCCCCATTTACAATCACATCCATATCCTCTCTCTTTCCACATACTTTTCTGAAAAAGAAACTCGTACACTTCTCATTCATATCTAAATGTTCCACCTTTGAGCTAAAGATAATTTATTTTCCTTTCTCCTCCATTATCTTCTTCATTTCACCTCTAGCTTCCCTCAATAAATCATCCACCTCTATCCCCAAAGCACTCATTTTCCTCAACCACTCAATCCTAACATTTAACTCTCTATAATTATTCCTATCATGGCGGCTCTCTTATAATCCCATTTCTTGAAGAAACCCCTAATCTCCACCTTAACCCAATCCCACCACAACATCACATTCTTTCGCATTTTCCACCTTTCATACGTACATCTAAACTCACTCATAATTCGTTCATCCTTTGACAATCACACATTAAGCTTCATATTCCTCTTCCATGCACTCTTCTCCCATCCACTTCAAAGGCAGCACTCATCATCATATAATCTGAAAAGAAAACATCAGATTTTTGTAAACCTATCTTCTTTCTTCAGAGAAGCATAAGTATTAACAATTCTGACCCTCCACCCTTCCCCACCTCCACCACAGTATAACTTTTAATTAGTCTTTATTTCCTAATAATACCCCAACACCATCATTTCGATTCTTCTCAGAACCAGAGAAAACTAATTGCCCATGAGGCCAGTCTCTTCTGCTCAGAGACTGACTTATACCGCATTCTTGCTAACACAAAATATCTGCACCATGGGATTTATAAAAATCAAAAATACAAGTCATTCTTGCTCTTGACTTAATCAATCTAACATACAAAAAGGCAATATCAATATTGTGTTTACCTGCTACAAGGGTTTTAATTGTATACATGCCAGACGTCTTCTTCCTCAACCAACTCCGTCTGGAGGCGGGGGGACTTCATGTAAAGCCGAAGCCCCCTACTACTACTTCTAAAAAAGGTTCCTCAGACGAGATCACCGATTCAGGGTAGACCCCCTCTCTTCTAGGACTTGCACTTCCCGTATTCACAGGTGATGGATCCCTCTAAACAATATAAAAACAATCTCAAATTTTTGGTGTACTTATCGGCGCTGCAGATCCACCAAGCAACGTGATTATAGTTCGCTTCACAGTTTAAATGTCCACAAGTTTGTTGATCGCACTGCCTTCTGATTGCAAAAGTTCCAATCCCAGACCCTCTTTTTTCTCCAATGCTCAATTTGTTTCACTTTGTAGCCACACAAACGGTTACCAGAGGCTAGGTGCGCTCACGTACATCTGCACCCTAGAGGGAAGTATTAGTACAAGTATTAGTATTGTAAGTAGAATAAAACCTGGTGGAACTTCACTATTTGTACTAATATTTCCCTCTAGGGTGCAGGTGTACGTGAGAGCACCTAGCCTCTGGTAACCGTTTGTGTGGCTACAAACTAAAACAACCTGAGCATTGGAGAAAAAAGAGGGTCTGGGATTGGAACTTTTGCACTCAGAAGGCAGCGCGATCAACAATCTTGGGCTCCATCTGCCAGTTATCCCCATAGGATCGGGGAACCCCTCTGAAGAAGTCCCCTTGACCCCCACCTTCTTCCTCCTCCACCTCTACAGTTTCACTCCAGGAAGGGGGGGGGGGGTGTCTTATCCAGACCTCTACTCTCGCCCTCCCCCTGCAAATCTCTAAGTCAAGCAACGCCACCTCCATCTCCATCTCTACCACAGTATGGCTCTCTTCAAGCTGTGGAGGCTCTGGACATGGGATTTCAGGGGCTACCTGTACAGGTGGGCTCTCTGCTGTCTCCCCCCCCCCATCGTGAACCTCAAGATCTCCACATAGGATGTCTTCTTAACCAGACAGTCTTTGAAGGCGTGACCCTCTGCCTGACAGAGGTTGCAAACCATATCATATGTACATTCAGCTGCCTTATGTCCAGGTCAGCTATACTTCCCACATGTTGGACCCACTCTGCAGTTCTCCTGGACGTGTCCATACCTTTTACACTGCCTGCAAAATTGTGGGCATCTTGGAAAAAACAAGTACTTCCGGTCTCTCCCAATAGAAAAGGAACGCGCTGTAAAACGCTCAGGTCTGAACCCAGGGTGAGACAAGAAGAATTATCTTTAACGGGTCAACGTAGAACTCAAAAGGTACCTAAAGTGAAAGGGATATGGAGCCTGCCTTATTAAACAAAACCAGTTGCCTGGCTGTCCTGTTGATCTCTCTGGCATCAGTAGTGTCTTCATCACACACCTGAAACAAGCATGCAGATAATCCAGTCAGACTTCAGTCAGAGCACCTGATTTGCATGCTTGTTCAGGATCTATGGCTAAAAGTATTAGAGGTAATCTGCATGGTTTAAGGGCAGCCTCCATGTCCCTCACTTCTGGTTCCCTTTGATGCTAAACTGAAACGGTTGAAGAAGAACTACAGCCAAACAGACTTATACGTGTAAAATATCTGATTTGTCTTTTGATTCACACTCCCCTGCAACATTTAAAAGCCAGATAAGTGACACCATTAGCTGTGGCTGCTTTGTCACCTGAGCAGCTTTATGAACACTCAGACAGCATATTCCTGAGCAATTCCATTCACTTCCCTCCCTTTGAAATACCATTACTGTTTCCATCTTATAGCTAAATGCAATTTTTCTTAAATTTTTTTTCCAAACTTATAAGCTTTCTATGCTTTTTTTTATTTTTTATCTGCTGTGCAGGGGGAGGTCTGTAAAGGAGACAACTGACAGATTTGTTTTTATATTGAAAGTATTTGAATTAGTAAATTGATACCAGAATAATGTATGGCTAGGTTGAAACATTTGGCTGGAATTCTGCTTATTTTCATCACAACAGATGGTGTAACAAGCATGAACTGACTTTCTTTAACGGAAGAAAGAAAAAACTGACGTTTTCAAACCGTTTAAACCAGTATACTCACTCAGAAGACTACATTAGAAAACACGTATACGTGCTTTCACTTCTGCAAAAGTGTCCACAATGCTGTCTAGATGCAAGGCTTTAGCTCTTACATTTTCTTTCAAGAAGGATTTTTATTGAGTTTTTATATTCAAAACAAATACAAAAGATGTTATAACATATGATGTAATTACAGAGATAGTAAGAACATGTTATGAGTATCAGTATTTTAAAGCACAAAATTGCATTGTATAATATCCATATACAGTCATGGCCAAAAGTTTTGAGAATGACACAAATATTAGTTTTCACTAAGTTTGCTGCTAAACTGCTTTTAGATGTTTGTTTCAGTTGTTTCTGTGATGTAGTGAAATATAATTACACGCACTTCATACGTTTCAAAGGCTTTTATCGACAATTACTTTACATTTATGCAAAGAGTCAGTATTTGCAGTGTTGGCCCTTCTTTTTCAGGACCTCTGCAATACGACTGGCCATGCTCTCAATCAACTTCTGGTCCAATTCCTGACTGATAGCAACCCATTCTTTCATAATCACTTCTTGGAGTTTGTCAGAATTAGTGGGTTTTTGTTTGTCCACCCGCCTCTTGAGGATTGACCACAAGTTCTCAATGGGATTAAGATCTGGGGAGTTTCCAGGCCATGGACCCAAAATGTCAACGTTTTGGTTCCCGAGCCACTTAGTTATCACTTTTGCCTTATGGCACGGTGCTCCATCGTGCTGAAAAATGCATTGTTCTTCACCAAACTGTTTGATTTTTGGAAGAAGTTGCTGTTGGAGGGTGTTTTGGTACCATTCTTTATTCATGGCTGTGTTTTTGGGCAAAATTGTGAGTGAGCCCACTCCCTTGGATGAGAAGCAACCCCACACATGAATGGTCTCCGGATGCTTTACTGTTGGCATGACACAGGACTGATAGTAGCGCTCACCTTTTCTTCTCCGGACAAGCCTTTTTCCTGATGCCCCAAACAATCGGAAAGAGGCTTCATCGGAGAATATGACTTTGCCCCAGTCCTCAGCAGTCCATTCACCATATTTTCTGCAGATGATCAATCTGTCCCTGATGTTTTTTTTTGGAGAGAAGTGGCTTCTTTGCTGCCCTTCTTGACACCAGGCCATCTTCCAAAAGTATTCGCCTCACTGTGCGCTCACACCTGCCTGCTGCCAATCCTGAGCAAGCTCTGCACTGGTGGCACTCCGATCCCGCAGCTGAATCCTCTTTAGGAGACGATCCTGGCGCTTGCTGGACTTTCTTGGACTCCCTGAAGCCTTCTTAACAAGAATTGAACCTCTTTCCTTGAAGTTCTTGATGATCCTATAAATTGTTGATTGAGGTGCAATCTTAGTAGCCACAATATCCTTGCCTGTGAAGCCATTTTTATGCAACGCAATGGTGGCTGCACGCGTTTCTTTGCAGGTCACCATGGTTAACAATGGAAGAACAATGATTTCAAGCATCACCCTCCTTTTAACAGGTCAAGTCTGCCATTTTAACCCAATCAGCCTGACGCTAATTAACAAGACGATTACTGAAATGATCTCAGCAGGTCCTTTAATGACAGCAATGAAATGCAGTGGAAATTTTTTTGGGGGATTAAGTTAATTTTCATGGCAAAGAAGGTCTATGCAATTCATCTGATCACTCTTCATAACATTCTGGAGTATATGCAAATTGCTATTATAAAAACTTAAGCAGCAACTTTTCCAATTTCCAATATTTATGTAATTCTCAAAACTTTTGGCCACCACTGTAGTACTTCCGTTTAATATTATCAGTATTATGTTGCAAATAAACTTTATTATTATAAAGGTAAAATGCATTTTGCACAACGAGTTATAGCAAGGAAAAAAAAGAAAACTAACATAAATTTCTCCTTTTTATTAATTCTCATTTAACCAATACACAGTTGACCAATCCTTGACTGTTGTTCTAGACATTTATACTACATAGTTTACTGTTGAGGGAAATGCTTTATCCATACTTCCCAGTTCAGAAGTATTTTCTCGTTCATGTTCGAGTATCATGCGTATGTTTGTTCATTAATGTAGTTTTTTTATACAACGTTTATGATATCAATTATACTTGGTGTGACTTTAGCTTTCCAAAGCTTGGCTAATGTAGCTCTATATGCAACACATTTATGAGTGATTGGGAATCGGCTCAGAGGGTTCAATTTGTCCATTCCTAAGTTTAATAGTACTAATTCTGGAGAGATCTCCGTTGATTTGCCTGACACCATGTTAACTAATGTGGACAAGTCTTCTTTTAATGAAAAAGTAGTAGGGCACACCTGCATTCAAAGCCACACAGGAGAGTGTTGTAGACAGTGAATTTAATTTATTTATACCAAAAAAATATAATGAAACATAAAATATTATTAAACATAAATTAGTATGCTATATAGACTTATAATTTCTCTAAAATAGATAAGATTGCAGGAATCAATAAAATGCAACACTAAAATATAAAATCATATGTACGATCCTAGGGAAAGATGTCCTGATAGTCTCAAGTTTTTATTCCTCTCTATTGCTCTGTGTGTCCCTATTGCAGTAGACCTGATATTCAAGCTATTTTACCAGTCTGTAGTAATCAGGATTTGAATAACAAAGTTCACAGGTTAGTTTCAATATAATCGGAGTGAGGATTTGTAGTTCGGTCACTCACGTTTCAATTGCTACGAGTTAGCAGTATATCAGATCGCTCTGCCTGTATATACACTCATTCGGCACTAGTATTACTTCCAGTTCTGTAGGTTTGTGCCGGCTGTGCTGCGGTTAACGTGGCGTCCCACGTGTAATACGCTTACAGGCTGTGATGTAACTTCCAGGAGTTAGGTTCAGGGATCTACGGTAATCAATTGTAGAAGTGCCGTCTCAGTGGTTTTGTAGAGTTTGGTTCCTGCACAGGTGCTCAATCAAGCAGGCAGGTCAAATGTCACTGCGGCCGCCGATTTTAAATTTTTCCGATTTTTTTTTCTACCAAATTTTGGATACCGATACCACTACTCCTGGTCGACTTGAAGCACTTCAGGGTATACTTAGTCTCATGGGGTTATCCTACCAGACGCGTTTCGGAGTTAACTAGACTCCTTCCTCAGTGGTTGATTTTCCCATGAAACTGGTCGACTTTATATAGAGATGTACAGGTGTAGTCCGGCTTGGTTTGATTCAGCTATACTGAAATCGCGGAATGGAGTATTTAATGGACCAACAGAGCTATTGTGACAAACCTCTTTCCCTTGTCTACATATATACAATTGGTGTATACACTAATAGTTTTCAAATAAAATCCAGAGCAATATACTTATATATGTAAAAACAATGTATGCATATATAGGAAATAAAATATCAAAACGGTGTAGAAATATGTATAGAAATGTATCAATCATTATATATTACTCTTTCTGATGCTGATATTCCTACCCAGACACAGACGGGTCTAAGACTTTATAGTAATGTTAAATTATTACTGTAATTTTCAAAAGTCAAGCAGATTTAATCCTTTGCGGCAATGTTACATCATTGCTGCGATTTATACCCATCATGTGTCCTTAGTGCGATTTTTACCAAGGATGCATGTTTTCATAAGGCTTTTCCTTATATCCAAAATCCATTAATTCCAATGCCATAAATTTAGGATGGATGTATATGTATTTGGAATACCGACAGAGCTATTATAGCAGATATTTTTCCCTTATCTATATAGTTACATTTGGCATATGTACTAACAGTGTTTAAATAGGATCCAGAGCGATATACTTATGTATGTGGCATCAATATGTCCATATATAGGAGTAGTAAAATGTCAGACTCATATAAAAATATATGTGGAATTATGTTGATCACTGTATATTTCTATTTCTGATTACTCTATCGCTGATATTGCTACCCAAGGACGAACAGGTCTAGGATTTTGTGGCAATGTTAAAATATTGCTATAGTTATCCAGCTAGCATCGGACAGATTTTATCCTTTGTAGCAATATTGCCTCATTGTTGCGGTTTATACCAATGCTGGGTCCTTGATGCGGTTTTTGCCAAGAGTGCATGTTTCCGTGTGTATTTGACTGCACATTTCTCCTTGTTTTATTTGATTTGATATTATACAATACATTGCTTGTGTGTGAGTTTACACATATATATCGGCCCCACATAGCTTTACTAAATTGCATAATGGGTGTGTTCATTCCTTTTATCTAGCATTAATATTCCCAGAACTGTTTAATTCTTGCGGTAGTATTGCGTTTATCTTAACGCTAGAATATGGTGATTTTACAAATCTTAAACAATATTTATAACATTTTCATTTTAAATTGGATAAAACTTCTGTAGCATATTAAAAATGTGCATATTAAATATTAAAACCGGTATATTTTATCTGCCTACTATTTCAGAGAATGCTTTTCATTCATATGCTTATAGAATGAAGTATACGATGACTATGGGAAGGTAGGTAGATATGTTATAAAGGCAGTGTTACTGCGATTTTTTCATTGCACCTTTTATTATGTTTTAACCGCAGCTGTATTTTCAATAATAAATATTTGGGTTATTTTTGCCTACATATTTAATTTGTAGTGTTCCATTCTATCAACCCAATTCTCAGACAGTAATTTTTATTCTTATATTCCTGAAATAAGATGTATGGTTTATTCTTATGTTCCTGAAATGGGATATAGGGTGGCAATAGGCATATGAATGAAAAGCATTCTCTGAAATAGTAGGCAGATAAAATATACAGTTTTAATATTTAATATGCAAATTTTTTATATGCTACAGAAGTTTTATCCAATTTAAAATGAAAATGTTATAAATATTGTTTAAGAATCGTAAAATCACCATATTCTATACTGTTTTAAGATAAACGCAATACTACCGCAAGAATTAAACAGGTCTGGGAATATTAATGATAGATAAAAGGAATGAACACACCCATTATGCAATTTAGTAAAGCTATGTGGGGCCGATATATATGTGTAAACTCACACACAAGCAATGTATTGTATAATATCAAATCAAATAAAACAAGAAGAAATGTGCAGTCAAATACACACGAAAACATGCACTCTTGGCAAAAACCGCATCAAGGACCCAGCATTGGTATAAACCGCAACAATGAGGCAATATTGCTACAAAGGATAAAATCTGTCCGATGCTAGCTGGATAACTATAGCAATATTTTAACATTGCCACAAAGTCCTAGACCTGTTCGTCCTTTGGTAGCAATATCAGCGATAGAGTAATCAGAAATAGAAATATACAGTGATCAACATAATTCCACATATATTTTTATATGACATTTTACTACTCCTATATATGGACATATTGATGCCACATACATAAGTATATCGCTCTGGATCCTATTTAAACACTGTTAGTACATATGCCAAATGTAAATATATAGATAAGGGAAAAATAGCTGCTATAATAGCTCTGTTGGTATTCCAAATACATATACATCCATCCTAAATGTATGGCATTGGAATTAATGGATTTTGGATAAAAGAAAAAGCCTTATGAAAACATGCATCCTTGGTAAAAATCGCACTAAGGACACATGATCGGTATAAACCGCAGCAATGATGTAACATTGCCGCAAAGGATAAAATCTGCTTGACTTTTGAAAATTACAGTAATAATTTAACATTACTATAAAGTCTTAGACCCGTCTGTGTCTGGGTAGGAATATCAGCATCAGAAAGAGTAATATACACTCACCTAAAGAATTATTAGGAATACCATACTAATACGGTGTTGGACCACCTTTTGCCTTCAGAACTGCCTTAATTCTACGTGGCATTGATTCAACAAGGTGCTGATAGCATTCTTTAGAAATGTTGGCCCATATTGATAGGATAGCATCTTGCAGTTGATGGAGATTTGAGGGATGCACATCCAGGGCACGAAGCTCCCGTTCCACCACATCCCAAAGATGCTCTATTGGGTTGAGATCTGGTGACTGTGGGGGCCATTTTAGTACAGTGAACTCATTGTCATGTTCAAGAAACCAATTTGAAATGATTCGAGCTTTGGGACATGGTGCATTATCCTGCTGGAAGTAGCCATCAGAGGATGGGTACATGGTGGTCATGAAGGGATGGACATACCACCACCACCACCAGCCTGCACAGTGGTAACAAGGCATGATGGATACATGTTCTCATTCTGTTTACGCCAAATTCGGACTCTACCATTTGAATTTCTAAACAGAAATCGAGACTCATCAGACCAGGCAACATTTTTCCAGTCTTCAACAGTCCAATTTTGGTTAGCTTGTGCAAATTGTAGCCTCTTTTTCCTATTTGTAGTGTAGATGAGTGGTACCCGGTGGGGTCATCTGCTGTTGTAGCCCACCTTTCTTTCCCATTCTGACATTCAGTTTGGAGTTCAGGAGATTGTCTTGACCAGGACCACAACCCTACATGCATTGAAGCAACTGCCATGTGATTGGTTGACTAGATAATCGCATTAATGAGAAATAGAACAGGTGTTCCTAATAATTCTTTAGGTGAGTGTATAATGATTGATACATTTCTATACATATTTCTACACCATTTTGATATTTTATTTCCTATATATGCATATATTGTTCTGTATTTTATTTGAAAACTATTAGTGTATATACCAATTGTATATATGTAGACAAGGGAAAGAGGTTTGTCCCAATAGCTCTGTTGGTCCATTAAATACTCCATTCCGCGATTTCAGTATAGCTGAATCAAACCAAGCTGGACTACACCTGTACATCTCTATATAAAGTCGACCAGTTTCATGGGAAAATCAACCACTGAGGAAGGAGTCTAGTTAACTCCGAAACGCGTCTGGTAGGATAATCCCATGAGACTAAGTATACCCTGAAGTGCTTCAAGTCGACCAGGAGTAGTGGGATCGGTATCCAAAATTTGGTAGAAAAAAATAAATAAAAAAATCGGAAAAATTTAAAATCGATGTCCGCAGTGACATTTGACCTGCCTGCTTGATTGAGCACCTGTGCAGGAACCAAGCTCTACAAAACAACTGAGACAGCACTTCTACAATTGATTACCGTAGATCCCTGAACCTAACTCCTGGAAGTTACATCGCAGCCTGTAAGCGTACTACATGTGGGACGCCACGTTAACCACAGCACAGCCGGCACAAACCTACAGAACTGGAAGTAATACTAGTGCCGAATGAGTGTATATACAGGTAGAGCGATCTGATATACTGCTAACTCGTAGCAATTGAAACGTGAGTGACAGAACTACAAATCCTCACTCCGATTATATTGAAACTAACCTGTGAACTTTGTTATTCAAATCCTGATTACTACAGACTGTGGTAAAATAGCTTGGATATCAGGTCTACTGCAATAAGGACACACAGAGCAATAGAGAGGAATAAAAACTTGAGACTATCAGGACATCTTTCCCTAGGATCGTACATATGATTTTATATTTTAGTGTTGCATTTTATTGATTCCTGCAATCTTATCTATTTTAGAGCAATTATAAGTCTATATAGCATACCAATTTATGTTTAATAATATTTTGTGTGTCATTATATTTTTTGGGTATAAATAAATTAAATTCACTGTCTACAACACTCTCCTGTGTGGCTTTGAATGCAGGTGTGCCCTACTACTTTTCCATTAATATTTTCCTTTTCAAGATTGGGTGTAATCTTCCCTGTAGGTGCACCCACTCCATTTTTGTCTAGGAGGTGAGCCTTCTCTAAATATATTCTAAAGTCTTCTTTTAATTTAGCTACTTTGGGACAATTCCCAAAAATGTGAATTAAAGTTCCTCTCTTACCACACTCTCTCCAACACATGTCTGAGCAATTTCACAGGTGTTAGGTACCACCTGGTTGTCATTTTGCATAATTGTTCCCTATGGTTAGTACACATAGTGGCTTTTTTAAACAGTAATAATGCCTTACTCCATTTATCTGGGGGTAGTATCATGTTTAAGTCAATTTCCCACTTCTCGTGATGGGAGAGTAGATCTGAGTTTAAGTCGGAGTTGGAGATGTCGTAGATTGCTTTGAAGTTTTTAGCAGTGAGACTATTGTGGTTTGGATTTAGTAAGTCGCTTAAATATTGAGAGAGGTACACCTCCGTGTTAGGATATTTTTTCCAGTGTTTCTCAAGAAAATTATAAATAGGCAAGTCTTTCTCAGTGAGATCAAACTGTTGTTTTAAGTGATCCAGACAAATTTTGAGGCTTGTGATTGAAAAGACCTTATTATATTAAGAGGGATTTGAATCGATAAAGTTCTAAGTTTAAATAATAATTTTGGGAGGAGGAACATTTTATATAGGACCAATCTGCCGAACCAACTTCCCTCCTGTGTTGCTAGTCTATCCATTTCTTTTTTCAATTCAACTAGTAGTTTAGGGAAGTTTTCTCTAATCATGATTGATTTGTTTGAGGCTATTTCTACACCTAAGTATGTTATGGATTTGGGGTTCCAGATCTAATTAAATTATTTTTGCAGGGTGAGCATGGTGGATATGTCTATATTTATATTCAATATGTGGGATTTACTTTGGTTGACCTTATGATATGATATGTGACCAAATCTGTCAAGTTCTTTTTGTATTTCTGATATAGATTTTTGTGGGTGAGAAAGTGTCAATAGGATGTCATCAGCAAACATACTGATTTTGTGTGAATCTATTGGGCAATCTATACCTTAAATTTCTTGATTTTTCCTGATGTGTGCAGTTAGAGGTTTTATAGCAAGGATGAACAACAATGGGGATAGAGGGCATCCCTGTCTGTACCATTGGTGATTTGGAAGGTATTGGAAAAGATGCCATTACATTGAACTTTTATGTTTGGGCCCCTTAAAATGCGTTATCTGGATTAAATCTTAAAATGTCTTGTCTAAGAAATGAACGTTTATGAGGGCTGTTCAGGCCCCTTACATTGTAATTTAACAAAATAAGGTCATTCCAGTTATTCTGACGCGTCAATAGAGGAGACAGAACAGGTGGAACTTTTGGTGTATGTGTGTAGTAGGTTCTTACCCTTCTAACAATTCCCAAAGCGTATACAGTATTGAGGTGATGGTCTTTGCAATATCTGTGCGAGTAAATATTCTACAACCAATCGTACAAAGAGAAGTGTTGTTATATGTCAAGGACAGGTCAATTCTTGCTATGGAGAGGAGAGAACAAACAAAAGCAAAATAAGGCTACTTTCACATTTGTGTTCGGGGCTCCGCTTGTGAGTTCCGTTTAAAGGCTCTCACAAGCGGCCCCGAACGGATCCGTACAGCCCTAATGCATTCTGAGTGGATGCGGATCCGCTCAGAATGCATCAGTCTGGCACCGTTTGGGCTCCGCTCCGCTGGCGGACATCTGAACGCTACTTGCAGCGGAGGCAAACGGATCCGTCCAGACTTACAATGGAAGTCAATGGGGACGGATCCGTTTGAATTTGACACTATATGGCTCAATTTCAAATGGATACGTCCCCCATTGACTTTCAATGTAAAGTCAAAACGGATCCGTTTGCATTTTTGTTCATGGTAATGCAAACGGATCCGTTCTGAACGGATCTAAGCGTTTGCATTATAGGTGCGGATCCGTCTGTGCAGATACCAGACGGATCCGCACCTAAACGCAAGTGTGAAAGTAGCCTAAAGCGTTATAAATTTCTAGTAAATTAAGAAACTAGATATAGTCAAAAAAAATTGTTAATAAAAGGAAATAGAAGAACTCGGGTAGCTTACCGCTCAATATGGGGATTGTAAGACAGAAGAAAAGGACAAAGGTGCTTGGAAAGCTAATGCCCTTTGGCTAAACTGCAAAAATAAGATTTAAAGTACACACTAACACTTTAGTAGGTGAGAGAGTCTAATCATGGTGGGTTGTTATGGCGGATCCTTTCTCTCTTTTGAGCTCCTCCTGTGGAGTAGGTGGGTTCCTCTACTGTAATGTCCCATTTATGAAGCAGGTCCATTCCTTGCTCAATCGTAGAGACAACTCTTGTAGTTCCACCGTCTGGTATTAGTAGTTTAACAGGAAATCCCCATCTATATGGGATATTGAGGCTTCTGAGAGTATTGGTAATGATCTGTAGTTTCTTTCTATTTTGAACAGTGAATTGGGAGAGATCTGTAAATATTTGGATGTCTCTGAATTCTTCTGGTAAGGTTTTAACTTTTCTAAATTCTTGTAGAAAGCATTCCTTAACTTTCCTTAAAAATACATCCTTAAAAATGTATCCTCGCTATTATGTCACGAGGTATGGTTGGGTCAAGGTATCTGGGTCTTGGCAAGCGATGAGCTCGGTCAATTTCCAAATCTTGAGGTGGGCTTTCCGGGAGTACCGTTGCAATTCGTTTTTGTAGAAATGTTGTGAGTTCAGATGGAGTAATACTTTCTGGTATTCCTCGAAATTTTTAATTGCTTCTTCTATTGTGATCTTCAAGTTTCGTTGTGTGATTTGCATAGTTTCTCCATTTTATTCTCAATATGTAAAACCCTTGAGTTCATTTTTTCTATTTTAATATTTGTAGTAGTGAGGGCATTATTGATCTCTTTGGAGAAAGATTTGTATAAAAGAAGCATAGTTTATTTATGGAATGTTTCAGATGCTGTTTTGCCTGTAGCTGGAAAAGCATTTAGTTCTTCTTCGAATTCCTGTTCTGGTGGGTTTTTGTCAGGTTGTGGTGATAATGAGCAATCTTCTTTAGTAGAGAGTTCGGAACTGATGTCTCTTCTTGCCCTTTGTTTGACAGGGCTTGATGTTTCAGAAGCGTTATCAGAGTGTATCTCATCTTTAATTTTGTCTTTTATTTCTAGTGTAGAAAACCTGTTGGGTGTATTTTTAAACCCTTTATTTTTGGACCATCTGGTCTTGTTTTTCTGGGAGCCGTACATATTAATGGAATCTGTAAGTTCACTGCAGTTATAATCTGGATTATGTCTGGTTTCTTTCTTCGGAGTTTGCAAAGAGTCACTGTGGCTCAGGCCTCTTGTTTGGTAGGGATGATTGGTCTTTTGCTGATTCATAACAAGTTAGTATAAGGTGATTCTATCCAGGAGTAAATTACTGTTACTATTTGCCTTTTTGTCGCAAAAGGATCTCAGTATAACGTTTTGATAGCTTTGGAGGATAAGAACTTCAACTGTAGTCTAATAGTATTATGCGAACATTTTGCCAATAATTCATAAACAGATTCGCATCAATGCGATCTTTGTTTATCTGCAGTTTAATGGTATTTTGCGAACAATTCCATCAAATATTTTGACTAACAAATTCGCATCAGTGCGATAGTTGGTTATCTGCGGTCCGATGATATTGTGCGAATAATTCAGTCAAGTATTTCGCGAACAGGTTCGCATCAACGCGATAGTTTATTATCTGCAGTCTAATTATATTATGCGAATTATTCCGTCAGATAGTTCGCTAACAGATTCCTATCAATACGGTATTTGTATACAGTTTGTTTTGGATGATTTGTATTCGTTATATCAGTTATGTATAGTTCTTACAGACAGAATTTCTGGATAGATCCTCTGCGTTGTGATTTTGATAGCTCTTTGCTGGTAGTTGATCGCTACTTGCGATTAAGTATGTAGTTTAATCCACAGGTTAGAGGTCTTTTCTGTAGCTCCGTGGTATTCGAATATTTTTCTTTCTGCTTGCTTTCATGTAAAGTCCCTGTAAAGAGCTCCGGGGTGTTGTATTTCAGAACTCGAAGTGTTAGGAGCTTGAGGATGTTATCTGTAGTGATGGCATCTTCTTCCTGCGTGGAGCTTACCGCCGCTGTGATTTTCACGCCTTTTTTCTCACTGCCCGTGATGCATGTAGATTCGTTGAAAACAGGTGTTTGAGGTGCTCAAATTTTCTGAAATTTGGCTAATATGATCCTTGTCACTTCTCTCTCTTTACGAAGTTTGGAGTCGATCCGAACAGTACAAGTAGCTTAACTTTGTAGCTTTTGCAGCATGGCAGCCGGAGCCTCTTTTAGCTGCTTCTTCTCAGCATGAACGCCAAGCCATGCCCCAGCTCTTACATTTTGAATGCTGAGGATCGCAAGCCCAGAAAGCCTTTGGTCTGACATAGTACTTCGCAAATAGCTCTTGATTCGTTTTCATTTTGAGAAGGACCGCTCCGCAGAGACCACTGTCACATAGAAACAACAGAAAGGCTATGCACACATCTGGTATATTTGATGCAAGTGCATTGTTCTCAAGTGTGCAAGATCTTTTACAGTAGGTGCCGTCTGGATTTCATCTCTTAGTGCTGCTCTACAGCTGAGAAGCTGCCCTGGGAAAGATGGTGGTAGGTCATTATCATATTTTTCCTGCAGCTTTGATGCAGCTGTAAACAAATTATCATCTGAGACAGATGATAAAACTGCAGGCTAAAGTATATTAAAACGTTCAACAACGTTATTCAGTCCTTGGAATCTGTTAGTGAGCTGGTTTACAATGATGTCCGGACACTGGTAAAAAACTGCGACTTTGAACCGTTCCTCAGGGTCTTGCAGAGTCTCTCATCGACACACAGTTCGTCGTGATGTTTTTTTTACTGTGAGAATTCGCTTATTTTCAAATTTTGAAGGTACGTTCCACTGTTCTGCAAGGGTAATGGCATCTGTTTTGGCATTATTAAAATTATTACGGAATGCTGAAAGGCCTTCCATGGCAGTTTTTATGAATTGAGAAGCTCTAGCCAAGTCCATGTTTTCAGACTGTAGAATTTTGAACAAGGAGTTTACACTGCTTAATATCTTCGATAGCAGAACAATTAAAAAAAAATGAATTGAAATGACTAATTGTTTCTTAAATGCTATAGCCTCCTCTCTTTCACTTTTTTTTAGATGACAGAAGAACAATTTTTGACAAAGCCCTCAAAATATCTGGGTAGCGGAAACGCAGAGCCAACAGTGAGTCATAGCGAGAAGACCACCGCACAGTTTTTTCAGTCTGACAGAGGATTCACTAGTAAATGATAGATTGCCACATTGCTTTCAACTGTCCATGAGAAATAATAAAGTGTTTCACTTGGGCATCTAAAATGGTTATGGAAAAGTGTGCCCTGTCTGTGACATTTTTTTCGGATCCAATGCTGTGCAGATCAACAATGTCACCTCCAGCATCATATGCCCGACTTAGTTCAACTTGAGTAGGCAATTCAGCACTTGTTTCACCTGATTAGTCCTGAAATGTATGTGATATCGGATCCTGCACTGCCATCTGACTTCCTACGCTAGAAAGGCTTTCTGAGCTATCTCCCTCAGCATCTTTGGAGCTTTCATCAGCTTTGGGAGAAGCAAAAAAGCTGGTAATTTTGGGAAGTTTATGTGATTTCTGGCTTTCTTGCCTCTTCCTTCTGCGTTTTTGAGCACCACTTTGATAGGTATAGGAAGACATGTTACTCACACTCTCTAGAAAAACTGCGCAAAGAAAGACCCTTAATTCTCAAACAGTATAAAAAGCCATATTAAACGCTGGTTTATTTCAGAAAAGTTTCTAAATTATGCATCAACTTAATTAGGCTACTTTCGCACTGGCATTTTGTTTTCTGTTTGTAAGATCCGTTCAGGGCTCTCACAAGCGGTCCAAAACAGATCAGTTTTGCCCTAATGCATTCTGAATGGGAAAGGATCCTCCCAGAATGCATAATTCCATCACTATTCCCCTCTGGAGGCGGACGCATGACGAAACAGCCAAAAAAATCTGTCCTGACACAATGTAAGTCATGGGACGGATCCGTTTTCTCTGGCACAATAGAAAACAAATCTGTCCTCCATTGACTTTCAATAGAGTTCAAGACGGATCCATCTTGGCAATGTTACAGATAATACGAACTGATCCGTCCATGATGGATCCGCACCAAACGTGAGTGTGAATGTAGCTTTATAGAGTACTCGCAAAGTAAATAATATTTGCCAAATCTCATGTACAATTTACCTAGATTGTGAAATCTGCAGACAATTCTTTGTGTGGTTTTCACCCTTTTCAATGTACAGTTGTATCATCGTTAGCGCTCCCTGCAGACTCGCATCAGCGCGTAACGATGGCGAATTTCATTTGTGAACCCGAAGCGATTGGTTGTGCAATTTTGATGAGTGAACACCAGATGGCGCTTGGAACTACCCGTGACCGCTTGGAACTACAGTGCATGGGAGAGTAGGCTGTAAACTGCTACAGCCAGCGCTGCCCTAATGCCTTAATTTCCCCCTTTTCTGCAATAGAGGTACTATAATATTACAGTATATTATCGTAGTTAATGGCCGTGTACAGCCAATAACTACGATATCATTATCTACAGTACTTTAACGCATTATTTAACGCAGCCGCAAGTACTATTTTTTTTATTGATCCTGGGTATTCTGAATATAACCCAGAAAGCTGGAATTTTCCTATAAATAAATATCCTTCATAGAAAAGACTAATTCTATAGGAGAAATGCTGGGAGTAGAGTGCATTAGGATGCCGATGCCTTGCACCTATTAGTTGGTAAAAAAAACAAAGGATGCTATCTCGGCAGCGCTGTGAATAAGAAAACCCGACAGCCTAGCTCCACAGCAGCACGGCTTGTCAGAGCTGCCTGTCGGCTGTGCTCTTTGAGGCTCAGATGTCCTACACTGGAAAAGAAAAAAAGTGTGCTACAATCTGCCTACACGTGTATAGTGGTTGTATCTTATCACAACCCAATAAGGAGAGAGCAATAACTAGCAAGCTCCCATAACCCAAATCGTTCACTGTTATCTCTAACTCTACTACGCTATGTAGCACCTAGCGCTTTGTTCATTCCTTTTTTTTGTAGGTACTTCAACTAGAGAAATCCAGAGAATATATATTTGTTTTTCACATATGCATTTATTAAATGATAAATTGATATATAGTCCCTCGATCCAGGAGGGGTAAATAATAAAGAAAGTCCGCAGCACTCCTTGAAGTAAAAAATGTGCAGTTTATTCACACATGTCAAAAATTAGACAACGTTTCGGTTCTCTCACAGAACCTGACTTGAGAAAGGTTCTGTGAGAGAACCGAAACGTTGTCTAATTTTTTGACATGTGTGAATAAACTGCACATTTTTTACTTCAAGGAGTGCTGCGGACTTTCTATATATATATATATATATGCACAGTACAGACCAAAAGTTTGGACACACCTCATTCAATGAGTTTACTTTATTTTCATGACTATGAAAATTGTAAATTCACACTGAAGGCATCAAAACTATGAATTAACACATGTGGAATTATATACAAAAAAGTGTGAAACAACTGAAAATATGTCATATTCTAGGTTCTTCAAAGTAGCCACCTTTTGCTTTGATTACTGCTTTGCGCATTCTCTTGATGAGCTTCAAGAGGTAGTCACCTGAAATGGTCTTCACTTCACAGGTGTGCCCTGTCAGGTTTAATAAGTGGGATTTCTTGCCTTATAAATGGGGTTGGGACCATCAGTTGCGTTGTGGAGAAGTCAGGTGGATACACAGTCCTACTGAATAGACTGTTAGAATTTGTATTATAGCAAGAAAAAAGCAGCTAAGTAAAGAAAAACTAGTGGCCATCATTACTTTAAGAAATGAAGGTCAGTCAGTCTGAAAAATTGGGAAAACTTTGAAAGAGTCCCCAAGTGCAGTCACAAAAACCATCAAGCGCTACAAAGAAACTGGCTCACATGCGGACCGCCCCAGGAAAGGAAGACCAAGAGTCACCTCTGCTGCGGAGGATAAGTTCATTCGAGTCACCAGCCTCAGAAATCGCAGGTTAACAGCAGCTCAGATTAGAGACCAGGTCAATGCCACACAGAGTTCTAGCAGCAGACACATCTCTAGAACAACTGTTAAGAGGAGACTGTGTGAATCAGGCCTTCATGGTAGAATATCTGCTAGGAAACGACTCCTAAGGACAGGCAACAAGCAGAAGAGACTTGTTTGGGCTAAAGAACACAAGGAATGGACATTAGAGCAGTGGAAATCTGTGCTTTGGTCTGATGAGTCCAAATTTGAGATCTTTGGTTCCAACCACTGTGTCTTTGTGCGACGCAGAAAAGGTGAACGGATGGACTCTACATGCCTGGTTCCCACTGTGAAGCATGGAGGAGGAGGTGTGATGGTGTGATGGTGCTTTGCTGGTGACACTGTTAGGGATTTATTCAAAATTGAAGGCTTACTGAACCAGCATGGCTACCACAGCATCTTGCAGCGGCATGCTATTCCATCTGGTTTGCGTTTAGTTGGACCATCATTTATTTTTCAACAGGACAATGACCCCAAACACACCTCCAGGCTGTGTAAGGGCTATTTGACCATGAAGGAGAGTGATGGGGTGCTGCGCCAGATGACCTGGCCTCCACAGTCACCGGACCTGAACCCAATCGAGCAGAGTGAAGGCAAAACGGCCAACAAGTGCTAAGCATCTCTGGGAACTCCTTTAAGACTGTTGGAAGACCATTTCAGGTGACTACCTCTTGAAGCTCATCAAGAGAATGCCAAGAGTGTGCAAAGCAGTAATCAAAGCAAAAGGTGGCTACTTTGAAGAACCTAGAATATGACATATTTTCAGTTGTTTCACACTTTTTTGTTATGTATATAATTCCAATATGCGTTAATTCATAGTTTTGATGCCTTCAGTGTGAATCTACAATTTTCATAGTCATGAAAATAAAGAAAACTCTTTGAATTAGTAGGTGTGTCCAAACTTTTGGTCCGTACTGTATATATATAAAGAGAAAACATAAAAATATATAAATATTATAAACAAATATTATAAAAACAAATTGTTGATTGTTGCATTTTATATATATATATATATATATATATATATATACATATATATATCAGTACCCCTTTTACTGGTTAAATGTATTCTAGCCAGTCCATAATCTCTAAAGGGTTAAAAACTCAAGTAGCAAATATTGCCCAGATCGTTCTACAATGGGTGATCGGCTAATTCTTTATGCTTGATACATAGAGTGATCTGCATAACATCAGCGATGTCTCTTATGGTGGGTTCATAATAGGAAGATATACTGGGTTGTGCACTTACCCCCTCCCCCTCCTGTGAAGATGCTGGATGTTAGATAGATGCCGAGGTTCTTATCTTGCTATGAGAAAACATTATCCAAAAATAGGTATGAACTCCTCATTCTGGTCTTGTATACAGAACTAAATGTTTATTTATACATTAAACTATCTCAGATTGGTGGCTCACCTCACTTCCCCACTATGTAGAGTATAAGGTGCTCGGGAGAAGAGAAAAGGTGTGTGACCGTCTGGGATCAGAGGGTCCATGATACATCGCTTGAAAAAATTAGCAGTACATAAACAAGCGTAACAACAGAATAGAGATTACCCATGATATGCTGGACCCAGAGCAAGCGACCGGAGCTACACCTCGACGCATGTTTCGCCTTGAAAGGCTTCGTCAGGAAGGCGAAAATGTGCGTCGAGGTGTAGCTCCGGTCGCTCGCTCTGGGTCCAGCATATCATGGGTAATCTCTATTCTGTTGTTACGCTTGTTTAGCCTGCTATCTTATGTCACTGCTTACACCGGGCACATTGGCCCTGTCTGTTTTACAGTCTACTGGCTACCTGCATTCTTCATGTGGTCATCCCAATTACCCTGCCATGTGTGACCATATTTACTCGTTGTATGCATGCATCATATATAGCATTTTATGTTACCTTGAGTGAACCTACAGTTCCTATTATCTATGCTGCTCTATGTCCAGGGCAGTGACCCTTTTCCTTGTCAGCTGGGTTTTGTGAGGGAGGTTGTACTTGACCCCCTTACATGAGGTCTTCCTTCCCTCCTCTACCTTTGTGCCTTATGTCATATATTTTGTGTTACAGTGATACCTCGGTTCACGAACTTAATTCGTGAACTGACTCTGGTCGCGAACCGAATTGGTCGCGAACCGAGGCACATTTTCGCATAGGGTTCAATGTAAATCCGGTTAATCCGTGCTGACCTTTTTTTGGGGGTTTTTGAAGCACAAAAATATGAAACAAATTACAATACACATTAGTACAGTATAGTAATGTATAAAGAGAGGACACTAACCTTGCTTGAGATGACTTCTGGCATGGAGGAAGGCAGGTGGGAGGCAGTTATTGTTTGGAGGGACATCAGGGGGATCTCCTTCAGGGGTTTCCTCTCTCCTTTGTCTCCTAGCTGCAGGCTCAGTTTGTCTGAAAAATCAGTCCAATGTCACTTGTCTCTTCCTGCGCTGCATAACCCTCCGGAAATGAGAGACCACATTATCATTCATGAGATTTAGCACTTTGTTCACGACAGTTATGTTGGGGTGGTGCTTTTCAAAAAAATCATGGCACTCATTCCATTTTTGCATAATGGATTTTATGGCATCACTGCTAACCTCCTCCCTTTCTTCTTCTTCCTCAGTGGAATGCTCCTCAAGAAGTGCCTTCTGCTGCTCACCGTGGAGTTTAAAAAGTTCTTCCGTGGTCAGCTCCTCCCTATGTTCCTTAACAAGCTCTTCCACATCAGCACCATCAACGTCCAGACCCATACTCTTGCCCATGGACACAATTTCCTCCACTACCTCTGCATCAGACCCTTCAAAGTCATGTTCACGTTCAGCGACACATTCTGGCCACAGTTTCCTCCAGGCTGAATTTAGGGTTCGGGGAGTGACCTCTTCCCAGGCTTTGTCAATGAGGTTAATGCAGTGGACAACATTGAAATGTTTCTTCCAGAATTCTTTCAAAGTCAAGGACGTCTCTTCAGTGACATTAAAACACCTAGTGAAGAGCGCCTTTGTGTACAGCTTCTTGAAGTTGCAGATGACTTGCTGGTCCATGGGCTGCAGAAGTGGTGTTGTGTTGGGGGGGAGGAACTTTACCTTGATGAAGTAATACTCAGCATCCATATAATCCACCAAGGCTGGAGGGTGTGCCGGGGCATTGTCCATCAGAAGAAGGCACCTTTCAGGCAGCTGGTTATCAGAAAGATATTTTCTGACGGTGGGTGCAAACACCTCGTGCAGCCATTCCATAAACAATTGCCTTGTGACCCAAGCTTTGGTATTGGCTCTCCACATGACGGGCAGTCTGGCCTTGTTCACATTTTGTTCCCTAAATGCACGAGGGGTCTGAGAATGGTACACCAGTAGTGGTTTAATTTTTAGATCGGCGCTTGCGTTGGCACACTGCAAAAGGGTCAATCTGTCCTTCATGGGCTTGTGCCCTGGTAGTGCCTTTTCCTCCTGCGTGATATAGGTTCTGTTCGGCTTTTTTTCCAGAAGAGCCCTGTTTCATCACAGTTGAACACTTGTTGAGGGACGTATCCTTCTGTCTTCATGAATTCCGCAAAGTCTAACTTGTAGGCTTCTGCTGCGGCCTTGTCAGAACTGGAAGCCTCACCATGTCTAATCACACTGTGGATGCCACTTCTCCTGCGGAATTTTTCAAACCACCCCCTACTGGCTTTAAATTCGTCACTTGCTGCACTTGTAGAGGGGCTTCTTTGCAGTAAATCACTGTGCAATTTCCTGGCTTTCTCACAGATCATAGCTTCACTAACGCTATCACCTGCCAGCTGTTTCTCATTCAACCACACCAACAAAAGTTTTTCCACCTCTTCCAGAACTTGCGTCCTCTGCTTGGTTAACATTGTTACTCCTTTTGCAACATCAGCTCCTTTGATGGCGGCTTTGTTTTTCAGAATAGTCGAGATTGTTGACTTTGCCATCTTGTACTCCGAGGCCAGATCAGTCACACGAATACCACGGTCATGCTTTTCTATAATTTCCTTCTTCAGCTCAATGGTTATTTTCTT
Organism: Bufo gargarizans; assembly: GCF_014858855.1. Classification (NCBI taxonomy): domain Eukaryota; kingdom Metazoa; phylum Chordata; class Amphibia; order Anura; family Bufonidae; genus Bufo; species Bufo gargarizans. Next base: position 77,926,709 of record NC_058085.1, on the reverse strand, counting down.
CACAACCTTGCTGTCACCTTTACTACTGCTCTGCACTTTCTTTTTGCCACCATGCTTGCGCTGCACATTTTTGTCACCTGCATTTCCACTTTGCACATTGTCACCTGCATTTCCACTTTGCACATTGTCACCTGCATTTCTGTTCTTGTCACCTTCATTGCTGCTCCGCACTTTCTTTTTTCCACTATGCTTCTTGGGAGCCATATTGGGTGTCCAGTGAACTGTACAGTACTGTATGTGCTAAAAAGCACACCAAAAAGCACTTAAAATGTTTGCAGAGTACTTTCTGTGTCTCTTCTTCTCTCCACGTTCTTCCTACAGGAAGTCACGACCATGTGACAGCCTGGAAATAGCATTAAAATGGCCGCGGCTCCTGTTCGTGAACCGAGGCGGAGTTCGTGAACCGGAGCATATTTTTATGAACTTTTCTGTTTGTGAACCGAGTTGTTCGTGAACAGAAGCGTTCGTGAACCGAGGTATCACTGTATTTGACTGTCTTAATAAATTACATATATTTTATATGTGTGTCTTCCCTATTTTCTTGGTTCTTTTGTTGGCTCAGTATATATTATACTAGACCCCAGTGTTATCTATACACTGTATGTTAGTTTTTCTTGTATAGGTTGGCACTCCACGCATTGACCTGGTATTGCAGTACCTCCAGGACCGGTGCACCCCTTCTAATCCAGTATAAAAAAACTGAATGAATTGATTGCAAGAATCCTTTTGACCTTCAGCGAGCAAGTGGAAAGTTTTGTGTGTACTTGCTCAGTCTGCACTCCAGCTTTTTCTCTCCCCTGTGCTGGGCTGCATACCTGCATCTAGTCTGTCCATCTCCTACTGCTGCTATAGGTTCCGGCACCCACCCAGCCAGTCTCCTCACTCCAAATCCAATTAAGACTGATTGATTAATTGGCTTATCAGCTGAATGAAGTGTTTGGGCCTCCACGATCCTGGGGATTGGGCTGTTGTGCACATGGGATACTATGTCCCTCCAAATGGACACATTTAGAGCGAGGTGGCTGGATGTTACCATTTTGCTTTTTAATTCCTTAAGTAAGTAAAGTAAGCATGTGTCTCCCTCTTGTGGATCTTTTGAACTGGATTACTCAGAGGCAAGAAAGTAGTCCAGCACTTTCTATGTATCAGCAGCAGCTGGACCTACCTTGTCTGGACAATGGACGGAACACTGCACGTTTCACAGGAGGCTGGTCAGGTCAGGTCACTGGATGACATCACAGGGGGCCCTGATGGAACACAATTAAAAATTCCTTTTTTTATTTAATTTTTTTCTTTCTCACTACTCTTTACTTTTCCATTCCCTCCTCCTATCTGCCTTTCTGTTTGGCGCACTTTGGCACCAGGACGTACGTGTGAAGAAAAGGTGTGGCCTAAAGAGGGCATGCATCGAGTGGGCGGTGCTATGTAGATGGAGAACCCGAAGAGGAGCATAATGATGATTGCAGAGCGGAGGATGCACGTTCTCCTTGCTTTGTGAGAGCAAGAAGCTTCCTGGAATGTGGCTGGGGCCTGTAGCCTGTCGCCTTGAGAAGTGTTCTGCATTGGGGAGCATCGGCCTGGTCGTCGAGGCATACTGGGTATCGCTTCTCGGCCTTTGGCTAAGATCAAGTGTTTGTGTTTCTGATTCAGCACTTTGTCTTAATTGGAGGTAATCGGGTACTCCTCCCCTTGGCCTTGTGGGATCGTCCATGATTTTTTTTTCCCGGGCTTCATCCACCTGCTGCTAATGGGGGGAGGACTTAGTTCCAGGGTAACTAGTTGCGATTCCAGGCCTTCTGGTGGTTTTAGACTTCCCAGAGGGCGCAGCCTCGGAACAGGGCCTTGCTGCTGCCTAGGCGATGATTGATGGCAATTCCGGCTTCGTGCCAGAATGCGCCAGGCTCAAAAACTCGGTGAGGATCCTCTTCACCGGAGGTGTCCACCAGGATAAGAAGTCGGAGATGCTGCGATACATCGTGGAGATCGTGATGGGAGAGATTCTATATGTGCGTACTTACAAGATCCTTGCCATCCAGGATTACCCTAAGCGAGGTATTTATGATGTTACATTCGTGGGGGACGGAATTTTCCGTGATGCTTTAGATAAAGCTGAGAAAATGAAGAATGGTTCCAGGCTTAAGGGTATCTGGATTGTAGAGCACGCCTTCGACGATAAAAAACTTGTGATTAAAATGTATTCCCCTTATATGGACCAAAGAGAATTAGAGACTTTTCTATCTCGATATTGAACCTCTTTGAAATACAGAGGGAAAATTATGAACGAGTGTGGCATCTGGATGTCCAAATGGAATTTGTTATAAACTTTTATTAAATATGCCACATTTTATTCTGGAGTGAGATTACCACCTGCCCGTTTTAAATTGGGACAAATTTATGGCGACCTCTTCTATATGGGAAAGCCAAAATTCTGCAGAACCTGTGGGGTATATGGGCATACTAATGAGGATTGCGAGGCACAATGTAGAAACTGCGGAAGCACCCAACACACCAACAAAGAATGCCCTAATGATAAGAAATGTACTTTTTGACTAAGAGTTGGTCATTTATACTGTTTTTGCCCCCACAGGAAAACAGAGCAACCTAAGGCGCCCCCACAAGAACCAGCTGACCAGACCCGCCGTCAAGGAGAGGAACAAAGAATGGAGACAGAGGTAAGGCAGGAGCCTGAGGCCCCTGGTGCGAGTGGTGAAGGGGCTGAAACAGAGATTATACAGCAGGATTGCTCGGGTGGTCCAATGAATGCCAAAGAGAGGCGATTTACCATGCAAAAGGCTGAGGTAGAAGCGAGATTGAAAAATCCTGGGGCTCCCTAAAAAGCTGGTCGTCCAGGGGAGTCAGGGCAACCTCAGCAACCTGGGTCTCCTAAGCCGGATTCAAACACTGGAGGTGGTCAAAAAGAGGTGGGGAAAAAAAGGGTGGTCCCCAGATAGGGGGCCTGAGAAGCAGATGGAAACGTCTGGCCAACAAGAGCAGGCAGACGTGGCTCCTCATGTAGCCTCCTCTCTGCCTGGTAAGGTGGTTGAGGAGGTGAGTGCCTCCTTAGGGACCCCCGATTCCATGCCTTGTGCGCAGCCTCCCCCTGAAGAAAGGCCTGGTACCTCCCAGTGCCTGGAGGGGGCAGCATGAGAACCAATTAGTGACCCTTCTGACTCAGAGGATGAAGACCTAAATGGTCAAGGCATGGAGACCCAGGTAAAAAATTCTGACTGCCTGACGGATGGAAGTTCCTCTCCTAATTACTGTCGGTTCAGAGGGCAGGGACGTAAGTTCAAGTGAGTTTTCTGGTCAAGCTGGTACCTTTTAAACATTTACCATGGATGCTGAATTAAAAGGAATTTCCTTTAATGTGAGGGGCGTCAAATATAAGCGTAGACGTGTTGCTCTTTTTAATTTTTTAACAACTTTTACAGCATCTGTCTTTTTTCTGCAAGAATGCGGCATTCCCCATATGAGCTCTAGAAAGATGATTGGCAGCACGGACCATCCATCTGGTCTGGATCAAACGAGTCCAGATCAGGTGGGGTCGCCATACTTTTTAAAGGGAACGTTCTAATTGATGGTTGTAATGAAATTTTACCAGGGCCTATTTTATTGGTTAAAGCTTTTATTGATGGTGTAAAATGGACGTTTATTTTTATGGGTCACCTGATAAAAATGAAAGGGCAGGGAGTAAGCAGCGTGCTGCCTGAGCTCCTGAACGCCACCGGCCTTTATCAGCCACACATAGCACCCAGAAGCCCGCGGATTCTTTCATGGGTCGCAAGAGGGGCCCGTCTTGCACCCCTGCACCCCCATCGCACGATTCGGGGGACATCTCGAGGTTCTTTGGCCCGTCCAGCCAGGCTGAACACTCGAGCTCCGGAGCCGTTATTTCCAAGATGGTGGAGTCGGCGCGAGAATCCAGCGCATCAACTCCTCTGACCAGAGGGAAAACCGCAGCGCTCAGCTCCCACTCTCAGGGTGAACATCTTACCGGTGGACCGTCGGTCTCATATGCTGCAGCGGTGAGTCCTACTTCTGGATTTGCGGCCACCTCGCCGGCATCTAGAGAATCAGAGGCCTATCCAGGCCTGCAGCTCTCTCAGCAGGGCTCCCCATCCCCGTCAGCTGCGTCCAGCAGGTCACATACGGCTCACTCCCATGATGATGATTGGGACTGGAAGCTACATCTGAAATCCCTGCCCACCACTGCAGAGGTTGATGCCTTACTCAGCAGGATGGAGGCTTCCCACAAGCAGGATATGGCAGCCCTGCATCAGGATATCAGACACGTGGGTCAGGGAGTGGAGGATGTAGAGAACAAGCAAGAGCAGATCTTGAATTCTCTGGACTGCCACCGTGAAGTCATTAATGACCACGCTGCTCAATTGCAGGACATTTTAACCCACATTGACGATATTGAGAATCGTAATCGGAGGAACAACCTCCGGATTAGGGGGGTTCCTGAATCTGTGGAAGATCTCTACACCTGGGCGCAAAGCCATTTTACTGCACTGTTAAAGGTGAATCCTGACACGGTCATCGAGATTGATCGGATCCATCGGGCTCTTGGCCCAAAATCAACTGACCTGAAGCGCCCCAGGGACATTATTTGTCGCATACACTTCTTCAGGGAGAAGGAGGCCATCCTCAAAGCAGCCCGGGCTGCGGCTGGTCCCGGTTCGGACCTGAACGCTATGCAGATCCTCCCAGACCTAGCACGCCGCACCCTGCAACTTAGAAAGGCCCTGAAGCCTCTCTTATCCGTTCTCAGGGACAATGAGATCCTGTATAGATGGGGGTATCCCTTCCAGCTCTCGGCTAGGAGAAATGGGAAATCTGCTTTCTTCAAATCTATTGAGGACCTGCCCAAGTTCCTGGCTACCCTTGATCTCCCCTCAGTGGAGCTCCCGGACTGGCCCAGACCTCTCCTGGTACCGCCCGTTAGCGGTCGCGAAGAATGGCAGGAGGCGATGCCGAAGCCCCAGAGGCATTCCAGACGTCACCCCAGACCGCCTATTTGAGCTAGTTTAAGTGTATAATTTTCATGTTTTAAGGTTTCTTGCTATGTGTTCTACATTATTGAGATCCTTATTTGCATGTCGGAGGCTAGTAGGGCAGCTGTCCTGCCCTTGACCTCTCCTCCCCTCCCCTCGTTAGGAATACCGACACTTGGTGTCGAACGTGACAATAGTCACTTACTAGCCTACCTCGGAGCCACAGTTTTTGGCTCTCTCACATAGGAGGGTTTTTTCTTTCTTTTTCGTTTTCTTTTTGTTTTACTGAGTGTTACTTGTTTGTCCTTGTCTCCTCCCTCTTGTTCCGCACCCCTTTGTCATTGTCCCCTGTCATCCTACCCGGGTCTTTAGTGGCGGTTGGGATGACTCCTTTTTCTTTTTGTACGTATAATGCTAGGGGCCTAAACAAGCCAGAAAAACGTAGCCAGATCTTATATCGTTTCCATCGGAAGCGGGTCATGCTTATCATGTTTCAGGAGACCCACTTTAAGCAAGCCTCGGTTCCCAGGTGCGATCGTGGATATTACACGACTTGGTTCCATAGCCCAAATCCTGTTAAAAAGGCAGGTGGGGTATCTATAGCCTTTCACAAGTCCTTCCGTCCCACGGTCTTGTCTTCAGACATTGACAGTAGGGGGCATTATGTGTTCCTCAAATTGTCTGATGGTTCGCGCGTGTTCACAGTTGCTAATGTCTATTTTCCCAACCAGGGGCAGATCCCTTACGGCTCCAAGATCCTCAGGAAGCTGGCTCGCTTTGCAGATGGCTCCTCGATAATTCTGGGCGGCGATCTGAATATGGTGATGGACCCTGCACTGGATTCTTCGTCTGGTAGGTCTGCTATTTCTCCGGCATCGCAGCGTTGCTTTAGGAGTACTTGTCCTCTCTACACCTTGTAGATCTCTGGAGGGTGCTGCATCCGGGAGTCAGGGATTTCAGTTTCCACTCCTTAGCCCATAATAGTTACGCCAGATTGGACCACTTATTTGTCTCCCATTCTTTGCTAGATGCGGATCCACTCAGCTCAATGGATGGTTTCCTTTGGTCTGACCACGATCCTGTCTATGGCCTCCTTAGGTTTCAACAGGCCCCTTCCCGCCCCTTCACATGGAGATTAAACGATAATCTTCTTAATGACCTGGTGTGTATGTCCGACGTTCGTAAGGCCATCACTGAGTTTGCTAATAACCATCAATCAGACCCCTCCCCTGCGCCGATTAAATGGGAAGCCCTAAAATGTGTGCTCAGAGGGATTTTCATCTCTCATGGCGCTAGGCTTAAGGCTACTTTCACACTAGCGTTCGTCGGTCCGCTCGTGAGCTCCGTTTGAAGGGGCTCACGAGCGGACCCGAACGCAGCCGTCCAGCCCTGATGCAGTCTGAATGGAGCGGATCCGCTCAGACTGCATCAGTCTGGCGGCGTTCAGCCTCCGCTCCGCTCGCCTCCGCACGGACAGGCGGACAGCTGAACGCTGCTTGCAGCGTTCGGGTGTCCGCCTGGCCGTGCGGAGGCGTGCGGATCCGTCCAGACTTACAATGTAAGTCAATGGGGACGGATCCGTTTGAAGATGCCACAATATGGCTCAATCTTCAGGCGGATCCGTCCCCCATTGACTTTACATTGAAAGTCTGGACGGATCCGTACGAGGCTATTTTCACACTTAGCTGTTATATGCTAAAATAATGCAGATGGATCCGTTCTGAACGGAGCCTCCGTCTGCATTATTATGATCGGATCCGTTCAGAACTGATCCGATCGAACGCTAGTGTGAAAGTAGCCTAAGAGGGAAAGGTCCACAAAACTCTCCTCCCTTTTATTAGAGCTCGACGGGAAAGAGGCCTCACATAAATTCACCCCGACAGATCAGCTGAAAGCTGACATTTCTCTACTTCGGCAGCAAATAATCCAAATCCTAGATCAAAGAACCCTATGCCTCCGTGATAAAGTCAAATTTGGATTTTTTGAATATGGTGATAAGAGTGGGAAGTGGCTTGCTAGGGCCTTGCATCCTAGACTGCCCCAGACCCAGATTACCTCGCTTAATTCATCCAGTAAGGGAACAATTTACGCTCCTTCCGAAATCTCCTCGGAATTCCGTACTTATTATAGCTCACTCTATGACCTGAACGCAGGGAGGGACTCTGCTTCGGTTTCCTTTACTCGAGATGTTAAGGAGTATCTAGACCAATTCGGCCCTGAACAAATACCCAGCGTTGACTCTCCGGCTTTAGAGGATGATTTCTCGCCCCCAGAACTAGCAGGAGTAATAAAAGAGCTCAAAAACGGGAAAAGTCCAGGCCCGGATGGCCTGACCCCACGCTTCTATAAGCTTCTTATAGAAGAGCTATCCCCCCTGCTACTAGATTCTTTCAATTCAATTGCATCGGGTGCCTCTTTCCCTCCCCAGGCTCTACAGGCCCATATAACGGTTATTCCCAAACCTGATAAGGACCCCTTTTATTGCTCTAATTATAGGCCCATTTCTCTCTTAAACGTGGACCTTAAAGTTTATGCTAAATTACTAGCCCTACATCCCCTCATTCCGAAATGTATCCATCAGGAACAGGTGGGTTTTGTACCAGGCAGGGAAGCGCGTGACAGCACCCTGAAGACTTTGGGCATTATAGCTAGAGCTAGGTCTACTAGGTCTCCTCTGTGCCTGCTTTCAGTGGATGCAGAGAAGGCCTTCGGCAGGGTCAATTGGGGATTCCTAGCCTTGACCCTGGAGCATATAGGCCTCGGCGCTAAAATGATTGGGCGTATTATGGCTCTTTACTCCTCTCCCTCAGCCCAGGTACGGGTCAATGGCCTCCTCTCTCCGCCCTTTGCTATTAATAATGGTACACGCCAGGGCTGCCCATTATCCCCCTTCCTTTATATTTTGACCATGGAATCCTTGGCCAACGCTCTGCGTAATAATTCATCTATAAAAGGGGTGGGAATTGGAACAAAAGAGCACAAATTGTCCCTTTTTGCCGACGATTTGCTTCTTTACCTCTCAGATCCCAGGATAGGCTTGCCTTCGGTCCTTCGGGAATTTGAGAGATTTGGTAGAATTAGTAATTTTAAGGTAAATATCCAGAAGTCCGAAATCTTGAACATATCATTACCACATAGAGAACTCACCCACATCAAGGAGGGGTTCTCGTTTAAAGTGGCCCCGGACTCGATTCGCCACCTGGGCGTCAACCTTCCCGCAAACCCGAGCCTTCTTTTCCAGTTGAACTATAAACCACTGCTTAGGAAGATAGAGGCCTCTCTCCAGAAGTGGTCCCCCCTTCAGGTTTCTTGGTTCGGTAGGATTAATGCCCTAAAGATGGATGTCTTACCCAAACTCCTCTACCTGTTCCAGACTGCTCCGTGTAAGGTACCCAACAGATTTTTTGCCCAGTTGAGGTCACTGGTCTCTAGATTTATCTGGAATGGTGCAAGGGCCAGGGTGAGCTACAAGGTTTTGTCCAGAGCAAAGAGCCTGGGGGGAGCTGGCCTGCCAGACTTCCAGGCAAATTTCAGGACCTCCATCTCAAATTGTGTTCTAGACCTTGTACATAAACGTTCGCTGAAGCTTTGGGTAGACATAGAACATACCCTAGAACCACGTTTAGTACCTGGGATATTTTGGCTTCCTGTAGCCACACAAAATAGTCTCTTACATACCCTGCTCTCCCCTCTACTTCAGACTCTGGTTAAAGTATGGGGCGGATTTGCCTCCAAAATTAAGTTAATCTCTGCTCCAGGCCCTTTGACTCATGTTGTAACACACCCTGGCCTTCCTCCTCAGATCAGAAATCTACCATCTTTTCGTGCAGTTCCCCCTCCCCGGATTCTAATTAGGGATATTTTCAATAGCTCGGGTCTCTTACCCCTTAATGATATGTCACATATATTTCTAAACGCCCCGGGTCGCTGGTTTCATTACTTTCAACTTCGCAGCTTTTTGGGTTCCCTGGCTCCCGGATCGCAGCTGTCAGCCCCATTGACGAATTTTGAGAAGCTCTGTGTTGCCAACACGGGTCCGGATCATGGTATCTCTCTGATATATAGCTTGCTGGGTGCTGGTGGGATGGAGGACCTATCACTAGCGGAACAGATGAGAAGTGTTGGGTTTGCCTCTGGTTGGGAGAACGATCTGACATTTTCCCTGTCTGCTGAGCAATGGAGTTGCTCCCTCTTATTTACTCATAAGTCATCCCTGTCTTGTCACTTACAGGAACTGAACTATAAGATTCTTACACGTTGGTATAGGACTCCGGTTAAGTTGCACCAATTTTACCCATCTGTTCCCAACACCTGCTGGCGTTGCCATACAGAGGTTGGTTCCATGCTCCACATTTGGTGGGATTGCCCTGGGGTTGCCCCATTGTGGCAGGATATTTTTGCTCTGTATAATGCTCTTTACCGGTCTTCTATACCTCCGTCCCCTTTGATCGCTTTGCTCTCGATATTCCCAGGCAGGATCCAACATGTCAAAAGAGGTGTGCTTAGAACGTTTGTTTTATCAATGAGGCAGATTATTCCACTCCAGTGGAGATCTTCGGATAATTTACAGAGAATCACGTGGTTACGGGCCCTGGATGCCCTGTTCAGAATGGAGGAGATGGAAGCTGAGTCCTGTAATCGTACACAATCATTTGCGCTAACCTAGGAACCCTGGCGGCAGTTTAGAAGTTCCGCCCGCCTCCAAACATGGTTGGATTCAGGTGATTGCACCTGGCACACATGATATGTTGCCTAGCTATTCTTTCCTCCCCCTTCCCATCCCCCTCCCCTTTCCTTCCTTGTCTTTGTTCGTCGATGTCTTGTCTTTGTCTGTCCCCCTGTTATTGCTTGTTCACGGTTTTGGTTTGCCATGAGCTGCTTTTATTAGCTCTTTGTTCAACGGGCTGATACTGAAGAATTGGTTATTTGTCCTTGTTCTCATTTCTGCCATTTCCCACGGCTTTCTATGCCAAGCTTTATATCTCCCCAACTACTGAGCCATTTGATGGGTACATGCTTTTGGTGTTTGACACCTCTGGTCCATATTGCACGTGCTCCGGGGGAATGTAATGCTTTATATGTCCATTTATATGCTGGCACTGTATGTTTTTTATAGCCTGGGAATAGGCAATGTCTTGGGCTTTCACTGTTATAGCTGTTATGTCTAAATTATTGCTATATTTCTCTATGCAATAAAAATAGATTCAACACAAAAATGAAAGGGCAGACATGTGAGAAGTTTTACCTAATTTTTTAACTTTTCTGAACCTTGTGTCATTGCAAGTGATTTTAATTGTATCATTAAAGGGAAACGCCGGCTGACTAGCTCCACTAGCAGAAATTATGCTAAAACCTCTGGGATATTGAAAAACCTTGTAGAAGATTTTAACCTACTTGATGTATATAAAGTGTGTAATAGGAACATCCCAGAGGAAGCCGGCGTGACCTGGAGTAATGTAAATTGTAGTTCGAGGATTGATTTTATTTTTTGTAATAACCACCTACTGCCTTTTAAATGTGAAGTTTTAACCAATGTCTTTTCTGATCATAAGATTTTATCATTTGTTCTTAAGCATGACCTTTTAGATGATCCACAGATTATTATTGATTTAAAAAAATATTATGAACAGTGCAACCAGGTAAGGAGTTCAAATTCTTCCACTAGGGAGAAAATGAAAAGGAAAATAAAAAAACCTTTTTTTTATAGAAAAGAGCATTCAAAAAGCAAAAGAGAAAAAAGATGTTTTTAATAAACTCAATACCCGGTTGCAAACATTATATGAGTTCAGAGACAATGGTATCAATGTTAAATCCGATATAGAAAACCTTAAAAAAAGAAATCACTAAATGTCTGGAACAGAAAGGAAAGGAGATAATCTTCCGATCCTGAGTTAAACATGTTTAAAATAACAAAACCTGTTCCAGATATTTCTTTAAAAATAATAATAATAAAAAAGATACCATTAACGAAATAAATGGGGTGAAAGATAGTCAGAGTATTTTAAATAAGGTACACCTTTTTTATACTGAACTTTTTTATGTAAAATCTGTGGATCAGTCCCTTTTAGAAGACTCACTGAAGGAGGTCACTACTGTTTTAGATCCTGTCTCACAGCAGGTTTTATCACAGGAGCTGACTGAGCAGGAGATTTTAGAGACAAAATCAAGAGTTTTAAAGCAGGGAAATTACCTGGACCTGATGGTATACCCATTGAGTTTTATGTAAAGTTTTATGACCTTTTTAAAGATGATTTGTTTAATCTTTTTAATGAGGTTTTTAAGACAAAGGTTTTACCCGGACCCTGGAGGAAGGGTGAGGTATTATTATTATACAAAAAAGGTGACAAGACTGATTTAGAAAATTGGAGACCAATAACCCTTCTGAATGCCGACTATAAAATAATGGCGAAGATTTGTGCTAACCGGTTAAAGAAGTAATCTACAAGGTTATCCACTACAATCAAGTCTGCAGTATTCCTGGGAGAAGTATACGGGACAACCTGACTCTGATAATAGATTGTATCGAGGACACAAAGGCAAGGAAGGGTAAATTAGCCATTTTATCCATCGACTTTGAGAAAGACTTTGACCGTGTCTCTAATTTTTATCTTTTTAAGGTGTTAGAAAGAATGGGTATACGAGAAGGTTTTTTTATTGTCTCTTAAAGCATTTTATAATAACTGCACAAGCAGAATTTTAGTAAATGGTTTTAAGACACAGGATGTCATTTTAAACTCCAGAGTAAAACAGGGATGTCCCCTATCCCCACTGCTTTTTATCTGTGCATTAGAGCCGCTTTTATGTATGTTGCTGAACGACAAAGAGATTCGTGGAGTCCCCTTGCCCGGTGGAGGGGGACTCGAGGCCAAAGCAGTGGGGTATATGGAGGATGTTGCGGTACTGTGTGGGGACACCCTGTCACTCCGGAGAACTTTAGATCACATACATATGTATTGCCATGCTTCTGGTTTTAAAATAAATCTTAACAATATTTTATTATACCAATAATATTACCATTTTAGGTGTCTCCTTCAGTGAGCCTAATAATGGTTTTTATAGCTGGGGCATGGTGGAAAATAAGGTAAATCAGAAAATAAGTATGTGAAGTATGAGGAAACTCACAATGGAGGGGAAAGTTTTAATTATTAAAATTATTATTTTACCTCTTATTGTACTTGAGTATGGCGTTTCCCCCTCCTACAAACATACTTAAAAAAATTACTAAACATTGTTTTACCCTTTTCTGGAACTCCAAGATGGAAAAACTGAAAAGAGAACATGTAATAAAAACAAAAGATAAAGGTGGTAAAGATTTTCCAGATTTTAATAGGTTTTTATTAATAAAGTATTTCTGTTTTAATGCTCTTTTTAAAGAACACTATTGGTCTTATTTTATACGTTTTAATACTGGTTATTTTATGCGTATATTTAAATGGTTTAATACTGTTTTATCCGTGCCATACGCTTTTAATTTACCAGATAACTATAAGATTTTAGAAAAAAAATTGTTGAATTTTAATTTGAAAGGAAAAAGTATAGAAGAGCTTAAAAACAGTTAAATTTATAAAATATCCTAGAGAACATGTGATATTAGCATTTTTAGAGAAGAAACATGTAAAAAAAATCTGGAAAATATTAATGCCTCCTATCTTTTTAATTCCCAGAAGGATTTGGCTTGGGGCTGCGTTCACCATTGTCTTCCATGCCGTGCATTCCGGCACCGCAAAGGATTCGTAAGGTCTGTCATCTGCCCAAGAGAAAGGTGCCAAGATGATGAATCAATTGAACATTTACTATGGACATGCTACTTCGCAAAAGAATGTTGGAAAAGGGTGCTTCCGCTTTTAAAGAAGATGGCAGGCCTAAGAGACATTACTTATAATATGATTTTATACGGATCCCTGGAATGCCCAACAGCTTTTGAAAAAGCTGTGGCATGGAAGATGGTGAACCGCGTAAAAGAAGCTCTGTGGAAAGCAAGAAATATTTTAGCTTTTAAACATTAAGTTTTATCTGCTGATGATGTTCTGGGTCTTTGTTTTAGCGAAATGTATTTTTATTTTTTAATTGAAAAAAAGTTAACCCCACCGCTGAGAGGAAATGTTTTTTAAGTGAATGGAACTCTGTTATATAATTTTATTCCTTTTACTATGTACTCTTAATTATTTATATTTCTATTTTCTGTAATGATGTAAAATTTACTTTGTTATTCTTTTAATAAAAATGACGTCCCTGCGAAGGGAAAAAAAAAAGTCAGAGGTGGTGGTGAGGGTACCCAACTCCTGGGCCTGGGAGATGGGCATCGGTTTATAGCCAATGTCGTACCTCCCTGCTGCTATAGGGGAGCGGATTAGTCCCGAGTCACCTGAGAGCGATCGTGTGCGGCATTCTGCCGGTATGGAGCGTCAAGGAGTTTGGAATACTCTCCGTTTTCTGGTTAAGCCAGCTTATATGTACCAGATTGGAAGACAAACTTTGGTGGAGGACGTCATCGTGAAAGCCTTGGAACTCGACTTTGGATACATTCTGTGCCTGCAAGATTTCCCGAAGGTTGGGCGTTTCGATCTCACACTCATCGAGGAGGGGATCTGCGTGGATATCTACGAGAAGGCGAAGACCCCCTGGTCGATTCTGGAGTTCGATATTTTTCCGGCCTACCTGATGGAGAAAAGAGTGGTAACAGTTCACCTCTTTAACCCCTATACCCCTATGGAGCTGGTTCGTGCTTTATTGTTGCAGTTTTCAACCACAGTCAGAGGCCCTCAGAAATTATATGACAGTTGGGGACTGGCCACCGGTAAGCATTGGTTTTGGGTAAGACTGTCCTCCTTCCCTGAGGGGATAGGAGGTGTTAAACACCCACCCGGGATCTTCTCTATTGGTGCTACAGTTTTTTTTTATTATATAGGGCAGCCATAATATTGCCGCCAATGCTTCAAATTTGGCCATGTGTTGAGCGAATGCACAATTGGGAAATGCTGTTGTAACTGTGGAGAACCTGGTTACGAAGCTGGTGCATGTTATAAGGCGCGCAAATGCGATGCATGTAAAAACTGCCCAAAGACCCTAATTCAGGGCACTCGTTTCTCAGATGTGGTAAGGAGAACAACTAGGCTGATTGAGAAAAGGTGGAGCACGAGTAGACCGGACGGTAACGTTGCGGACCCTGTAGTGGAGGTTGGGGCCCAATCTGAAGGTGAGCAGCCGTCGGGTTCCCAGACTGTAGTTACAGCTCCTGATCAAAGCATAGTAGAAGAGTCTGACCCAATGGAGGCTGCAGGGGGTTTTCAGCAGGGCAGGCAGCCCAGCCCCCTCTTGTCCTCACTGACTGAGCCGGCTATTCCAGGAGGATCTGAGGATATTTTCAAGTTTGGTCAGACCGATGGAGGTGAGGATAGGTGGGAGAAAGCAAAAGTGTCAAAAAGGCCCAGAAGGGACACGGTTCCAGAGAGTTCAGGGGATGACACTCCCCCTTGTGGTCAACAGCTTCCGGAGTCCCCAGATTTCTTATCAGAGAATCCGTTCTCAGCATTGGAGATGGAGGAGGCAATGCTGAGTCCAGTAAGTGGGGCTTCTTCTCCCTACTTGATTGCTGAGCAGCTGGAACAACTTGCAGAGGTGATGCAGATGTCTCACAACTCATGACTTTGTGTGTTAAGTTCTTAATGTTTAATTTCTAGTAATTTTTCATTTTGTTCCCTCAATGTGAGGGTTTTTTAAAATAAAGCTAGGAGGTCCGCCATTTTGGAATATTTGGCTAGTAGGCCAGTAGATATTTTTTGTTTGCAGGAATGTGGGTTGGATAAAAGTCCCAAAGAAGATGAATGGCGAATTGGTGAGTCGGTTTGGTCCACATCATCATGAAACAAAAATGATGGGATGGGTATTTTATTTAAAAAATAAGAGTTTCGTTATTGACCATTAAGTTAATATTGAACCTGGAAGATTCATTTTGGTTTGTGTTAAATTTAGAAATATTATGTTTAGAGTTATTAATATATATATTATATGATCAAGGGTGAGAAGTTAACGCACCCCGTCACCGGGACCCAGTATGGGATCAGCCATTTTTTAACATGTAACAGTTCTTATGTGATCTACGTGCTTTCCTGTCCTTGTGGCCTCCTCTATGTTGGGGAGACCACTTGTGACATGAAGGCACGTCTCAACAATCACCGTTTTTCCATTAGACAAAAAAGAAAAGATCTGCCGGTTCCTAAACACTTTGTGGAGGCCAAACACAGAGAAAAAGATTTGAAGTTTATGTTGGTGGACCATATCACCTTGTCCAGAAGGGGAGGTGATAGGACGCTGGCCCTTAAACAGAGGGAATTGAGGTGGATCCATCGCCTCAACACCCTGAGACCGCATGGTCTTAATGTCGATTTTAAGTGGAGTGTGGTGTAAGGGGGTCTTTCTGTACTAGTCCCGATGGGTCCTTGATTCGTTGCGCCCTTGGTGTATGTGTATATGTATTAGTGTCATTTATCATCTATTATGAAAATTGATCATGTATTTTATATGACCCTTTTATCTTTTTCTAATATTCTAATTTTCTTCTTTCTCTTTTCTTTCTCCAGTTATTGGGACTGCACCGTTTTGGTTCGTGGACAGTGGGCGTCTATTTCTGTGTCCCCTTGTTGATTTATGGCGTTGGGGGAGATCTTTTGAGCCATATGAAATACAAAACACTCAATGGGTCTACCGTAATTATACTTTTGTGGAGTGGTGGTCTTCTCTATGGTCTAAAACATGAGGGTCGGTTTCTGGAACTGGGCACCGTGGCATTGATGTGCTATGGTCCCTTTTCCGATATGGACCAGGGGCGATGGTCGTGAGAACGACGTGGCCTCTTTTGGTCCCCGTCCCAGTGTGAAATAATATGAGTATGGCAGACTACATTTAGGGGCTATCCCTGTTGCCGATATACTCGGACCACGTTCACTCCTTTTTGTTAATACTTCAATGCAGGTTGACCTAGTGAGGCATTCATTAAGCCTCAGTTATGTATGCTCTTATGGATCCTTATTTGGCCATTCTGCTCTCCCTACGCCGTTCCTTTGTGAATCCGCGCCTGCCCTATGCCTTCCGCTGGTATCTGCGGAGACACTGAGCATGTTGCTGGGCCGGTTGTTGCTATGGCAGCGACGCCACTAATGCAGGCGTGTCTGACCTGGTGACGCGGCCCTTGCATCATGGGTGTTTCCCGGCGACGCCTCTGGTCTGAACATGGAGCCGGCTGCCGGGTCGCGTGTCTCTGACGTCACGTTTCCTTGGTGACGGCTGCTGGCTTCGGTCCGAATGGAGTCGCGTACCGTGACGCGGTTGACCTCTTGGGCATGCGCGGTTTGACAGTGAGGACGCGGATCTTGGCGCCCCTGCACAGGTGCTTCGGTGTGAGTTGCTTTTAACTTTTAGTGTTATGATTGCACTTTATATGATACACAGGTGATTTCAAATACATGGATTAGTTGTGATCCAACAATCTAATCACAGTAGAGATTGATAACAAAGTTGTATACACTGTGGATGTATTATGTTATATGAATCAGCATGTAATTGTATTAGTCAGATTCATTTTATTATGCACAAAGCACTTTATCATCCTTTTTTGAACTAATTATGTTCTATATTGATTAATTGTCACTTTAAATTTCCTGCTATGGATTGTGGGTATATATACCCTTGTATGACACTGTGTGATATGCTTGAGAAAGACCGCATCGAGACGGTTGAAACGTTGCAGAGGGAATAAAGATCCACCTTTTTTCACTTTACCTGGAGTGCTGCCTTATCCTTTTGATATTTATCTACATATAGCCGCTTGAGCCCACGGCTGTGAGGACGTGCACCGTTTTTTTGTCTTGTGCTGCTGAGAATCGCATTTTGTTTCTATATATATATATATATATATATATATATATATATATATATACTCCTGTGGATAGAAACTTAAGGAAGGATTTATTTGAAAAAATTCAACTTTTTTTTACCAGGTAGGACTCCTTGTTTAGTAGTCGGCGATATTAATTGTCAGTTAGATGGTGACAGAATGGATGTCACGAGTAAAATGTTTAATAAAAATATGAATGATAATATGTTGTCAAGGTATGTAAGATCAAACCAATCCCAAATACATATCACGCAGATAGAGGGGGCATACATTCTAGGTTAGACTATATGTTTGTTTCACTGTCTTTTTGGGTCAAAAGTTATTCACAAGTGAGAGTGGGATACTCGGATCATGAGTGTCTGCAGAGGATGAGGGTGTGAAAGAGAAATTTAAGAATATTTACGGTGGATGGTGTCAGAAGAAGAGTGAGTTTGAACGTGTTTTGGATTGGTGGGATTGGATGAAAGAGAGAGTCAAAGGTTTCTTTAAAAATATGGGCTTTAAATGGGCAGCGAGAAAAAGAAATAGATATGCTAGATCTAATATGAAGCTAGATTTTTTGTACAGTATGAGGGAAATGGGGTATGATGTGGATGAGAGATTGTGTGAGGAGAGAAAGGTTTTAAATGATTTATTCTGAGAGATAGGGAAACAAATAATTTATCAAACAAAAATGGATGTGTTGGAGAAGGATGAACGTTGCTCCCGTTTTTTCTTTAAGAAGGTAGTAAGGGGAAGGATGGAGTTAGGGTGAAAGATGTGAATGGGGTAAGGGGAGTGGTTGAAGATTTCTATAAGGAACTTTATAGGGAAAAGTGGAGGGATGTGGGTTTGGAGGAGGAGGTCCTTGGGGCATTAGAACACAAGATAGGGATTGAAGACTTAGGAGGGTTAGTAAAGGAGATCTCTGAGGATGAGGTAAGAAGTATAGTTGATAGTATCGCTAGGAACAAAACGCCAGGTAGGGATGGAATTCCAGTATAATTCTTATTAAATATTGGGATCTGTTGAGTAACGATTTAGTTGAGGTTTAAAAGTATATGTGGAGGGAGGGTGGTGGTGTTAATCTTTAAAAAGGGTGAAAAAAGTGATCTGCGTAATTGGAGACCCATAAAGTTACTGAATGTTGATTATAAGGGGTATGCAAAGAGAATAAGTAGTGTGATGGGCAGGTAGTGCAAGAAGAACAAATTTGTGGTATGCCGGAACAAAGTATATCTGGAAATTTGAGTTTGTTGAGGGATGTTCTGTGGGACGGATTGCAGAGAGATAGGAGTGTGAATGTGTTTTCGTTGGACTTTGAAAAGGCCTTCGACAGGCTCTCTTATATTTTTTTGTTTAAAGTAATAGAAAGAATGGGATTTCCAAGAGTGTTTGTCAGTGTGATCAGAAGTTTGTATGATGGGATAGGTAGTCGACTTTTGGTGAATGGAGTGGAGAGTTAAATGGAGTGGAGAGTTAAATGGAGTGGAGAGTTATAGAATTAGCGTGAGATCAGAAGTTAGACAAGAGTGCACACTTTCGCCGGCAGTTTTTATATGTGCTATGGAGCCATTGCTTTACTTGATTAGGAACGATAAGTGCCTGTGAGTGGTGGTAAGAGTGTTAAAGTTTTTGGGTATATGGATGATGTATGTGTCATAAGTGAGAATAAGGCTGAGTTGAAAAGGGCTAAGTTGATTACAGATATTTTCTGTGAAGCTTCAGCTTTTAGAGTGAATTGGGGTAAGTGTGAGTTGAAGTGCTTTGGTGGTGGATGTGATGTGTTGTATTTGGGTGTGAAAGTAGTTCATAATATAAAAGTGTTGGGTGTTAAATTTGATGAAAGGATGAATGGCCAGGAGAATTGGGATGAAGTAAGGAATAAAATAGATAGAACATTTTATTACTGGAAATTGCGAGAGTTATCGTATACTGGGAAAATATTGGTGATAAAGTGTTTAATTTTTCCAATTTTGTGATGTGGAGGGAGAGAAAGTATCTTGCATGTATTCTGGAACTGTGATTTTACACAAAAAATAATTAGGAGGGTGGGTGGATTAGTTAAGTTATGTAACTTTTGCTTTTGTCCTGTTTGGAATTGGTTTGTCAAGCATAAAAGAGAGCCGAGTGTTGTAGCTTATAATGACTTGCCTTAAAGAGGTATTATGGGAGGCAAGGAACTTGTATGTATATAAAAGGGAGGTGTGGGATGAGGTTGATTGTTTAAAACAGTTTCTAAGTCGTTTATATGTTTGCTATTTGTGGGATAAAAGGAATGGGTGCAATATTGATGCTGAAGGTATTTGGAAATGTTAAAAGTGGAAACAACTTGTATCATTGTAATTATATGCTGTTATATTTTCGAAGTAAAATAAGCCTGATGATGATTTGGTTAATGAGCTAGAAACATATAATGTGTCGGCAGATAAGAACCATTTGGCCCATCTAGTCTGCCCAATATATCTGAACCCTATGAATAGTCCCTGGCCCTATCTTATATGAAGGATAGCCTTATGCCTATCCCATGCATGCTTAAACTCCTTCACTGTATTTGCAGTTACCACTTCTGCAGGAAGGCTATTCCATGCATCCACTACTCTCTCAGTAAAGTAATACTTCCTTATATTACTTTTAAACCTTTGCCCCTCTAATTTAAAACTGTGTCCTCTTGTGGTAGTTTTTCTTCTTTTAAATATGCTCTCCTCCGTTACCGAGTTGATTCCCTTTATGTATTTAAAAGTTTCTATCATATCCCCTCTGTCTCTTCTTTCTTCCAAGCTATACATATTAAGGTCTTTTAACCTTTCCTGGTAAGTTTTATCCTGCAATCCATGTACTAGTTTAGTAGCTCTTCTCTGAACTCTGAGCTAGTTTACTTGCTATTGTTATCCAAACCTGAAAGGTTTAAAAGAAAATCAAAAAAATCCTTATGGTCTGCACTTGAGTCAGAAGGTGTTCCCGGGTACCCTCTCTCTCGGCCTGGGGGGATTATCGCCTGGACTTCACCCCCCTGCTGCTATTGAGAGAGAGGCTTAGTCTTGGGGGCTTCGGGTTGCGATCCCCGTTACCCCTATGAGTCTTAGGACATCTAGGGGAGCAATCGTATGTTTCTTAATTAGATACAAATGCCAAGTAACACCATGGCTGATGACCCAGGAGGAGACCAAAGGCAGAACAGTAGAGGCGGAACAGAAGAGCCTAGAGAGAATGTGCCAAGTGATGAGGAAAACGCCAGAGGAATTAAAGATACAGTGCGCCTCTTTGTAACAAAAAGCAAAAAGGAGAAGTATAACTTAGAATATTTGGTAACAACAGTTTAGTATGGTGTATTTGGCATTCAAAAGCATGAAATTCTAGCTATTCAGGATTATCCTGAATAAACGTAGAATATATTATGTCACTTTTACATAGAATGGAATATTTAAAGATTTTGTTGATAGAATCCCAGCAAAGTTAAATGAACATGAAATAGATTAAACCAAAACTGTGATTATAAAAATGTACTGTCCTTTTGCTGATGAAAAAGTTATTAGTGCATTTTTATAAAGTTATTTAAAAAAAATTATATCTGTAAGGAATATTTTAAATAGTGCTGGGATTTGGACCTCAAAATGGTTAAAATGGTTATACAAAGTAACTTGTCACCGTAGCCCAACTATCCAAGGTGGATATGTGTTGCCCCCAGCCCGTTTTAAATTGGGGGACATGGTGGGAAATATGTTTTTTTCTAATATGCCACCATACTGTAGAAGGTGTAAAAAATAAAGGCACATTGAGGAGAACTGCGAAAGTATGTGTAGGAATTGCATTAGTACGGAGCATGAGGCCAGAGAATATGTAGCAGGAAAAAAAATTTATTCATGTCAATCTTGCTTGCGATTGTCCTTTCAGATTCAATGACGACTCAAGGATAAGGATAAGTACAGCCAGAGGACCAAGAAGAACCGCAAACTGAACCCCAAGGAGAGGAGCAAAATACAGAGGTCGAACAGATGGACACTACCAGCAGACCCCCCCAATCAGGTGATTCGAGAGAGCAGAGGCAGAATAAGCAAAAGGGGAAGTCCAGTGATCACCAGACGGACGAACCCCCCCAGAAATGGGGAGTCGGGGCCAACTGGGGATTTTTTTACCCGCTGCAGCGCTTGTAAAAAGTAATAAAATCATTTAAAACTTTTGGATCTTTTAACCTCTTAAGGACACATGACGTCCTGGTACTTAAGGACACATGACGTACCGGTACATCATGTGTTGTTCCGATCACTGCCGCCCATCTGAAGACGCAATACAAGCTCCGATATCTGGGTATAGAGATTAACAAAGAAATTGCCAAAAGTAAAAAAAGAAATAGCACAATGTCTGGAGCAGAGAGGTAAAGAAATTGTTTTTCGCTCAAGAGTAAAACACCTATATATTTTTTTTATTCAAGATAAACGTACCCAGATCGAGGAGCTTGAGGGAGAAAATAACATAAAAGGGATTTTAAATAAAGTACATGGTTTTTACTCAGAATTGTTTAATGAGAAAAAGGTTGATACATTTTTTATGGAAGACTCACTGAAGGTGACTGAAAATGTTTTAGATCATGAATCTCAATGTTTTTTTATTAAATGATATTACGGAACATGAAATTTTAGAGACAATAAAAAGTTTAATAAATAAAAAGTTCTTGGGCCTGACGGTATACCCATTGAGTTTTATGTTACATTTTATGGTATTTTAAAAGAAGATTTATTTTCCCTTTTTAAAGAAGTTTTTAGATCAAAGACTCTCCCGGGTTCCTGGAGAAAAGGAGAAGTGTCCCTACTTTATAAAAAAGGATAAAAAGCAGACATAAAAAACTGGAGGCCAATCACCCTCCTAAATTGTGATTATAAAATAATGGCAAAAATTTTTGCAAACAGGATGAAAAAGTGATACACAAAATAATCCACCAAAACCACGTTTGTGGAATACCCGGGAGAAGTATTTGGGATAATTTAAATATTTTAAAATATGTTATTAATAATACCAAAGATAGAAAAGGAAAATTATCAATTTTATCTTTAGATCTTGAAAAAGCCTTTGATCGTGTATCACATTTTTATCTTTTTCAGATTTTAAAGAAAATGAGTATAACGGAGGGCTTTTTACAATCCTTAAGAGCATTTTATGATCACTGCACAAGCAAGATTTTAATCAATGGTTTTAAGACTCAGGATGTCCTTTTAAAATCAGGAGTGAAGCAGGGGTGTCCCTTGTCCCCAATACTTTTTATTTGCGCCCCGTCAATCCAAAAAACCTCCAAAAAAATAGAACATTTTTGTTGAGCCTCTGGTTTTAAAATTAATTTAAAAAAAAGCAGCATTTGAAATATTGGAGAGATGGTTTTAAGGGACATTTCTATTCCTGAGTCTCCGCAGATTTTAGGAGTCACTTTCAGTGAGCCAAATGATGGGCTTAAGAGTTGAGACACGGTTACAGAAAAAATAAATAAAAAAATAAGTATGTGGAGTCTCCGAAAATGAACATTGGAAGGGAAGATTTTAGTTTCATTTTACCAATTTTACTATATTTAAAAATGGTTTTTCCTCCCGCTGAACGTCTTTTAAAGAAAATTAACAAAGTTTGTTTTAATTTTTTATGGGGATCCAGAATGGAAAAACTAAGAAGAGAATTGGTAACACTTCTGAAATACAATAGTGGTAAAGACTTCCCTGACATTACATTTCCTTTTATTAAAGTATTTTAGTCTATGTTTTAATACCCTTTTAAAGAAAACTATTGGTCCTATTTTATTCGTTATTAGAGATGAGCAAACCCGAACTGTATAGAACATTTTCATAAAAGTCCGGGTTCGGTGTTCGTCGCTTTCTTGGCGCTTTTTGAAAGGCTGCAAAGCAGCCAATCAACAAGCGTCATACTACTTGCCCCAAGAGGCTGTCACAGCCATGCCTACTATTGGCATGGCTGTTATTGGCCAGTGCAGCATGTGACCCAGCCTCTATTTAAGCTGGAGTCACGTAGCGCCGCACGTGACTCTGCTCTGATCAGTGTAGGGAGAGGTTGCAGCTGCGACGTTAGGGCGAGATTAGGCAGTGATTAACTCCTCCAAAGGACTTCATTCAGTGATCGATCTGCAGCTGTGGATTATTGAACTGCTGCTATTCAACTGCTCACTGTTTTTAGGCTGCCCAGAGCGTTTTTCATTCACTTTTTTCTGGGCTGATCGACGGCCATTTTGTGTCTTGTGGTGCGCCAGCACAAGCTGCCACCAAGTGCATTTAACCCTCAATAGTGTAGTTGTTTTTTGGCTAAATCCTACATCAGGGTCAAGCTGTCACACCAAGTGCATTTAACCATCAATAGTGTGGTTATTTTTTGGCCATATACTACATCAGGGGCAAGCTGAGCCTGTCACCAAGTGCATTTAACCCTCTATTTTTTGGCCATATCCCAGTCTAATTCTGTCTGTAAACCTATACCTGTCACCCAGTGCCTAAATAATAGGCCTCAAATTTATAGTCAGCTAAATCTGTGGTTACTGCTGTGCCTGTATTAGTGTAATACGGTACCTAAATAGATAGCCAGATAGTGTTAGGTGTCTGTAAAAAAGGCCTGAATTTGAATTCAATACATTGGGCCAAATAATATTTTTGTTGTTGTGGTGAACGATAACAATGAGGAAAACATCTAGTAAAGGACGCGGACATGGTCGTGGTGGTGTTAGTGGACCCTCTGGTGCTGGGAGAGGACGTGGCCGTTCTGCCACAGCCACACATCCTAGTGTACCAACTACCTCAGGTCCCAGTAGCCGCCATAATTTACAGCGATATTTGGTGGGGCCCAATGCCGTTCTAAGGATGGTAAGGCCTGAGCAGGTACAGGCATTAGTCAATTGGGTGGCCGACAGTGGATCCTGCACTTTCACATTATCTCCCACCCAGTCTTCTGCAGAAAGCGCACAGATGGCGCCTGAAAACCAAGCCCATCAGTCTGTCATATCACCCCCATGCATACCAGGGAAACTGTCTGAGCCTCAAGTTATGCAGCAGTCTCTTATGCTGTTTAAAGACTCCGCTGGCAGGGTTTCCCAAGGGCATCCACCTAGCCCTTCCCCAGCAATGGAAGACATAGAATGCACTGACGCACAACCACTTATGTTTCCTGATGATGAGGACATGGGAATACCACCTCATCACGTCTCTGATGATGACGAAACACGAAACACGTCTCTGATGATGACGAAACACAGGTGCCAACTGCTGCGTCTTTCTGCAGTGTGCAGACTGAACAGGAGGTCAGGGATCAAGACTGGGTGGAAGACGATGCAGGGGACGATGAGGTCCTAGACCCCACATGGAATGAAGGTCGTGCCACTAACTTTCACCGTTCAGAGGAAGAGGCAGTGGTGAGACCGAGCCAACAGCGTAGCAAAAGAGGGAGCAGTGGGCAAAAGCAGAACACCCGCCGCCAAGAGACTCCGCCTGCTACTGACCGCCGCCATCTGGGACCGAGCACCCCAAAGGCAGCTTCAAGGAGTTCCCTGGCATGGCACTTCTTCAAACAATGTGCTGACGACAAGAGCCATCAGCTGTGCCATCAGAGCCTGAAGCGAGGCATTAACGTTCTGAACCTTAGCACAACCTGCATGACCAGGCACCTGCGTGCAAAGCATGAACTGCAGTGGAGTAAACACCTTAAAAACAAGGAAGTCACTCAGGCTCCCTCTGCTACCTCTTCTGCTGCTGCCGCCTCGGCCTCTTCCTCCGCCTCTGGAGGAACGTTGGCACCTGCCGATCCCACAGGACCTGTCCATCCCTTGTGCAGATTAGACATTAACTACCTCCCCTTAACCATATATTATTGTACTCCAGGGCACTTCCTCATTCAATCCTATTTTCATTTTACCATTATATTGCGAGGCAACCCAAAGTTGAATGAACCTCTCCTCTGTCTGGGTGCCGGGGCCTAAATATATGACAATGGACTGTTTCAATGTTGGGTGACGTGAAGCCTGATTCTCTGCTATGACATGCAGACTAATTCTCTGCTGACATGAAGCCGGATTCTCTGTTATGGGACCTCTCTCCTCTGCCTGGGTGCCTGGGCCTAAATATATGACAATGGACTGTTACAGTGGTGGGTGACGTGAAGCCTGATTCTCTGCTGACATGAAGCCAGATTCTCTGTTACGGGACCTCTCTCCTCTGCCTGGGTGCCTGGGCTGTTTTACAGTCTTTTTAGTGCCGAAAAGTTCGGGACCCCATTGACTTCAATGGGGTTCGGGTTCGGGACGAAGTTCGGGTTCGGGACGAAGTTCGGGTCGGGAACTTCTCGAACCCGAACATCCAGGTGTTCGCTCAACTCTATTCGTTATATATGAGGAAAGATAATTGGTTTGAAACGGTTTTAAATTCCCTATATGCTTTTAACCTGCCCAGTTATTATAAGATTTTAGAAAAAAATAGTGACATCTTTTAATTTAAGTGGAAAAAGGGTTGAAATAGTAAAAAAGACAGGAAAATGACACAAACTGTCACATTTGGAAGGATGTGAATATTAACCCTTTCATGACCAAGGGTCATTGATGCCCCAGTGTCCAGGTCAAAATTTACAAATCTGACATGCTTCACTTTATGTGGTAATAGCTTTGGAACACTTTTACTTATCCGCGCCATTCTGAGATTGTTTTCTCGTGATACATTGTACTTCATGATAGTCATATATTTGAGTCAATATATTTCACCTTTATTTATGAAAAATCCCAAATTTACCAAAAATTTAGAAAAATTCTCAATTTTTGCAAATTTCAATTTCTCTGCTTCTAAAACAGAAAGTCATACCTAATAAAATATGTATTACTTAACATTCCCCATATGTCTACTTTATGTTGGCATCATTTTGGAAATGCCATTTTTTTTCCTTAGGACATTAGAAGGCTTAGAAGTTTAGAAGCAATTCTTAAAATTTTTAAGAAAATTTCCAAAACCCACTTTTTAAGGACCAGTTCAGGTCTGAAGTCACTTTGTGGGGCCTACATAGTGGAAACCCCCATAAATGACCCCATTGTAGAAACTACACCCCTCAAGTTACTCAAAACTGATTTTACAAACTTTGTTAACCCTTTAGGCGTTCCACAAGAATTAAAGGAAAATGGAGATGACATTTCTAAATTTCACTTTTTTTGGTAGATTTTCCATTTTTCTTTAACACATTGAGGGTTAGCAGCCAAACAAAACTCAATATTTATTACTATGATTCCGCGGTTTACATAAACACTCCACATGTGGTCGTAAACTGCTGTACGGGCACACGGCAGGGCGCAGAAGGAAAGGAATGTCATACAGTTTTTGGAAGGCAGATTGTGCTGGATTGGTTTTCTGAGCGTCATATGTTTTTTATTTTTCTGCCGATCGTCTTGTGCAGGGGCTCGTTTTTTGCAGAAAGTGTTGAGGTTTTTATTGGTACCATTTTTGGGACCGTTTTCATTTGTTTATTTTTACAGCGTTCATCTGAGGAGTTAGGTCATGTGATAGTTTTATAGAGAAGATTGTTACGGACGTGGCAATACCTAATATGTATACTTTTTCTTATTTATTTAAGTTTTACACAATAATAGCATTTCTGAAACCACAAAAATTATGTTTTAGTGTCTATAGTCTGAGAGCCATAGCATTTATATTTTTTGGGCGATTGTCCTAAATAGGGTATCATTTTTTGCAGGGCGAGGTGACGGTTTGATTGGTACTATTTTGAGAGTCATAAGCCTTTTTGATCGCTTGCTGTTGCACTTTTTGTGATGTAAGGTGACAAAAATAGCTTTTGTGGCACAGTTTTTTTTTTTTTTTTATGGTGTTTATCGGACGGGGTCTATCATGTGATATATTTATAGAGACGGTCGTTACGGATACGGTGACACCTAATATGTGTATTTTATTTTTTCATTTTTTTTATAGGAAAAGGACAATTTCTTTTTTTAAATTAAAATTTTTATTTATTTATTTATTTTAACTTTTATTATTTTCACATTTTTTTTAATCAGTTCCCTCTTGGATCTTGAAGACCCAGTGGGGCTGATAGTTGTACTATACTTTGCAATGCTCTTGCATTCCAAAGTATAATACTTCCAGATGTCCTGTAGGTGGCAGCACTGGGTGCCTTTGCCATGGCAACCATCGCGCTGCAGCCCCGATGTTTGAGAGAGGGAGCTCCCTCCCTCTATTAACCCCATGGATGCCGCAACCGCAGCATCTATGGGGTTACAGGAGAGTGTCAGCATAGAGCTGACACTCTCTGCTGATGGCGGCGGCTCAGTAATGGAGCCGCCGCCATCACACACAGCAGGGGGATCGGGGCAGCGCTGGAAAGGGGGGGGATCGGGGGGTACGGCCGCCAATATTGAGGGAGGCTGGGGCAGGTGAGACTGAATGCATGGGGCAGGGAGGGGGCGGACCACATCAGGGCAGCTAGGAGATGAGCTAAGGGGGGGGGGGGCACAGCCACAGATCGGGGTGGGGGGTATTACGAGGACCCTACCTGATTTCATGCTCTGATCTGCAGAGCGCAGATCAGAGCATAAAACCGGCATTTTTTTCACTGCCGCGATCCGATTGGTTAGTCTGCACGGACTAACCAATCAGATCGATTGTCGGCAAGGGGCCACTCTGATTGGTCCCTTGCCGGCATTACTGCACTGTATGCTGTCCGTGACAGCATCAGAGCGGGGGCAGAAGCTTTAATCCAAGCACTTTTCAGCGCTTGGATTAAAGAGCTGCCAGAACGTTTATATACGTGGTAGCTGCACGGGGCATGTTAAGCTATCACGTATATATATATATATATATATATATATATACAGATTGCTGTCGGGAAGGGGTTAACTATCTTTTTAACCCACAGAAAGACCTGGCCTGGAGCTGCGCACATGAGTGTCTTCCATGCCGGGCATTCCAGCACCGAAGAGGACTAACGGGCACCGCCGAATGTCCAAGAGGAGGTTGCAGAGAGGAGGAAAATGTGTTCCACTTATTCTGGTACTGTTACTTTGCACAAAAAATATGGACAAAAATACTCCCTCTAATGAAGAAAATATCCGTACTATCAGTTATAACTACGGACTGTGTTTTTTACGGAGGTCTGGAATGCCCATCAAGGACTAAGAAGGTTATGGCATGGAAGATCACCAATTGTGTAAAAGCAGCTCTGTGGATGGCCAGGAATATTTTTTTGTTTTAATCATGATCTTATTTCATGAGGAGAATGTTTTAAAGATAAATGTATTATTTAATTGATAAGAAAAATGATCCTTGTATGTGTCACAAATGGTTTTTAAGAGAGTGGGGATCCATTATTTAATGTTATTTAAATCAATTATATATATATGTTGTAAATTGATTGTCTGGTCTTTATGAGCTTTTATTTAATGTAAACATTGACTTTTAATAAAATATATCCCTTTAAGGTAGTCAACTTAAAAATCTGTTCTTATCAGTTTAATATCTGATACGTCCCCTATCTGGGGACCATATATTAAATGGATTTTTCGAACAGGGAGATGGAAAAAGAGCTTGCTCTGTCCACTCCACGCATTGACCTGTTATTGCAGTACCTCCAGGACCGGTGCACCCAGTATAAAAAAACAGAATTAAATTGATTGCAAGCATCCTTCCTACTTCCAGCAAGCAAGTGGAAAGTTGTGTGTGTCCTGCCTCAGGAGTCTGCACTTCAGCTTTTCCTCTCTCTGCCCAGTGCTGTGCTGCTTGCTGCGTACCTGCATCTAGTCTGCATCTCCTAATGCAGCAGCTGTAGGTTTGTTCCTACACCCACCCGCTCAGTCTCCTCACACCCCAAATCCAATTAATACTGATGGATTAATTGGCTTATCAACTGATAAAAGTGTTTGGCCATCCACACACCTTTGGGTTTGATTGGCCTGTTGTGCACATGGGATCCTCAGTTGTTACTGGAAATTAAACTTTTGGAGGAAGTTGGCTGGATGTAACCATTTTGCTTTTCCAGTGCTTTAGTAAGTAAAGTATGCCTGTGTCTCCCTCTTGTGGCTCTTCTGACCCGGATTACTTGGGGGCGAGAAAGTAGTCCAGCAGTTTCTATGTATCAGCAGCAGCTGGACCTACCTTGTCTGGACAATGGACCGAACACTGCACGTGTCACAGGAGGCTGGTCAGGCCAGGGGTCAAATAAGGTGAAGTCACTGGATGATATCACAAGGGTCCCTGACCGGACACTCAACAATGGGGCCCTCACATCACAATTAACAATGCCCCTTTTTTTCCTTTTATTTTTTTTCCTCTCTCTCACTACTTACTCATCACTACTTATCCATTCCCTCCTCCTCCTATCTGTCTTTCTGCTTGGCTTGCTTTGGCACCAGGACGTACGTGCGAAGAAAAGGCGTGGCCAAAAGTGGGCATGCACCGGATGGGTGGAGCTATGCAGATGGCGAACACAAAGAGGAGCATGATGGTGATTGCTGAGCGGAGGACGCACGTTCTTCCTGGTTTGTGCGAGCAAGAATACTCCTGGACTGTGGCTGGGGCCTGTAGGCTGTCGCTTTGAGAAGTGTTCTGCATTGGGGAGCAGCGTGTGGTCTTGTTGTTTTCGTTTTGTTTTAATTGTATCTCTGTTCACCTGTGGAGCGTCTTGCCGTCACCATAGCAATGGTCAGAGGAAGCGCAAGTTACAGCGCGAAACGGCCGTCACCGCCGACCAGCCGTGAAGGGCATACCTGCTCCCCAGCCTGCCAACTTTAATGTTATAGGAATGAAGAAAGCATTGAAGTTTTTTCGCATGACAGTGGCGCAATCTTTTCTACTTACTACATTATGTTCACAAAGAGTCTGCTTCAGCTCCGTGCTGAGCACCACATGATCCTGCCAGCAGCTGTTGAGCCGTGGTTGCATCGTTTCTATTGGGGTGTTTTTGGGCGTATTGCAGCAGTGCCGCCGATCTTTTCTTCTGTCCTTGTGTGCATTTTATTATGATGTCTAACACGGCTGAGCACGCGATTGCTGAACCGCCACCCCCCACAATAAACGCAACCGAAGACGCGGCCTCCAGTCTACACAGAGGCAGAGAGGGAGCGGATGTCTTTTTCACTGTTTGCAACGAAAAAGACTGTATATTCTATGAGCACTAAGTCTTTGGAGGCTTAAATCTTCCAACTATCTGATAGGGAGGTACGATTGTTTTGGACAATTAAATCCTTAACCTCATGCAAAGAATGCAACCGCGTCCTACGCGGATTAAGGGTATATAAAGAAATGTACCAATATGAGGATGATGATAATTTTGCAGAAACCTGGAAAACTATGTACTTGTGTTAACCCTTGTCCTGTCACGGGACGAAAAAGAGTATGCTGCGGTTGAGCAGGACTTGGAAAAAGCACAAGCTGAACTCAGGATGAGATTAACTGAAACACAATATATTAACTTTGAAAAAAGACTGAGTAAAAAACTAACCGTGA
Source organism: Bufo gargarizans (assembly GCF_014858855.1). Lineage (NCBI taxonomy): Eukaryota > Metazoa > Chordata > Amphibia > Anura > Bufonidae > Bufo > Bufo gargarizans. Next base: position 77,896,371 of record NC_058085.1, on the reverse strand, counting down.
CCCAAATGGAGATTAAGGAGAGACAAACATGAGGGACAAAAAGAGGGGTTCCCCCAGACGTACCCCACTCCGAACCCGAAGTGATTTTTGGACAATGGATTCGGACTCCAGTCAATCAGAGAGTGGGGCGAATGTTCCTCCTAATTGTGGCCCCCCTTTAGGAAAAGAACCCGAAGGGGGCGAGGGAGTCGCAAAAGAAAAAATGCAATCAGATTCGCAAATCCATGAGAAGGAGGAGACAGGTCTCATGGAAGCAGTAGAGACTCCTCCTTCAGTGTCTTCCCAGTGTGATTTTCCTTATGACGTGGTCAATTTCACCTTCGTATGAATTGCCTCCGAGATGTCTCTCACTCCTCCGTCGAGGGCTGGGATACAGTTTAGTGGAACAATTCGGTTTGGTGGATTTTGAAGTAGATCTGTATAAGGCAATACTTAATTATTTCTTTAAAAAATGTTTACTGATAATTGATTACGTCCCCCACCCCTGCCGGGTGAGTTCCCAGCACACATGACAAGTACCGATTTTTATCTCAAACATCCCTTTAATCAGGAAGAAATTGAGTGCGTAAATTTTCTTGCTGAGATAGAGAGTACACCAGATACGGTCCTTGTAGATCACATCGGGTTTTTGAGTGGCATCAGGTCCACTTTTCTCCTTTCCCATGCCAGCCGGCTCTGCCATAGACCTCTTCACAAAAGAGTGCTCAGGGATGTACGTGCACTGGTTTACCTGGTGGCACCTCCTAACATCACTTGTGAGGAATGGCTGGCCCTTAAATGGCTTAGTGGGTTAGACAACGTGGTCATAAAGCCCGCCGACAAGGGAGGGAATGCGGTCCTGATGACAAGGGATTATTATTTGGAAGAGGCATCTAGACAGCTTGATGACAGGAATGTCTATGAGAAACTCAGTGAGAATCCCGTTCCTTCTATACTTGTCAAGTTGCATGCCCTTCTTGACAAGTACAGGTACATTGACATCCAATTTTTACCTAGGAACATCCTAGATAAACTCAGCCCTAAGTTTCCAAAGAATCCCACATGGTACTTTGTTCCCAAAATACATAAGTCACTGTCCCGACCTCCTGGGCGACCTATTGTTGCTGGTGTCGGGTCAGTGACCGAACCACTTTCCAGATACATTGACTGGTTATTAAGATCTTTTCTTAGAGGCACTCTCACATATCTTAAGGACACCGGGGACTTCCTCCGCGACCTCAATAATTTTGAGTGGCAGGAGGAATTCCGCCTTGTGTCCTTGGATGTGGAAAGCCTTTATACAGTCCTGATCAAAAGTTTAAGACCACTTGAAAAATGGCAAAAAAATCATATTTAGAAATGGCTAGATCTTAACAAGGTTCCAAGTTGAGCTTCAACATGCAACAAGAAGAAATTGGAGTGAGACAAAACATTTTTTGAGCATTCAATTTAATGAAAACAACGAATAAACTGAAACAGGCTGTTTTTCAGCTTATCAAAAGTTTAGGACCACAACTCCAAAAAAAAACTAAACTCCCCCAAAACAGAAATCCAACTACCAAAAATGAGTAGCTCCGCCGTTATTGTTTATTATTTCAAAAATTCGTTTTCGGCATGCTTGATGCAAGTGTTTCCATGAGGTGAGTGGGAACATTTCTCCAAGTGGTGAAGACGGCCGCACGAAGGCCATCTACTGTCTGGAACTGTTGTCCATTTTTGTAAACTTCACTTGCCATCCATCCCCACAGGTTCTCAATTGGATTTAGATCAGGGGAACACGCAGGATGGGACAAAAGAGTGATGTTATTCTCCTGGAAGAAGTCCCTTGTCCTGCGGGCATTGTGTACTGTAGCATTGTCCTGTTGAAAAACCCAGTCGTTAACACACAGACGAGGGCCTTCAGTCATGAGGAATGCTCTCTGCAACATCTGGACATAGCCAGCGGCCGTTTGACGTCCCTGCACTTCCTGAAGCTCCATTGTTCCACTGAAGGAAAAAGCACCCCAGACCATTATGGCACCCCCTCCACTGTGGTGCGTAGAAAACATCTCAGGTGGGATCTGCTTGTCATGCCAGTAACGTTGGAAACCATCAGGACCATTAAGGTTAATTTTTTTTCTTATCAGAGAATAAAACTTTCTTCCGCCTTTGAATGTCCCATGTTTGGTGCTCTCTTTTAAAGTCCAAACGAGCAGTTCTGTGGCGTTCAAGGAGACTAGGTCTTTGAAGACGTTTTTTGTTTTTGAAGCTCTTCAGTCTCAGATGCCGTCTGATGGTTATGGGGCTACAGTCAGCACCAGTAAGGGCCTTAATTTGAGTCCAGAATCGACCAGTGTCTTGATGGACAGCCAATTGGATCCTCCGGCTCAGTGCTGATAACATTTTTGTTGGGTCTTCCACTTGACTTTTTTGTTCCATAACCCTCAGGATCATTTAAGAAATTCCAAATGACTGTTTTACTGCGTCCCACCTCAGCAGCGGTGGCACGCTGTGAGAGACCCTGCTTATGTAGTTCAACAACCTGACCACGTTCAAAAAGGGAGAGTTTTTTTTGCCTTTGCCATCACAACGTGTGACTACCTGACAGAAAATGACAATGAATCCGCATCTTTGTACAGATTTGGCCTTTTAAAAGGCATGTGGTCCTAAAATTTGGATCAGCTAAAAAACAGCTTGTTTCAGTTTAATCGTTATTTTCAACTAATTGAATGCTCAAAAAATGTTTTGTCTCACTCTCATTTCTTCTTGTTGCATGTTGAAGCTCTACTTGGAACCTTGTTAAGATCCAACAATGTAAAATATAATTTTTTGCCATTTTTTAAGTGGTCTTAAACTTTTGATCAGGGATGTACAAGGATTCCCCATGACTTGGGACTACATGCCATCAACATGGCTGTCAGCCATTCTGACAAGGGCAGTACATTTTCTAAATTTATCCAGGAATCGCTGGATTTTATTCTCACCAATAATGTGTTTCAATTTGACCGGCAGTGGTACCGCCAGATACTATTTACAGCGAAGGGCACACCGGTGTTGTGCACTTTCGCTAACCTGTATCTGGCGATATTTAAGGAGATGTACGTCTTTTCCTTTGGGAACCCCTTTCTGAGATACATTCATCTCTATTTACGCTATGTAGATGATGTGTTCTTGGTCTGGTCGGGCAGCGAGGAGGTTTGTCAGCAGTTTGTACAACATTTGAATAGTACGAATCGGATGAACATGAGGTTCACTTTGAATTTCGGTGGTGATTCCTTAAATTTCCTGGATGTAAGGGTCACCGCTGAGAATAGGGCCCTTTGCACCACAGGCTTTCGTAAGCCCACTGCCACCAACTCGCTGCTCCACCAGATCAGCTTCCATCCCTCTGCTGTCAAGGATGCGGTCCTCTTTGGGCAGTTCATCCGTCTCCGCAGAATAAACAGCACTGATGATGGCTATTTTAGTCAGGCCCATCAACTGAAAGAGAGATTCTTAGAGAGGGGCTACCCACGTAGGGCTGTCCTTGAAGCCTTGCATCGTGCTAGTCATTATACACGCCAAAATCTCCTAAATGACAGATTCGCGCTTGCTTTCACGTTTAGTCCTGCTGCTGATATAGTAAGACGAGCAGTACTAAGTAATTGGGACCTCCTTAAGGGTGACTCTAGTCTGGGGGACCTGGTTTCAAAAAAAACATTGATTACGTTTTAAAAATGTCATACCCTCAGAGACAAATTAGTCCATAGCGTGGGGAGACGACCTAAACAAATCGATTGGCTACAGAGTAAGAAGCCACTTGGGAACTTCAAATGTGGCATTTGTTCCTTTTGTTCATACAATTCATAGAGCAAGATGTTGCATCTTGGTGAGGTCACATACAAAGTTAAAGATTTCATTACTTGCCGTACGTCTTTTATGGTTTATGTCATTATGTGTACATGTCGTATGTTCTATATTGGAAAAACTATAAGACCTCTTTTTGAGCGGGTGCCTCCCCGCCTAGTTGAACATCTCCAGTGCGGTCCATGGCAGTGATCCGTTGTGCCTCTCTTTTGCAGGCATTGAGGCTGTGGGGCGCATCCCTTGGGGTGGTGACCGCCACCGCCTCTTGCTGCAGTGGGAGGCGCGCTGGATCATTAGAACTAAGGCCATGGGTCCGCATGGCCTTAATTACAAAAACGACATGGCCGTGTTTCTCTGAACATATTCTGTATGCTTGTATATGTACAAATTTATCTTCTCTTTATGTCCTGTTCCCCCATGTATCCCTATCTTGAGCTTTTATGCTTATTTATATATTGTTGCGCACGTGTGGCCTTGTTTGTTGTTTTCATTTTGTTTTAATTGTATCTTTGTTCACCTGTGGAGCGTCTTGCCGTCACCATAGCGATGGTCGGACTGACGCCTATTTGTAGCACGGCTGTGCGCAGAGACGTTACAGCGGTCCAAGGAAGCGCAAGTTACAGCGCAAAACGTCCGTCACCGCCGACCAGCAGTGAAGGGCATACCTGCTCCCCAGCCTGCCAACCTTCATGTTATATGAATAAATAAAGCATTGATGTTTTTTCACATGACAGTGGTGAGTGCCGCAATCTTTTCTACTTACTACATTATCTTCACAAAGAGTCTGCTTGAGCTCCGTGCTGAGCACCACATGATCCTGCCAGCAGCTGTTGAGCCGATGTTGCATTGTTTCTATTGGGGTGTTTTTGGGCGTATTGCAGCAGTGCCGCCAATCTTTTCTTCTGTCCTTGTGTGCATTCCATATGTGTTTGTCGGCTTGTGTAGAGAGTGAGGCAGAACGTTTGTATGGTAGGGGTGTGTGGAAACTTAATACTATGTTGTTGGATAATGAGAGGGTGATAAAAGCACTTAGATGTCAGTATGAAAGGTGGCAGGGGAGGAAGAGTGAGTTTGAAATATATTATGTTGTTGGGAGTAGGTGAAGTCCACATTTAAGTTATTTTTTAAGAAATGGAGCTATAGAAGAGCAAGGAGGTTAAAGAACGAGTTTAGTAGGTTGCATAGAAAACTTGAAAGGTTGTGGAAGTTAAAGGAGTTAGGGGAGGATATAACAGCTTTACTGGAGGAGGCAAAAAGGGAACGGGTGTTGGTTACTGAAAGAAGAGGGAAAGAAATTATTTTGCCAGTCAAAAATTGAGGTTCTTGAAAAGGATGAAAAGTGCTTCAGGTACTTCTTTAAGAAGATATGTAGTAAAAAGGAAGACATGCAGGAACTACTTATTGGTACGAGTGAGTGTATTAAGGGCAAAAGTATGATTGGAGTTGCTGAAGAATTCTATGGTAATTTGTATAGTAAAAAATGGGTGGATAAAGCCATCAGATTGGATGTAATGAAAGTTCTGGATGAGAAATTAGATGTTGCTGATCTGGAATGCTTGAGTGAGGCTATCTCTGTAGAAGAAATTAGACAGGTTGTGGGGAGTTGTAAGAAAAATAAGACACCGGGGAAGGATGGATTGCCTGTTGAGTTCTTTGTGAAAGTGTGGGAGTTGAGTGGGAGTGATTTTTGTGCAAGTGTGTAGATTCATGTGGGACAAAGGGGTGATAGGGGCTTCCATGAAAGAAGGGGTGGTGGTGCTCATTTTTAAGAAGAAGGGTGATAGAAACAAATTGGAAAATTGGAGACCTATTACGCTTTTGAATGTAGACTATAAGGTGTATAGTAAATTGTTAGAAAACAGAATGCGCAGTGCCAGGGAGAAGGATGAGTGAAAATTTGTTTTTGTTAAGGATCTGATTGGTGATTGTTTGGTGAGGAAACAAAAATGTATGTTGTTGGCGCTTATTTTGAGAAGGCCTACGATAGGGTGGCTCATCAGTTTATGTTTGATGTATTGGTAAAAATGGGATTCCCCAAGAAATTTGTGGATGGTATCAGGAGCTTGTATGATGATGTGTCGAGTGAGATATTAGTGAATGGATGGCTGAGGGGGAAGGTGAGAGTACAAAGTGGCGTGCGACAGGGGTGTCCACTATCCCCTGTTCTGTTTATTTGTGTAATTGAAGTGCTTTTTTGTCTTTTGAGGAAAGATAAAGTGATGAAAGGCCTACTAGTGCAAGATAGTATGGGCAAAACTGTGAAAGTGTTAGAATACATGGATGATGTGGTCATTGTGAGTGAGAAGTAATTGGGGTAAGTCAGTTTTTAAATGTTTCTGGGATAACAGGGTTTGTTTGGAAGATGTGCAGAATGAGAAAGGTGCGGTAAAAATGTTAGGAGTCTGGCTGAATGATGATCTGAAAGGGACGAATGTGGGAAGAAGGTAGAGCGAAAATTAAACTTTTGGAGGCTGAGAGATTTAACCTTGACAGGGAAAGTTTTGATTATTAAGGCAGTGATCTTACCGATTGTTCTTTTTGTAGCGGGTGTCTATCCGGGGTGTAATAGGAACATCGTGAGGGTTGAGAAGTTTGTCTTTACCTTCCTTTGGGGGAGTCGGGTGGAGAAACTTAAACGGTTACATGCATACAAGAAGCCAGAAAATGGAGGTCTAGATTTTCCACACTTTGAGATTTTCCATGGACTTAATTACATTAAGATGTTCGTGCTGTTAATTGAAAAGCAGAGTAAGAGTGCATGCATGGCGAGGTATATGGCTGGATGGATGTTGTACGGGTTGTGTTGGTATGTCAGGGATGCGAGAGTGCCTGTGTCGTTTAAATATCCAAAATGGTACAAAGTCATTGAGAAGTTTGTTAGGAAGTATGACTTGTTGTCTACAGAAATAAATGAATTTTAATGATAAAAGGCAGATGTTGGCTGGGATGAGAGACAAGGAGATTGTATGCGATATAGTAGGCGTATAGTCGACTGATGCGATGACTGTATGGAGGAAATTGGCTATAAAGGGTACCACCACCAGACAGAAAGATATTGTATGGTTGGGGGTTCCAGAATGTTTTACCGGTTCGTGAAGTACAGAAAAGAAGAGATCTGGTTAAGGTGGAGTTTTGTCCGAGAGACGGTTGTGGAGCAAATTAATCGGTAAAACATTTATTTTGGGATTGTGAGTATGCACAAGGTGTATGGAAACGAATGGGTGGTCTGGTGACAGCTTTGACGGGTGTGGCATCCATGAGATGGAAGGTAGCTATATATGGTATAGGTGCGCGGGGTAGGATGAACACTAGACTGTTGTGGTTTATTATGGTATGTGTGATGGAAGGTCTGTGGGATGCCAGGAATTTGTTGGATTTTAAGAGGGATGAGGTGTCTGTGAATGTATGTGTTAACATTATTTTGTCGAGACTTTATGTCATATATTTGTGGGATAAGAAGAAGGGTGGTGGGATTGATGCTGAGGGGATCTGGAAGGTTAAAAAATGAACTGTTACATGCAGATGGTTAATATGTTGTGCTTATTCCGCTTTCTTTCTTCTGCTGTATGTACTTTTTTTTGCTGATGTAAATTTGATACTATTAAAACTAAAAAAAATCTGTTCTTATTAGGAGCAGGTAGACACGATCTTGGCTAGGAGGTGCCTGGGATGCCGGACCCGTGGCTTGGGGGAAGGTCTCAGTGGGAACTGGGACTGGATGCCTTGCTAGTGCTTGGGTGAAGGTCTAAGTTGTAAGCTGGTGCCGGATCCCTTGCTGGGTGGATTAGCTCCTGGGCAACAAGAGACGATCACCCCCTGGCTGCTACACTTCGGTGTAGCAAGCATTATATATTGTATATGTATGTTTGTCTTTGTAAGACGCTTGGCCCCCTGGTTTGCAGATTCCAGGGGGTTAGCGATTGTCTGGTTTTTCGAAAACACCATACCAATTTAAAAAATATGATATAAAATCTGTTCTTCAGTCCGGCCTGTTGGATGCCCTGGAACATGAACTCAAAGACTCTGTGCCCAGGAACAGCCTGCAATGAACTTCGGTGCTGTACGGACTATTTCCTGGGATTCATACTGTCGAGGCCATCCAGGAGGGCTGGCGCCTTATGAACTGTTTTAAGTACACTATATGGCTTGCTAGGAACCGGCTCGTACTCAGGAGGGAGAAGATGTTCGTCCTGGACTGCCACAGACTTATCCACAGTCTGCTGCGGGATTACAATATCCTGGAATTCATTGCAATGTATAGTGTAGGTTAGCCTGTGCGTTACATAACAATGCCATGCTCGCAAAGATGACTAAGTAATTTATTAAGTGCTGACTTGTGGCCTGTGCTGCGTCACAGTACTAAAGTATGTATGTATGACGATTGATTGTAATTAAAGGTATTTCAATCAAAAATTCTGACATCTTGGTCGTCAACGATGAAGAAGAGGACTAAACCCCTCCCCTTCCACCTCTCCCCCCCGTTTGTTTCTGTCTTCTTAAGAAATCTGAGGGCATGGCGAGTTCCCGAGTGCACCAAATACAGCATAGCTGTTTGTTCCAGAGCATAAGAAGGAAGTTTGGGGTGTTGTTGAAGTCCAAGGAAAAATCATCGAGGAGGCTTTGAAAATGGAGCTGGAGCAAATCTACTGCGTTCAAGTCTTCAAGAGCCAAGGTTTTTATGACATCTCCTTTGCGAACCAGGATGCTCTGATGACCTGCATGGCAAGGAGCCAAGAGCTGAAGGACCACATGAATCTGCAAGGGGTAAGGCTAGTGACCTCTAGCCCTAGAGAAAAAGGGGAAAGGCGGAGACAAACCCCTATCACCGTCCAGATGTACAACTCCTTTGTTTCTGATGAGGAAATCATCGCTTTCCTGAAAAGGTATGCAGACTATCACATGGGGAGAAAAAGCTAAATGTTTTGGGGACTTTTACTGGCCAACACAGTTTCTGGGTAGAGTTGTCTGCAGATGGTGACGGTTACATGGGGGTGTGCCACCCACCCCAGTTCTTTTCAATTGGTTCCTATCGGGGTTTCCTTTTCTACCCGGACCAACCCACTTTCTATCCATACTAAAGAGGACTGTTCTACTGGATCTGTGTGCTGCAATTGCTTCAAAGGCGGTCATAGAACCACAGACTGTACGGAGGCCAGGAAATGCCACTTCTGTGGTTCCGTGGAGCACCTGGCCAGGAACTGTTCCAAAGTTAACCTACCTAAAAGGTCTTTTGCTGATATAATTGGTGGGCGGAGGGAAACTCCCATAAGATTTGGGGCTTCCTTGGAAGTCCCTTCGGACATTGAGTCTCAGGGGGTCCAGACCACTGTGCCGGAAGCTATTCCGGATCCCCTGTTTGTGGAAGGGGAGGAGTTTCAACCAGAAGCAGCTAGTGATGTGGTAGAGCAAACTCCAGAGATGGAGATTGACAAGGCTTCCCTCAAAAGGAATATAAGGGTGGTTGAACCCCCTGTGGAGGGAGGAGGGGCCTCTCCAAAAAGTCAGGTTGGTGGGACGGAGAGCTGTGGACTCTGATGCTTCATCCCTGGAGCAGGGGTATTTAGATAAAGAAAGTGTTACTAAACTTGCCAGTACCCTGAGTTTTGTAAAAGGAGTTCGAGACATTAAGAAGGGAAGTGCAGAGTGGAAGGAGATGCAGGGAGTCCATAGTCCCAGCTCCTCCACCTCTCTCTAGAAAGATGGCAGGGGAAGGGTCAAAAGACCAAAAGAAAAGGAAAAGTAGAAATACTAAAATTTTTAATTGTAATAAATGTTCTTTTTTTCCCCCTCGCCTATGACAGCACCCTTGGAAAGTGTCCGCCACCTCCTTCATGCCAGTTCTGTTTTCTGTCCTAAGGGACAGGTCTTGGATTCAAACCACACCACAAAGGAGAGCTGCATGCACCCCATGTGAGTAACTTAAGAGGAGGGCCTACCCAGCGGTGTAAGTCTTCTTTAAGAAGCCGCTGCAGAAGTCTGGACCTCTGTCTCTTCCCCCCTCTCCGGTCTCTTTTCCGTCGGGAGGCTTGTTTCAGGTCTCCTGAGTGGTGAACCTCTGTGGCCGTGTTCCACATGTTCGGCTGCCAGTGTCTGACGTCACTTCCGGTTTCGGTGGTTGGCGCTGACGTCACTTCCGGACGCCGATATTGCTCAGGGCAGTGGAAGGAAGCATGTGCTGCTGAAGACCAGAAGTGGGAGGAGCCGATGCGCGCCTGGCAGAGTTCAAGTTCAGCCAGCTCACACTGCTAGCTGGAGAAGAAGCTAGCAGCATCTGTCTCCATACTCTGCTATTCAAGCGTTAAACATGGAACAGTCACAGCGCGCATAACCCACTGAAACCACCAATGAGTTTTCGGTACCACAGTGGGGTAAGAGGGGTTAATACCTCAGATTTCTAGAATTCTTATTTCTTATGGGGTTATTTTTATGTTTAGGTGTCCAAAGAAAGTAGAAGGGTCTCCAGATCCAGAGATAAGGGGTGTGCCATTTGTAAGAAAAAGCTATCCTCCGGCTGCGGGAAGCCCATTTGCCAAGTCTGCGTGGCTAAGCTATTAGAGGATGAGGCCCCATCTCTAATGACAAGTCTTACAGATGATCCGGGACAAAGTAAAAAAGTCAGTAAAGGAGTCGGTTAATAGCCTCCTGGAGAACCACCCCAGCACCTCTGCAGCTGTGTCTATTCCCCCTTCCAGCGACCATGAATTATTGGCAGGATTGGAGAAAGAGGGAGAAGGACCATCATCAGATGAATCCTTTGATGATCATATAGCGGGAAGACCACTGTTTCAGACAGAAAATATTAGCTCCTTACTTAGAGTAGTTCGAGCTACCATGGGGCTAGATAATTATAAAGAACCATAGTCTGTTAGAGACTCTATGTTTGAAGGTCTGGGCCCAAAAAAGATAAAAGGGTTTCACGTCCACAAAAATATTTCTGCAGTTATTAAAAAGGAGTGGAGCAGACCAGATAGAAAGTTTTCTATTCCCTCGGCCTTGAAACGTAAATACCCGTTTGATGAGGAAGTTTCGGCGGGGTAGGATAGAGCCTCAAAATTAGACGCCCCTGTGGCAAACATTTCTGGAAAGGCAGCCCTTCCCTTTGAAGACTCTGGGAGTTTAAAGGATCCTATGGATAGAAGGGCTGATATTTACTTAAAAAAGAGCTGGGAGGCAACGGCGGATGCCTTTAGACCTGCTATTGCTGCCACCTCTGTGGCTAGGTCACTTAAGATTTGGATAAAGGAGCTAGAGGAGCATATTAAAGAGGGAACCCCAAGGGAAGAGTTGCTTTCCTCCTTTCCAACCAGATTTAACGCAATAGATTTCCTTGCGGATGCTTCTGCGGACTCTTTGAAGTTCTCGGCTAGAGCTTCCGCCCTCTCTAATTCAGCTCGGAGAGCCATATGGTTGAAGGACTGGAAGGGTGACTCTTCCTCTAAGGCTAAATTATGTGCAATACCTTGCCAGGGTGAATTCCTATTTGGCCCTGTGTTAGATGACCTGCTTGAGAAGGCTTCAGATAAAAAGAAGGGCTTCCCATCAACAGGCCAGCAGTCTCAGTAAAAGACCTTTCCACCCTCAACCAAATAAAAATACCTATAGAAAGCGGGAGGTATCCAAGCAGGTTCCAGGTGCTGCCAGAAAGTCCAAGGGATATCTTTTTTCTGGTGCAGAAGCCTCCTAAAAAGTAGCAGCAATGACGCCAGAGCCCCGGTAGGAGGTCGGCTTTTACTTTTCGCAGAACATTGGAGGAGAATATCAAACAACCCTTGGATAATCTCTATCCTTTTAGAAGGCTACAAGATAAATTTTCTGAGACTGCCGCCAGAAAGATATGTTGTAACAGACTATCGTTCCAGTCCCCAAAAGCAAGCGGCTTTGGTTTCAGAAGTATCTTCCCTTCTAGCAAAAAATGTTCTGTCAGAAGTCCCAGTTCAGAAAAGAAAAAGGGGGTTTTATTCAACTCTCTATTTTGGCTCCTACCGTACAATAATAAACCTAAAATTGCTGAACAAGTTCCTAGTGTACGAGAAATTTTGTATGGAAACAATCAAGTCTATGATACTAAATCTGTTTCCAGAGTGTTTCATGGCATCCCTAGATCTCAGGGATGCATACTACCACGCCCCTATACATCCCATTCATCAGAGATACCTGAGAGTAGCGGTTCAGTTGGAGAACAGAATACTTCACGTACAATTTTGGGCTCTTCCCTTTGGACTATCTCAAGCCCCCAGGGTATTCACCAAAATTGTGGCGGAAATGATGGCCCATCTGAGAGAGAGGGATCTGGTGGTCATTCCATACCTAGTCGACTTCCTCCTTCTCTCTCAGATGTCGGAACAGCTAATGGGGCACATTTTAGGGTTCAGAGAGACATTAGACAGATTGGGTTGGGACATGCACCTAGAGAAGTCCAATCTTGTGCCGAGTCAGTTGTGCACCTTTTAGGGATGACCCTAGACTCAAGGCAGCAGATTTGTTCTCTTCCCCTTCACAAGGCTCGCCTAATCATATTCCAGGTTCAGGGACTTGCCTTTCGACAGTCAGTATCCCTAAGGGAGGCCATGTCAGTCTTAGGTCTCATGACAGCGGCTATCCCAGGAGTAGAGTGGGCGCAATTCCATTCCAGACCTCTCCAGCTGAAATTCTGGAAGTCTGGGACAAAGATCCCTTATCCCTAGACTTGATTATCCATCTATCACCTCATACCCTCTCCTCCCCAGATTGGTGGACCAACCTGTCAAATCTTCAGGGAGGTGTCCCTTGGCAGAGACAGGAGGTCTTATTTCTCACCACGGATGCAAGCCCCTTCGGTTGGGGGGCTTATATGCAGTCTCTTCTGCTACAGGGTCAGTGGGATTGAAAGAGTCAGGAGGATCAGTCTCACAATTTCAGAAAATTGAAAGCTATATTGATAGCCCTGAAGGGGAGTCTTCAGTTAATAAGAGGCAGAAATGTTCAGATTTATTCAGACAACATGACAGCTGTGGCATACATTAACAGGCAGGGAGGTACCAGATCGCTGAGTCTTATGTCCCTCAGTCAGGAAATATTTCAATTTCTGCAGTTCACTTGAGAGGAAAGGAGAATGTGACAGCAGACTTCCTAAGCCGACATCTAATCCAACAAAATAACTGCATTATGGGGCCGCCCTGTCATCGATATTTTTGCCACAAGGGAAAACAGAAGGGTAAAGAGGTTCTTCTCTCTTTTTCCAGAGGAGCGTCCGTCTGCTGTGGATGCCCTAGCCCAGTCTTGGAAGAGGGACTTCTTTACGCCTTCTTGGCTACTGCCAAGGTTGTTGAGAAAGATAAGGGAAGAGAATGCATTGGTGATTATAATAGCTCCCTTTTGGCCAAGGAGGGTTTGGTTCTCTTGGCTACTCAAAATGTCAATAGCCTCCCCGTGGGTCCTACCAGTCTTCCTGGGACTTCTAACTCAGGGGCCCCTCCTTCATCCAGAAGTGGAGAACCTGCATTTGGATGTTGAAAGGCAGATTTTGAGGAATAAGGGGCTTTCAGAAGAAGTAGTTAATACCCTTTTAGCCAGCCGTAAAACAGTCACGTCAAACATCTAATTACGAGTTTGGAAAGCATTTTGTGCCTTTGCCTTTGAACAGGCCAGTCAATGTATTTGAAACCCCTGACTTACCTTTCATTTTAGATTTTCTACAGGAAGGGTGGAGAAAAAAGCTTAGACCCAGTACTCTAAAGGTGCAGGTCTCAGCCTTGAGTGCTTTATTCGAATTCAGGCTAGCCGACCATCCATGTATAAAAAGGTTTATTACAGCAGTCTGTAAATTAGCCCCAGTGCAGAAAATTAAAATTCCTCCTTGGGATCTAAATCTTGTCCTGTCTGCCCTTACGTCAGATCCCTTCAAGCCCATTGAACAGATCTCCATAAAAGTCCTAACATTGAAGTTGGCCTTTTTATTAGCTATTACATCTGCCAGAAGAGTTAGTGAGATCTCTGCCTTCTCTATGAAAAGACCATATTTGAATATTTTGGACGATAGAGTAATTATTTCACCGGACCCTTCCTTCCTTCCATCGCTCTCAGGAAGTCATCTTACCTTCTTTTTGTGCCTCTTCAAAAAATAAAAAAGAATCTGAATTTTACTGTTTAGATGTGAGGAGGTGTCTTTTACAGTACTTAGAAGTCACCCAAGCTTGGAGAGCTTCCTCAAAGCTCCTTATTTCCTTTCAGGGCAGGACGAAGGGGTCGGCTGCTTCCTCACAAACTATAGCTAGATGGCTAAGGCAGGCTATCCTTTTAGCCTATTCCTCTAAGGGGGCTCCCCTGCCCTTTTTTTTATAACAAAATGATAATTCTGATGGGTTCACCTTTTTTTCTGATTAGGGAAATGTGAATTCTTGTATTGATTTCCGTTTTTTTACAGGTTCTTTGAGGTTAAGCGTTTTACTTTAAGACGATTTCCGTTCTCGGATCATGCCTGGCTTGAATGTGTCGTAAGTATTGATGAAGAATGTCCATATGGAAGAGGGGTGTGGAAGTTAAATGTGTCCCTGTTGGAGGATGAAAGTGTGTGCGAAAGTTATTGTGAGTGGTTCAGAAAATGGGTGGAGAAGAAAAGGAGGTGTCTTTTACGGTACTTAGAAGTCACCCAAGCTTGGAGAGCTTCCTCAAAGCTCCTTATTTCCTTTCAGGGCAGGACGAAGGGGTCGGCTGCTTCCTCACAAACTATAGCTAGATGGCTAAGGCAGGCTATCCTTTTAGCCTATTCCTCTAAGGGGGCTCCCCCGCCCTCAGAATTTGGAGCCCACTCTACCAGAGCTGTCTCTACCTCCTGGGCGGAGAGAGCCTCTGCCTCCATTGACCAAATATGTAGGAAAGCTACTTGGAGTTCCCCTCACACTTTTTTTGGGCATTACAAACTTCAGTTACCCTCTCAGGAGGGCCTGGTATTTGGATGGAAAGAACTTCAGGCAGTTGTCCCTCCCTAAAATCTTATCTGGCTGATAAATCCAAGGGTGCTGTCATAGGCGAGGGGGGAAATATGGGATTACACTTACCGGTAATCTTTTTTCCTTGAGCCTATGACAGCACCCGCTTACTTCCCTCCCAAAAAAATAAAAAGTGTGTGTATATAGATATATGACTAGTAGTGCTATAAGATGTTTGTTTCCTTAGTTCTTGAAATAGTACTGGCATGAAGGGGGTTGGTACCTCCTTTTCAAGTAGTTGTGTTTCCTGTCCTGAGAAGTGAGTGGACACTATCCAAAGCTGTCATAGGCTCAAGGAAAAAAGATTACCGGTAAGTGTAATCCCATATTTTCTTATAACAAATGGTACAGCTTAAAATAGGTTTCTTTAATGTAGGGAGTATAAGGTCTGCTTTGAGGAGGGCTGCAATTTTTTCTGTTATTTCCGCTTATGTTAATGATGTAATTTGTTTACAGGAATGCAGTCTTCAAGAGGAACCTTCAATTGCTGGGTGGTCGGAGGGCCCTTGTGTCTGGTCCACGTGTACTCAAAAGAATGGTGGGGTGGGAGTTTTATTTCAGGGTTTTGATGTGCAAATAAAATAAATTTGTCATATAGTCCCAGGTAGGGTGTTATTAGTTGAATTTGAGAAAAAAAGGTGTTTTGTTCAGATTAATAAAAGTCTATGCGCCTCCTTGTAGGAAAGAGAGGGAGGAGTTGTTAGAGAAGTTATATTTTTTCTTGGGTGGGAGGAGACATACTATTCTAGTCGGGGACTTTAATTGTATGACTGGTAGTGGGGATAAAAAGGTTGCTAAGTCTGGAAAGCAACTTAAAGAGATTGTCAGTCTATTTGGTTTACAAGATGCTTTTTTTACAACAAAATGATAATTCTGATGGGTTCACCTTTTTTTCTGATTAGGGAAATGTGAATTCTCGTATTGATTTCCGTTTTTTTACAGGTTCTGTGCGGTGAAGCGTTTTACTTTAAGACGATTTCCGTTCTCGGATCATGCCTGAATGTGTCGTAAGTATTGATGAAGAATGTCCATATGGAAGAGGGGTGTGGAAGTTAAATGTGTCCCTGTTGGAGGATGAAAGTGTGTGCGAAAGTTATTGTGAGTGGTTCAGAAAATGGGTGGAGAAGAAAAGTGAGTTTGCTGAGTGTGAGTGATTAGTGGGAGTGGGTGAAAGGAGAGACAAAAAGTTTTTTTTATTAGAAAAGATTGCGAAAAAGTGAGACAGGATCGTGAAGCGTATGAGAGATGGCAGATTAGGCTGCAATATTTGGAATATTTACAGAAACATGGCTGGGATATGAAAAATGAAATTCAGCATGAGAGAGGAAAAAGAATTGTATCAAAGCGAGGATGGTAGTGAAAGAGAAGGATGAAAAGTGTACAAAAAGTTTATGGGAAGAAAGTTGGTTTTGATAGTGTACTTAATGATGACGAGGATGAAGTAAAAGGGAAAGATGGTTTGCTTGAGGAAGTATAGAAGTTCTATTCAAAGTTGTTTGCAAGGAAAGAGAGACATAAACTTGGTAAGAAGAATGTTTAGAGAATATTGAATAAATATTAGGTAGAGTTGAGAAAGAGAGTCTGAGTGAATATGTTAGTATGGATGAGCTTATAAGTGTGTTTAAAAGTATGAAGAAAGGGAAAGTGGCTGGAAGTGATGGTTTGCCTGTGGAATTTTATGATGCATTTTGGGATCTGATAGGAAATTATGTATATGAGGTATGCAATGAAGTTTTGGAGAATCGGAGATTAAAGAGGACCTTTCACTACTCTACAAACTAAAAACTAACTAGATCAGTGGGCAGAGCGGCGCCCAGGGGTCCCCCTGCACTTACTAGTAAGTCTGGGCACCGCTCCGTTCGCCCGGTATAGGCTCCGGTGTCTGCGCTCCCTCTGACTGATTTCTTGTAGGAGGCGTGTCCTCAGGCTATGAGCTGTGCGCTGCGATTGGCCAGCACTACAGCAAGGGAAAAGCCTCCTACAAGAAATCAGTCAGAGGGAGCGCAGACACCGGAGCCTATACCGGGCGAACGGAGCGGCGCCCAGACTTACTAGTAAGTGCAGGGGGACCCCTGGGCGCCGCTCTGCCCACTGATCTAGTTAGTTTTTAGTTTGTAGAGTAGTGAAAGGTCCTCTTTAACTAAAAGCATGAGTGAAAGTGTGGTAGTGTTGTATTAAAAGGGTGATAAGAGAAATCTCAAGAATTGGAGGCCTATTGCACTCCTTAACTGCGACTATAAAATTATTGCGAAGGTGATAGCTAATAGACTGAGAAGAGTGATAGATAAGATGGTGGGAGAAGAACAAGTGTGTGCTACTATTAGGTGGCTTCATTGTACACAGTGATTCCTAAAGAATTGGGTCTCAAAGCGATTGAGCAAACTCTGAACAATGATCCCCTAATGACAGGACAACAGGAGAGTTTTATTCTTGAATGTGTGGATTTTTGTTTGAGTCATAATTGTTTTTGGTACAGCGATGGGGGCGAAATTCGCCCCCAGTTTCGATAATATTTTTATGGGGTTTTGGGAGAGTGCCACTATCAAACCTGCTTTGAATAGGACCATGGAAGATGGAGAACTGATAGTATGGAGGAGGTTTATTGACAATTGCCTGGTCCTATGGAAGGGGGAGAAGCAGGGCCTGCTGGAATGTATTAAAGGGTTAAATGGCAACCTGTGGAATTTATCCTTCACCATAAACTTTTTGGATTTGACACTTTTTATTGAAGGTGACCAGCTCAAAACAAAAACGTTCTATAAAGAGACGGATGTCAACGGCTATATAGACACTTCCAGTTGTCATTATACACCGTGGTTGAAAAATATCCCTAAGGGACAAATAAAAAGGGTCTTCAGAAATTGTACCAAAGTGGAGGACTTTAGAGCACAAAGTGAGGTCATTAGAGAACGGTTCAGGGAGAAAGGATATCAGGTGGAGGAATTAGCCCAATGCAGTAGGGTGGTAGAGGAAGAAGAAAAAGGAAAAAAGTGGAGATTGAGAAAGATTTTAGTTTTTCCTCTTTAACTCAATTTAATACGCAAGCTGGCCTGATAAAAGAAGCGATTAGAAAGAACTGGTCCACTTTGAAAAATGATCCTGTGCTGATGAAGGATATTCCACAGAAACCCGTAGTGATTTTTAAAAAGGCTCCCTGTTTACGCACCAAGAGAAAATATCAAAAGGGAATAAGTTTAGCTGGTGTGGGTTTTGTTTGCCATGTAGAAATCGAAAAAGGGAAGACAAAAAAATGAACACTCAATCTGCTCATTCAAATGGAAAAAACATAAATATAAGGATCAAAGGGCAGATTACCTGTGAGAGTGTAGGAGTTGTTTACATGTTGGAGTGGCCATGTGGCCTCCAATATGTGGGACGTACCCTAAGGAAGCTTAAAGTAAGGATTCAGGAACACGTGAGGAACATTAAAAAGGGGCTGGAAACCCATAGTGTTTCAATGCACTTTAAAATGGTGCACCCAAAAAATCCTAGTGGGGTTGGAACAGGTTAAACCATACTGGCGCGAAGGGGATGGAGTAAAACAGATAAATAAATGTGAGGTTGAATGGATATATAGAATGGGAACACTACAGCCAAAAGGTCTGAATGCCGAATTTGACTCTAAACCTTGCCTTACCTGAATAATGTAGTCATTTCCCTGCCGATTTAGGACCTGAATAATCTAGAACCTGAATAGTGTAGTGATTTCCATGCCGATCTAGAAGCTTTGAGAGTGTAGAATTGGATTGGCTGAATAACATCATGTGATGTGGGGGAGTTGCCGCTTTTATGAATGGAGAAGGGCGGTCCAAGGATTAGGTCAGCCGTGATTGGCTGTGAGGTAGATTCGAGCCAGAAGGTGGATAGGAGCAATGTAGTCATGTGTTAAGTGACGGAGAGGGAGTGGAATGAATGAAATTGGTATGTGTGTGTGTGAGATTGTTATAGAAGTTTACGTATCGATGTAAGGTAGACCAATGTGAAATGTCCCTGTTTTATGTATTTAGTATGGATCTACAATTTTTATGTATTTGATATGACATTGATGGATATGTATTTATATTATTAGATGTTTTGATTATTTAATTTTATGATGAGTTGGATCATGTATGAGTGGTAGGCAGGTGTGAACCAACCTGGCCCTTTATAAGACCGCCCTGGAAGGGGCGGGATGAATACCCCTGACGAAGCTCAACTGAGCGAAACCCAGGTCGGGTGATTGATCCATTGTACACTGCTTATTTAAACCTGTGCATTGTGAGTATAATAAAACCATTTTTTACTCCAATTTGCATGACGGTACTTCACTATTGGCTGCAATTTTTGGTGTTCCATAGAAGCTTGGAAAGGGGAGGAGGAAAACCTTCGTTTGGCTTGTTGCTTTCCCATGTCCGTGATTATTTGATTGGCTTCGGTTGTGGATTTCCTGTGACCTCTGAGGCAGCGCGGTCCAACACAAAAGCAACGCAGATAGTAGAATGTGTTGGGGGTTTGAATGTGTGTGAGAGTGCGCAGATATGGAAAAAGGTAAATGACAAGGCCTTGGGTAATAGACAAAAAGACATTGCCTGGATGGCAGCTCATGACTGTCTCCCATCTAGGGAGTTTCAGATGAGAAGACGTTTGGTTAATAATGAAATTTACCCAAAGGAGAATTGTATGGGTTGTGAATCTGGCTCTCATGTATTGTGGGAATGTATGGAAGTCTATGAAAAGTATAATTAGAGGTCTGACTGGTTTGGAATGTGTATCTTACAGAATGATGATGTTTGGTTTGACAAGTTTGGAGAGGCAAAAAGCGAGAGTGTTGTGGTTTTTGGCGAATTGTGTGAAAGAGTAGTGATGAGCGGGAGGTGCTATATTCAATTTCGCGATATTCCGCGAATATTCGTTGAAATCTAATATTCGTCATTATTCTATTTATCTGGAATAATATGCGATTTAATTATTTGAGTATTGCGATTTTCTTTTAACTGTATAAGGCAACTTTCATATTGGTTGGCTATGGCTAATATGTGTATTTTACAAATATTCGCTGTATTGCTATAACTTAGTTTTTTAGAATATTACGAATATTCTAAAATATGAAGTTATAGCAATATAGCGAAAATTCGTAATATACACATATAGACTGCAATTTAGCTAATATAGTGCTGTAGTATTTTTTTTTATGGTGTCAATTTTTTCCAAAAATGAAGTTCAGAAGAGACAAAAAAATTAGACTATAAAAAAAAGATTATAGCACTATATTAGCTAAATTACAGTCTCTATATGTGTATTTTACGAATATTCGCTATATAGTTATAACTTAGTTTTTTAGAATATGACGAATATTCAAAAAAACGAAGTTATAGCAATATAGCGAATATATTCGTTATTTAGAATATTCATTTTTTTTTTTCTTCAATGTGTACTGTTATTCCACTTTGGCATACTGCTCCCCGACAAGCGTCCCCGTCACCATGGGAACGCCTGTGGGTTAGACTATACCATCGGACCTGAGTTTTCGCGATCTCTGAGAAAACTCAGATCCGATGGTATATTCTAACCCACAGGCGTTCCCATGGTGCCGGGGACGCTTGTCGGGAGCAGGTATGCCGAAGTTGATTAAATAACGAATATATTCGCTATATTTAATATATTAGTTTTTTTTTCGAATATTCTTTGATATTCCCAAAAGTTTATATATGGCAATATTCAGCCGATCTCCAATAGCTTTCTAAAAGAAAATTTAGCTAGACGGTCAGGGAGGCCAAGCAGGAAGAAGCACCAGTACGGCAACATCGAAAATATTAGATTTTTTTAATTCGCTATCGCTGTCCCAAATTTAAATAAAGCGTGTAACGTAAACATGCGTGAAAAAGCGTATGACGTAATTCACAGTATTAGAACCGCCCAGTGACTGTGACCAGTGTGCATAAAGCATTCATCACTAGTTGAACTTTACAAGTGAATGAATACAATGACTACTGGAAGTACGTCAAAGTTCAGACACATATTTGAGAAAGATGAGGACGACATCATATTAACTGTAAGTAATATTCTCTTAAAGCATTTATGTTGTTTTTCCTATCGCCCATGACAGCACCACCGGAGAGAGGAGGATCCACCCCACAGAGACAAGAAACCTGCAGAATAAAATGGGCGGACATACTCCTCCTCTTCAGTGTGATTTCCTGTCTCTGATGGGAAGCCTGCAGATCGACATGCTGGATCTTTCCCTCTGGTGGCTCCCCACTAACCTGCGATCCCTGGTAGGCTGAGACACAACTGAGCTCCGGAGGGGGCGGTCAGTGTGCGGGGAGACGGCGGCACGTGTTACGCCGGAAGAAGACACCGGCCACCAGGGGGAGGAAGAGGAGCGGCTCCGGCTGTGAGCAGGCCGTGGAGCGCTCCTAAAGTCACATGACCGGCCTCTGACGACGGCAGTGACGTCATCTACAGGCGCCTATGAGAGGAGCGCGAGATTGTCGGCCGGCGTCTCTTCTGACTTGATCTGGCAGAGATGGAGGACGAGAGCCATCAAGGCAAGCGGTCCGACGAGCCCATGGTTCTTCCTGTCCCAGCTAAGCCCAAGAAGGTGGGGGCAAAGAGGAAGAATAAGGAGTGTGCGTTATGCAGTGTGGGGTTACCATCTGAATGGTAAGATGGAAATGTCTAACATAACTGTTGGTTATATCTTGGACGGAGTGTCACTTTAGGTGGTTACATTATTACCTGCAACCTATGTAATTCATTTTTCTCAGGGATAAGATGTGCCAGCCCTGTATAGATAAGACGGTGGCTGAGGAATCCCTTATTTTACAAATGTCTGCAAACGTTGGTACACTCTGAAATTAATGCATCCCAGGCTACCCAAAAACAGCAAAAGCCTAAACATAGAGTGTATTCCAGAGAACCCCCTTCGTCAGATGAGGGTGAGATCCCTTCTTCAGTGTTTGGCCCCTCTGATGTCTCATCGCATGCCTCGTCTGGGGAAGAAGAATTAGGGGGGGAACCCTGTTTTCCGGTAGAAGACACAGAGAAACTTCTTAAAACTATCCGCTCGACTATGGGCATAGAGGAAACTCGGGAACCCCGCTCAATTCAGGATATTATGTTTGGGGGGGGTTGGAGTCCAGGCAGCATGGTACCTTTCCAATACATAAAAACGTATCAGCATTGATAAAGGGAGAGTGGAAAAAATCCAATAAGAGGGTATTTATCTCCAAAAGTCTTAAGCGTAAATATCCTTTTAAGGAGGAAGATTCTGCGTCTTGGGATAAGGCGCCTAAAATAGATGTGGCCATATCCAAAGTCTCCAGGAAGACGGCCCTACCATTTGATGACACGGGAATCTTGAAAGACCCCCTGGATAAAAAGGCGGATGCCTTTCTGAAAGGGGCTTGAATGGCATCAACTTCCTCTTTTAGGCCTAGTATAGCCTCCACTTGCACGGCCCGGTCTCTTATTATGTGGTTGGAAGAGCTTGAGTCCCAGTAAAAAAATAGGTGCCCCCGGGAAGAGATATTAGCCTCCCCCCCTACGATTAGGAAGGCAGCGGACTTTCTGGCGGATGCCTCGGCTGACTCTGTTAGGTTGGCAGCCAGATCAGCAGCTTTGTCCCACTCAGCACGGAGGACTCTTTGGCTAAAAAACTTGACTGGGGACATTGCTTCTAAATCTAAGCTCTGTGGTGTTCCATGTGAGGGGGAATACCTCTTCGGTCCAAGTCTGGATGACCTGCTGGATAAAGCGGCAGACAGGAAGAAAAGGTTTCCTGGTTTTCAGGGATCTTTTTCTTACAGAAATAAGTTTAGTCGGTCCTTTCGTCCCTTTAGGGTGGCCAGGAACAGGATAAGAGGGCCAGGGAGGACCGGTTCAGAGGTCAGAGGAAAAATATAATTTTTTTCTTTAACCAGTCCTCCGCGGATAAGAGAAAGCCAGAACAACAATGACGCCAGGATTCCGGTAGGGGGCAGACTGAAGGACTTCTTAGCAGAGTGGAAAAAAATTTCCCTGAGTCCGTGGGTTTTAGATACCGTCAGCAAGGGGTTAAGATTGGAATTCCTTCAGTCCCCTCCTGCCCGATTTTTTCCAACCGTAGATCCTCTTTTGGCCTTAGGGAAGTCAGTGATACAGGCAGAGGTGTTAAAATTAATAGAAAAATCTGTCTTAATCCCGGTAATAAAGGAAGAAGAAGGCAGAGGGTTCTACTCACCACTTTTTTTGGTCAAAAAAACATGATGGTTCTTTCAGAACCATCATAAATCTAAATAAATTTTACCGGTTTCTTCAGACCAAAAGATTCAAGATGGAAACTATACGTTCAACAATCAATCTTGATGCTTCATGGCCGTTCTCGACTTAAAAGACGCATACTACCACGTCCCTATTGCAATAGAGCACCAGAAGCTCCTAAGGGTGGCCATCCAGTTGAAGGGTCAACTGGAACTTTTCCAGGCTCTACCCTTTGGCCTTTCCATGGCCCCAAGGGTATTTACGAAATTGGTGGCGGAAATGGCAGCCCACATAAGGGAAAAGGACATTCTCTTCGTCCCTTACCTGGACGACTTCTTAGTAGTAGGTCAGACAGAAGAAGCATGCATTTCGGCGGTTTCAGAAATCCGGTGTATCCTAAACAGGACATAACTGAGGAGATCCCGACTTCCATTAAATGTCTAAAAAATTCCCCCCATTATCATTGTGTCCAGCAGTTGACTAAAACTCGTCTCTAGAGAATTTGAGAGTATGGCAATGTTCACCCCGAAGGATAATCTGTCAAGAGCTCAACGGCTTAGTCTGAGGAACCTCGGCAGATTACAAGATGTTGTGTTCAAACCTTCCGAAAAGGGTGGCAACATTGTGGTATGGCCTCATGATTTATACGAACGGGAGGCCTACAGACAATTAAGGGAGGGAGCTTGCTATAAGAAGTTGACGTTCAATCCCTTACAGGCATTTGAGAAAAACCTATGTGTAATTTTAGGGAAAGCGGTGGATAATGAGACAATATCTAAGGCCATATATGACGCCCTAATTGTAAAGGAACCGGTGATACCTACCCTGTATTTGCTACCCAAAATC
This sequence comes from Bufo gargarizans, assembly GCF_014858855.1. Lineage (NCBI taxonomy): Eukaryota > Metazoa > Chordata > Amphibia > Anura > Bufonidae > Bufo > Bufo gargarizans. The sequence goes on along the minus strand of NC_058085.1, from coordinate 77,872,534 downwards.
CAAAAATACCATCTGGAAGGCCAATTATTTCAGGCCGGGGTAGCTTAACAGAGAAAGTAGGACGGTATCTAGACTCCCAGCTGAAAAACCATAGTGGCCAGCCTTCCATCCCACATTAAGGATACGACCGATTTTCTATGGAAGATCGATGGTATCCATTTGGGGGATGATACATTTATGGTGACCTGTGACGTGCAGTCGCTATACACGAGTATAAGACATATGGATGGCATTCAGGCGGTGGATTTCTTCCTCACACAAGAAAATTTGGAGGCCAATCGTAGAGGGTTCCTTTTGGAGCTTCTCTCCTTTGTCCTGACCCACAACTTCTTCTCCTTTGGGGGGTCCTTTTACCTACAGCTCCAGGGGACTGCGATGGGGGCGCCCTGTGCACCGTTGTACGCAAATTTGTTAGTGGGGCTGTGGGAGAGGGACCTTTTCCTGTCAGATCGGTACATGTCGATGGACCGCGCCATTTTTTGGACGTGGTACATCGACGATGTATTCATGATCTGGCAGGGAAGCACCGAGGAGTTAGAGGAATTTTTTGTGGTGTTAAATAATAATGCTAAAAACATCAAATTAACGTATAAATACAGTAAGGAATCCATTGACTTTCTGGATGTGCAGTTAGAGAAAGGCACTGATGGATGCATAGTGACAAACGTTTTCAGGAAACCTACAGCAGTAAATACATACTTACATGCCTCTTCATCACATCCCCCACAGATGATTAACTCAATTCCGATTGGGCAATAATTACGGGCCCGGAGAATCTGCTCGACGGATGAAATATTCGAGCAACAAGCTAAAGTGTTAAAGGAGAGATTCAGGAGTCGTGGATATAGCCAACGTGCAATCAAAAAGGCCTACAGGAGAGCAAAGACATGCTCCAGGCAGGACTTGCTATTTTCTGTAGATCAAAGGAGTAATGACAACAGGACACGATACATTACAGGATACCATGGAAGATGGATGGAGATGAAAGATGCTTTGAGAAGATCATGGCCTGTATTGTTGACTGATCCCATCTTGACAAAATTTATAGCACCATACCCTATGGTAACGGCCAGACGGTCAAAAAATCTAAAAGACCACCTTGTACGTAGCCTGTTTGTAAAACAGAACAAACCATTATTCCCAGGAATAGGAAAGCCCAAGTGGGTTTTTGTCCCATGTGGAAAATGTATAGCGTGCCCAAATATGGAGAGGGCGACCTCTGATGACACAACTTATACGAAAACCTTCAAAATAACGCAATGCCTCACATGCACGAGTACGGCAGTCGTGTATTATGCTAAATGTTCCTGCCCAAAAATGTATGTGGGTTTAACCACAAGAGAATTGAAGGTGAGAGTGCGAGAACATGTCAGAGACATAATGGCGGCAACAGATGAAGAAGATTTTAAGACATATCACGGCTGCAATCCTGTGCATTTGAGGGTACGGGCGATTGATTGTGTCATGAAAAACATCAGGGGAGGTAATATAACCAAAAGATTGGGACAACTCGAGTGTAAGTGGATTTGGAAATTAAATACACTGCACCCGGGTGGCCTAAATGAATCCACTGGTTTCTCCACCTTTCTGTAGGTATGATGGGTCACATGGGTCTCCACATCCAAAAGGGGTTTATTTTGTGTAATTTTAATTTTGTTTTAACCAACTTCTACCCCTTATCTTCTAGGGTCATCACTGATTTGACTTTGTGTCCCCACCTTGCAATTCTCAATCCGCATTTCGTATGCACATTGGGGAATGTGATGTGGTGATATATTTAAGTAGACAATGAGAATGGAGTTTAGGATAGATTTAATAGAGTATACGTGTTGGTATTAATTGACCAACATGTTTTTTGGTTGGAGGACTCAGCTCCTGCAACCTCCTTTTTCTTTTGTTTTTCTGCTTTTTTTCGGATGGTCCTAAACAGGTTAGGGTGGATAATGAACGAAGAGAAGTCAATGCCCCGTCAATCGAGAAGGCAGACCTTCTTAGGCTTAATACTGGACTCTTCTCTCCAGAAAACCTTTTTACCTGCAGACAAGGTAAATGTTGTCCAGAACAAAATCCGAAATCTAACCCGGAAACCAGTTACTTCAATAAGGATAGCAATGTCGGTCCTCGGCTCCCTCACATCCTGTATTCCGGGAGTAAGGTGGGCTCAGCTGCACTCCAGAGCTTTACAGTGGGAGATCCTGTCCTGTCTGCTTGGAAGGAAAACCGGTCCTTAAACGCAAAAATGAAGGTCTCAGTCCAAACTTTACAGAGGCTATCATGGTGGCTGAATACGGAAAATCTCATCCAGGGAACCCCGTGGAAAACGGGCAGGTTAGTGTGCCTGACTACGGATGCGAGCCCTTGGGGGTGGGGTGCCCACATTCAGGGAACTTCCTTCCAGGGTCGTTGGGACCCCCTACAAAAACCAGAGTCCTCCAATCTGAAAGAGGTAATGGCGGTCGGCCTTGCGATGAAGGCCTCCCTCCCAAAGATAGAAGGAAAGGACCTAAGGATTCTTTCAGACAACAGGACTGTAGTCTCCTATTTGAACAGGCAGGGAGGGACAAGATGCAGAGCTCTCATGGAGGAAGCTTATGTCACTCTGAGTCTGGCAGAAAGGATATGCACCTCGATATCGGCAGTCCACATCAAAGGGGTAGAAAACAGACAGGCGGATTTCCTGAGCCGCCATACCCTGTCCCAGGGGGAATGGTCCCTAGACCCCATTGTTTTTTAGAGGATAGTAGATCTTTGGGGTATCCCTGAAATCGACTTATTTGCTACCCATTCAAACAAGAAGGTGACAAATTTATATTCCCTAAGCAGAGCGGTATCCCTCTGTGGGATAGACGCCCTGACATAGGAGTGGAATTTCCGCCTGGCTTATGCCTTTCCCCCTCTTCCCCCGATTCCCCGGGTTTTACGGAAAATCAGGGAAGAGCGGGCCACAGTAATCCTAATTGCCCCAGGAGGTCCTGGTTCATGGGACTCCGGACCATGTCGATTGCCGATCCCTGGGTGCTTCCGACGGTCCGGGGCCTTCTGAAAGTACCCTGAAAGTTCAGGTCTCCCCTGTCTGTTCTATTTAATCAGAGCATAGTCAGTAGCCCTTGGGTTTTCAGGTTTTTTAGAGCCATGGAGAGGTCTTCCTTAGTGGTAGCTCCAAGAGCCCCCCCCCCCCCCTGGAGTCTAGAGGTGGTATTAAAAGCTTTATCTGGGCCCCCCCTTTGAACCCATTAATTCTATTTCAATTAAGAACCTTACCCTAAAGCTATCCGTTCTGATAGCCTTGACTTCTGCTCGCAGGATTGGTGAGATCCAAGCCATCTCCATCAACCTTCCGTGCACTTTAATCTTAGAGGACAAAGTTATCATCCGTCCTGACCCGGCTTTTCTTCCAAAAGTCGCCACCAAATTCCACCGCTCTCAGGAGATTGTTCTTCCTACTCTGTCAAAATCCTTCCTTGGAGGAAGAAGAATCTCTCCATTGTCTAGATGTCAAGAGAGCCCTTTTGGCCTATTTGTCCTCTACCTCTTCCTGGCGGAAATCTTCTTCACTCTTCCTGCAGTTTCAGGGGAGGAACAAAGGTTCTGCTGCCTCAAAGAGTTCTATATCTCGGTGGGTCGTGTCGGCCATTTCCTTAGCCTACCTTTCCTCAGGGTTATCTCCCCCAGGGGGCCTGAGGGCCCACTCGACCAGGGCGGTGGCTGCTTCCTGGGCTGAGAGGTCTTCTGTTCCAATTGAGAAAATTTGTGAGGCAGCAACCTGGTCTTCCCCTTGAACCTTTTTTTAGGCACTATAGGTTGGACTTGAACTTTTCTGGTGATCCTTCCTTTGGTAAAGGGGTTCTTCTCTCTACTTCCCACCCTTAGGAATTTCTCTAGTAAATCTCCGGTGGTGCTGTCATGGGCAATAGGAAAAATTGTATTACTTACCGGTAATTTGATTTTACAGAGCCCATGACAGCACCCTGGGTTTTCCCTCCCTGGTGGTTCTTCTATACTGCACGGGTGTTGCAAAAAAAAAAAAAATATATATATATATATATATATATATATACACACATATTTTTTATATACAAATTGCATGTCTAACTCATGTGGCGGCCTTCCTCCAATACTTGGAAAACTCACTGAAGAGGAGGAGTATGTCCGCCCATTTTATTCTGCAGGTTTCCTGTCTCTGTGGGGCGGATCCTCCTCTCTCCGGTGGTGCTGTCATGGGCTCTGTAAAATCAAATTACCGGTAAGTAATACCATTTTTTGTAGATATTGCAAGCAGCACAAGGATTGTTCTGTAGATCACGAATTCTGAAATATTTGTAGATGCGATTATTATCTATATTGATACGATTTTTTTATTAATTTTTTTGTCTGAAATTCAATTCAATACATTTTAGCTTGTTACAGTATATATTGCGAATTGGTGAAATTAGCATTCTTGTTTCGTCGGCGGAGGATGTTAGTAGCATGTATGTATGGTCCATGGAATAATTCTATCACATGCACATAGCACATCAATTTTCCTGCCACTATATATATATGCCACACACACACACACAATATATAGAGAGATTCTATTTTATGACCAAGAGCTTTCTTAGTCTGAATGTAAGGTTTTACCAGTTCATTTCGCGTTACACATGTCTCACCACGGCGAGGTGACCCAGCTATCCATATGGTACCGTGCCTTAACATAACATGTACATCTCAGCTTACTTGGGCAATATCTGATTTGTCAGAGCCCTCACACATACAATCTCAATAGAATCAGGATTCTTAACAGTAACATGAAAATGTGGTTTTCAATGTTTTTTTTTTATTTCGGATATATGTTTAATAAGTGGTATACTAAAAATGTTTTGAATATATGCTTTCATCTTTATCTATCAGCAATTTCTTCTTCAGGGATATGACTGGACCACGAAAAGAAAGGACAAAATGGAGATAGTACTGTCTCTTCAATCAGAGTTATATGTCAAATATGGAGTGCGGCATGAAATATCAGCCATCCCAAAAAAATTGTGTGTCATCAAGAGGCTAAAGTACGATCGAGTAGTGGAGTACAGTTCAAGATTATGCCCAGGTACAATGCTTACATGAATTTGGTCCCTCTCTCTACAACACTCTGTAATGTATATATACAGGAATGCTGCTAATCCGTACAGATGTAGTAGAGTTAACCTCTGCCAAGGGTTTACTCACACAGGGCCCTTGTGGGAAACAGGCACACAAAATACAGTCACCAATCAATATACAGTAAGATATAACACACTCCCACATGAATAGTAAAATCTCTCCTCTCTATCCTGGAGATAATTGGATAAAGGGGCCAGACATAGTTCCATGCGGTCGATGACTAAGACCATAGTGGTTGCTAAATGTATTACAGGCAATATCCATTGTGTTTGTGGATTGTCACCGGCAATATCCATTGTGTTCAGTAACTGAGTCACAGGCTAAATACGGTTAACTAAATGAACAGCAGACAAAATACAAGAGTCTGGGCATTCATAAAACAGGGGTTTTGTTACAAATGATTACTTAATACGAGTTTTGACATGTACAAAATCATCCGGTTAAGTCATACATCTCTCCCTCGCTGTGATTGTATACATATATAGAGTTATACACACAGTGCAGGACCGGATGATTTCATACAATTCACACACACATAAATATATATATACACGTCTCGTTGTTTATATATAGATCAACAGCAAACATCTTTCAGTATTCCGGTGAAAGGACCCATCCATTACATACATCCCCCTCGTAATTTGCATGGGATTACAGAGTATATATATATATATATATATATATGTAGTACAGACCAAAAGTTTGGACACACCTTCTCATTCAAAAAGTGTTTTCTTTATTTTCATGACTATGAAACTGGTAGATTCACACTGAAGGCATCAAAACTATGAATTAACACATGTGGAATTATATACATAACAAAAAAGTATGAAACAACTGAAAATATGTCATATTCTAGGTTCTTCAAAGTAGCTACCTTTTTCTTTGATTACTGCTTTGCACACTCTTGGCATTCTCTTGATAAAATTCAAGAGGTAGTCACCTGAAATGTCTTCCAACAATCTTGTTGGCCCTTTTGCCTTCACTCTGCGGTCCAGCTCACCCCAAACCATCTCAATTGGGTTCAGGTCCGGTGACTGTGGAGGCCAGGTCATCTGGCGCAGCACCCCATCACTCTCCTTCATGGTCAAATAGCCCTTACACAGCCTGGAGGTGTGTTTGGGGTCATTGTCCTGTTGAAAAATAAATGATGGTCAAACTAAACGCAAACCGGATGGAATAGCATGCAGCTGCAAGATGCTGTGGTAGCCATGCTGGTTCAGTATGCCTTCAATTTTCAATAAATCCCCAACAGTGTCACCAGCAAAGCACCATCACACCTCCTCCTCCATGCTTCACGGTGGGAACCAGGCATGTAGAGTCCATCCGTTCACCTTTTCTGCGTCGCACAAAGACACAGTGGTTGGAACCAAAGATCTCAAATTTGGACTCATCAGACCAAAGCACAGATTTCCACTGGTCTAATGTCCGTTTATTGTGTTCTTTAGCCCAAACAAGTCTCTTCTGCTTATTGCCTGTCCTTAGCAGTGGTTTCCTAGCAGATATTCTACCATGAAGGCCTGATTCACACAGTCTCCTCTTAACAGTTGTTCTAGAGATGTGTCTGCTGCTAGAATTCTGTGTGGCATTGACCTGGTCTCTAATCTGAGCTGCTGTTAACCTGCGATTTCTGAGGCTGGTGACTTGGATGAACTTATCCTCCGCAGCAGAGGTGACTCTTGTTCTTCCTTTCCTGGGGCGGTCCGCATGTGAGCCAGTTTCTTTGTAGCACTTAATGGTTTTTGTGACTGCACTTGGGGACACTTTCAAAGTTTTCCCAATTTTTCGGACTGACTGACCTTCATTTCTTAAAGTAATGATGGCCACTCGTTTTTCTTTACTTAGCTTCTTTTTTCTTGCCATAATACGAATTCTAACAGTCTATTCAGTAGGACTATCAGCTGTGTATCCACCTGACATCTCCACAAGGCAACTGATGGTCCCAACCCCATTTATAAGGCAAGAAATCCCACTTATTAAACCTGACAGGGCACACCTGTGAAGTGAAAACCATTTCAGTTGACTACCTCTTGAAGCTCATCAAGAGAATGCCAAGAGTGTGCAAAGCAGTAATCAAAGCAAAAGGTGGCTACTTTGAAGAACCTAGAATATGACATATTTTCAGTTGTTTCACACTTTTTTGTTATGTATATAATTCCACATGTGTTAATTCATAGTTGTGATGCCTTCAGTGTGAATCTACAATTTTCATAGTCATGAAAATAAAGAAAACTCTTTGAATGAGAAGGTGTGTCCAAACTTTTGGTCTGTACTGTGTATATATCTATATATATGTACACACACACACACACCAGTAAATTCACCTCATAAACCAATAATTCAATGCTATATGAGAGGTTAAGATTGTAATTCGTGATGTAAACTGTTGATTTTACATGGAAGGCTAACATTAACCGCTGAATAGACCTGCGATAAACTGTGGATAAATAGAATTTAACCATCAAGTCCGCTCACCAGTCACCACCTATCGGCAAGCGAGTTTAAAGGGATTCTGTCACCATGACCACATCAGTCTTTACAGTTTACATTACAATATACTAGTATTACTGCCCTGTGTCTTGTAATTTGTCTGTAAAATCGCTTTTATTAATATGCAAATTACCTAAATAAGGAGCCCAAGGGGCTGTCCCTCTGTCTGGTGGAGCCCAGCCGCACCACTGCTAATTTATTCACTCCTCATCGCCGACCTCATATGCCTGGTTCGCCGTAATCTCGCGCATGCACCGTGGAAAAAACAGTCAGCGCATGCGCAATGTGTTCTGTGAGGCCTATGCCAGGACACCGCATGGGCGCTGACAGGTCTATCCATGGCGCATGCACGAGATTACGGCGCACCAGGCATATGAGGTCGGCGATGAGGAGTGAATAAATTAGCAGTGGGGCGGTTGGGGACCGCTGCCCTATAGCACATCCTCCTAATTAATCCCCATGTGAGTAACTTGGACTAGTTCTATCCATCTATTACACTTGTTTTCGCATATTATAAAACCACAAATTGAGGAAAATACACCATGTGTATAATCATAATCCAATACATCTCAGAATTTCTTGATCTATTACTTTGTTATGAATTCTGAGTTTTTGGTCTAAATTCTTAACATTGTGTGATTATTTACAGGGCTTCCCGTTCCATCAACAAAACGACGAAGATGCAAAAGGTCTGTTATGAACGTGCTGCAGGTGTCAATGGACGAAGAGTCGGAGGAGCATTCAGAGGGAAAGCAGGCCGGACACTCTGCAACCGTCTTGGCCACTTCCCCCCTCTGATGTCTGCACTTCCCCCCTTGATGAGTCTGAGAAGCAGTTGGAGGGAGATCAGGCAGGACCCTCTGCAAATGTCTGGGCCACTTCCTCCCCCTGATGTCTGCATAATGGTGGAAGTCGATACAGAGGAGGCCGGATCTTCTCATCCACCAGAATCGAACCACCCAGCTCAAGAAGAAGAGGAGGAGGGAGAGTTGGTCTACACTATATGGGCACACATCAAAATAGTTCTGTATACATAAGATGTTCAGATGCTTACATGATCCCCCCACCCCCCTTTCAACTCTGGAGCAAAAATGCACATGTGTAAGAAATCTAAACAATAGCCGACCTTAGTTATCATGGCTGACTGTTTACCTGAGCAGCCTTTGCACCTCGATTAGCAAGCAACTACGCCTGGGGCCCGGGGGTTTGTTGTTACATAATAGTATGTCCCTGTGCGTCCAGTCACTTCCCGCTGCGGCTTACTAGTAAATTGGCCGGTTGGTAATTGTTTATAAGTCCCTACAATGGGGTGATCAACATAAACTACCTTACTATAAAAAAACTGAAATGCACCCGTCCATTAGGCGCACAACCTTTGTTTAGCTCCGCATCCAAGCCGCAGTTTTTACAGCTTTGATATGGACCTATTCAATTCCATGGTGCAGAAAAAGATGCGGTCTGAAATCCGTGTGATGTCCCCATCTGTAGCTCCGTTATGTGGTGCCTAGAAAAAATATTACAGTTGTAGTAATGCAGTTATTGAAATGATTGAAATGGCTGTCTGGGCAGTAACGCTAATTGCATAACGCACAGGGAAGCCTTACGGGATTTTCAGATACACCATTAACGCGCAATGCAAAACACACAACGGTCGTGTGCATGTAGCCTTAGGCCCCTTGCACACGATCGTATGCCCTCCGAGACATACGGTCCATGAGCATGCCATATGTCCCGTTGCGGCATAAAACGTGCACACGGAGGGCGCAGCATCATAGGTTACTATGCCAATAATGTATATTAACCATAGGTTACTATTGATGCTGTTCGCATCGGCAACCTGCGAGTCGATTGTCCTGCACTCATATGAACACAGGACTATAGTCCCACGGGCGAACGATATGGAGTGTATCATAGTATTCACAGAAAAAAATGCACCAAACGGATATGCCACTGACTATACTAGCTAATCATACAAGCAGATATTAAAAGCTGAGACTTTTGCCAATATATTCCTGTCAGGAACACATTGGAGCCCATCATGCACCATGTCACAGTCTCTCAGCATGGCAAGGGTCCTACCACTACGCTAACTATGATGTGAACAAGGTCTGAAGGTGATGAAATCCAGCTCACAGCCAAGCTTCCACACATATTTACCCTCCTGGTGAGGGGTGTAGACCACCTCTTCTGGGGGGAGGGGGCGGAATCAGGTGGCTGGAAAGGTCTGGCCTCCTCCTCAGTCGCCTCTGTCTCGCCAACATCTGGGGGTGTAGTGGCCTCCACATTTTCTCCTTCCTCCTCCTCCATGGGCGTCTCCACATTTTCTCCCTCCTACATGGGCACCCCCACATTTTCTCCCTCCTCATCCATGGGCGCCTCCTTTTTGGGGGAGGGGGGGGTTTGTGGTGGCAGACCGAGGCAACGGGTTTACCTGTATAAATGACACAATGTTAAGAATTTACACAAACAACTCAAAAATCATAACAAAGGTAAAGATCAAGAAACTCCTATATGGTGGAATCTGCATGGGATTATGAATTATACCAATAGTGGATTTACCTTATTTAAAAAAAAATGGTTATAGATGGGTAAAACTAGTCTAAGTTAGAAGGTAAGATGAGGTAACATGGGATTTGTTAGGAAGGTGCCCTATAGAATATTGTGACTGGGTAATGGATGTTTAGGTAAACCAAACAACAGTTCGGAAATTAGATAAGGGGTTATTGTATGACGTTATGTTGGGTATATAATTTTTTGTGGCTGCCAGCGTTAGACTGTCTGCCAAGCCGGATTTTGAAGATCTGCTGCCAACCCGCCCTCCCTCCCTGTTGATTTAGTTGTCACGGTAACTTTATAATTAGAAGGAGGCTTAAAGTCTCCCCTTTAACTGTCACTTTGATGGTGACCGCCCCTTTAACAGTTACTTTGATGGTGACCGGCCTTTTAACAGTGACTTTCACGGTGAACGCCCCTTTAACTGTGAACTCCACAGCTCCCGTCAATTGGCAGTTAGGATTTAAGTGAAAGGCTGGCAGGCTTGTATTGAATAATACACGTCATTTTTTGGGACTATCTCGTGAGCGGTATGTAGTAGAGAGCCGAGACCCCCGCACGATTTCTTTCCAGATAGCAAGGGATGTGTATACCAAGTTTCGTTGAAATCGATGGTTGCATTTTTGAGTTTTTGCGAACATACATACACATATATATATATATATATATATATATATATATGTGTGTGTGTTAAGGCAAGGTATTGCCGGATTTGTGGGAGGGGAGGCTCCCTCTCACAGCATATAAGTCTCACCCCCATAGCCTACGTCGCACGGCTCATCGCTTTTCCGGCGACGTTCACTTCCGGGTCGGCACCTTCGGCAGCGGTCAGGAGCATCACGTGGCAAGCGCGATCAAACATGCTACCAGCGTCTGACTAAGGTGATAAGGTTTGGGGGGGGGGGGGGCGTTATACATCGGTACATGCCTAGAATCATACTGACATTCAACGTACGCTGCGATCGCCGGCCACTCCTCTCTCACTCTGCGGCTGTTCAGCCACAGCCGGTGCTTCCGCGTTCGCATCCGTGCGCATGACAGGGGCGTGTGTATGTCTCACTGGTCGGCGTCTGAGTACGGTACACGTGTGCGGGGGGTTCATGGGCCCTTCGGCAGGGCAGACTGGCAGTACCTTCAGTGCACTCAGTTAGGGCTTCCAGTGCTCATTGCCATGTCCGGTTCATGTCCACTGTCATATACAACTAGGGAGTAGTACAGTGCAGGCAGCGCCCACACACCAAACACCTCGTGGCCTTCTCATTGTCACACTTACAGGGGCTTCTTCAGATAGCACAAGGGACGCATAGTTGTCGCACACCTAACACTAGTAGTACGGCTCATAGAATCAAGGTCATCAGGGTTCTTGGGTAAGGTGGTAACCGCAGTATCTCTTACAGGTCAGTAGGATCATCATCCCACGGCACACATTTGCCACAACGTATCTCCCGTTACTTTGTACGCCCTTCAACACAGAGCGGTAGGGCGTACCCGCATTGGTACAGGTAGGTGACACAGGGTCCTTCTTGGTGCAGGAGTTCGTGTCACGATCTAGAAGCACGAGGGTGAAACACGTTCAATATAGGGTATTCTACTCCTGAAAAAAAATAAAGGGAAAAAAGGAAATAATATTAAAATATTCCTTTTATCGTCTGTCGTGTTCGTAGGTCAGTAGATCCTGTCACGAATACAGGATTCTTCTAATCCATCATGGGCATGGTCACGTCACATAGACCTGGCAGCTCTAAAGCTCTCGTGTCGTCTGTTATGAGTACTGACGTTCGTGGTCTGTCACTAGTGCAGACGCTCGTGGCCTGTTACCTATAGACATGCGTAGTCTGTCACTGGTGCTGACACGGGGTCTGTCACGTCTACAGACGCTCGAGGTCTGTCACGACTGCAGGCGCCTGGAGTTATAGACGCTCAAATCTGTCACGACTACAGACGCTCAAAGTCTGTCACGACTACAGACGCTCAAGTCTGTCACGACTACAGTCGCTCGAAGTCTGTCACGACTACAGACGCTCGAAGTCTGTCACGACTACAGACGCTCGAAGTCTGTCACGACTACAGACGCTCGAAGTCTGTCACGACTACAGACGCTCGAAGTCTGTCACGACTACAGACGCTCGAAGTCTGTCACGACTACAGACGCTCGAAGTCTGTCACGACTACAGACGCTCGAAGTCTGTCACGACTACAGACGCTCGAAGTCTGTCAAGACTACAGACGCTCATAGTCTGTCATGACTACAGACGCTCGAAGTATGTCATGACTACAGACTCATTATAAATCCTGTCACGACTACAGGTCACGAGGGAATTATATCCCTTTCAGTAGCCGTGGGCTCATCAACAGGTTCAGGAGTACAATGCCCGCTTCACGGGGCAAGGCAGCATCATGATAGCAGGGTCATGTATCACGTATCCGGTGGTGCTTGGTGTCGGGAGCACGAGAGTTGGTACCCATAGGTAACGACAGTTTCTTTTAGTTAGGATGTCTCAGCAATCCCATGTGGAAGGAAGTTTGGCATCTCACAGTAATGAAGACTCCCAATCCGAGAGAGAGGCGGTTCCAGCTATCAGGTCCTGGACTGTGCCAAGGCTCACGGCAGAGCTGACAAGGAGAGGCATTCCCAGGAAAGCGGAACTTTACAAATTGCTGTTTTCAGAACCCCCTGCTTCCAAACTTCGTTGACACAACTTCACGCTGTAGTCAATACGATGGCATCTTCTCTGTCCCAATTTCAGACCAGATTAGAGGCAGTAGAAAGTACGGCCTCTACTTCTAATGTTGTCAGTCCCAGTACTGCCGTGCAGTCACTCACCCGGTCCTCAATTGCTGTCTCCCATATCAGCTCTCCCAACATAGCACCATCTCATTTCATTCCGGCCAACGTGCGTCAAGACATATTAGATGGTAAGGACGTCAACTTAGCTTCCTTGCTAATAGCCACGCACGAAATACCGGATAACAAGACCATAGCATGTGGGGAGGTTTCAGTGATTTTAAAGTCCAGAGATGTCAGGCTTAACAGGAAACTCACCGTAGCAGAGTTTGTACTAGCATTCAGCTTGTTTAGAGATATGGTATGTTCAGTGAGTCCAAATAGAAGAGAGGAGCTGGATCTGTATTTATACAAAGTTGTGGATTTAGCCAACAAATATGGCGGTACAGCGTTCTATGAGTATCATAGATCATTTTCAGCCAAAGCTGCAGCTGCGCAGAGACAATTTCAGCATACCGTTGATTGGTCCATAGTTGATACCGAGCTGTTTTGCCGGCATTTTGCAGGTCTCAAAGCCCCGGCGTGTAGTAACTGTGGCTCTTATTCACATGCAACAGATTGGTGCGCTAGTGCTAAGTCAGAACGAGCGCAAACTAGCCATACCCCCCAACCTCCGCTTGCCAGGCTTTCAGCAGGCGTAGACAAATTAGGGCGCCCAATCAAATACCTTGGCAAATCACAGATATGTAACAACTTTAACACCACAGGTTGTTATTATAATCAATGTAGGCTGCTGCACTTGTGTACCCTTTGTTTCAGGGCTCATTCTATGACCGTGTGCCCTCAGAAAGGGCAGCATTCAGCGTGACTAAGCGTTGTAGATACGGATTTACTGGCCGTATATTTACTAGGTCATCCAGATCAGAGTTGGGTACAATTTTTGCTTGATGGTCTTCGGCATGGCTTCCACACTGGTTTGGTGGCACTGCCGCAGGTCACATATGAATGCAAGAACCTGTTGTCAGCCGTCAGAGACCCGGTCTCTATTTCACATTTGCTAGCCATCGAGTTAGAGAAGGGATACTTGATAGGCCCAATGGCACAATCCCCATATGAGTGTTGGAGGGTTAACCCCATAGGTGTTGTCACGGGAAAATTTTCCAATAAAAAAAGGGTAATCTACGACTTGTCAGCTCCTCATTCAATCTCCATTCCAAGTTTGAATTCGCTGATACCTTCTGAAGAAGTTTCTATGAAATATTCTTCCATAGATGAAGCCATACAGGTCATTCTATCACTAGGCAAGGGAACTTGGTTGTCAAAAGCCAATATCACGGATGCATTTAAGTTATTACCCCTCAAACCCCAGCTGTGGCAGTGGCAAGGGCAGTATTATTTTGTTTGGCGCTAAGTCGAGTCCCTGGTTATTTGATCAGTTCGCTCAAGGCTTGCATTGGATACTATCAAATGTGTTTCGGGTTCACCACGTAATCCACTACCTGGACGATTTCCTATTAATTGAGCCACCCACACAGGTGCCACAAGACCTCACGGTGTTGAGAGGAGTTTTTGAAGACCTTAGAGTCCCCGTAGCCCCCAATAAAGTAGAGGGTCCAGGTAATATCATTACCTTTTTAGGCATTCGCCTAGACACAGGTAGCATGAAAGCAAGTCTACCTCACGACAAGTTAATCAGGATCAGAGAGGTAGTACACAAACTCGCACGTGTCAGAGTCACCACCAAAACAGGTCTCCAGAGTCTACTTGGCATGTTAAACTTCGCAATGAGAATAATCCCACAAGGTAGATCATTCATATCCAGGTTGCTGAAGCTTCTGCCCATAGCCCCGGATCAGGATAGCATAGTTAGATTAGATCAGGATGCCTTAGCAGATCTCATGATGTGGGATGAATTTTTAGCGCAATGGAACGGCGTGTCATTTTTTGTTCCCTCTGTATCCAGTCGTTCCCCGATCGTCCACACGGATGCGGCCATCTACGGAAAACACTGGTTGGCCAGTCCTTGGCCGCCTGAGGTTTTAGCTATTCCAGGCTTTCTACAGTCATCCCCCCTTTTTGAAATATATCCTGTAGTGGCAGCAGCTCAAACGTAGGGTAGTCTGTGGGGTAATCAGACCGTGTTGTTCTTAACAGATAATGCAGCGCTGGTGGACATCCTCATGAAGGGCAGGTCTGGGTCCATAGAAGTCATGGCATTTCTGAGGAGATTTGTGTGGTTGTCCTTACAGCATAGGTTCAATTTTGTCTGCACGCATATTCACGGACAGAGGAATCTTGCTGCAGACGCTCTATCCAGACTTAACTTTCCATTCTTTTTACAGGTTTCTCCAGGGGCAGATCCGCTACCAGCGACGGTTCCGCAGCACAACCTGCTAGTCATGCATTAGCACCACTACTGCTCACTGCCAGGTCCCTGATCGAACAGTCCCTCTCCAAAAATACCTTGAAGGTGTATAAGACAGCCTGGTTGTTATTTAACAAGTTCAGAGTTTCACATCCACCGCTAGATATGGGACACATAACTTACCTAATGGCTTTTATCGGGTTTTGCCACTCAAATCTGAAGTTAGCTTACAACACAATCAAGCTATATCTAGCAGGAATCCAGCATTACTGTTATCTGGCTCACCCTGAGCGGCCTTCCTTGTTTTCTGCTTATCCCATTAAAGCCATGTTACGGGGTATACAGAAGACCACCTTCCAGAAGACCACGGGCCGTCAGCCTTTCACAGGTCCCATGTTCAGGTCAGTCATTGACATGCTACGCGGCTGCCCCTTTGGTCTCGAGACTAGTAGATTAGTGGGAACAGCGTTATGCCTATCTTTTTTCGGCTTCCTAAGACCCGGGGAATTCACGTGTGCAGCCACTTCCACAAAGTTCCTTCGTAAGAAAGATCTAATTCACGATAGTTCAGGGTACTTGCTAAACTTAGAACAATCCAAAGCCGCTCGACCAGGGGAGGTGGTACGTATCAGGTATTTTCCCACCGGTAACCAATGGTGTCCAGTCGAAGTCCTAAACCAATGGTTACTACAGGGAGTGCAGAATTATTAGGCAAATGAGTATTTTGACAACATCATCCTGTTTATGCATGTTGTCTTACTCCAAGCTGTATAGGCTCGAAAGCCTACTACCAATTAAGCATATTAGGTGATGTGCATCTCTGTAATGAGAAGGGGTGTGCTCTAATGACATCAACACCCTATATCAGGTGTGCATAATTATTAGGCAACTTCCTTTCCTTTGGCAAAATGGGTCAAAAGAAGGACTTGACAGGCTCAGAAAAGTCAAAAATAGTGAGATATCTTGCAGAGGGATGCAGCACTCTTAAAATTGCAAAGCTTCTGAAGCGTGATCATCGAACAATCAAGCGTTTCATTCAAAATAGTCAACAGGGTCGCAAGAAGCGTGTGGAAAAACCAAGGCGCAAAATAACTGCCCATGAACTGAGAAAAGTCAAGCGTGCAGCTGCCAAGATGCCACTTGCCACCAGTTTGGCCATATTTCAGAGCTGCAACATCACTGGAGTGCCCAAAAGCACAAGGTGTGCAATACTCAGAGACATGGCCAAGGTAAGAAAGGCTGAAAGACGACCACCACTGAACAAGACACACAAGCTGAAATGTCAAGACTGGGCCAAGAAATATCTCAAGACTGATTTTTCTAAGGTTTTATGGACTGATGAAATGAGAGTGAGTCTTGATGGGCCAGATGGATGGGCCCGTGGCTGGATTGGTAAAGGGCAGAGAGCTCCAGTCCGACTCAGACGCCAGCAAGGTGGAGGTGGAGTACTGGTTTGGGCTGGTATCATCAAAGATGAGCTTGTGGGGCCTTTTCGTGTTGAGGATGGAGTCAAGCTCAACTCCCAGTCCTACTGCCAGTTTCTGGAAGACACCTTCTTCAAGCAGTGGTACAGGAAGAAGTCTGCATCCTTCAAGAAAAACATGATTTTCATGCAGGACAATGCTCCATCACACGCGTCCAAGTACTCCACAGCGTGGCTGGCAAGAAAGGGTATAAAAGAAGAAAATCTATGACATGGCCTCCTTGTTCACCTGATCTGAACCCCATTGAGAACCTGTGGTCCATCATCAAATGTGAGATTTACAAGGAGGGAAAACAGTACACCTCTCTGAACAGTGTCTGGGAGGCTGTGGTTGCTGCTGCACGCAATGTTGATGGTGAACAGATCAAAACACTGATAGAATCCATGGATGGCAGGCTTTTGAGTGTCCTTGCAAAGAAAGGTGGCTATATTGGTCACTGATTTGTTTTTGTTTTGTTTTTGAATGTCAGAAATGTATATTTGTGAATATTGAGATGTTATATTGGTTTCACTGGTAAAAATAAATAATTGAAATGGGTATATATTTGTTTTTTGTTAAGTTGCCTAATAATTATGCACAGTAATAGTCACCTGCACACACAGATATCCCCCTAAAATAGCTAAAACTAAAAACAAACTAAAAACTACTTCCAAAAATATTCAGCTTTGATATTAATGAGTTTTTTGGGTTAATTGAGAACATGGTTGTTGTTCAATAATAAAATTAATCCTCAAAAATACAACTTGCCTAATAATACTGCACTCCCTGTACACATACGTGCGTCGCCACCAGACTCGCCATTGCTGCCTCACAACATTCAGGTTTTTCTTAAGTATGTTAGAGCACTCCTTGTCAATATCAATGTCAACCCAGCCAGCATCACGGGTCACTCATTTCGCATCGGTGCCGCCTCAGCCGCCTCCAAGAACAATGTCCCGGTACACGTTATCAAAAAACTAGCCAGATGGAAGTCCTCGTCGTACCTTACGTATATTCCAGACCCATGTCAAGAAATGTCTGTTGCCTTTCATAATTTGTTGTCATAATACGTTTTTCAATAAAGGGTAATTACTCTAACGCTTGTACTTTTTGGCTACTTTTACGACAGCCGTTATGGCATAATTCTACTGCTTGTTATTATAAGGGGGTTACGATAGGGCACGCTTTTCTGATAGCCTATCCGAACACAAATATATATATATATATCTTGAATCCCATGCAAATAAGGTGGGGGATGTATGTAATGGTCGGGACTTTAACCGGAATACTGAATGATGTTTGCAGTTTATGTAGATATAAACAAAAATACCTATATATATTTATGTGTGTGTGAAATTTATGAAATCATCCTGTGACATCATACATCAGTACCGTGCTGTGTGTATAACAATATATATATACAATCTCAGCGAGGTAGACATGTATGATGAAACTGGAAGATTTTGTTCATGTCACAACAGGTATTATGTAATCATTTGAAAAGGGATGAAATACGTATGTAGTAGAGTTAACACACATGCTTTATGAGACGTGTTATGTAAACTTAATGCAAATAAATACGTTAAGATATTTTATAAAATGGCTTGTGTTTCAAGATTACATGATGAGTTAAGAGGTTGTGTGTTAACCATACTACATCTGTACGGATTAGCAGCATAACTAAATATATACATTACAGAGTGTTGTAGAGAGAGATACAAAAATCATGTAAGCATTGTACCTGGGCATAATCGCTGACTATACTCTTCGACCCGATCGTGGTGTAGGTGTTTCAGGTCACACCACTTTTTTTGAATGGCCTTAGGGTCGTGCCATATTCCACTTTTTAGTTTTATTTCGGCCCGGACCGACCGTACAATGGCCTTTTTCTCTACCCTTGTCTAGGTCCATGGATAGCCCCTTTCCAGAAAGCACTGAAAGATAAAGATGAAAGCATATAATCACAATTTTTTTTATTATACAAATATTCAAAGAAATAGCCACTAAAAAAAGCAAGTAGTTACGTCTTTAAAGGGGAAATATTAGATTTAAAGGGATTCTGTCATGAGATTTTACCCCTATAACCTAAACATATGCCCATGTCCGTACTAATAACATGAATCCTAAGCTGGCTTTATTAAACCAGCTTATGGGTCTATTAGCCCAAAAAAAATAAAGTTTTTTTTTGTAATTCTTTTTATTGAAAGGAAATCAATCAAGTGGTCATACTTGAATCATATGAAAGCAAGACATAGGTAACAAAACCTCAAGTACTAGAAATAAAATCAGTACAGTATGCGCCATACAAAAGCCCATATAAACAACAGGACATATATTGCAATAAATCAAGTACTAGGACTAAATCAGCACCGTGTACAATTGACCAGCTTTTTCATATACATGAGCCACCACTATAAATATATATCAAAAACATAAAGGGAAGAGGGAGGAAAGAGGGAAAAGGGAAGGAAGTGAGGTAAGGTGGGTGGAGCTACACTGCTAAAGGCCCTAGGGTGCCTCGTAGAGAAGATTTAATACCATGATGTATACTGGGAAGGTTTGACTAACTCAGTAATGTCTGCGGGGTTAAGATGGGCCCCAATGAAGGTCTGCCATTTGTGGAAAATTTTTGAGGCTGAGCATTCCTTGTGTCTTACGGCCTCCACTCTCTCAAATCCCATCAGGACCTTCATTTCAGAAATCACAACCTCAATGTCTGGCATAGTATTGACTAACCATCATTGCAGTAGAACTCGCTTAGCTACCAGTAATATAGAATGTATAATAATCAGCATCTTGGTAGTGTGTCTGGGCTGTGTCTTTTCCAAGCGTATGTAATGAAACACTAAGGCCTGTGACTCCAAAGGTACCGTATTTTTCGCTTTATAAGACGCACCTGATGATAAGACGCACCCAGTTTTCAGAGGAGGAAAATGTAGGAAAAAAAATTTGAACTAAAAGGTGGACGAAAACATTTTAATAAAATAACATATAATGTGCAAACATTACCAACAGCCATCAGCAGCATTATGAAGCATTAACAATAACAGAAGAGAAAGATTTTCAGTACGACATGACCTCTAGTCATCTGAAAACCCCAAAAACTCTTCACTGC
This sequence comes from Bufo gargarizans, assembly GCF_014858855.1. Taxonomy (NCBI): domain Eukaryota; kingdom Metazoa; phylum Chordata; class Amphibia; order Anura; family Bufonidae; genus Bufo; species Bufo gargarizans. The sequence goes on along the minus strand of NC_058085.1, from coordinate 77,852,687 downwards.
TGTCCGAACTCAGTGGCTCAATGTCAGTGGTATCACTGTCACTGGTGTCTTCATATAGGACACCATGCTCCGAACCGTCCAGGGCATTACTGATGCCGCATTTTTTGAAGGTTTTGACAACCGTTTCTTCCTTTACTGATTGCCATGATGACTTCACCCACTCGCAGACTTGGGTGATAGTGGGCCTCTTCATCCGTCCACTGGGTGTAAGGTCACGATTCCCAGCAGCCATCCACTTATTCCACTCCTCCCGCATGCAAACCTTAAATGGCTTGTTTAATGATACATCAAGAGGCTGTTTTTGTGTTTTCGGTGATATGTGCCCTAAACTGGTCAAGCACAAGTAAGGCCAGTTTCTTCAGAAGCCCTCCAGGTCGTTTGGACCGCACTTTGTCGACCCATATTCCCATGCCATTCTCGTCCATCCACCCTTTCTCATGAACATGGACAATCACTCCTCTTGGAATCACCTCTTTTGGCATGTTCTTCCTTTTGAAAATGATCATTGGTGGCAGTTTGGTCCCATCTGCGCAGCAGGACAATACAACCGTGTAATGGGTTTTTTCGTGCCCTGAGGTCTTCACTGTTACGGTTTTTGTGCCTCTCATATCAACAGTCCTGTTCGATGGAACATCGAAGGTTAATGGGACTTCATCCATATTCCCAATCTGGCTTATTTGATAGCCATTTTTCTTTCTTGAATCCAGCACAAATTTGTGAAAAAAAAGAATCTTGGACTCGTATTCTTTTGGCATTTTTTGTGCTATTCTAGTTTTGGTGCGCATAGCAAGGCCACACCTCCTCATAAATCTGTAGCACCATGATGGGGATCCAGTGAACTCATCAATGCCTTTTTCTGCAGCTAGAC